>NC_086317.1:242529325-243729325 GCF_036172605.1 Pelobates fuscus
TCCCCATGAAATCCGTGAGAATCATCTGATCATCTTTTAATAGTGGAGGGTCCTGGTATGACAGTGCGAGGAGATCTGGGGACCAAGGTTGACTCTGCCACCGGAGCGTCACCAGGGGGCTTGCCACTTCCTGCGATCTGATGTGGTGAACCACTCTCGCGATCATTACAAAGGGTGGAAATGCCTCTTCGGTCAGCCATGCCTGCAGAAATGCATCTACCCCTGCACCCTCCATGTCTGGTAATCAGCTGTAGAAAATCGTTAGTTGGCGGTTGGTGCTAGACGCGAAAAGTCGATCATGAGCAGACCTCTCAGGTTGTTCAGTGTTGCCAATGAGTGTGGAGCTCGGTGCCAATCGTTGTTGTCCCTCCAGTGTCGAGAGGTTTCCCCTGTAAGATGTTCCGCCATCACTGTGATATTGATTGGTAGGCAATAGTCGAAGATTTCCTTTGTGATGTGCATCAGTGTGTGAGAACAAATGCCACCTAAGTGGTTGATGTGACGAACTGCGTAGAAATTGTCCATGCATAGCAGGATACAGCAATCGGATCTCCCTTGATCTCCCTTTCGTTAGATTTTGTATAGCAGAGACGCCTGCCAATAATTCCAGGCATTTATACTGTCGAGCCATCATTGAAGTTCTTGTCTTTCTTTTTTTAAATATCTTATTTTTATTTTTATTTAAGTTTTATGTTGATAACAACGGTCATTATTATATGACCCTGAAGCATCAAACTGGGATACAGAAAGCAAAAAAAAAAACAAAAAACAAGGGAAAACATGGAAAACATGCATAACATTTAACACAGCCCATATACAGTAATAGTAATATCAGCATCTTACTATGCTAGAGAGAAAACAAAGAGAAAAAACACAAAAGGTAAGGTCTATTTGACATTATTTAGCACTGATGTATATTGATCTATTATCTCCAACCACTGATGACATCTTCGCTTATATAAATCTTCTCTACCCTTTACTCGGCTTGCCATTTTTTCATAAATGCTAAAAGAATCAAATCTACACAAGACCTCTGCTATTGTTGGTGCTTGTTTATATTTCCATTTGTAGGCTATTGAAATCTTTGTTGCAGTTAAGCAATGGATAATCATACATTTTTCTTCACAAAGCTGTGTGGGAAATATATGAAGTAAAAAGCACTCTGATTTAAATGGAATATTAACCTTCAATGCTACCCTAAAAAAATTGTCGATCTCCTCCCATAATTTAATAATACTAGGGCATGACCAAAAAATATGTAATAGAGACCCCTCATGTTTTAAACATCTCCAACATAAATTGCTCGTCCCCTTAAAAATATGTGCTAATTTAGCTGGCACCCAGTACCATCGCATAATAATATTACAATAGGCTTCCCAATGGTTAAGACTGCTGGAAACTCCTTTAGTTATCCTTAATGCCTGAAACCAACTTGCTATCGGGAATGATTCCTTCAAATCTCTTTCCCATTTTAGAGCATATTCCTGTTTCTTAGGTTCCCCTTGTGTCAAGAGAATATTGTAGCAAAAGGACAAAGCTCTAGTATTAGGCAATCTCCCTGTACATTTTAGAGCAAATGGTGTTAATCGCTCGATTTTTTTGAATTTTATTTATTTGCAGAATGTTCCTAATTCGTAGGTATGTAAATATTTCCCTAGGTGGTAAAGAATATTCTTTACCAAGTCCGGAAATGATTTCATACCTGAATCATTATATAATAACCGTATATAGCGTACCCCTAACTGTATCCAGTAATCTAGCTGCAAGTCTGAGGTAAAAGCAGAGAGAGTCTGCAGGGGTGCTGCAGATAATAAGTCTTGTCCTAGAGAAAGTTTAGAAATGGACTCTCTCCATATGTGCAAAATAATTTTTGTAGATGGGAGCAAATCTACTGCCTTATTCTATACTTTAGTCCCCGACCAGAGAGTGGAGGTTAATGAGCCTTGTGGGAACTGAAAGCTTTCTAATGATAGCCATAGCGGAAAAGAAGCCCTTTCTAAAGTTGAAAGGCCTTATAATAAATTCTAACATTTGGGATTCCTAAACCATCTTTAACAAATGGAAGCCACAGTTGGTCTTGCACAATTCTTGGTGGTTTCCTTTTCCATATATGCGCATTAATCAATAACTGGAACTTCCGAAGTATAGTATTTGGGATAGTAATTGGCAGTGTGCGAAAAAGATAAAGAATATGTGGCAAAATGATCATTTTTATTGTTTGTATACGGCCCAACCAAGATATTTCTTTATTCTCCCAGGTTTTAAGTTGATAGTCCAGTTTATGTATAAGTGGTAGGTGATTTTCTTTTATTATCAGCTTATGTGTTGTAGGGAGTTTAATGCCTAAATAAGAAATAGATGTTTTACGCCAGTCAAACGGATATATCGCTTTTAATCGTTGTGTGATATCTATTGGGAGTCCTAAAACCAGCGCCTGTGATTTTTTAGAATTATTTTTGTAAGATGATATTTGTCCAAATCTTTCCAGTGTGGTGAGTAACTGTGGAATTGATGATTCTGGGTCTGATAAGAATAAAAGGACATCATCCGCAAATAAAGCAATTTTTTGTTCACCTATTGGCGTAATTACCCCTTTTAATAGCTTCCTGAGATTTCATATATCTTATTAAGGGCTCCATACAAAGAATAAAAATCAATGGTGATAGTGGGCAACCTTGCCTGGATCCATTTGTTATTTGGAATGATCTGGACAAAAAGCCAGAATTATATATTTTGGCCGTAGGTTTAGAGTAAAGGGTCATTAAATTACTCAAAAAGGCTGTAGGGAACCCCATTCTTATCAAAACGTCTTGCATATAGGACCAATTTAGGCGGTCAAACGCTTTCTCAGCATCAAGGGCTAGTAGTATACCCCTTTGGTTGTTAGTTTGTCCCCAAGCGATTCAATTTAGAAAATGGCGAGTATTGTCTCCTGATTGTCTTGATGGGACAAACCCCGATTGCTCCAGGGAGATCAAATCAAATAACATAGGCTTGATTCGCATGGCTAAAATCTTTGCACTTGTCGGATTTCTTACGTCATGGGTACCGGTGAAAGAAGGTGGTTGCGATTCTGGTCGGAGAGTAAAATGTCCAGACATCATATGCCTTGACCCCGTAAGTGAGCCATCACTGGTTTCAGAAAGTTTCGTAAAGCACCGTGGTGCCGAACTGAGCCCGAAGGAGAGGCAGGTGAATTGCCATGGCGTCCCGTTCCAGAGGAACCATAAGGAGGGACGACAGCCATTGTCTACTGGTACAGGCAGGTAGGCGTCTTGGATGGATGGATACCTTCCATCTTGAAATGGTGGTATGTAAAAATTTTGACAAGGAAGGAGATATTCGGATATTTTCTGGTTTCCAAGTGCATCCCATTGATGTAGCTTTTACCCAATTTAATGGTATTCATTTTATCTACCTCAAAGGGCTGAAAGACTGAGACTTGAACCTGTGACCACCAAGGGTTAAGCAGATTCTTCTGACTAAGCATTAGCCTTTCATGAAAGGCTCACCAAATAATTTCCTTGTGCCTTCAGCAGCTTACCTTAATCCAGCGCGGGGCTCCCTCGGTGCTGGTGACCTCTCCTCCCCCGCCAACGTCAGCGGAGCCGAATGCGCATTCAAAGTGTCCATAGGAAAGCATTTCTCAATGCTTTCCTATGGAAGCTCTGGGTGATGGAGGCGAAATGTGCTAGAGGCTGTTTTAACCCCAAATGTAAACATATCAGTTTCTCTGAAACTGCTATGTTTGCATCTGAAGGGTTAAAACCTGAGGGACCTGGCACCCAGACCACTTCATTGAGTGTCCCTTTAAGTTTGTTAAATGTTTTTAGTGACGGGCTGTAACGGACCGTTTTGCACACAAGAGGTTAAAACCGTTTAGGCGATATTCCCCTTTCCAATGCACAGGCAGCTACTGCAAGCACCAGTCTCCCGAACTGCAAACTACACAAATCTTCCAACTTCCAAACAGGAAACAAACGAACACTGGAAACAGCTGAACAGGAAAAGCACACAATCAGCTTACACTCCTGGCAATCAGCATACAATCCAATTCCCCCAATAACGAGACGACACTTCGTTTTGAGGTCAAGCAGAACTGACTGTACTGGCACATACAGCCTCTTTTATTCACAATCCACGAACTTAGTACTGCCCACAGGGCTTTACAGAACAACCAATCAATCCGTACAATACACCTAGACACTCCCACACAAAATCCTCCCCTCTGCCTGTGATATGAGTACTGAACACAATGGTTAATATAATTATCACAGGCAAAGTCAATTATTTGTTTTTTACCAAATAATAATAACTTCCAAAATATACATGCCATAAACATAAAAATCACATATTCGAACTCAGCACACTTTAATTATAAACATAGTCAAAATTCAGCCAATTCCATCCAGGGGTTAAAAAGTTAGCTGGGAGTCCTTTATGCAATCGAATCTTCGAACGAACGAATCTTCGAACGGGACTTAGTCTCTGCGGTTGCAAAATCATTGTGGGAGAAGGTAAGGCTCAGCGGTGTTCGCAGAACTATGTAGCCGATTTCAGTTCCATGAATTTGGCTCCACACACCGCTGACCGCATTGAATGAACAAAGATGGCTGCTGCCACGTATTGGTTTGCACGAACTGCGGCCACCCAGCGTTCGGCAATTTACCTACAGCAGGCTCCCAGCCTGGGAGGTAAATTGCCAGCACACTTCCAGTTTTGGGTGGTCCGCCTGCGCACCAATTACCGAACCATCAGGGGAAAAGCCATTTAAAGTTATTTCCAAAGTATGGGGACACCGTCTTAAAGGAGCAGTGTCCCAAACAAGTCTGGGGACACAGTCTTAAAGGGGCCTTGTCCCAAATTTTCTCCATGCCCCAAAATGGTTCTTGAAGGGCTAGCAGTACCATACAAGTCCAATATGCCTAAATATTGTACTTAAAGGGCCATATCTTCCCGGGACCATAATCACTTGGCAAGAGGCTGACAAGCAGTCCTCTCCAGGCACAAGTGGCGGGGCTGGTTCCGCCACACGGGCCAGCCTATTTTATTTTCTCTAGTCGATTTAGCTCTATATATAATTCAGCTACATTTCTCGAATTTCTTTTTCTTTTTTTCTTCAGATGACATAATTTAATTAGATGTCCTCTTACTGTACATTTATAGGCACACCAAATCATAGGGAGATAAATTTCTTTACTAGCATTCTCTTATAAAAAAAAAGATCAGTAGCTTCTTTAACTAGACTTAGATTTGGCATATTTTGTAAGAGTCGCTCATTCAAGCGCCAGTTTGATCTATCTTCAATAAAATCATATTTAATTAACATTATAAGTGCATTAGGATCTGACCATGGGATGTTAATAATAAAAAAAAATTCTGTCTATATCCCAATTGTCATCTGGGATCTCGGGTAGTAGGTTCTTAAAGTAGTGTTCCATCAATGTTAGTAGAGGGCCTTTGTTTTGTTTTTTTGTTTTTCGGGTAAGCACCGTACCCAGAGATTGTTGTGCCTAGATCTGTTTGCAAGGTCTTCCACCACCATCTCCATTTCAGCTATGTGTTGCTCCATGGAGTTTGAGTAGGCAGCCGCTGCGTTGTGAGCCAGTGCTATTTGCTTAACTCTGGTCTCTAGTTGGGTGGTGCGGGCCCCTAAGGCTTGTATCTCAGCTTTAACCTCCCTGGAGCTGCGGGTGATTTCTCCGGCCAGAAGGCTGCGGACCTCTGCAAGCTTAGCCAGTATTTGTGTGGTGTCTCCTGGTAAGCTATCGTTGGGGTTTACTGTCTGCCGTCGAGGCCGGTGAGAGAGAGCCTCGTGGGCTATCTCAGCGACCATCTTGCTGCAGCCTCGAGGGACGCAAGGTGGCAAACATGTCCACTACGGAGACATTGGGTTCTTTCCATTCTACTCTCTTTTTACGCTGTCTTCGCGTCTGTCCCTGTGCCAGGCATTGTCTGTGTCGTTCAAAGTTGTTGGTGAGGTTCGATGCCTATGGTAAGTGCTCTATTTCAAGTGAATTGAGCAGGAGCTCATAGGTTAGGTGGCCATTCAGGTCGGCTGTCAAACCACGCCCCTTAAATAATTTTTTTTATATGGTTATGAACCAATTTCTTCCTTAAAGGGAAACTCCAGTGCCAGGAAAACAATCCGGGATCAGCCGCCTCCCCCGTCCAGTGCGTCTCAGGCCGCATGCTGTAGATCATGCAGTCAATGAGCACCAGTCCCGCCTTGAAGCCTTTCCTCGGGTCACAGTGGGATCAGGAGTCAGGTAAGTCGCTTGTAGTGAACCACTGTACCCTCAATGGGGGTGATAATTGCTCTCACACGGTATGTGAGAGGAGCTCCTGCTGAGCAACTCTTCCCTCCATGATGGTCAGGCTCCGCCCCCCCAGTTTTTCTTCTTTTAAATGCTCTTCATACTTCATCCACTTTTCTACTCTGTCTTTCTCTTTTTAATTTTTCATCTATTTCTAACCAAAATCATAAGACAAAGAGAGAGGAGGTTTCTGGGCTCTTGGCAAGTTATGGGTGCTGACACGTCTCCGGTCCGGGGGATCAGCCGCCTCCCCCGTCCAGTGCGTCTCAGGCCGCATGCTGTAGATCATGCAGTCAATGAGCACCAGTCCCGCCTTGAAGTCTTTCCTCGGGTCACAGTGGGATCAGGAGTCAGGTAAGTCGCTTGTAGTGAACCACTGTACCCTCAATGGGGGTGATAATTGCTCTCACACGGTATGTGAGAGGAGCTCCTGCTGAGCAACTCTTCCCTCCATGATGGTCAGGCTCCGCCCCCCCAGTTTTTCTTCTTTTAAATGCTCTTCATACTTCATCCACTTTTCTACTCTGTCTTTCTCTTTTTAATTTTTCATCTATTTCTAACCAAAATCATAAGACAAAGTAAAGCTCATTGGGGATTTGCATTGCCCATAGACATTATTGCTGTACTTTCACACATGGGCGAGAGTACAGGAATGAAATTTGCTCCTGAAGGTGAAGAGGACCTGCCTAAGGAAATTGGCAGCGCCTGCAAGGGACAGGTTCAGGTAAGTAGAACTCACCTGCCGTCGGAGCCCCGGTGGTGATGTCACAGTCCGGGTTCTTTGCAATAAATCTTTTTATAAATCAGTCTGTGTAAATAAAATACATTGTAGTTCCAATTAGTAAGTCACCTAACATTTCCCAGAATAGCCCCACCCCTGCTCACACCCCTACATTAACAGTGTCTCTCTGTCCATGGGAGATGGTGGGAAGCTTGGTGCCAGTGTCTGGATATTACATTGCAATGTTGGTATAGATAGAAGGAGCTTGTTCCCAGGCGGTGTAGCTATGTTTACTGGATTAATTGACAGAGACAGTCCATGGTGGGAGAAGGACACACAGACTAACAGGCACAGCCCAAGGTCACATCACTATCACATGGCTTCAAACTCTGCCAGAACAAGGCTCCCTGCGCATGCGCACTCTCCGCAAAGCATGCCGGTACTTGTAGTGTTTCACTTGCCGCTGTGAATCCCGCCCTTGTCTGATTCTGTTCCGTCGCGCTCACTCCAACCAATGACAACCTGCGCTTGTAGACGGAATCCAAACGCTGTGGGGTAGGACGAGCGGCCGTTTCCGTTAGTCCCGCCCCCTAGACGGGATTGGATGATTGAGCCGATCGCCTATTCTGATTGGTTAAGCGGTGTCCGGCTCAGGGCCCTCTGTCTCTGCAGTTGTCTTCCGGAAGAGAACATCCAAGCAGGCAACTGTGTGAGGTGAGGCCGGGGCTGCGATGGGAGTGTCTGACTAAACTTTATACATAATATTAATAAACCGCTTCACCGCCTGTATTACACTGCGCTGCCCGGCACTGACTGTCAGAGCTATTAGTAAACAGCAACCTACACCATCAACTATGCTGTGTATATGACTGCACAGCAATTATACTGAATACAGACTGCCAGCACTGTACCAGGGGGGACACTGTACCAGGGGGGCACTGTACCATGCACACAGCACTGTACCAGGGGGGACACTGTACCATGCACACAGCACTGTACCAGGGGGGCACTGTACCATGCACACAGCACTGTACCAGGGGGGCACTGTACCAGGGGGGCACTGTACCATGCACACAGCACTGTACCAGGGGGGCACTGTACCATGCACACAGCACTGTACCATGCACACAGCACTGTACCAGGGGGGGGCACTGTACCATGCACACAGCACTGTACCAGGGGGGACACTGTACCATGCACACAGCACTGTACCGGGGGGGGGGACACTGTACCATGCACACAGCACTGTACCAGGGGGGGGACACTGTACCATGCACACAGCACTGTACCATGCACACAGCACTGTACCAGGGGGGGGCACTGTACCATGCACACAGCACTGTACCAGGGGGGACACTGTACCATGCACACAGCACTGTACCGGGGGGGGGGGACACTGTACCATGCACACAGCACTGTACCAGGGGGGACACTGTACCATGCACACAGCACTGTACCAGGGGGGGGGCACTGTACCATGCACACAGCACTGTACCATGCACACAGCACTGTACCATGCACACAGCACTGTACCGGGGGGGGCACTGTACCATGCACACAGCACTGTACCAGGGGGGACACTGTACCATGCACACAGCACTGTACCGGGGGGGGGGGGGCACTGTACCATGCACACAGCACTGTACCAGGGGGGACACTGTACCATGCACACAGCACTGTACCGGGGGGGGGGGGGCACTGTACCATGCACACAGCACTGTACCAGGGGGGACACTGTACCAGGGGGGGGGCACTGTACCATGCACACAGCACTGTACCATGCACACAGCACTGTACCATGCACACAGCACTGTACCATGCACACAGCACTGTACCGGGGGGGGGGGGGCACTGTACCATGCACACAGCACTGTACCAGGGGGGACACTGTACCATGCACACAGCACTGTACCGGGGGGGGGGGGCACTGTACCATGCACACAGCACTGTACCAGGGGGGACACTGTACCATGCACACAGCACTGTACCGGGGGGGGGGGGGGGCACTGTACCATGCACACAGCACTGTACCAGGGGGGACACTGTACCATGCACACAGCACTGTACCGGGGGGGACACTGTACCATGCACACAGCACTGTACCAGGGGGGGACACTGTACCATGCACACAGCACTGTACCAGGGGGGACACTGTACCATGCACACAGCACTGTACCAGGGGGGCACTGTACCATGCACACAGCACTGTACCATGCACACAGCACTGTACCAGGGGGGGGCACTGTACCATGCACACAGCACTGTACCAGGGGGGACACTGTACCATGCACACAGCACTGTACCGGGGGGGGGGGGCACTGTACCATGCACACAGCACTGTACCAGGGGGGACACTGTACCATGCACACAGCACTGTACCAGGGGGGGGGCACTGTACCATGCACACAGCACTGTACCATGCACACAGCACTGTACCGGGGGGGGGGCACTGTACCATGCACACAGCACTGTACCGGGGGGGGGGGCACTGTACCATGCACACAGCACTGTACCAGGGGGGGCACTGTACCATGCACACAGCACTGTACCGGGGGGGACACTGTACCATGCACACAGCACTGTACCGGGGGGGACACTGTACCATGCACACAGCACTGTACCAGGGGGGGACACTGTACCATGCACACAGCACTGTACCAGGGGGGGACACTGTACCATGCACACAGCACTGTACCAGGGGGGGACACTGTACCATGCACACAGCACTGTACCAGGGGGGGACACTGTACCATGCACACAGCACTGTACCAGGGGGGGACACTGTACCATGCACACAGCACTGTACCAGGGGGGGACACTGTACCATGCACACAGCACTGTACCAGGGGGGGACACTGTACCATGCACACAGCACTGTACCAGGGGGGGACACTGTACCATGCACACAGCACTGTACCAGGGGGACACACTGTACCATGCACACAGCACTGTACCAGGGGGACACACTGTACCATGCACACAGCACTGTACCAGGGGGACACACTGTACCATGCACACAGCACTGTACCAGGGGGACACACTGTACCATGCACACAGCACTGTACCAGGGGGACACACTGTACCATGCACACAGCACTGTACCAGGGGGACACACTGTACCATGCACACAGCACTGTACCAGGGGGACACACTGTACCATGCACACAGCACTGTACCAGGGGGACACACTGTACCATGCACACAGCACTGTACCAGGGGGACACACTGTACCATGCACACAGCACTGTACCAGGGGGACACACTGTACCATGCACACAGCACTGTACCAGGGGGACACACTGTACCATGCACACAGCACTGTACCAGGGGGGGACACTGTACCATGCACACAGCACTGTACCAGGGGGGGACACTGTACCATGCACACAGCACTGTACCAGGGGGGGACACTGTACCATGCACACAGCACTGTACCAGGGGGACACACTGTACCATGCACACAGCACTGTACCAGGGGGACACACTGTACCATGCACACAGCATTGTACCAGGGGGGCACTGTACCATGCACACAGCACTGTACCAGGGAGGGAACACTGTACCATGCACACAGCACTGTACCAGGGGGGGACACTGTACCATGCACACAGCACTGTACCAGGGGGGGCACTGTACCATGCACACAGCACTGTACCAGGGGGGGCACTGTACCATGCACACAGCACTGTACCAGGGGGGGGCACTGTACCATGCACACAGCACTGTACCAGGGGGGGGGGCACTGTACCATGCACACAGCACTGTACCAGGGGGGGGGCACTGTACCATGCACACAGCACTGTACCATGCACACAGCACTGTTCCGGGGGGAGCACTGTACCATGCTCACAGCACTGTACCAGGGGTGCACTTTACCATGCTCACAGCACTGTACCAGGGGTGCACTTTACCATGCTCACAGCACTGTACCAGGGGGCACTTTACCATGCTCACAGCACTGTACTGTGGGTGCACTGTACCATGGACACAGCAAGGATTGCTCTGTACAGTGCTGTGTATAACTCACAGGCACACACTGATTTATCTTCTTTCACTTTCTTTTAGGAAAAAACAATGAAAGACCAGGATTTAGAAAGCTGCAAAACTACAGGTCTTTCAGCACTAGCAGCTGCCACCTCACTGCCACCGCCATCAGCATCCAATAACATGAGCACTCCTGATATATGTCAGTCTGCCCCATTGGCCAGCCAAGGTGAGCATCACCCAGATATTTTGGGACCCACACTTAAAATGGTTAAACTGACCAAATTCTGTCTGAAATGTCATTGTTTGGCTTTTTATTTATTTACAACTAAGACACAGAGAGTGTCACACAGCTCATATTAAAGTACCTCAGATGTAAAAGCTTTCCATAAAGCCTCGAGACTTTTACCTTATAAGTGGATTCTGCACATACAGAGTTAGGAGTATTTTCATAAGGTGAGCACAATGGCTGTCTCATATAGTATTAGTAAATGAAGTGACAGAATGAATATGCGCATAAGTAGGGTGTAATTGTATAGCCAAATGGAAGAAAATGAGTGAGAATACGAAGAGCTCATTTCCCAGCCTGATGTAAGACTCAAATCCTGGTGCTTGACAACATTTTAACTATGAAAATAAAATTGAGATATGCACACAAAAGCAGTGGCTGATAGGAAGTATTAGGCTGGCTCTGTCCAAAAATAGACAATAAAAAGGTTTGGAGTTACCTGTTCCATCAGTTTGTTATTAATTCTGAAGTAGTTTTTCACTATGGCAGAGGCAGTGACCATGAAATATATCTTATTAATTTATTTTGTAACAGATGTAAAATAGAATTGGCTATATAGATCCTAGGTGCCTGGCAGATTCAGCTTTGTTCAGGCTTCAGTATTTGTCACAAAATTAATTTCTTCTTCAACATTCTATTTAACGCTATCCTACAAAACTGAAGTTTCACTTCTTTCCTCAGAAGAGTCAGGATAATCACTCACTCTGCTCCTGCCAGGAGCTCTCTGTCTGAGCTAAGCCTGACAATGCAGGACTTAACAAGCTGTTCACTCTCAGTCAGTAAGCTATGGTGCTTGGAGTTCTTTTAACTGGCTGAGAATTCTGGCAAATGTAGTCCAACAGATTATGTATATTTGTTAGTTATTTTTATGTTTGTTCTTGTTATAAATCTGGCTTTTTTTGGCAGAAGAAGGTGCAGCTGGTCAACCACCTACTATTTGTGATGTATCTGAAGAGCTTAGTAGACAACTGGAGGATATACTAAACACATATTGCACTGATGCAGAGCAAGAAGCAGTAGCTGAACCTGATGAGACAGATAGAGGTCCTCCAGAGTCTACCAGAAATGGGGAGTCGGGGTTAGTAGTACCAGAAATCAACGGTGTAAAAGAGGAGTTACGAGGTGCAGAAGATAATAAAAACATCAATGACACTGACCGGGATCAGAAGCGTATTCAAGACAAGAAGAAAGCAAAGGGGCTCGGTGAGTGACACTGAACATTGTGAATTATTATTGCCATTTATATAGCGCCAACAGATTCCGTAGCGCTTTACAATATTATGAGAGGGGGGATTTAACTATAAATAGGACAATTACAAGAAAACTTACAGGAACAATAGGTTGAAGAGGACCCTGCTCAAACGAGCTTACAGTCTTTAGGAAGTGGGGTATAAAACACATTAGGACAGGAAATAGCAGCCAAATAAGGTGGGAATAAAGCAGAGCTGGAGGAGAGAGTAAAGTGCTGCCCTTTGAGAGAGAGCAAGAGACAGGTATGTGAGGTTGAGGTTACTCTGGGAGGCCATAAGATTTCCTAAAGAGATGGGTTTTAATGTACTTCTTAAACGATTGAAGACTAGGGGAGAGTCCGATGGCAGTAGGCAGGCTATTCCATAGGAAGGGAGCCGCCCCCGAGAAGTCCTGCAAGCGTGAGTTGGTTGTACGGGTGCGAGCAGCGGATAGGAGAAGGTCACGGGCAGAGCAGAGAGACCGAGAAGAGGCATACCTATGGATGTGTGAAGAGAGATAAGCGGGGCTAGAATTGCTCAGTGCTTTATAGGTATGGGTTAGCACTTTGAATTGACTCCTATAGGATACAGGAAGCCAATGTAAGGACTGACAGAAGGGTGAGGTGTGAGAGGACCGACTAGCGAGGAAAATCAGTCTGGTGGCAGCATTCATTACAGGCTGTAGCGGGGTAATACGGCTTTTGGGAAGACCAATTAGGGGAGGGTTAAAATAATCCATGTGGGAAATTACTAGAGCATGGACAAGCTCCTTAGTAGCATCTTGCAGAAGAAAGGGGTGGATGCGGGCTATGTTTTTAAGATGGAATCTACAGGATTTGGCAACATACTGGATGTGAGGCTCAAAGGTGAGGCCAGAATCCAGTATGACCCCAAGACAGCGCGCTTGCAAGGATGGACTTACGTGGATACCACTAACTTGAAGGGAGAGCAAATGAGGAGGATCAGTATTAGGAGGAGGAAAGACCAGGAGCTCAGTTTTAGAGCGTTTCAGAGAGCGGGAGGGCATCCAGTCAGAGATGGAAGAAAGGCAAGCAGTGACATGTTGCGGGACGACAGGGGAGAGGTCTGGGGAGGAGAGATGTATCTGGGTGTCATCAGACTACAGGTGGTAGTGGAATCCAAATTAGGTAATAAGTTTGCCAAGAGAGGCAGTATAAAGAGAAAATAGAAGGGGACCAAGGACAGAGCTTTGGGGGATTTAAACCGAGAAAGGACGAGGGGAGGAGGTATCATTAGAAAAGGAGACACTGAATGAACATTGGGAGCAATAAGAGGAAAACCACTAGAGGACAAAGACCAAGTAATTGAAGAGTTTGAAGGAGAGCACGATCAACGGTGTTCAAGGCAGCAGAGAGGTCTAGAATACATACATGCCTTCGGTGCCCTGACAGCAGTCCTCCGGCTTATCACATGCGGTACAATCAGGGTATTTACAGGAACATGCACATTTTTAATATGTTTAATATGTTGAGATTAACTCAAAGGTTATATCGCTTAATGTCAAAGTAGTAAGTTATGTAGTGGTATGTTAACCTTTGTAGCCTGTTGCTGTTCGCTAGGGTGTCTATAGGATTTGGTTACGGGTAAATAAACATTAACATAGGTTATACTAAGCTTGTCACGCATCAGGCTTGGTCTAAACAGGCTACACTTACGCATATAGGTTACTGTAGTCTGGAGCTGCAGTGTGTTAGCAATAGTACATCATTATTAACTAAACAATGCTAAAACATTGTGATAACGTGGTAAAATAGTGCCTAAACATTCTGCTCTTGAGTCCGATTAATGCTAGACCTCTAGGCTGGCTAGCTGCAGTGGCTGCATGTTACTGGACTGATGAGCGCTTGTGGGCCTGTGGTAGTGCCTCTGTTAGCCAATGCCCTCTGTTGGGATATGGTCGGTGCCCGCCCGAGATCCTCTAGGAGCCGCTGGTGTGAGGGTGCTTGTGAGGGTGACCTTCTTGCCCCAGGTCTGTGTGAGGTCTTGCATCCGTTGACCACAAACTCGGTGCTTGCTGCAGTCAGAGTTTCCTCCACGTGTGGGAGTAATGGACGGCCTGGTGATTCGCTTGTGCTTGCGCTGCTTGGGCCTCCATTTGCGTGGTTGATGCGGTCGGGTGTTCCCCGGTCTGACCTTCAACCCGGGTGGGCTCTGTGGCTTGGGGTTAAGTGGGGATACTGTCGCTGTGCCCAAGGACTTTCCCCTCACCTCCCTCTGCCCGTGGCTCTGCTCACCCTTGATCTGTGAAGTGTTCTGTGCGGGCTGGGCTGCTTGATGTCGCTCCCAGAACTGTTCCCAAAAGCGGTTGAAGCTGTCTTCTATGCGTTTCATGGTGTCTTGGTGCAGCCGTTTGTGTGAGAGCAGGCCCTGTTCGAGTGCCGCTGTTTCAGCCGCCATCTTAGGTGCGCCGAGCCTAGGTGCGTTGCGGCTTTGCGGTGTACCTTTTGGCAGGCTGATTGCTCCAGACTTCCAGCTTGGACCGTGATATCCCCCATCGGTCCAAAGGGGGGGGTAGGAGGTGAGTGTACAGAGGGGTCGGTATGTGGAGGTGCCGGTGCGGAGAGCGTCCGCCTCTCCCCGGCTTCATGGCAGGTAGGCCCCATGCTGTGTTTGTGGGTTCTCGGTGGTTTTTTGTTTTGGGTTTGGTTTCGTTCTATTCCTCCGGCTGTCCACTTCTTCGCTGTCAGGCAGTGTGTGTGCCACTTTTCTGGAATTTTACCCCTTGATTCAGTGGTTTGTGCCAAGAGCTGAGGGATAGCACGTCCATTCAGCCAGAAAGTTAGCTCCGCCCCCCGTCAATTTTGCTTTCTGTGATGACTATTAAGCTTACAAGACAAACATACCAAATTCTAAAATAGCTCCTCATTAAAATGTTATTTTACTCCTTGTATTTTGTGACCTGTACCTTCCAAAATAAGCTGAAATCCTAGACATATTATGTACTTTGAAAATCAGAACAACTAATTGAATATTTTTAAAATTACTTTCTTTAAAGCGACACTATCATGGCTTCCCGTTTAAACCCCCTCCCGACTTCACTTCATCTAATCATCTAATTGACCAGTCTGTGGCTGCTCACAGTTGTAAAAAAAAAAAAGGGGGGGTGGGACGACCTATTGTCCTCAACCCCGGCTCCCACCCCTGAGCGGCGGGTGGGGGCCATAAATAACAATAAGGGGGGAATTCAACCAATCAGTGTGCTCTGTGTCATTTTACACAGCGTGGGAAAGTTCTTTGGAATTTTCCCACACTGTGTAAAATGACACAGAGAACTCTGGTTGGATTTCAACCCAACCAATCAGAGTGTTCTGAGTCAAATTGCAATGCATGGGAAGGCTTTATAAGCCTTTCCCCGCTCCGCAGAGCTCAGTCCATGGTATTTTAATTTTTACAAGTTTGACGGGTATTATGGTTTTTATTTGAACTTTTTGGGGCTGAAAAATTAAGATTTTAGAAAAAAAAAAGACAACAAATGGTAAGTTTAATTTTTTTTGCAGGTACTTAGTGCTTTTATTCCCCCCTCACTATTTTTAGGGTGAGGGGGGTAAATAGGTGTAACGGATCACCTGGCACCCCGACTGGGTACCTCCGTTGATGGATGCTCCTAGCGCTTCCTGAGGGCTCCAAGCACTCCAGCCGACACCATAACCACCGTAGACTCCTTCAGAGAGCAAGACAGGAACAAGCTCTTACAAGAGCTTAGCAGTGAATATAGCAAGAGAGTATGCAGAGCATAGCAATCCCTTGTAGCAGATACCGCCAATAAGAGGCGTCACTCCAAATTGAGGGTGAAGTAGAACTGACTGTACTGGCACATACCTCTTTTATTCACAATCCACAAACATAGTACTGCCCACAGGGTTTTGAAATACAACCAATCAATCCGTACAATACACACAGACACTCCCACACAAAATCCTCCCCTCTGCCTGTGAAATGATTACTGAACACAATGGTTAATATAATTATCACAGGCAGAGAAATACAGTTTTTACTAAATATGAATAACTTCCAAAATATACATGCCATTCACATAAAACATACATTTTCAGAATCAGCATGCTTGAAATATACACATACTCAAAAATCAGGGCAATCGGTTCAGGGGTTAAAAATTTAAGGGAAAGTCTTATTTGACCGACCGCAAGCACATTTTCATGCCCAAAACAGTTCCAGAGAATCAGGCTGTGCGGTCGGTCTATTTCCCATGTTGAAGTCAGTTCAAACACACGAACGACAACCATTCGAATTGTCGAACGGCGTGTGAACTGTTGAATGCATTGAAGTCTGGAGAAGGTAAAACTTCAGCTGAATTAAAGATGGCCGCCGCCATGTGTTTGTTTGCTCGAACGGCGGCCCCCCAGCGGTCGGCAATTTACCTACAGCAGGCTCCCAGCCTGGGAGGTAAATTGCCTGCACACTTCCACTTCTGGGTGGTCCGCCTGTGTGGTACTTGGTTCAGTAAGCCCCATTTACTGAACCAATTGGGAGAAAGCCAGGAACACAGTATATTAACAGTCTGGGGACAAAGTCTTAAAGGAGCATTGTCCCAAATAGGTCTGGGGACACAGTCTTAAAGGGGACATTGTTCCCAAAAGTGACAGTATGTCCCCAGATGGTTCTTAAAGGGCCAACAGCATAATAAAATACAATATGCCCAAATACTGTATTTAAAGGGCCAAAACTCCCAGGGGCCATAGTCAGCAGGCAGGAGGCGGGCAAAGAAGCTTCTCCAATGCCCAGTGGCGAGGTTGGTTTCGCCACAATAGGAATTTAACAATTTATTTTTTTTTGGATGGGGAGTGACTAGGGACTTGGGGATCCCTAGTCACCTTGGAGGGGGGACACGGGACATTTTTATTTAGGGCCGCCGCTCGGGGGCGGGGGGGAAAGGCAATAGGTCCCCCCCCTCCCCCTCCTACTCATTTAGGGCACCCACCCGCCGCCCAGGGATGGGAGGCGGGGAGGGGGGGGGCAATAGGTAGGGTAGGGGCAGAATTTACTATTACGAAGTAATCTTTACTTAGTTTTAGTAAATTCGGCTGAAAGACCAATTTAGATCTTTCAGCCTTTTGGTAGATAGCTCCCTAATACCATAGGAATTAGGGAGTTATCTACTAAGCGGCTGCAAGAATCAGATCGGAGTTTCATTCATTCGAATGAAATTCCGATCCGGGCAAAGTCCCGAATTTCGTCCTAACATGAATGAACAAACTGTTCTCGTTCTGTTAGGTCGCAATTGGTAGTTTTACCGGCATTCTGTCTAAGTGACAGGATGTTCAGGAAAAGTTAAAGGAAGCATCGCGGGAACAGGGAGAAAAGGTAAGAATTGTGGGAAAATTTCTCAAAGCACCGTAAATTAAGCACACTTTGCTCCTCCGCTGGTCAGAGATGGTCAGGTGTAGGAAACCTCCATAAGACAAATAGTCCCTACTTTGTCTTACATTTTAAAGAAAACTAGAGCAGACAGGAAGAAATGTAGAACAGATCCTGACAGAGGGAGATAAGAGGAACCGATTAAAGAAAGGTAAGTTCGGCATGACAATGCCGCTTTAAGCTGCACTTATTATACACACGTTATTATTGCCTAAACTGTGGGGGGAGAAAACAATTCTTTCCATTTTTTTTAATTTTTTTTTTTATAATAAATAAGAATTTATATATGTATATGTCAGATTAACCCCTTAAGGACCAAGCTTCTGGAATAAAAGGGAATCATGACAAGTCACACATGTCATGTGTCCTTAAGGGGTTAAAGGCCTTTTTGTCCTTGAAAAAACTGTATATAACATGTGTTGGTGCAATAAATAAGAAAAATGCAAACTGAGGTTGAACACAAATAGCAAAAAATGCAAAAATTACTTGTGTCCTTAAGGGTAAGTCCAGTTTTTGAAGCTGCGTCCTTAAGGGGTTACTATTTTTCTAATCTATAATCTTAATTAGTGATCAACAGATTATCGGTCTGGCCGATATTATCGGGTGATATTCGGTATTTTTGGTAATATCGGTATCGGCCAATAAAGATACCGATATTGCCGTTATACCGATATACCAGGGCTGATATACCAGGACCGCCGGGCCCATTACAAGCCTGGGGGGCCCGCAGCAAGCGCTTACTTGCCTTCCCTTCAGCTCCCCTGTGTAAATCTTGCGAGTCCCGCAGCCGTCAGAATGTTGCCACGGGTTACCATGGCAAGGCTCCACGCGGCACACAGGACGCGAGATTTACACAAGGAGCTGAAGGGAAGGTTAATAAGTGCTTGATTCGGGACCCTCTGTAATTTCCATGTCACTGGACCACCAGGGAATGCCATATCCCCTCCCCCCCCTCCCTGGTAAGAAGCAGGGAGGGGTGGATTAAAAAATAATAGTTTAGGGGGCGGGGCCTGACCGCCGGTCGGATCAGACACGTTTTGTCTGAGCTCCGGCTTCTGAACTTGGAAAACGGTGCTAACTGCGGACCAAAAGCTAACACCGACCTGGAATTGTGACCAAAGCACCACTCAGGCGACGGTGATTCCGGGGACACCTAACAAGAACCCCAGCGGCGCCACAGTAACCCGACAAGAGTCTGAGGCCTAAGAGCTTGAGCCTGGGTGAGACGTCCGCTCGCCCGGTTCTCCGACCGGCGCTCTGCCACCCCCCCCCCCCCCCCCTGGACCGTGGGGTCATCCCGGTCCCCACAGGTGGCCACCGCAGCATGCCGCAGAGCCTTCAGCCAGGCCCTGCTAAACATCGAGATTGGAGCGATGTGCTCCAAGATGGCCGACAGCCACCTCTCCTGAGCGGGAAACTCCGCCGACACCAAGCAACTTGGAGCCTTGCAGCAGCCCCCGCGACAAGCCTTATGCCCGCATCACGCCTGCAGGATAAGGAGGTGTGGAGGCGGAGGGGGAGCGAGAAAGAGCGGGCCCCCCCAGAGCGCACATCGGATGACACCGATACCACACGCAATGGGCCCACCTGGGCCGAGGGCCACGGTGGAAGGCCTCCCGGAGCACTAGCCGCACACGCCGGATAACCGAGGCCGCTGGCGGCGACTGCCACCAGGATCTACAGCAGTGCCCCCACAGGGAGGCCTCCCAACACTCCTGAGACCTCCTACCCAAGAGACTGACCTGCCGCACACGCTGACGACTAAAGTGGCTCCCAGTCAGTCACCCTCTCCAGCTACAACACCCCTGATCAAGCGGGGCATCGGCTGAAATGACCACACCATCGAGGCACCAGCCCCACACAGCGAGCAGCAGACAGGTCGGAAGATCAGCTTATAGACCCCACTCACTCGCACGCTGGGACTCCCTCATAGAGACACCGTGGATCGGGTATCGCCTGATATGCTCCCCTCACATGACTTTGCACAGCGTTCTATGATGTAAAAAGTGTAATGCTCCTGTTTTTTGTTTATTTGTTTTATTTGTTTCATAAATTTTAAATTAGCCTGCTTCTCCCATTGTTCTACTCTGTCAGGATTATATTTTAGATGTCACTTTTTTACCTGATGCCCTTAGCCTACTAAATATACACTAGCATGTTATAGCATGTAACTTAGTTAAGTCTTAGCAGGCATAGTGGCTATAAAGCATAGCATAGAGCAAACATGATCTCTATTTGTTAAAAGTGAAATAATCTGCTGTGAAGTTAAGGAGAAGCACTAGAAGATTACTTAAACCTAACGCCCAACAAGACGGTTATACTACAGATATTACATGAAAAATGTTTACTGCTTGTACCAAACGACAAAAAATAGCAAGAAAAATGTGCAGTTCTTTATAATCTAACCTATCATACGTACTCCACATACACTTAGCTAAGCCTGCTTAACGAAGCAACAAGATTAAAGTGAGAGATAGCAGTGTTAAAGCGGGAGATAATTGTATTGAAGCGAGAGATAACTGTATTGAAGCGAGAGATAACTGTATTGAAGCGAGAGATAACTGTATTGAAGCGAGAGATAACTGTATTGAAGCGAGAGATAACTGTATTGAAGCGAGAGATAACTGTATTGAAGCGAGAGATAACTGTATTGAAGCGAGAGATAACTGTATTGAAGCGAGAGATAACTGTATTGAAGCGAGAGATAACTGTATTGAAGCGAGAGATAACTGTATTGAAGCGAGAGATAACTGTATTGAAGCGAGAGATAACTGTATTGAAGCGAGAGATAACTGTATTGAAGCGAGAGATAACTGTATTGAAGCGAGAGATAACTGTATTGAAGCGAGAGATAACTGTATTGAAGCGAGAGATAACTGTATTGAAGCGAGAGATAACTGTATTGAAGCGAGAGATAACTGTATTGAAGCGAGAGATAACTGTATTGAAGCGAGAGATAACTGTATTGAAGCGAGAGATAACTGTATTGAAGCGAGAGATAACTGTATTGAAGCGAGAGATAACTGTATTGAAGCGAGAGATAACTGTATTGAAGCGAGAGATAACTGTATTGAAGCGAGAGATAACTGTATTGAAGCGAGAGATAACTGTATTGAAGCGAGAGATAACTGTATTGAAGCGAGAGATAACTGTATTGAAGCGAGAGATAACTGTATTGAAGCGAGAGATAACTGTATTGAAGCGAGAGATAACTGTATTGAAGCGAGAGATAACTGTATTGAAGCGAGAGATAACTGTATTGAAGCGAGAGATAACTGTATTGAAGCGAGAGATAACTGTATTGAAGCGAGAGATAACTGTATTGAAGCGAGAGATAACTGTATTGAAGCGAGAGATAGCCGTGATGAAGCGAGAGATAACTGTATTGAAGCGAGAGATAACTGTATTGAAGCGAGAGATAACTGTATTGAAGCGAGAGATAGCCGTGATGAAACGAGAGATAACTGTATTGAAGCGAGAGATTACAGTATTAATGCGTGAGATTACAGTATTAATGCGTGAGATTACAGTATTAAAGCGTGAGATTACAGTATTAAAGCGTGAGATTACGGTACTAAAGCGTGAGATTACGGTACTAAAGCGAGAGATTACGGTACTAAAGCGAGAGATTACAGTATTAAAGCGAGAGATAACAGTAATTGGCTATAGCATGTTACAATATATATATAAAATGAGGTTTATAATCACAGGAGACTTTGACAATATGTTATGACGACCCTATCCTGTACAACCCTTGAAAGTCTCCCTCTCTTTTTTTCTGTACCACTATAATCACATGCCTCAACAAAAATAAAGAATTTAAAAAAAAAAAATAATAATAATTTAAATATATATATTTTTTTAAATTAAATAAAAAATGCATCCTCCCCACAAATTACATACCTACAGAAACACACACACACACACACACACTGCATTATATACACACACTACACAAACACAATGTGTATATAATGTAGTCTGTTATATAATGCAGTGTTTGTGTAGTTTGTGTATAGTGAATGCAGTGTGTTTATATAATGTATTGTGTGTGTGTGTGTATATATTGCAGTGTGTTTGTGCACACAAACACACACTACACAAACACACTGCATTCATTAAATATACACACACTGCATTCACTATACACACACTACACAAACACACACTTTGCATTCATTATATACACTACACAAACACTGCATTCACTATACACACTACACAAACACACTACACAAATACACTGCATCCACTACACAAACACACACAGCTCCTCTGTCTAAACACACTGCAACCACTACACGTTGCATGTATATTTTGTGCATTTACCTTTAGAAATAGTTTATTTTTTCAAAATGGTAAATGTACAGAATATCGGCAAGTTATCGGCTATCGGCCTGAAAGTTCACAGATTATCAGTATCGGCTCTAAAAAATCAATATCGGTCGATCCCTAATCTTAATACCTAATTTAATTCTAATCACAAAGGGTACCCTCTGCTAATATCAGTACTGATATTAACCCCTTAGGGACACATGACGGATATATTCCGTCATGATTACCTTTTATTCCAGAAGTTGTCATTAAGGGGTTAACAAAAGGGAATTTGAAGCTTAAACAGAGTGGTGTGTTGCTGTCATCTACTGACTATTTTCAGTATGACCACTTTCTATCTTTGATTTTGGATATAGTATGATCAATGCATTGTGATCAGGGCTGGGCAGCTGTCAAAGCACAACACTGATCAAAATGCCATTGGGTCATGGAGGGACACCTTTCAGGGTCTTTTTAAACCATCCCAATCAGATCTAGTAAGAGAATCACTGTGGCTGAACTTGATTGCTCAGCTGCAGAGTTATCTATGTATTTAACCCCTTAAGGACACATGAAATGTGTGACATGTCATGATTCCCTTTTATTCCAGAAGTTTGGTCATTAAGGGGTTAAAGGGCTATAAACAGTGCTGACTTTCAGCATGAATGCAGCTCTTCAAGAAAATGTGGTGCCCCAGCTGACAGAGGGGAGCCCCAGGTATCTCATCAGATTTAACCCTGTTCACACTGCATTGCTGTTTATGGTGATTTAAATCTCCATATTAAAGGACCACTATAGGCACCCAGACCAGTTCAGCTCAATGAAGTGGCCTGGGTGCCAGGTCCCTCTAGTTTTTACTCTGCAGCTGAAAACATAGCAGTTTCAGAAAAATTACTATGTTTACACTGGCTGTTTCACTGACAGTCGTTAGAGGCCGCTTCCACAATTCTCACTGTGAGAATCACAATGAGAAGACGCTGACGTCCATAGGAAAGCATTGAGTAATGTTTTCCTATGGGCGGTTTGAATGCGCACGCTGACGTCGGCAGGAGGAGGAGAGTTCCCCAGCGCTGGAGAAAGGTAAGTGGTTGCAGGGGTTTTATCCCCTTCAGCCCAGCGGGAGGGGGGCCATGAGGGTGGCGGGGGACCTAAGGAATACATAGTGCCAGGAAAATTAGTTTGTTTTCCTGGCACTATAGTGGTCTTTTAAGAGCTGTATGATGATCTCACGTTGAGCTCTGCATGCAGCTCATATGTCAGTTTGGGGCCACTAAAAATGGCCAAAGCTGCAAACCGAGCATAGGTTAGTCTGGGGCCCCTGCTTCTGGCCCTAGCTGATAGAGGGGATCCCCAGGTATCAAAAAAAAGGATTTAACCCCTGCTGGTATTTTTACTGCATGAGGGTCTATGCTCTCACTGTCATGACCTTCATGTGGTCGGTACGTGGTTAAAATGCACTACAGTATGGAAATTAATCCATATTTAATTCTACTTGCTCCCAGAACTTTTCTGTGTATGTTTAAAAAATAAAAGAAATGTTAATATACCATGTGGATACCAAGTGTTTTTTTTTTTCACAAATGAGTCATAAACTGCTTTCAATAAAATAAATAATAATACAGCGTAATTATATATTTCTTTAAAATAACACATTGTCAAAAATGACCCATATTTCTTTTCATGCATGTTATCTGGAATGTACAAATTTCCCTTGATTTTAGGAACCATACAAAATTTCCATGAGCCTCACCAAATTTTTTGAATGGACCAAATTCTGTGAACGTAACAAAGTTCCAACCGGATTGACAGTTCTCATATTTACTAAAGCCAAATCCTCTTGAAATTCTGTCAACTCATCCAGATCTGCACCATTTGGTCAGGTGCATTCATGTCGACTTTAAATTTTTATATCATGTATAGGATCTAGACATTTACAAAGCACAGATTTTAAAGAAAATCTAGACCAAATCTAGCAGGATGCCCATTTACAAATTATAAGTCGCCTGTTTTTTGCAAGCGAACAATAATAATCAGTACTTGTCACGGGTTCCTGAGTCTATTGCTGTTATTCCTTCAATCCTCCACTAGTCCTAATTCCAGTTGTGCTTAATATAGTGAAAGTATTCCCTTTGTGTAGAGTTTCCCCAATATAATGGACGCAACCAGTCGTATTGGGTAAAAGCAGCAATCTCAACTTGATTAGGCCACACTCAGTTTCTTATGCAGTGCCCTTAGCATGGGGTCTCTAATACAAAATCACAGGGGTGTCCTTCTCACAAGCCATTGTGTTTGAGTGCTAATTTAGCTCCAATTAGGCTAATCTAATTATCTCTCAAATAGGAAAACTTACACACAATTTTTACATATCACAAAAATAGTAATAGCATCGGAACCCCACAAAATTATATTCCGACTAGCCCCGATCTGAGCGCACAACATATCCAAAAAGCGTTCAGATCGGTTCGGTAAAACAAAAGTTATGTTCGTGCATATGTGAACTGGCTGCCTGGCAGAAGTGGTATTGTCAATTCCAAAAGGGGTTAACTTGATTGTATGGGAGGTCAGAGCCTACAACCTAAATTCCTCTTTGAAGCTGGGACCCCAGCAGAGCTACTCTGTAAGGTGTGAGAAGTCACACATAAGTGGCTTGGAAGTCTGGAACATAATTGGGTCAATACATGATAACTTAATTTCCTGCTTGACACCAAGACACATAGCACAATAGCTTTTACATAATACAATTAACACAATAGCTTTCATCCAGCTCGACATTAACACAATGTACCCCCATATCCTATATATCATTTTAAAGTCTGTGACCTGGCCCATAGTCTGTGGGCAGGAGGCTAGCTGTTAAGCCTCTCCAGCAGGCTGTGGCACGGGAGCTTCCGTGACAGTACTTTTTTTTTTTATTATTATTTATTTTTGGTATGCAGGTAGTTACAACAGTGCCTGTGTTGCCACAACAGCATTAGCAGGCTCAGTTTTCATAGACATATGATAGCAGTATTGTGGCAAGTTGGATATGCATACATTTGTTTTTTAAAGTGAAAAGGGTAACGATACAGCAAACGAGCTATTAGCAATACAATTTGAGCTAAATTAGTGAGACTAGCTTGAGGCATCATGGTGAGATCGACAGGCTTGGATATTTATGAGAAAACAGTAATGTACCATTCGCTTGCCGTGTTTTAAAGCGCACAAATTTAGTTTGACACTGCTTTTTTTTTTTTGGTGTGCTGGTGGTAACATAACGTTTTCAGACGCAACAACAGCGTATTTATATATAGTCTCATATAATCTTGGTATACAGTGGCATAATAAAAATGCACAATTTTTGTTTTATGGCTCGCTTAACATTACTAGTTTGTTTCTAAGAGTTAATAATTGCTAGCAAGAGATATGGGTTCCACATATTAAACAGGTTAAGCAGGTTGAAACAGGTTAATTAGACACTTGTGTCTGATGCCGGTAGGTGTATTTAAAACCGGATTATTAGTTGGCTATTCTAGGCATAGACATTGTTTGCTTAGTGGATAGTAGTTAAGAGCATGCTTATTTTCACAGTGTAGCTTAAGTTAGACTAGTGTTATAAGAGTAGGCAACAAGGAAAATAGAGGTACTTTAGAGTCAAAACATATATCTGAAAACATGACCGTGTCCTCAATAGTAGGAGGCTTCCGACTCTGGTGCCTCAGGGTTGTGGGGATTCATCCGACTCCGACCTTCTGCATGTACCTCTCGTGGTTGGGAGATGTAGCTGTGTCTCTTTGCACCTTCTGGAAGGTCAGTGTTCGATGCTGGGTCTCGTGTAGGTGAGTGTCAGTCCTCAGCTTTGTCTCCAGCCTAGGCTGCTGTGGGAAGCTGTTTTTAGCTTGATGTGCTGTGTATGTTTGTAGGCTACTGCTCTTCTGGCCTTTCATGGCGTAACTTGTGGTGTATTGGGCAGGTGATATTGTTATGGTACTTTTTAAAAGTAAACCAAAATGTTTAAATGTCTATCTGTTCCTGTCCAAATCAATAAAATTAAATTGCGTATATACGCTGAAGTAATTAAGTCTGACACACAAGGTTCAGGTTAAAATAACTTCGAGAAAGTTTATTGGCAAGTGAAGAAAAAGCGGGCGCGCAGGCCCTTTTAAGAGGCATTTTGCGTCATCATTGATTATTAGAATATCAGCAAATAAACATCATCAATTGGATTAATTGTTAAGTGTCGGTGTTAGTGTCTTACCTATTGGTTCAAAAAATTAAGAGGTTAGTCCCGTGTCCACCCACCAGAGGTGGGATTATTCTGGACACGGGTGGGGACAAGGGGGTCCTAAGCGTCATTTTACACGGTCAATGATATCAGGCTTCATGTCCAGGTGCAAGGTCTCTTATGAATAGAACATTTCATTACTACTGTGTTCTGTGGCCTTCAAACTATACTATCTTACAAGTTCTAAGGAGTAGCCAGCAAGTCTTAAGGAGTAGCCAGCACCTCCTGGTACTTGTCCTTGCAGGAAAACACAGTCTTTGTCTACTGTACTAATTGGGTTGAGAAGTTCAGTCACGTAATGTAGTTTTAAAATGAACAAGTTAAGTCATGAGGACAAAATGGAGGATTGAAGAAGTCAGGTTAGGAGGACAAAATGGAGGATTGAGGAAGTCAGGTTAGGAGGACAAAATGGAGGATCATCACAGTATAAAGTTAAAATGGAGTTAGTACAATAATTCAGTACAAGTACAATAAAGATTTTTAATAATCCCACATCAGTCCCCCCTATTAAAAGTGTTAGATTCTAAGAGATAAAAACTTTATTATGTTAGTATCAGAAGACGTGTTAACCCAAAGGCACAGAAACCCCGTGGCCGCTAGCTAGGTGTTAATGCAAAGTGCAAGGCTGTCCCTAGATCTGACCCTAATAGGCTAACTCATCCATCAGTATGGCTCTCGAACACTTCACACCCATGGGTGTCCCATGGCAGCTAACCCACCACTTCTCCACACGGGGCCTTTACCATTCACTGACAGATGCTGTCCCTAAGCTAGTCCCTTCCTAGAATTCCTGCACTTTATCAACAAAAGGGATTGTTTGCAGCGGCAGACAGGGTGAGTTGACGTCTTGGAAATCTTGGTCATCAACTTCGAGATGGGTGAAAGTGGGTGCCGCTTGGTCAACAGTCTTCATGAGGGATTTTCTCAGACATGGGAGGATACAACAAAAGAGAAGAGCAAAAATAAAAAGAAAAATTAGTATAGCCATACCAATCTGCATTAAAGCCTTTTGCCATCCTGTCATCCAACCAAACCATCTTTCCCAGGGATCTTTTACCCCAGAATTCCTTTTTAATTCTTCAGACAGGGCATTTAATTTTTCTATGGCTAATGTAACTTTACCATTAGGGCCTGTGTTTTCTGGGATATAGGTACAACATGTCATGGTGTCGGGCAAAATTTTACAAACCCCTCCTTTTTCGGCTAAGATCATATCTAGGGCCATTCTATTCTGGAAAGCCATTTGGGATGTGGCCTGCAGCTGCTCGGCCAACCCCTGGAGGGCGTCTCTGGTATAATTAACAAAACGCTGTTGATTATAATAAATGTAATTTATCCAATTTAAATTCTTGTTTGCGGTAACTATGGTAAAAATTGATTCAAATCCTGCGGCAACTTCATCCCTTGCTTTAAACTCATTGGGCACCCCCCTAGGCACTCCAATGGCATCAATATACACATGAGGATCAAAGCTTCCTTTCACTGGGGCGTCACGCTTAACCTTAGTGTGTTTGGACCCATGGGTGACGAGGTGTGTGTCAGAAATGATATGTATAGGCATAATAGCTTTAGCCAGAGTACACTCCCCCCACCACTGTTTGTCCATTCTGGATCTTAGCTGTAAATCCCCACACAACCAGTAAATATCCCCTAATGACCTGGTGTGAAACTGCAACAAGTCCATAGAGACATTTCTGTAGGTAGCACAATACCCCTTAGAGAAGTTACCCAAGAATTTACCCATTCCATCGTAATTAGCATAACAAGTGTAATTACCTTTATACACGGTAATACCATCTGGGGGTTTGACATCCTGGGTTAGGAGAGGATACTCCTTTGTCCATGCAATACATATGGACCTGTTAAAATTATAGTGATAGGCAAAAAGGCTTAAAACACATTCTTCCATATCTACTGGTAGGATTAAAGGCACGGTACCCAGGTGAGGCCGGGCACCGCCACACACATAACATGCAGTTCTATTATGCTTATTAGCATTATATTTCATCCATTCTAACCATAGATTTACATCATTAAAACCTGTTTCAGCGGCCATGGTATCTTCAAAAGTGGGGTTAGCAATGGCCATCATGTCTTGAAAGGTCTGGATATGAGGTTTTAATGGGTTAGGGACCATATGGGTGGCCCCTTGCCACTCAGAAGAGTTGCACATATCTTTAAGGTAGAAATGCCCTAACTTTTTATAGGAACCCTTTTTCCAATACATTCCCATCACATACTGGTCCGCATCTGTTGGGCTTGGATGCTCAATGTTAAGGATTAGTTTCATTGGTGTACTCCCCCCAGGCTTTCTCAAAGTCATTCTCTGGAGGAGGGATCTACCATGGTCATCTACTTTAGATACGGCACTTTTTGGTTTGTAACCCCAGGCAGGCCCGGCATTCCATCCCGCCGCCCCCCAATGGTCACAATTGTGCCCCCATTGCTTGTCAACTACACAAACATATGGGTCTTTCGAATGAGGGATATCTCTATAGATGCTCTGGATTTGTGGTGTGGGAAATGGGCATTCTACAATATCACAGTAGTCAAAGGTATAAGTAGCCACCTGGGTGCACGATGAATTATACCAGAAGGTGTACCCACTAATATCTTTGGTAATGGCTACTTGCTGGGCCTTTATAAGGCTAATTAGGGAGAAAATGTACCAGAGATACATGTTTGTGCGATATTCGCTTCCTCTGGGGCAGGAGATTTCTTGCAGTGGGAAGCGTGGATCCAATTTGGCCTACCGGCCAATTTGACGGAGGTTGCGGTAATCAGGAGAACTTGGAATGGACCGTCAAATCTCGGTTCTAGGGTATTTTTCCGCACAAACTTCTTGACCAGGACCCAATCTCCGGGAAGTAGGTTATGGGAACCTGTATCCAATTCGGGATCTGGAATTGTAGAGAAAACTTGGGCATGTATTTTGTTTAGGACACTTGCAAGTTCAGTTACATAGTCTACTAAAACATCTGATTGGAGTTGCAACTGCTGCGGATAATAACAACCTAGCCTGGGTGCTGTCCCAAATAGAACCTCATATGGGGACAGTGAATGCTTCCCTCTAGGTGTGTGCCTAACACTAAATAAAGCTATTGGTAGACTTTCTGGCCAGGGCATCTTTGTTTCTTGTGACATTTTTAACATTCTGGTTTTTAGAGTGCCATTCATGCGCTCCACTTTACCACTACTTTGTGGGTGGTAAGGGGTATGGAAGGCTAGAGTCACCCCTAGAGCAGTCCAAATTTCTTTAGTCACAGTTGCTGTAAAGGCTGGGCCTTGATCACTCTCAATGACTTCTGGGAGTCCGAATCTACATACAATATCTGTAAGTAGGCGTCTTGCGGTTGTTTTTGCAGTGATATTGGCCACTGGGTAGGCTTCTGGCCAGCCTGAGAACATGTCCACTATTACTAGTGCATATTCATGGGGCCCACTCTTGGGCATTTGGATGTGGTCAATTTGAATTCGCTGGAAGGGGTACATGGGCTTTGCCAGGTGTTTCGCAGGCACCTTAATTGGTCTTCCTGGATTGCATTTTGCACAAATGACACAGGCCTTGCAGAAGCTATTGATCAATGTTGTGATTCCAGGTGCTTCATAATACTTCTGTATGAGGGCGGCCATCAATTCTTTTGACAGGTGTGCAGGCCCATGTGCCCATTGGACAACTGCTGGATACAAATTTCTGGGAAGACAAAATTTGAAGTTGTTGTAATATATTCCGTCCTTTTGGACAGCTCCTTTCTTTTTCCATTTCTGGATTTCTTCAGGAGTGACTGCAGCTTGCTGTTCTTGTAAAATTCGCAAATCAGTAGGAAGAGTTTGCAGAGCAAAAATAGGGACTTCTTCTTCTTCTTGTCCGGACACTTCTTCATCCACTTCCTGCAGATCCCTGGCCGCTAGCTTAGCAGCCTGATCAGCCAAATGGTTGCCTCTTGCTTCATCTGTATCCAATTTCCCATGGGCCTTGACTTTCAAAAACGGCCACTTCATTGGGAAGTAGGAGGGCATCCATTAGCTCCTTGATTGCAGTGCTGTGTTTGACTGGTGTACCAGCGGTGGTAAGAAATCCTCTTGTCTTCCAAATTAGGCCGAAGTCATGTGCCACACCCAGAGCATATCTTGAATCTGTATAGATGTTGGCACGTTTTCCTTCAGAAATTTTGCATGCTGAAGTCAGAGCCTGTAATTCAGCTTCTTGCGCAGACATTGCTGGCGGTAAAGATGATGATTTGATGACTTCGTCTGTTGTGGTTACGGCATATCCTGTGTGATATGTTCCTCCTTCATCGGCATATCTTGATCCGTCCACAAACAGGGTAAAATCCGGATCTGGTAATGGGTTCTCATGCACAGTTGGTAAGTGCACTGTTTCCATTTTCATCTGTTCGAAACAGTCATGAGGTGTTTCTGGGTCATAATCATTCTTTATGACCAGATCTTGAAATTCCTTTTCCAGGAAATGGCGTGGCCATGCTTCTAGAAGGTCAGTTGTTGGGTATTTGGCAATACCATTTTCCTGTAGCTGTTCTTCATTCATGGTGGCCCATAGTTTTGCCATAGGCCCAAGATCATTCCATGACCTTGTCTTCAACTTGGTAACAGGAATATGTGGGATAGCAGTATCCCAATGGCGGTAGAGGTAGTTGAGTTGTTGAGGTAGCTGGACCAAGACCATGCTATTACCTTCAGAGTCACAATAGAAGTCTTGTGCAGTGAGCTTTACATCGGTCCAGTGGTAAAGCTCATCTTCATAGCAAGGTTCGGGAGTAATGTTTGGCTTGTACCACATGGTACAGAAGGCGTAATCCGGGCCTTCACAAAGAGGTGTCTCATCTTCATAAAATGACAAATGTGGATGCATGACTTTCTTGATACATCCACAGAGCAGGTAAATGTAGGTTTCATCTGTGATAAATCCATAATAGATACCCCCCTCAGGGAGTGGAAGAAGAGTGGATGGATTAAGCACTTGACATCTTTGGATGGAAATGTTGTCAGGCAAAAGAAGATGACACTGTAGGCGCAGGTGTCTGGCTGGAGACACGTGCTTGAGCTGGACTTGGTTGATGATAGCAGAAATGTCATGAGGGGCTAGAACAACCAGAGGGTGGCCAAGGACCAGGTCCGAGGTTCTTTCTATGAGCTCTCTAGCAGCAAAAACAGCCCTGAGACAGGAAGGGGTCCCTCTGGCCACAATGTCCAGTTGACATGAGAAATATCCAATAGGCCTCTGGCGGCCTCTTAAGTCATTCGTTTGGGTGAGAACTCCTGTTGCATGGCCTTGTCTTTCAGAGACAAATAATTTGAAAGGTTTGGAGTAGTCAGGTAGGCCCAAGGCAGGAGCAGAAGCAATGGCACGTTTTAAAGCATCAAAATTGTCCAGAGCTTCATTGGTTAGACAAAACGGGTCAGACTTAAGAGCATCATAGAGAGGTTGCATAAGCAGAGAGGCTTCTGGGATCCATGCTCTGCAGTAGGAAATGAGGCCTAGGAAGGCATGAAGAGACTTTGAAGTCCTTGGAGGTGGAATGTCCAGAACAGCTCTTACCCGGTCCCGAGTAAGATGTCTGGTACCTTGAGATAGGCAATGTCCAAGGAAGATCACTGAAGATTGACAGAATTGTAGCTTGATGAGTGAAGCTTTGCATCCCTGTTCTGCCAAATAGGAAAGAAGACTAATTGAACACCTTTCAGTAGTGGGTATATCATCTCCACACAGCAGTAGATCATCCACATACTGAAGCAAGACAACTTCTGGGTGCTCAGCTTGCCATGGGTCAAGGATGGTACCCATGGCCTTTGCAAATTGACTTGGAGAATTTTGTGCCCCTTGGGGCATGACAGTCCAGGTATACTGTTGCATCTCATGAGTGAAAGCAAACAGGTATTGACAGGATGGGTCCAGTGGGACACTGAAAAAGGCATTGGCCAGGTCAATAACTGTGAAGAATTTTGCAGATGGTGGGACTCCAGAGAGCAGAGTATGGGGATTTGGTACAAGAGGGGTGTCCAGGACGGTAGCTTCATTGACAGCACGGAGATCCTGAACCATCCTGTACTTCTCTGGCTCACCCTTTGGAGTTTTCTTTTTCACAGGAAATAACGGGGTGTTGCATTCAGATTTACATTTTACCAGGGCACCCTTCTCCAAGAGTGCCTTGATGTGGACAGAAATGGCAGCAGACTGTGCCGGTTTTAATGGATATTGTGGTTTTCTTGGTAACTTAGCTCCTGGAATAAGCTTTACCACCACAGGGGGAACATTCAAGTGACCTATGTCCTCTGGGCCTGAGGACCATAACTTGGCGGGCACCTGTGTTTTTAATTCCTCTGGGAAATTGGACCTTAATTCTGCTGCTTCCTCACGGGGCTTTTCTAAATGCAGCATCAGAGGCAAGGAGCACAGGGCTGAGGTGTCTGATACAGATAGAGGTGTGAACATTTCTACTTGCCCGTCTGGGGTGAAGGTGATGGATGCTTGCAGGCGTGAGAGGACATCAGCACCTAACAGGTTAATTGGGCATGTGGAGGATACTACAAAGCGAGCAAGCAGGCTAGAACCAACTCGTAGTGGAGTTGTTAGAGGGCTATGTCTCGGCTGGCCATCCACTCCAACACAAGAAACATCAATATTGGACAGGAAGGATGGGTCTGGCAGGTCTTGTTCTCGCAGAACACTACGGGCTGCACCTGTGTCAACTAGAAATGTGGTAGGGTGGCCTTCAATGGGCAAAGTCACTGTGGCAAGTGGCCCCCCTTTATCCCCTGTAGACACTGCCATGACAGGGGTCACAGACACAGGCTTGCCAATTTCCTATTCATCGGGTTCCTCAACTATTGGAACCCCTTTTTCGGCCTTAGTGACCGGGGCAGGTCTGGATGGCTTTCTTATCTCTCTTTTGGGTTCCGGGCAATCACTTTTAAAATGACCTTTAGCTTTGCAATTAAAGCAGAAGCCATCCTCTGGTCTGGTGCCCCTGGGAACAGGGATACTGTGTGATACCATAAGAGGAGCAGAGCTTGGCCTTCTGGGGGTCTGGGCAGATTCTAGGCCCCTAGCGACTAAAAGCAGGGTATCCAGGGGAACAACCTTATATTCAGGGCGTGCAGCAATAATTCCCTTGCGTATAGAGTCTTTAACGCCTTGGACAAACGCACCTGACAGCATTTGTGAATGAATTTTGTCAGTAAGATCAAACCCCAAATCTGTGAACATTTGATACAGTCTTGCATGAAACCTTTCCACTGATTCTCCTTTTTCTTGAATAACATCAGTAAGGCCAGCAGCCTGATCTGCAAGTTTGTCCTTAGCCCATTCTCTTAATTGGGTGCAAAAGGTTACCCCGGAGGGGTAATCAACATCACTGGAAAGCAGATCTGTACTGAGGTGACGGGCCATGCTTGGCCAATAGGCATCCCCTGCTTTAATAGCACAAATGCTGAGTAGATCACGCCATGCGGCGGAATAAGTCTTTTGAATTTGAACTATCCCTCGGTAAAAAGGCATAGGCTGTTTTTCTGGGTCAGGGAGCGATTTCATTAATGCACTGGCTTGAGTGGGGTTAAAAGCAACATACTTAGGAGGGGCCCGTTCTCCCGACCCTTGTGTCCAAAGGGATCATCGATAGAACGATGAGTTGAGGCTCCTGCAGCGGCTCCTGCAGCCTCCAACGAGTCCTGGGATAACCTATCCTCTTCTCCCTCATCTAATTCTATGATCTGAGCTCTCTTACGGGCAGGGCCCGAGTAAGGTGACAGGACCGGGGGATGAGAGGGGGTCCCAGATGCATGGGTGGCTAGCGGATCATAACCAGATAGGTAGTCACCGGGAATTACCGGCATCAGGGCTGTACTGGGGGCCGCCATATTGGTGGCCGGAAAAGGTACTGCATTAGGGTTAAGGGAAGAAGTGGCGGCCATGTTGGGTGTGGGCACATCCGGGGCAGACTGTGCCGGACTGGGCATGACCGGAATCTGGGGAGTGGCTTGGGGAAGGGGTAGTGGATATCCGGGATAGGGCAGGGTCATGGGATATGGGAAGGGGTAGGGCCAGGCTGGGGAGGGGAAGGAGGTGGGGTATTGGACTGGGGTGGAGATGGGAGGGGACGGAGAGGGATTGGTAGGGGTGGGTGTAGAGGGAGGAGCCGGGGCAAGGGTGGAAGAGGTGGTTAGCTGGGCGGATGAAGAGGGGAGGGGATCATTAACGGAGAGAGAGTGTAGGGAAGGAATGGCAGATGAAATGTTAGGGAGAGGTACAGCAGGTAGCGTAGGGATGGATGAGGATGATGGGAATGTTAGAGACGGGGAGGGGGAAAAGAAAGATCCGTCAGAATTCAGGACCGGGCAGACAGGGGAGGTGACGGGATGGGTGTTAGGAGGATTGGGAGTGGGGAACATAGTCAGCTGGCTATCACCTACTGCTGACTGAACCTTGGGGATAGACGTCCCCTGGGCGCCACTTTGGGGCGCTGGCTGAGGGTAGACCCCAGCAACACAATTCTGATGATACACAAACAATTTCACACCTTTGTGATTTATCTCTTCCTCAACCCAACCTTCTAACTGAATAGCCTTCGCTACTCTATACCATGCTTCAGCAGTCTTTAATAAACCATTATCTGTAAGCTTGCCTTTCATTTCTGCCAGTAACTTGCGCCAACTTTCTGGTTGCAATCTTCCACCCGTTGGTACAGTAATTTTACATACTTTTGCAATCTTTTCAACACCTTTAACCATCTCCTCACCCTCTCTGTTTTCTACCAAATCACATGCTAACCAGCCCTTATTGGGCTTGCTTAAATCCTGCCCCATAATCCCTTTACCCCTATACCAGCGTCCTAGATATAGAGAGAGAGAAGGAAAACGGAACAAGAACGTCTACAATGCTCGACTGCCACCCGAGAACCGTGGGACCTTCTCAGGTGCGTCTTCCCAAAACGTAGACTAGTCACTGAATCCGCCTACCCGGGGTGGTAGACACGGATTGGAGCGAGGTGAGAAGTGTGTGACCAATCACTTCTCCTTCAAGAGGAATGGGAGTGGATAGTATAATAATATAGGAAGTACAGAAAAGATGAAAGGCAAGGAAAATCCTTAGAGACAGACACAGGAGTTCATGAGACAAACAAGACAACAATACAGTTGAAATACAGTGCATGCATCACAATTCAAATGAAATCAACAGTAATTCCTTTCCTTTACTCGTGTGCTTACTCCAAAGTCACCTCCCTCAATCCCGTAGTATCTTACTACCAACGGCCAAGGATAACAGCTAACACCGGTCCGAAATCCATATGCCTCCCTCGTCACAGCAGCCCACTCGTAGTGTCTGCGCTACCCTCACCCTTGTAGTGCCCCTATAAAGACCCACTTTATAAGTCCCACTACTCCGTGGTGATGAAGACAGCAATGCCTGCCCGAATTCACACACCACAAAATAAAAATTGGAAGGGCTCCAGCTCAGCGCTCAAAGCTGGAGGGTACCACCACTCTGCAAGCAGAGTAACGTGCACAGAGAAGCTAGCTAGGCTATCAAAGTGACACAAGAAGGATCCCCAGGAAACTATGAGTCTACACAATCTCCACAGATCCAACACACCTCTTTTTCCCTACAGCCCCAGCCACGAGGCTCCTAAAAGAGTTAAACAGGAAAAGATGACCCCCAGGAACACATCCACAGGTCAACCCCCCTTTTTCCCTACAACCACAGCACCGTGGTTCCTAAAAGGGGTAAAACAGGCAACAGAAGACCCAGGCAAATCCCCTCAGGTCCACCCCCCTTTATCCCAAAAGAGGTAAAATACAAACAGACAGACACACTGAAGACCCAGGCAAGTCCCCTCAGGTCCACCCCCCTTTATCTCAAAATGGGGAAACAGGCAAACAATTCAAACACACCCAGGCAACAGATAGACTAAAATGCAGGTAAACAAGTGAGTAACGAGGCACCGGGCAAGATATTACCTGTCTTTGATGTCCTCCCGGGAAGCAGTCACAGACACGTGGACGGGTCAATCAAAGGGGCCGGAACATACCGGTGGCTCTGCAGAAGTCTCTACCGTGTACCTGGAGGTGATCAATCTCCTTTCCTTCCCCCCGGATTCCTCCGTCCACCCTGGTCTTCCTTAGGACGGCTCACCGGCCGGACATAGCCCGATGCCCCACGTTGGGCGCCAAGTTGTTATGGTACTTTTTAAAAGTAAACCAAAATGTTTAAATGTCTATCTGTTCCTGTCCAAATCAATAAAATTAAATTGCGTATATACGCTGAAGTAATTAAGTCTGACACACAAGGTTCAGGTTAAAATAACTTCGAGAAAGTTTATTGGCAAGTGAAGAAAAAGCGGGCGCGCAGGCCCTTTTAAGAGGCATTTTGCGTCATCATTGATTATTAGAATATCAGCAAATAAACATCATCAATTGGATTAATTGTTAAGTGTCGGTGTTAGTGTCTTACCTATTGGTTCAAAAAATTAAGAGGTTAGTCCCGTGTCCACCCACCAGAGGTGGGATTATTCTGGACACGGGTGGGGACAAGGGGGTCCTAAGCGTCATTTTACACGGTCAATGATATCAGGCTTCATGTCCAGGTGCAAGGTCTCTTATGAATAGAACATTTCATTACTACTGTGTTCTGTGGCCTTCAAACTATACTATCTTACAAGTTCTAAGGAGTAGCCAGCAAGTCTTAAGGAGTAGCCAGCACCTCCTGGTACTTGTCCTTGCAGGAAAACACAGTCTTTGTCTACTGTACTAATTGGGTTGAGAAGTTCAATCACGTAATGTAGTTTTAAAATGAACAAGTTAAGTCATGAGGACAAAATGGAGGATTGAAGAAGTCAGGTTAGGAGGACAAAATGGAGGATTGAGGAAGTCAGGTTAGGAGGACAAAATGGAGGATCATCACAGTATAAAGTTAAAATGGAGTTAGTACAATAATTCAGTACAAGTACAATAAAGATTTTTAATAATCCCACATCAATATCTTGCGAGCTGAGGGGGGGTCCGTGTGCGGCTTTGGCGCTGTTATTCGGACTCTGTGTGTCCGCTTCGGGCATGCAGTGCCCCCCCTGTCGCTTCCTCCGTTTGGTTGTGATGCCGCTTACCCGCACCTGTGGCGTCATTGCCTTGCTCAGGCACTCTGTCTGCCAACGCTGGGGCACACGTTGGCGCGGTAACCCCGTGGCCGGCAGCAGAACATGAGGTACGTTTCACGCCTCTAGTCGCTCCCAGAATTTCTGGCAGATCGCATTGAATTTAGTTTCGAAGGCTGCTGCCCACTCATCAGCGGTCTGTAGCTTTGCGTTGTCGGCCTCCCAGTCGGCCATCTTTAATGGGCCTCGTGTGATCGGTTGGTCGGAGGTGTGCTGAAAGATGTCCCAGAGGTGAGTGGTCTCCTTGGGCTGGCGGACCGGGATAACCCCCACCGGTCCAGAGGCGGGGGGAGAGCGGCCGTCTCTCCCACGTCCGCCTTTTGAGTAGGCCTCAGGTGCTTGTCTGGTGAAAACTGCCAGTTTTGAAGTGTGAGGAGTCTCATTTTGCTCTGTGCAATTCCCTCATTCGATTGCATGCCTTTGGGGCACGATTTGTTGCCGTTTGGGCCTTGGTTTTTTTGCAGTTCAGTGCAGGAGCTCCTGAGGTAGTCAGCCACTCAGTTCTGCGGTCAGTCTCCGCCCCCGACAGTACTTTTTACCTACTAGCAGCATTGAATGCTTTGGTCTATAGCCTTTGTTGGGCTACATATATTTTAAAGTAACACTCCAACCTCCATTAGCACTACAGAGCACTGTAGTTATTGTTCCAGGAGTGCCATGGCCCGTCTTGCAGTGTAAATAGTCCAACAATTTTCTAACAGTTTGACTTCATTCCTGGGGTCCACCACAAGAGTCAGGAGAGTCACTGCATCCAGCAGCATGCACATTTACAAATTATCATTCACTTAGGTTTTGTAAGCAAACCATAATAATCAATACTTTTTGCCTAGAAGAATGTGATGTCCGTCAGGATGCCGCACAGGAGTGCAAAGGGGCAGGGGAAAGCCATCTCTGTTACTGCACTATGCATAAACTGCCTACTGCTCCACTAATAACGCTGGTATGGCTGCAGACCTTCATTCTCCTTTCACTACAAACTGCTTTATAAAAGGCGCCATTTAAAGTAGATGGTTACCAAGCCTTTTCCATTTTACACTGCAGTGAGTGATATTGCCAAAGGTCACGTTACGTTTATTGCTGGTTGTAATCCAGTGATGATCTGATAAACCATGTGAATAAAGTGAGTCCTGTTTGTCATTGTTGTTTGTTGTATATTTCAATTGTCCCTTATCACTGTACCATAGGAAAAGAGATCACATTATTAATGCAGACTCTGAACACACTCAGTACCCCAGAAGAAAAGCTGACTGCCTTGTGTAAGAAATATGCAGAGTTGGTAAGTAGAATAAGGAGTTTTTGTCCTTTCGCAAAGCAAAGATACAAGTTTACCGTAGACCGTACCCTTGGATTTGCACTGTGGCTTATCATGCTTCTATGTGTTTCCCAAAGTTGGAAGAGCATAGGACATCCCAAAAACAGATGAGGATTCTGCAGAAAAAGCAAACTCAACTTATCCAGGAAAAGGATCAGCTTCGTAATGAGCACAGCAAGGCTATTTTGGCTCGCAGTAAGCTGGAAAGCCTGTGTAGAGAGCTGCAGAGGCATAATCGCACCCTTAAGGTAAGTAAAGCTATAAACAAAGCGTTTATACTGTCCAACATGGTGCAATTTAACTGTACACCTATTCCTCCAAGCATGTAACATGTTGTCCTAAAGCTTAGTATAATAGATGAGCAGTTTAATAAATATACTGAAGCAGGGCAGCCAAAATGAGAACACTTTGGAGGTAATGACAGTGACAAGAATAACTGAAAGCAGTAGAGGTGTTGCTAATTTAGTACATGTGTAGATTAGCACACATCTTCACTTACTGTTGCTAGCTGCGGGGAGCATCCCACATAAACGTGCATTATATAGTACGATGTATGCACAAGCGAGGTACTAAAATAGGCAACTATTGATGAGACACACATTGGTATGTGAGAACACACAAGATTGTGCCCAGTGCTCTCAAACACAATTCCAAATGGTGATTACAGGTATAAGCATGCATACATATTCAATGCCTTATTAGTGGCAAAACTAGATGCAAGTAATGGGCTGCTCATATAAGTCATATAAATCTACCATGCCCTCATGGTAAATTGCCACACATTTGTCTTTCACATGTGGCTTACGTGGTTTCTAACAGTACTGACAATCTTCATGAATTCAATTTTTTTTTTTGGGGGGGGGGTAATTTTCCTTATCTGCAGAATAAATGGGTTATATGGACATGCTCATGTTATCTGTACTCAAATAGCACACTTTCCCTTTATTCCCAACTCCCCCAGGAGGAAGGTGTACAGCGGGCGCGTGAGGAGGAAGAGAAACGCAAGGAGGTAACATCCCACTTCCAAGTGACACTGAATGACATCCAGACACAGATGGAGCAGCACAATGAACGCAATGCCAAACTGCGTCAAGAGAATGTGGAACTGGCAGACAGACTGAAGAAACTGATTGAACAATATGAGCTCAGAGAGGAGGTGAAATTAACAATTTTCATTGGCTACCAAAAGTAATAATTTATTTTCTATTGAAAAAAACTAGTCACATTAAAGCAAAAGAGGTGGACCAATTGACCTGAGAGCACAGTCAGTATATTTGTTTCCAGAAAATGGATATGAACAGAAAGAGGAAAAAATAGAGATTTTAGAGCTAATTTAAAATTGAACTTTACAGGTCTGTTGTAGTACATTTCCTTATTTTGTTACTTGTTTTATGTTTTTCTCAAAACATAACTGTTAATAAAATATTTAGCATTAACACGTTTTCATTTATAAACATTTGAATAAAAACGTATAGGCATTTTTAAATTTTGTGCATTGATTGAGATTGGAAATATTTTATTGATTGAGAATAAAAAAAGAAAATAACATTTATAGAACATAAAAATATTTAAAACGTGTATATATTAAAAAATATATATATTTATTTATTTGTGATGCATTTTATTTTTAAGTCGTAATACTTTTCAAACACCTATAACTAGAAACTGTATAAAGATGACCTGTCCAAAGAAGGATTTACTAATACATAAGGTGTACAATAACCAGAGGGTACGTTGAGGTAATGGCGCCTGAAAAAAGGGCATGTAAGTCTGGCATGTGTGTATACACGGCTGACAGGCAGGTTGCTCATGTGCAGAGTGCTGTCCAAGTACACTGAGTGAACATGTCTAATTGTGTGCTCTTGCTGTACTTATGGGGTGCATTTTCCTGGTGTCCCCAGGGAACAACTACAAAATGGTGGAAAACTGGTAAATGTTGTATACAGCATAAAATAAAGTATCAAATAGTGGTACACTAACTGAAATATACAAAATAAGAAATTATATTTACCTTGTACTAAGGGTGTGCAAGTGGAGATAGATACTGCACTAGTACATTATTACCTATGGCCATATGATTACTTCCTGCCGTATTAGAACCAGCTCTCACCATTACTACCGTTCTCTGAGATTCCTTCCCCCTTATCTGCGATTTCTTATTTTGTCCATTTTAGTTAGTGTATCTGAGGCACAACTCAATAAAGCCTGATTAGATACACATTTACTGATTTTAGTCTTAGCCCTCCCTTAGCTAACCCTGTACATTATTTGACACTTTATTTTATGCTCTATACAACATTTACCAGTTTTTGGAACCTAGTGTTCCACCATTTTGTAGTTGTCTAATCTACAGGGTTCATGCCCAGGATAGACTGGTACTATCCTCTCTGATTCTTTTTCACCGGACCTGCTGGTCGAGTGAAAAAGCTGTTTAGTTCACCAGGAAGCAAACCCGGAAGACATTAAAGGAACCCCAAGCTGGGACTGTGCAGTAAATCCTTGACTGTAAAGTAGTTTAGTAAAAGAACAGTTTGTAGTTGGTGAAGTGTACTCAGGTGGTTGTAGTGCAGCAACACTTATTTTGTGTTCTACAGACAACGGAATTCTTTATTTTTATTGTTCCATTACTTTAGTCTTACGTTCAATTTTTCTTTGCCCCCCCAGCGGATTGATAAAGTGTTCAAACACAAAGACCTGCAGCAGCAGTTGGTTGATGCCAAGCTACAGCAAGCTCAGGAAATGATGAAGGAAGTTGAAGAGCGACATCAGAGAGAAAAGGACTTTGTAAGTCACCTTAAGACTGTTTATTTACCCTTCCATGACCAAATGCTACACTCTGGACGTCATCATAGATTGGTTATAAGCATGCTATATCCGCATGTAGTACACAGTTTGTTTATTATTGTTCGTTTTATAAAGCCTTGCAATTGTTAATTGATTAGTTGTTATAATACGATCCTTTTAATAAAAGATTATGATGGCATAGACTATCATTGGTCCATAAATATATTCCCATGTTTTTGGTGTTATGTGAATCCATAAATTGCACAAACACTGCACATCCAGATCCCACTTCAAAAAGCAGAAGTGGTCATGGTGGTTGGCGTAACCCTTTAATTCTTTAGGAAACGATGATCCTCTCAATGTAGAACAAACTAAATATATTTTGGCATGTAGCAGTCTATTTTGGTCTATATCATGTGGTCTGCAGTCCACATTTATAAAAGCCGAAAAGGACAGGGGTAAAACTTAGCCATTGTGAAGTTGAAATTCAGCCCTGATATGCCATGGACCCAACACTGTCTGTAAAGATATCCAGTGTTGTCTGAAAGCAGCAGCATATTGTAACAGTGGGCACACAGAGGCAGGGTGACTGTGTATTCTATTGCAATCTTTTTTTCAAGTGCTCTTACAGGAGAAGTTTGCATTAGTGAGTAGATACTTTAGGCCTGGCTAGTAGCTAGTGATAATGAGTTTGAATACTGGTAAACACACTCAACAGAAAAAACAGGGGATCACAATTAAACTTGGTGCCCTAGCATACTGGATTAGCTGCCTTCCAAGATGTCTATCAATAAGTGATATTTAGAGCAAATATCACACTTGCATTTGGGGGCTCACACTGTAAAAATTATTTCCAGGCTGAGGGTTACTACAGGTTTCATCCTTAAAATACAACTATAAAATCCAAATTAAATAAATTGTGTGGTTGATAGGGCATGTCCTATTAAAATTTCTTTATTGCAATTAGGATTCTTTTGTTGCAATTAGGATTGAAAGTAGACTAGGTATCTACAAATCTTGGGTAAGCAGTAGAATGTATATTTCTATTCTTACTGGATTTTTAATTTGGTTTGTGTCCATTGTACATTTAATTCAAACCTCTGCATCTTCTCCATATAGTAATGTACACATCCATGTGTGTATATTCTTGGGTTGGAGACAGATTTTTGGGAGAGTTATAGATTGTATCTATATGCTGCTAGAATAGATAAATGAGCAGCTTACATGCAATTTGACTAGAATGTACAGATGAAATGTTACCCTTTTCAAACTCCAAAAAAGTCATTTTTGTAAGTTTAAGAACTCAAGCTTATTTTTTCTATATGGATTAATCGCTTGTGTTATGTAGGCAAACTGGTTGTGTAGACGTAGCTCTTTAAAGTTCATTTTGCCATTTTACCTCTTTTTCAATAACTTTTACTACCTAGTTATTGAAAGAAGCAGTGGAATCTCAGCGTATGTGTGAACTAATGAAGCAACAGGAAACCCACCTTAAGCAACAGGTAAGACTGTTTTTAATGATTGTATATCTGTGAAAACCTCCAAGATTTAAAGGGACACTATACTCAATAATACAACTACTGCTTCTTGTATTTGTTCTGGTGAGTATAATCCTTCCCGGCTTTTTGCAGTAACACTGTTTGTTTCAGAGAAAATGCAGTGTTTACATTACAGCCTAAGATACCTCCACTGGCCACTCCTCAGATGGTTGCCATTCAGTGTCTCCACCCTCTGCATTGATTCCATGCATCTCTATGATGGGATGCTGATAGGCCAGGGCTGTGTTTGGTTTGGGCAGCTTCTGCCCCTGAACTACCTCCTTGGCCAGTCTCAGCCACTCCAATGCTGTCCTGTGGGAAAGAATTGTGATTGGCTAAGATCCCCACTCCTGAAGATGTCAGCCAAGCAGGCAGATCAGGGGCAGAGCCAGCAGAAGCAGACTGAAATGAAGGTAAGATGTTGCTATATCTAGGGGGGTAGATAGTGTTTTTAACACTATAGTGTCAAGAATACATGTTTGTGTTCCTTTAAAGTGGTAAAATATCCTGCAGCGGTGCTTTCAGCAGTGTAAAAGTCATTTTTCTTTTCTTTTTTTCCTTGTTAAATCTTTTATTGTGTTTATAGACAAGGCTACATTGCCGCCTTTTAATAAGAATCTTCCCTGAATCTTCTGTGTCTAAAGATGGTACAAGATGGCTTTCTAAATGGATTTTAACATCATATCACATTGTCTCCCTTCAGTTGGCACTATACACAGAAAAATTTGAGGAGTTTCAGAACACGCTATCTAAGAGCAACGAAGTCTTTACAACCTTCAAACAAGAGATGGAGAAGGTAGGAAACATGGTATACAGAGCCTGGTGTTAAAACATTAAACTTTTCATGTTTTTAATAACCGGGGGAAACTAACATGCTTTGTGTGGAATCACAGATACTCTAATTTCACTACGAATTACTTCTAAATAGACCCTTCATCCATCCTCCCTTTTCATTTTAATGCAGATGACAAAGAAGATCAAGAAATTAGAGAAGGAAACAACTATGTACCGATCTAGATGGGAGAGCAGTAACAAGGCTTTGCTAGTGATGGCTGAAGAGGTGAGAGAAACTTGTTTAACTGAAATGAGTGGATGTGTGGTATGCTGTATGCTTTATCATTCTGTTCTGAATCAGCAAATTTGCGGATATCACCAAATTGGAGTAACAAAACTACACAGACTTTTTACATTTTTTTTATTTAAAGGGACACTATAGTCAGCCAGACCACTTCAGCCCAATGAAATGGTCTGGGTGCCAGGTCCCTTAGGTTTTAACCCTTCAGATATAAACATAGCAGTTTCAGAGGTTAATCCAGGGTTAATCCATCCTCTAGTGGCTGTCTCCCTGACAGCCACTAGAGGTGCTTCTGCGACGCTGGATGCGAAAATCGCATCCAGCATGCAGAACGTCCATAGGAAAGCATTGAGAAATGCTTTCCTATGGACTGTTTGAATGTGCGCGCGGCTCTTGCTGTGCATTCCGCTCCACTCGGGAGCTGACGTCAGCGGGGGAGGAGAGCTCACCAGCGCCGAGGTAACCCGGCAATGGATTAATGTAAGTAACTGAAGGGGTTTTAACCCCTTCAGCGCCTCGGGAGGGGGGCCCTGAGGGTGCGGGGGTCCTAAGGATGCTATAGTGTCAGGAAAACGAGTTTGTTTTCCTGACACTATAGTGATCCTTTAAAGGAACCCCTCATCCCCTCAAAAAATATATATATATTTTCACCTGTGTGACCTGCCATTTTTAATAGCCGTGGGTCAGAATCTCATCTGAACAAAAATTGTCCTCACTTGCCCAGGTGCTCTTGTTACGTCTAGTGTTACGTATCAATAACCTGCAGCCTATGTAAATGTAATCTTAAAGATCTCAGAAGATATGGAGCAGCTCTTGAATGTCTCTTCAGTGCAACTGCTCCATATCTTCTGAGATTATCATTAGTGATGGTCTTGGTCCAACCATAAGACACATGCGTTGCCATCTCTGCGGTCTGCCAATGTGATGTTGAAGACCGGCAAAAATCTATAACTCATATTAACTTTTATTTTTTTAACAACATGCTCTTTTAAAATGAATTATTTTATGTTCTTTTCAATTTATATTAATCTAGCAAATTTTGTATTGTAATCTAATTACGACCAGGCAAAACTAGTCAAACGTTGTAAAGGAAGAGAAATAGAAACAATGTTTAATTCCTCCTCTTCTCTGTATACTTTCAGTATGCTAACTGCAGGGTACAAAGGGTGTGAATTTCTTTATTTAATTTTTCATTTTATTTTAACACCTCACATATACTTATTTAGTTACATATAGGAATAAATAATAGTATTAAAAATCCTGGAAATGGCAGTTTTATTTTTAAAATAAAGTGTTTGTGTTGCATAGAATGTCCCTTTAACCCCTTAAGGACCAACATTCTGGAATAAAAGGGAATCATGACATGTCACACATGTCATGTGTCCTTAAGGGGTTAAAGAGATGTTATAAGTTATGATGGGTTCACTTTAAAGTGGCTCTGTCACAATAATATGAATATTACGTTTTTCCTAAAGTTAGAGTCCTTATAACAACTCATACTGATTATGTAATAATAAATCATAAAAAAGATAATGTACATTCTTCGCACTAAAACAAGTTTAGCTTAATGAAACCGGTTTGGTGTGTAGAACATGCCCTGCAGTCTCATTACTCTGCTGTTTAGTGTTAATCGTTTTGTTGATGTAATGCTAGTCACACATACTTTGGCTGTGACTCACACATCCACCGTGGGAAAAGGATTTATTTTCAAACTGATCTTACAGCAGAGTTGGTTTCCTTTAGGAAGTTCTTGTTTCCTGCATTTCTAAATGTATCACTGTATTAAAAAGGGATTTTTTTTTTCCAAAATGAGACCTCTTTGTTAGGATGTGTTTAGGGAGGCTATGTGAACCCAGTCATGGGAGGTGTGCATTTTCTGCAAAAACATGCATCAGACATTATGTAAAAAGTCCTCAGTCCGATGCATTCTTATTAGATGTCTGGACTGTCTCTCTAAGCATGCAATACTTTTAAATTGTGAAATAGCAAATGTGTTTACTGCCAATACATTTAACCTAGAACAAAGTAAAGCTAGTTAAAACCTGGATTGTACAGTAATATAATACCTTCCTGGAAGACACAGGGTAGTGAGAGGAGACACTATAGGATATGCAGATAAAGTGCAATACAGAGGATAAGACAAATAAAATGCAATGAGCAAAATATAAAAATCCATAGATAAACCAAATCTCCCACTACAACTGGTAAGATGTATGAGGTCCCCACCTGAGGCTAAATAAACATGGATAAAATAGCAAAGGAATAGGAGATAGGTGGTATATAGAATGCACAGTAATTAATTGACTCTCTCACAAACTACCTCAGAGTGGAGATCTTTGGACATTTTAATACTGCCAATCCCGTTTTCTTACTATTCAGTCATTTTTATGAGTTGTTAAATCACTGTTGCACTTTGAACATACAGACAATTCGTGGATATTCCCATTTTTTCTTTCTAAACTGTCAGTATTCTATTATACCACCTATCTCCTTTTCCTGGTTGCTTCAATAGCAGAGTTCTTTGCTATTGTATCCATGTTTAACCTAGAATAGCCTTCTAGGCACTGATCTAGGTACATTATGAAAATTAGTTGAGTAATGCCTATAATGTAGTTTCTTAATGAAGTGCGCAAATAAGCCTATGGTTTTTGTCAGTAGTCTTTGAAGTTTAAAAGATCTCTGTGGTTGTTTTATATCATGTGGCAGGAATACAAATTTGAAACTGTAATAAGTCTTTCAAACATTCTTTCTTTCAGAAAACTCTACGTGACAAGGAACAAGAAGCTTTGCATGTCAAGATCCAGAAATTGGAAAAACTCTGTCGGGCTTTACAAACCGAGCGCAATGACCTGAACAAAAAGGTCCAGGGTTTGAGTGGACCTCCTGCTCCTTTACCAGAAGCCCCACCAGGGGAGTGTGTTATATGTACACCCACACCTTCTGAAGAGAATGTAGAACTGAGCAGCAGCGGGGTGTGTGGGCATAATAGTCTGCAGGCTCCAACACAATCTTCTACTCTTGCCACTTCTGCTGCAGAATGATTCAGGCTGTGATGATTGCATTCCTATCTCCTTTTATACAACCGCTTCCATTTTATACCCACCTCTACACCCTAAGATATGCACCCTATGCTTGCAAGGTTAACAGTCTTGTTCCCACACAAGAGACAGCAGACAGTTCAGGCAGGGGTACACACATGGAGGTGTAGTAACTAATAAAAGTAAAATGTGCCTGCATCATGTTACAGATTGCTCTCCTAAAGTGTTAGGTAAGACAGATATGGCTTGGCTCTTTATTAAAAGAATAATATTTTTCCAAAGTAGCAGTGCTGCTTTTAAAATTAAAGTCTGGTTTATGTGAAAGCATACAATTTTAGCTTTCGAGATTTGTTCTTTAATACTGATGCCTGCGTAAGAATAGAAGGATATAGCACTTCCAAAACAGGGAAAAGGTACCTCCACGGTTTTGAAAAGCTAGTAGGCTACATAGTTGTGTGACCATACATGTGCTTTCAAGAAAGCAAACCCAACTAATTAATTTATTTTGCATATATTGCCTTTTAAAAAAATAATTAGAACCCATAATTATCTTACTAGCAATATAGCATTTACCTACCTTTTTGGGTTATTTGGAAGTTACTGTTTTTAAAAATAGCCTTAGATTTGTAAAGTGTTTACCTCTCCTTCTGATGATCCCAAGAAAATAAGCATTCGGTTGATATTTTATGTGAATTTGGGATATTTATGCATTTTTAAAGTGTAATTTTAATTGGCACTTTGGTGTAAAAAGTGATTTACAAGACTGCACAAATAAACCCTGGCTTCAGGTACCAGTTTAAATTTGGTTAAGCCTGCAGTAAAGTCACATAAATTGTCAAATCAAGCTTGCAGAAAGGTAATTTATTATTGTAGTCCAGTTTATATGGTATGCTGCGTCTGTACTTATGGAGGAGGGGAAAAGGGAGATATCTAATAATGTGGAATTGCCTAATATAAGTGCCACCAAAGAGATTAGTCTTAAATAATTGCTGATCCCTCCTCTCTGTCCTTCTTACTTTGATTTACCTGTAAATGTAATCATCTTTACACCAGTGTGCCAGTATGCTAACCCTTTCAGGTACACTATGAGATCTGTTCTTCCCCTTTGCACACACTCTAATGTAGCAGGAGTGGACAAGACCAAACTAAAACTACAGGGTGTAGGAGTAGAACCCATTCCATTTGTGTGCTCCTTTCCATCACCTACAATGCCTGGCTTATTTCACATTTGTAACCAAATCGGTGCTTTTGTTCTTTGAGGCTTTAAACTGTGTGTTTATCCTACCTCTCCTCATTGGTGAGTAATCACACTATCTGAATATGAAGGGATCCGCTATTGTATTTCAGTGGGAATCAGTAAAGACTGTTTAAAAAAATAAAATAAAAATAATTAACAATTGCATAGTACACAATGCATTGCACATTGCTCTTGTCTATCTTGCCCCATAAACACCATGCAGAGCACTATGCTGTAGGACTGATCAGCATGTAGGGATTAGCCAAACATTGTCATACTCTTTCTAGTTGCTGACCGATTATATTTGTTATTTAGAGCTGAATGTAAACTCCAGTTCTTCATTCTTTTGTTCTGTATATTGGTATACAAATAGTGTACAAATCAGTACATCTAATACCTGGTGCATTTTGGCAGTATCATCTTCAGTACTGATGTATATTGCAGTGTTATTTCTGGGGGTCTATTACAAAATGCTGCTGTAAGTGCTCATGCAGCACTTTGCTCTGTATGGTGTGTGTACACTGCTCTGAAACAAAATGCATATATAGCCGCGTGTATTTTTTTGTTTTTGTTTTTGTTTTATCCTTGTTTCAAAGGATTTTTACCCTGCAATGATTGTATCTTAAACTCATTTGGGTGAATTTCAAAGCCCTTACCACTATTTCAACATTTATGTTATATAAGCCAACATTTCTTCAGTTAGTAATAAATAAAGCAGAATTGGGTGTACGTTTTGCACTATATGAACATTAATCTGACCAGTGTCTGGCAGCAAAGTCTATTCATGGTAAGTTTCCTAAAGGTTTAAGAGAAATGGTTTCCTCTTCTAGTAGTGGCCTGTTCTTCTGCTGAACTGTTTGAGAGGACACAGCACTGCTCAAAATACAAAAACATAAAAAGCTATTCCCCTAAACGAAAACTTGCATGCATTTAATTAGGCATTTTTGAAGTGTAGTATATCTAAAAAGAGCTTACAAAAGCTGCAGAACTCTTGTTAGCAGCCTTGGCAAGTGTTCATTTTCTTCTTCAGTCCAGAATTTTCATGGCTGTCCAATCACATACTTCTCAATGCAGCTGTATGTAAAGTTGTGTAAGGCAGGTAATTGCCTGCCTCTTGAGACCGGTTGTCTGCTTGAAAGCCAGGGGGTGTAATCAGGTTAATTTATTAAAGTGCCATTTTTTTTATGAAATTGACACTTTGGAAAATGCAAAATAGAGGACACATTCTTCACAGAAGAGCATTTCAGCAAGCTGAAGTGCTCGGTGTCCAGAGTGTCCCTTTAATTGTAAAGGAAGAGAGGGAGGGTGGGTGCTTTGACTTTGTTTCTTTGAAAGGACAGATACAACACTTTGAAACGTCAGACCTTTTAAAAGTTAAGATCCTCCCTTCATTCATCCCTCCTCATAAAACAAGGAGATATCCAAATAGTCCACACTTTCTGCCTGTCTTTCAGCATAGATAAGGGGAAATGATTTAGCAATAACAAATATGTTAAGACACCAGGCCAATAGAAGGAAGACTTCAGTTCTTTTGCAACAGATGGGTAAGTTTAATAGAAATCCCCTGGGTCTTGTCAGCTATAAATAGATTAGTAATGTATCCTTGGAAATCTGTGCTCCCATCTACTTTCTTCTAGTTTGTCACATTGTGTCAAGTGATATTGGTTTTCTTGTTCCTACCTGCAATAGATAGATTTCCAAGATGGTATTGTGTTTGACAGTATTCTCTGTCCTTATTTGCCTCTACTTTTCAAATCTGGGTCTATGGCTTGTTCACTGTTCAAACCTGGGTCTATGGCTTGTTCACTGTTCAAAGCTGGTTCTACGGCTTATCTGGAAAGTGAAGGTGCCATATGCAAGTTATAGAAGAACTTAAAATAAGTTTTGAATAGAACCTATGCAGTCTGATATTCAGATTCTACAGCAATACTCTCATCCCCTCTGCCTTTAATGAGTTTCATCCTCTCTCCATGTTTATGCATTTCCCATATACCTGTCATCTCTGTGACTTCACAGTCCCCTTATGAGTTTAACTACCTTGATTTATCTGTTAGTTGCCACCTCAATGCATTACCTATATCTCACAATATTTGCCAATAGTGCCGAGTGATAACATCCTGGTACCCAAGTTTGCATTGTCTTTTGGATCAACAGCAAAAGACAAATGTGAGGAAGGCTGAACTCGATGGACGCCAGTCTCTTTTCAGCTATGTAACTATATGTAATTGTAAACATCTCGAGTGCGACAGCAGGGGTCATCAGATTAGAGGAATATTCTCTGGATTCATCAGGGTGATAGTCTCACATCCTGCTGCCTGCATAACTTTTGATTAAAGAGCAGACTCCTGCCAGATATAACTCAAGCACACTGAAATTGTTGTGCAGCAATGAAGGTTAAACATTGGGGTCCCATGGTCCAGAAGCCAGACTAAAATCAGTATGAGTCATGTGGACGCGTGTATCTTCCGATTATTAGGAGATGAACCACCTATCTTTCCTTCCTTTCTACAATATCTTCTCCAGAATACTTATGGCCAATAGAGGCTGGATTAACCCCAAATGTAAACATAGCCATTTCTCTGAAATGGCTATGTTTGCATCTGAAGTGTTAAAACCTGAGGGACCTGGCACCCAGACCACTTCATTGAGCTGAAGTGGTCTGGGTGACTATAGTGTCCCTTTAATTTTTAGCGACAAAAATAGAATTCTTAAAGGGACACTATAGTCACCAGAACCACAACAGCTTAATATACACCCTGTTCCAAATTATTAGGCAAATTCTATTTAAGTGTCACAAAGATTAAATATTTTGTTTTTCAGTTGGATGGCATTGTGTCTCAGGGCTCTTTTGATCACTTCAAACAATCTCGGACACCTGTGATAACTAAATTGCCAGGTGAGCCCAATTTAAGGAAAAACTACTAAAGGAGGGTGTTCCACATTATTAAGCAGAGCACCATTTTCATGCAATATGGGGAAGAAAAAGGATCTCTCTACTGCCGAAAAAAGTGAAATAGTTCAATTCCTTGGACGAGGTATGAAAACATTAGATATTTCATGAAAACTTAAGCGTGATCATCGCACTATTAAGAGATTTGTGGCTGATTCAGAGCACAGACGAGTTTGTGCAGATAAAGGCACGTTGAGGAAGATTTCTGCCAGATCCATGCATCGGATCAAGAGAGCAGCTGCTAAAATACCATTACATAGCAGCAAACAGATATTTGAAGCTGCTTGTGCCTCTGGAGTCCCACAGACATCAAATTGTAGAGTCCTCCAGAGTCTTGCAACTGTGCATAAACCTTCTATTCGGCCACCACTAACCAATGCTCACAAGCAGAAATGGCTGCATTGGGCAGAAAAATACATGAAGACTAATTTTCAAACATTCCTGTTCACTAATGAGTGCCGTGCAACCCTGGATGGTCCAGATGGATGGAGTAGTGGATGGTTGGTGGATGGCCACCCTGTTCCAACAATGCTGCGACGTCAGCAAGGCGGTGGTGGTCATGTTTTGGGCCAGAATCATGGAAAGAGAGCTGGTCAGCCCCTTTAGGGTCCCCGAAGGTGTAAAGATGACCTCTGCAAAGTATGTGGAGTTTCTGACTGACCACTTTCTTTCCTAGTAAAGAATGAAGAACTATGCTTTCCATAATAAAATCATCTTCATGCATGGCAATGCACTATCTCATGCTGCAAAGAATACCTCTGCATCAATGGCTGCTATGGGGATAAAAAGAGAGAAAGTCATGGGGTGGCTTCCATCCTCCCCTGACCTCAATCCTATTGAGAACCATTGGAGCATCCTAAAGCAAAAGATCTATGAGGGTGGGAGGCAGTTTACATCCAAACAGCAGCTCTGTGAGGCTATTCGGACATCTTGCAAACAAATTCAAGCAGAAACTGTCCAAAAACTCACAAGTTCAATGGATGCAAGACATGTGAAGCTGCTATCAAATAAGGGGTCTTATGTTAAAATGTAACGTGACCTGTTAAAATGTTGTTATAAGTTTGATTGAAATAGCTTTTGATTTCAGTAAATATGCTGCAAACACAACAAATGACAATGTTCAGTTGTTTACAACCTATAAAGTGTTTTGAAACTTACTGTGCGTAATAATTTGGAACAGTGCATTGTAAGTTTATGTTTAAAAAAAAAATACTGTTATCATTAGGAGGTTTGTTCAATAAAATTTGAATTGTACTCTTAATAGTTTTTTTTTTTAAATCTTTTTTTTTTATTGGTGTTTGAAGATGAGGAACAGGAGTAAAACAATACCGACAATATTATTAGTAGGGACCCGATATCATATAGAACATTGTCAAGTACATAGTGGGTGTAATGCCCAGTAATTAAAGCGATGTCAAGCCACTATAGTCTGGGTATTGTGAGCAAGTGCATATCAATAAACATCACGTGGTATAATACAGTATTTCCCGCCTCTTACTGGCAACATTACGTGTAGCGTACCCCTTGTGTGCACCCTATCATCGAGGACACCTCGACCTATGTGGCTGAAGAGGTGCTATGCAGCTGGGGGTTCTCGACCAGGCCAAGTGCATCCAATTTCCAAGAAGTCCTATGTGGCCACGGCAGGGCCGCCCACTGCATGCAGGCTTGGACCCGATTGTGTTGACAATGGTTATAGAATAGTATATGGGTCTGTCTGCCCCAGCTAACCTGGTATCCTGCCCTTTAGGGGTTGCGTAGGCCCATGAATCATTGGTGGGAATTGTGGTGGATGCGAGTGGGGTAGCTGTTGTGCAATCCCTCTCTGATCGCATAGAACGGTCCCGGACAAGGTGTGGGTTTAGCCCTATGAAGTGAATGTATCTTATCCAAATGCCTGTGTATATGTAAAGGTTAGAGGTGAAAGTCGTAGGTAGATTGGTAGAGAGGATAAAAGAAAGCAGTAGGTACTCTTAATAGTTGATAACATGAGAATTATGCTGATTGTTATTTACATCAATTATTTAGGTAAATGAGAAAAATATAATTTGCATAGTAATTTGGAACAGGGTGTAGTAGTTCTGGTGTCTATAGCTTGTCACTTTAGGCTTTTTAATGTAAACACTGCCTTTTCCGAGAGAAGACCATGTTTACATTGCTCCTTAGTAACACCTCTAGTGGCCATCACTTAAACCACGCTTGGCATAGAGGCGCTCAATGTTCTCCATAGTGATGCAGTGATTCAACGCATCTTGTTGAGGAGATGCAGACTAGTGCGTGCAGAATAGCCTCCCAATGCTTTCCTATGGGAAAGCATTGCTTGGCTGAGATCATCAAGATTGATTATCTCAGCCATGGAGGAGGATTCAGCCACAGCGAGACCATCACGGCATGGGAAAACAGGTAAGTAAAAACACCTTTCCTTTCTAATCAAAGGGGGACCGGTCACCTAAATAGACACTACGAGACAAACAGATTCACAGACAGACGTACACAAGCTCGCAGACACATACACGCAGTATTTTTTTAATTATTTTTATTGAAACCCAGCCAACCTCCCTACCTTTTGGAGCGCTGGAGTGTATAGGTTTTCCCTGTGGTCCAGTGGGGCTGCTGTCATCTCCCTGCTCTGTTCTGTCGCGCACTGTTTAGTTTAGTATGCTGGGACCGGAATTCCGTCATATTCCGGATCCCAGCATCCCTGTAGGGCATGCGAGGGAGCAGAGCAGAGAGATGACTGCTCCCTCCCTCGCCCCACTGGGTCTATTCCACACGGTGTCCGCCGGCCCATTTTTGCTCTCCCATGGCTGGCAGGCCACTTCTACTTTTCCTCCACTCCCCCACGGTCGGTCGGCCAGCTGTCCAGCCACCTCCGTTTCCCCATGGTCGGCCACCTGCCCAGGTCAATATTTCTAGTCGCCATGGCTACCTGGAGCTTGGGATTTGTCGAGCCCTGAGATACACAGACACATACACTGATGCACAGACACATACAGATACACTGACACACACAGTGACACATAGACACATACACTGACATCCAGATGCACTGACTACACAGACACATACACTGACATAGAGATATACAAACTGAGATACAGATGCACACACTGACACATACAGTGACACAGACACTGACATACAGATACACACATGCAGATACACTGACACATACAGACTCAGACATACAGGTGTACACACACACACACACACACACACACCTGCCGTTGCTGCCATTACCCAAATTTTTATTGCGTACCCCCAGAGGCACTGAATTGTACTTGCAACATATTGCTAAACGGAAGTTTTTTCATCTTCCTCTGGATCAATAAATGAAGGAAAAGAACCTTTTGGATAAATTTTAGTTTAACTTTTTTATTTTTAAATAAATTTAAAAGAAAAAGAAATGCTCATTGTAAAAGGTCTTGTATCCCCAAAATAATCTTATAGAATAGATCGTTAACAACAATCTGAAAATAGATATTAAGGGACGATGCATGGTGAGATAAAAGAAGAGCTAACGTTTGAGTGTGGTTGGAATATTGAATGTATACACAATGTCATTGGAGATTGTTTCCCTCCATTTTACATTGTATGGAATCACTAGGACATCTGAAGAGGGTATTTTATGAGCATTAAAATGTATCAAACACTCAATGATAAGGTAGGACTTCTGCCACAGCCTTGTCACTTCATCACAGAGACTCTTCTGCACTCTGTATTCAGCTATTCTAGTGTCATGTCATTGGATTTAAATTAATCAACTACTATTTATCAATTAAAATATTAATATCAAGGATGGATTTGTTAATGGAATTACACAAAACATTAATATTCAATCAATTCCAGCACATCTCCCTAAATGATTCTTCCATCAGTGCCAAATACCAATATCTCTTCCATTCATGACAGCCTGCTTTCTAGGAAACCTGCAGGGTTCATTCTCCGTATATGGTGGGATTTCCACAGATTCTGGGTTTTGTCAGGTGCTGTTTACGGTAGTTTCTTGCAGTGTTGTGAGTGGTGGAACAACAGGGGGTGCTAAAGTCGTAAGTGCAAGCAGGCCCTCTGTGTTCCACCTGTTACAGGGTCAGGGGGCTTAAGTTAAGGTGAGCAGCTATGTGCGATAAGACAATATGTGTGTCAGTATATGCAGGGGCATACCTAGAGCATTTGGCACCCGGGACGGACCCTGAGTTTGGCACCCCCCCTCCATAAAAATGTAAGAAAACACCCACAATTGTTTTTCAATAATATTTATTGCACACATTTGTAAACTGTATATCAACTTGAATAAAAATGGAACTATGAAAAATAAATTAACTTAGAAATTAATGCAATTTAAATAATTAACATTTACTGAACAGCTAATACGCCTTTGCCGTGGTCAAGGATATGATAATGCTGCAACTATGGCAGGGATATATGGTGGTGTTCAGGCAAAGATAAAAGAGCTGAATTCCAAGGCTTTGTTTATGCCATGTGCAAACCATTCTCTGAACCTCTGTGGGGTGCACTCATTTTGACTCTCTTTGTGTCTATTGCTTCATGTGAAAAAAGTTTTTTCAAATAAAAATTGATAAAAAATTAATTTCGCTCAACCATGAGTGAGACAAGGTTGACAAATCTGGCCATACTTTCAATTGAGCATGAATATAAGGAAGATTAGCTTTGATTAAGTAATCGTTAATTTTGCAGAAATTAAGTCTCGAAGGCAGAGGATGTGAATGTGGTCACTTTGGATCTGTGTTTTTTTGTTTATAGAAAGCGTATTAGCTGTTCAGTAAATGTTAAAGGGACACTATAGTCACCTGAACAACTTTAGCTTAATGAAGCAGTTTTGGTGTATAGAACATGCCCCTGCAGCCTCACTGATCAATCCTCTGCCATTTAGGAGTTAAATCCCTTTGTTTATGAACCCTGGTCACACCTCCCTGCATGTGACTTGCACAGCCTTCCATAAACACTTCCTGTAAAGAGAGCCCTATTTAGGCTTTCTTTATTGCATGTTCTGTTTAATTAAGATTTTCTTATCCCCTGCTATTTTAATAGCTTGCTAGACCCTGCAAGAGCCTCCTGTATGTGATTAAAGTTCAATTTAGAGATTGAGATACAATTATTTAAGGTAAATTGCATCTGTTTGAAAGTGAAACCAGTTTTTTTTTCATGCAGGCTCTCTCAATCATAGCCAGGGGAGGTGTGGCTAGGGCTGCATAAACAGAAACAAAGTGATTTAACTCCTAAATGACAGTGAATTGAGCAGTGAAATTGCAGGGGAATGATCTATACACTAAAACTGCTTTATTTAGCTAAAGTAATTTAGGTGACTATAGTGTTCTTTTAATTATTTAAATTTATTTTTATTTCTAAAGTAATTTATTTTTCATAGTTCCATATGTCCAATTGTTCCCTCTCCCCCCACCTCCCCTCCGGGTGTCCCATTACTCCCTCTCTCCCCCCTCCTCTCCCTGTGTCCCATATCCCCATCTCTCCCCCCCTCCATGTGTCCCATTACCCCCTCTCTACCCTCCTCTCCCTGTGTTCCATACCTCCATCTCTCCCCCCCTCCCTGTGTTCCATACCCACATCTCTCCCCTCCATGTGTCCCATTTCTCCCTCTCTCCCCCTCCCCTCCATGTATCCCATACCCTCTCTCTCTCCCCCCTCCCTGTATCCCATACCCTCTCTCTCTGCCCCCTCCCCTCCTGTACCTTACTGGCCCCGGTTCCCGGTCTGACAGGAAGTGCTCTAACAGTGAGCATTTCCTGTCAGACTGCTCGGCCACGCTACCCACAGGCAGGAGTGGAGCAGCACAGTGCAGCGCTCCCTTTCTGCCAGACCTCCGGGAACCGCGGACCCAGGCCAGTGCGGCTATGCACTGGCCCATAAGGTATCCAGGTGGCCCAAGGTCGCAGCTGCGGCTGGGCCCCCTGGAGTGAGGCAGCTGCGACCCCTGCGACCGTGGTAGTTACGCCAGTGACTGCATACACTATACGCACACACTCTGCATCCATAATACACACACATGTATTCTGCATCTACTGTGGGAGGAGTCAGAGGTGTACACTGTGGGAAGATATAGGGTGAGCCTCTGGGGCCCAGGCCTTGAGCTGTGAAAGGGGCCCCAAAATTTTAGATGACAGCCCTACCTGCACCTGTTGAAAGCCCAGAAAAGATGGTTTGCTCACTTTTGCTCACTGAACCACCAGGACTCAACATTCTCCCTCTCTTTGGCCCAAATGACTCTGCCCAAGCTGGCGTTAAAAGACACCATGAGCACTTAAAATCAGTGAAGTGGTTATGGTGCTTGGATTAACCTTTTAAATGACACTGACGCTTTAAGCATTGCAGTTCAATACCAACTCCTGAAGAGATGCATCCCGCAGACATGTATTGCTGTAGTAGAGAGCCCTGTATCCTCTGATACCTCACTGTAGCCGAGGTTTTACAACCAGTTATGTATTGCTGTACTCCCTGCTATAAAGCCATTGTAGTTGGATGATGGATGGATGATGTGTCAGAGGGAGTGGATAACGTTTAAGGCAGGGAGACACAAATAGATAGCTAAGCTGTGTACTGTATTGTGAGTCACCCTCCTCCAAGGATTAACCTGTTTAGGAAAGTAATGAAGGAATAACACTGGATAATAAGCATTACTTGGCAGCTAAGGAGGGTCAGGGAGGAGGATGTAATGGAGAAGGATGGTACAGGGCTATAAGAAGGTGCTGCATGATTCAGACAGCGCCAGGGAGCATGATAGGGGGATGGGAGTGTGATCGGGTGCAATGCTTATTAAACAGGGGGGAGGGAAGAGGCTGATGATGAAGAGGAGGAGCAATGTGACAAGAGGGGATAGTGGGATAAACATTTAGTACTGAGGGAGGCAGTGGCAGTAAACACAGGGAGGAGGCGGCAAGTGTGGCTCCTGGGTGCTGGTGAACAGCTCAATCAGCTGCAGGTCAGTCACTGTAGGGACTCCTGTCTCTTGCTTTCTGTGTGTCCTCTCCATTAATATTACCCTTATAACGCACTCCTAGTTATAACAGCACAAGCTGCCCCATTGTCCTCCCTGTTCTGTGTACACAGCTCCCTACCTCCTCTTATTGTGGCACTGGCACTCCCTGTGGCTCTCACTACCCAGTGCCTAAACTGGCATGTGCCCCACACCTTCAGTGCACAAGAGCTGTGTCTGTGCTACTACACAAACACCCTCAGGGTGTCTCTCTTTTTCTATTGATTGTAAACCCTGCAGAAATACACAGGATTTAAAGGGACACTATAAGCACCCAGACCACTTCAGCTCATTAAAGTGGTCTGTGTGCATTGTACATGTACACTTAAAGTGGCGCTGCCCTCCCCCCCCCCTAACAAATATGCTCATGCGCAAGCGTACAGCAGTAACAACGGCTTCTGACGCATAAGCGAACCAGGAAGAAGAAGATCGTCGCGCCCCCGTGGGACATGTTCAGGTAAGTAAATTTTACCTGCCCCACTTATTTTGCCCGCCAGATCACCAGCGGCGATGTTACCGTCGGTGGTCTTGGCAAACTCTGGAAAGTCCTCAGACAGTGACAGTGCCACTTTAACGCTGCAATGTTTACATTAAAGGGTTAACCATTAAAGGGGCTTCTTGCTTTTTCACGCAGTTAAATAGACAAACTAGAAAAATTTCAGCTGTGCTTCCAGTTTGGTTATTTTGCCCTTAAATTTGGAATTCACTTTGAATTCCCCACAATTTTTACTTTAGTGAGTAACCCTTTAGAGACACATTACTGTGAGTATTATTCCTGTTCACTCAGACTCACCAACACTATGGAGCTCCTAGGGAAGATGAACAGAGCAATTGTGGCCCAAAATAGGCAGTGACCCTCATAGGGACATATGAATAAGAATAAACAGTGCTTTGCTAGTTGGAAATCTACCATTTGCTCATCCTTGCACGGTTGTGTTTAGCACTGAGCAGTGTTTATGTGTTTTAGTGTTAGCTTGTTTTTGAATGGAGTATGTGTGTGTGGAACTGTTGGCATTTAAATGCAGAGTGTGTAGTGTTTGCTTTTGAATTTTGGGGTGTTTTCGTATGTAGTGTTGGCATTTGAATGCAGGCGTGAATGTGTGCGCAGTGATGGGTTTTGAATGCAGGGGTGTTTATATATAATATTGGTATTTTAATACAGAGGTGTGTTTTGTATATTGTGTTGATGTTTGAATTCAGAGATGTATTTGTGTGTAGTGGTGGCATTTGAATGTTGAAATGTATGTACATGTACACTGCCACACTTACACTGACATACATACTGATACACATATACACATCCTGACACACATGCAGATACTCCAACACACAGATACACACACTGACAAACATGCAGATACACAGATACAAACACTGACATACATGCAGATACACAGACATACAGATTTACAGACACATAGAAGCAAACACTGACATAGGGAAATATATAGATACAAAAACTGACACACGTACAGATACACAGACACACACAAATGCACACTCTGGCACACTTGCAGATACATAGACATACAGATGCACACACATATGGATTCACTGACTCACCCAATGACACACATGCAGATACACAGATGCAGACCCATAGACACACATGCACACACTGACACAGATACAGAGGCACATACCTACACACATACAGTAACACGCAAAGTCAAACATAGAGATACAGATGCTTGTCATCTTTTAGCAACCCTCCTTCGTCCTACCTTTTTGGGTGCAGTGTAGGGTGGCTTCTACTGACTGTGACTGTTGGGAGTCAGTTCGCCACTCTCCTCTACCTCCTGCATGGCTCAATGTATGTGGGTGGAAGTAACCTGCACTCACTTCCTCCCATTGCTGGCTGCCAATATTAGATGAGCCCTGTCACATTGTTAAAGGACCACTATAGGCACCCAGACCACTTCAGCTCAATGAAGTGGTCTGGGTGCCAGGTCCCTCTAGGGTTAACCCTGCAGCTGTAAACATAGCAGTTTCAGAGGGGTTATACAGCGCTAATTTAAACTGTATAGCAAAGGTTAGTCGCAGGAACCGCACTCACTCACAACGGCCACGGGTGCTCTGGAACAGGACCAGCAATCCCAACACGATAAGGCAATAAGAAAAATTCACAGGCACTCCAAATGTGAAAGCCGCAGGCAGATTTATTGCAACAAAATGCACAGCAACGTTTCGACCTAACCGGAGGTCTTTTCCCAGCTAATTTAAACTGTGTCTGAAAAACAGGGCTGTACCTCAAAAATAATTGATATTTGAGTTAAAGGGACACTATAGTCGCCTGAACAACTTCAGCTTAATGAGGTTGTTCAGGTGAGAACTATAGCTCCCTGCAGCCTTTCTCATGTAAACACTGTATTTTCTGAGAAAATACAGTGTTTACATTGAACGCTAGGAACATCTCCAGTTGCAGTCACTCAGAGTGAACCAGAGGGACTTCGGAGTTGATGGAGGCATAATATGCCTCCATCCACTCAGATCTGCTGTCAGCAGAGCACAGGGCAGCACTGTGCACAGCATCCTGTGATTCAGTATCTCCTCCCTCTGCATGCAGACACTGAACTTTCCTCATAGAGATTCATTGATTCAATTCATCTCTATGAGGAGGTGCTGATTGGCCAGGGCTGTATTTGAATCATGCTGGCTCTGCCCCTGATCTGCCTCTTTGTCAGTCTCAGCCAATCCTATGGGGAAGCACTGTGATTGGATCAGGCTACCACAGGTCAGCAGACTGCTTGTTTTTCAGAGTCTAACAGCATGCAGAGTTACAGCTTCAGGCTTGAATACAGTAAGATTTTGCTATATTTATGGAGGAATGAGGGGCCCAGGGGAGCTAGATGGTGGTGTTAACACTATAGGGTCAGGAATACATGTTTGTGTTCCTGACCCTATAGTGATTCTTTAACTTATGTCCACCCCCTGGTGGCCTGTTTAAGGTACATACCTAATTGTTGTATGTGTTTATTGGACTCTATACTAATTGGAGCTGTCTATTCATAATAACTTCAAGAGATGTTTATTTTAACAGGGATAAGATTGTTGAGGCTTACTATACTAGCCACGAGACCTCCTTCTATGTGAAATCAGAAAAATTATAAAACGAGAATAACTTTTCAGCTATACATGTAATCATATAGCACCTGATTTAAAAATTTACATTCAGTGTATTTTTATTCTTCATAATTAATGGGTTTTTTTCAAATCTATATTTAAATTGGAAGAGCCATTTTACAAGAATTAAAGAGCATCCTTGGTTTTCACAATCATATTCAGAAAGAAATAAAAAAAAAATCCTGCCGAATGTATTTCCCTTAATTCTATGTATTCTGCATATCACACGATGACCCTAAGCTAAAGTAGGTCAGTATGTCTGTGCCTGTATCAAGACCGCACTACATGTTAGCACACCGGAGACAACTGTGCCCAGTGGCACATGGTCGCCTTTGCACCCCTCTAGCTACGCCTCTGTGTGGCAGCTTCATTTTTATATAAAGTTAGAGTAGGATCCTAGTTAGGGACCCATTGATGATTTCCTATTTAAAACAAGTCACTTTAATTGACTTGATACAGTAAGTGATGCCAGCAACATGGTTGAGTAATGGAGACGTCCTGCATTGGCTAACCTATCTTATGCTTATAATTTTATTGTAGACAGCAACAAATAAGTGTGAAATTCAGAGTAGATCTTAATTGATTGACTTTACTATTGTCATGAGATAAAGGCATCATTTTTTTTAAAGACTAAATAGGTTCTTGTTGTTGCTTCCTCCGTTAAACACTCTGGCTCTCCTTGGTGTGCCCTACTGACTCTTTATTTATTGCCCGTGATTGTTTGTTCTGTGTCTCTTTTTTGTTTCTCAGGCTCGCCTCAGCCAAGGGGACCCAAAAGGGGAAAACAGTAAGGCTAAGAAAAGCAAGTGAAAAAATAACAAGGACAGGAAAGCTTCCGAAATAAGACAAGACACAGAACAAACAATTACAGGCAATAAATAAATAGTCAGTAAGAGACACAGAGAAGAGCCAGAGTGTCTCAGTACTTATCTGACAAATCAGCAATACGGAACTTCACGCCTGTAATAAAATGTCGGTTCCATAAGCTCTCACATCTAGGACATCTCAACTTTATCTATTTGCTGTTAATTAGATACATCTAAATAGAGTGCTGATGTCACACATATATCAGGTGACAAGTTGGACCAAGCGAGACAGTTAGAAAGGTGGTGAGTGAGGCTGCTGGCTTTACATTTGTCCCCACATGACAAGGGTATCCAGTATCTCTAAATGATTCAAAGATTCTTGTTTCATTGGAAACGCGCCACAACAACTTGAGAATGCAGAAACCCAGCCAGTCAATTTAATACAGAGATCTTTATATTATATATTTATTTGCCTGGATTCTCAACCCTGACTCCTAACCTATATTTTATAATTTACAGATACTTTTGTGTGAAGATAATGGAGGACAAAAGGAAGAAGAGAAGCCCCAAAGTGTGTGTAACCCAAACGCTACCCCCAGGACCTTTACGCAAAGTTACAGCTCCTCCTATTAAGAGTGCTACTTTTAGTCTGGGTATCCCCCATCCTCCTTCCCCAAAACAAAGAAACAAAATCAAGAGGTAAGCATCCTCATACTAATAGATAATGAATACAGAAAAATAATTTATCCAAAAACACAATATGGTGCTAATATCACCTCTGTGGGTCACTCAACCACAACATACAATAGGGAAAACATATTAAACACAATGGTGAGAGCACTCAACGATAAAATTACACACAATGAACGTAGTCAATCTGTAATATATAGAACAGAAAAAAGGACATAGGGTAATATAGTAATAACGAGTGGAACTATACAACTGCTGGTCTCACTCACATGGTTTAGAGCCACTTAAAAAGCTGGCTCAAACGGAATGCCTTCAAAATAAAACGATCAATGCTTGGTCTTCACTTGGATCTCTCCAATTTCCTTGCTTCAAGCCTCCCAAGTTTAATCCAGGATGCAGGATTTAGGGGGAAACAAATGTATTGCTATACATAAAATTAAACAACTAAAACACAAACAAAATTGGCTAAACATGATTCCCAAGGGGTAAAGCCAAGTCTCCCAAGAGACTTGGCTTTACCCCTTGGGACTTATTTTTAACCAATTTTGTTTGGGAGGCTTGAAGCAAGGAAATTGGAGAGTTCCAAGTGAATACCAAGCATTGATTGTTTTATTTTGGAGACATTCAGTTTGAGCCAGCTTTTTAAGTGGCTCTAAACCATGTGAGTGAGACCAGCATTTGTATAGTTCCACTCGTTATTACTATATTACCCTATGTCCTTTTTTCTGTTCTATATATTACAGATTGACTACGTTCATTTTGGGTAATATTATAATTGAGTGCTCTCACCATTGGTTTTATTGTATCCTCATTCTAATACTCGTATTGATGTACATTTTATATTCAAGTAGAAGTTCTTCCAGTGGACATCCTACATGTATACCTACTAAGTACACACATCCATCTACATAAATAATCATTTATGGGGGGCGGGGCTTGGCTACCAACCTAAACGGACGCATGCAGAGTGTGCTCCGTATGAAAAGCTTCAAAAGTGCCTAAGTTTCGAATTTTATCTCATCAAAATTGGATGCCTGAAGACTGGAAAAAGCTGGCTTCATCTCCGCAACACCAGGCAACTTTTTGTACGCAAACCAAGCAACATGGCCTCGATGCACAACTGCGGCCTACATAGGGGGGCTAGCGTGGAGGAAGCGGCCGATCTTCCTGCTGGCCACCCTGCTGTTAAACGTGAACACAGCAGGGTTTCCTGTTCCCCCCCCCCTTGCCGGCGGGGGTTATCCCGGGTCCAGCACCCACACCATACTCCCAACCACCCACTGTCCCAAAGACCCAGCACACGTTCATGAGGGACGAATCGGCGGGAGCCAAGATGGCGGGCGCAAGTCCTAACAACACGCCACAAGGCCCGAGGGAAGAGACCCTCACAAAGCTGGATGCAATATTAATGGAATTCTGGCGCAAGCTTGAAGATAGGCAACGGAGGGCCAGCAGGCAAGACTACTCCCCTCCGACGGCTGATTCAAAGCGGCAAAACAAGCTTGCACCGGGAGCCCATAGACGGGTAATCTCCATACAGCGACCACACGCCACCGGGGTCTCCCGTCCCTCGACTGCCGCACAAGCACTGACTCACACTGAGAAATGGAGAACAGCCCGTAATACAGGGAGTGCAGAATTATTAGGCAAATGAGTATTTTGACCACATCATCCTCTTTATGCATGTTGTCTTACTCCAAGCTGTATAGGCTCGAAAGCCTACTACCAATTAAGCATATTAGGTGATGTGCATCTCTGTAACGAGAAGGGGTGTGGTCTAATGACATCAACACCCTATATCAGGTGTGCATAATTATTAGGCAACTTCCTTTCCTTTGGCAAAATGGGTCAAAAGAAGGACTTGACAGGCTCAGAAAAGTCAAAAATAGTGAGATATCTTGCAGAGGGATGCAGCACTCTTAAAATTGCAAAGCTTCTGAAGCGTGATCATCGAACAATCAAGCGTTTCATTCAAAATAGTCAACCGGGTCGCAAGAAGCGTGTGGAGAAACCAAGGCGCAAAATAACTGCCCATGAACTGAGAAAAGTCAAGCGTGCAGCTGCCAAGATGCCACTTGCCACCAGTTTGGCCATATTTCAGAGCTGCAACATCACTGGAGTGCCCAAAAGCACAAGGTGTGCAATACTCAGAGACATGGCCAAGCTAAGAAAGGCTGAAAGACGACCACCACCACTGAACAAGACACACAAGCTGAAACGTCAAGACTGGGCCAAGAAATATCTCAAGACTGATTTTTCTAAGGTTTTATGGACTGATGAAATGAGTCTTGATGGGCCAGATGGATGGATTGGTAAAGGGCAGAGAGCTCCAGTCCGACTCAGACACCAGCAAGGTGGAGGTGGAGTACTGGTTTGGGCTGCTATCATCAAAGATGAGCTTGTGGGGCCTTTTCAGGTTGAGGATGGAGTCAAGCTCAACTCCCAGTCCTACTGCCAGTTTCTGGAAGACACCTTCTTCAAGCAGTGGTACAGGAAGAAGTCTGCATCCTTCAAGAACATGATTTTCATGCAGGACAATGCTCCATCACACGCGTCCAAGTACTCCACAGCGTGGCTGGCAAGAAAGGGTATAAAAGAAGAAAATCTAATGACATGGCCTCCTTGTTCACCTGATCTGAACCCCATTGAGAACCCGTGGTCCATCATCAAATGTGAGAATTACAAGGAGGGAAAACAGTACACCTCTCTGAACAGTGTCTGGGAGGCTGTGGTTGCTGCTGCACGCAATGTTGATGGTGAACAGATCAAAACACTGACAGAATCCATGGATGGCAGGCTTTTGAGTGTCCTTGCAAAGAAAGGTGGCTATATTGGTCACTGATTTGTTTTTGTTATGTTTTTGAATGTCAGAAATGTATATTTGTGAATGTTGAGATGTTATATTGGTTTCACTGGTAAAAATAAATAATTGAAATGGGTATATATTTGTTTTTTGTTAAGTTGCCTAATAATTATGCACAGTAATAGTCACCTGCACACACAGATATCCCCCTAAAATAGCTATAACTAAAAACAAACTAAAAACTACTTCCAAAAATATTCAGCTTTGATATTAATGAGTTTTTGGGGTTCATTGAGAACATGGTTGTTGTTCAATAATAAAATTAATCCTCAAAAATACAACTTGCCTAATAATTCTGCACTCCCTGTACAGCTGTAACGGTCCCACATCGAGGCAGCTGTGGGAGGAGAACCACTACAGCACAGCCGACTCACATAAAGTGCCACATCCAGCTGCAGCCCAATAGGCGATTCATCATAACAACGCTGAAAGCAAAGAGGTCGGCTGGATGCCGCTGACTTGTACTGGCTGCATCCCACCACTATCAGCACAACACGCACCCCTTGAGAGTTCCTGTACAACACAAGGCAAAACACCAAAAAGGAGGGTCGCTGTCCCAGGCTATGATTAACGCCACACCACAAGCTTGCACTCACCTGAGCTCACCAGGGACAGACGAAGCCTTACACCTCCCCTGCCTGACTGGACATTTCACTAATCGGGACTGTGTAGACTCACTGAGGGGCATCGGTTAGCGGTAAATACAGGGCCTTGCTCTGCCACAGACCTCTCGCCACGCTAGACCACACACAGCAGCACCTAAATTAGCTAGCTTAGCTCGACATCAAACACACATGGCTGAGCAGTAACCCAGTGCCAATAGTACGCTCCATTGTTTTATATTGTTTTTACCTTGTTTTTCTGTTAATCACACGGCGTAGCACCAATAGAATTCTCCCTCTAACACAGTTAGCCAAGGCTGTATAATAGGGTGACAGGAGCCAGTGCCATACTATCACATGCCCTCTCAGGTGTGGATCCATAGTTCAACATGTTTAATCAAACCCATAGAATTGTGCACTCTCCTCATAGGCTATGATACTATTTAGATATATGTTCCTAGAACGACGATTGCTGCCAACAAGGCATCTCAAACCTGTGGAAAAACTAGCCTACAATACTCTCTACTATTATTCTAACCTTTTTTATGTGAAGCCTGTTTCTTATTTTATTCATAATCAGTTTGGATATAACTGTGTCAAGCGTCAATAACCCAAAACATATTTTTTTTTTCCACTGCCTAATTAATGCAAATCTATGTTTGACTCTGCATGCTCTAGCTGTTGTGGCAGGGCGCGCTATATGTGTTTTACCATGCACGAATAAAATAAAGAATAAAAAAAAAAAAAAAATCATTTCTATTGCATAGTAAGCCGCACAATTATTTTCTGTGATGCTGAATAGTCAGTAAATGCACAAAATATAACCGGGGTTATTTGAAATGAACTCAATTCTCACTTTAGTGAATAACCCTGTTATTGTCATTTACTCAAACTTTGAAATTAAAGGATCACTATAGGGTCAGGAAAACAAACTCGTTTTCCTGACACTATATAACCCTTAGGTCCCCCCCACCCTCAGGGTTCCTCTCCCGCTAGACTGAAGGGGTTAAAACCCCTTCAGCCACTTACCTTTATCCAGCGCAGGTGAACTCTCCTCCCCCGCCGACGTCAGCTCCTGAGTGGAGCGGAATGCGCATGCGCAGCAAGAGTCTCAATGCTTTCCTATGGACGTTCTGCACGCTGGAAGAGATTTTTGCATCCAGCGTCACAGAAGCACCTCTAGCGGCTGTCAGGAGGAGGCTGGATTAACCCCTAATGTAAACATAGCAGTTTCTCTGAAACTGCTATGTTTACATCTGAAGGGTTAAAACCTGGGGGACCTGGCACCCAGACCACTTCATTGAGCTGAAGTGGTCTGGGTGACTATAGTGTCCCTTTAACAAATTTGCACTTGAAACATTTCTGGATATATTTTTCAAAATTATTACCTAGAGCGTATGTCACCCCGGAATTTAACTTTAAAATTACATTGTTATATTGGTATAACTGTATTAAATGCAGTGTAGATATAGCAGTATTATTGTATTTTCTTTGAGAGTTACCAAAAATTTCAAATCTGGGGAGGAAAATGCAATATTTTTAAATTTGGCATCTCAGTGTTCAGTCTTTGGGAGGCTGTAGGAGAGAGAAGTAAAGGAGCAATGTGCTGAGGTGTGCACAGTATCACACAGATCAAGTTCAAAGTCACAGTAGCACCATGGACACAGAACGAAATACAAAGCACAAAGTAGAGGTTTTAGCTAGTGAAATAGAGGTTTCTAGCTAGTGAAATAGAGACCATCTGTCAGAGAAAGAGGGAAGCTAATTTGGGGAATGAGATTGTTTGTAGGTACACATGGGGTGTGAAGGCATCAGTTTGTTGCTGTAGATTTTGACTATAGTCTTGAGGAGGAAAGCATAGGTAAAGGAGTTGCCCGCAGGCACCTCATACCCTTCCTGGACAAGTTATCTCCAAACTATATTTCACACCACCTTTCAAGGCATGTTAACTCTAACAAACCTTTCATGATTCAGATCATCATGTGTCTGCTACAGTACCTTTGTTCCTTTTTTGGTTATTATTTCTGAAAAAAAAAAAACTAAAATGCAAAAAACAAACAAACAATTGCTTGAGGATCATTCTCAAATCAGACTAAATGTAGCTTTCCTGGTTAATAACCAAGCACCATAACCACTAGAGCCAGCCGCACTTACCTAGGTTCCACTGGATGCCCACACCTGCAGCTCCTGCTTCCGGACTTCTCCTGAATGAAAATATGGTTTTCTCTACCAAGCTAAGCAGGACTTTGGTCATTGGCTGTTGGCGTCAGCTGAGTGCTCTTGGCCATTGAATGTGGTCCTGGATTGCCTGTGCTTAGCTGTGTAGAGACATCCAGCTTCCCCGGCAGGAGAAGATGAGTTGTGGTTTAGGTTCCCAGGAGACCCTGGTACTTTATCAAAATAGTTAAGCATTGGTATGTCGCCAGAGAATTCCTGGCACAAAACCATTACATTGTAGTGTTTCTTTAAATATTTTATTACTCTTATGTGAATAAACAAACCAGTTAAATTTTACAATGTGACATGCTGTAAAATGGCATTGGCCATAAACTGTGCAATTGTTAAATAGTCTGCAGGAATTTTTTTTTTATTATTATTTTATTTAAAAAAAAAAAAAAAGTTACCATATTTTACATTAAATATTTTAACACAGTATGTTAAACGTGAGTAATTTGACATTTGTTGTATTGCGGATATGTATATATTCTCATAGTGGTCTGTTAATACTCTGTAGGATATCTGCGCTAAACACTAAAGCTTTCTTTCCTGTGCTCTTCTACAGGAGTGTAAAGGAGCGTGTGCGACCGCCAGCGCCCTCTGAGGGAGTGAGCCCTGGACCTAGCTTGCAGCATTCCTTCCTTACAGATGTATCTCACGTGTGTGAGATGGAGGGGGGTCTCCTCAGTCTGCTCAATGACTTTCACTCTGGAAAACTGCAAGCATTTGGTAAAAGAGGGGGTGAAAAGATCCTGTGTGGTGTGAGGAAGCAGTATGTAAGAAAATGAGATATTTGTAATTCGGTGACTCTTCTCTTGATCTCGATTTCTTTCTCATTTTTTGCTGTCTGAGTAACATCTGCTTAGATCAGTGATGGCGAACATTTTTGAGCCCAAGTGCCTAAACCACAGTACAAACCAACTTTTTTTCCTCAAAGTGCCAACACAGCAATTAAACCTGAATACTGAGGTTTAAGTTTAGAAAACACAACTCATACAGTTGTCCGAACTAGGGGTGTAGTGTGTGCATGGGAATGCAGTGTATACATGGGGCCAGTGTGTGTATGAGGGTGTAGTATGGGCAGTGTGTGTATGGGGGTGCAGTGGGGGCAATGTGTGTGGGGCTGATTAAAACAAATAATGTTTTTGTGGGTTTTTTTCAATTAAAAAAATGTGCTTTTTACCGCCCTTCCCTTCTTACCTTTGCCCAGGGAAAGGGGATATTGATTGTGAAGCCCTGGTGGTCCGGTGGAGAATCCCTTGCGGTTCTAGTGGAGAGTGAACTTTAGCCTGCAGCTCCTGGGCTAGAGTTCACTTTCGTGAGTACGGAGCATTGCCATGGTAACCGCTGCAACGCTCCATGCTTGCACGTGGAGACCCAGTGGAGCTGCAAGCTAGAGCTCCCGGGCCTCCTCTCCCATCCCTGCCGACAATGTGCCTGTGGACCAGTGAGGGAGATCTCTGATCTCCCCTCGGGTCCGTGAAGGCACACAGCAGCACTGGCGCTTGGATAGCACCGGCCCTGCAGGAGAGAGCATCGGCTCTTGGAGAGGGGTGGGCAATTGCAGCGCCCCCTCCGATGAAACTATGGCAGCATGCCCACACGTGCCATTTGTTCACCATCGCTGGCTTAGATAGTGGTTTCACCAGCAGGCTCCTTCCCTGACTCCAGTATATTAAGTTATGTGTTAAATCTTAATGGAAAACTGTCACTTTAGTCATGTTGTTGTTATTCCTTATATATACATAATGTGTTACCTCATGTTCCTTCCCTGAATGCTGCCATTTTACGTGATACTCATTGAATGTCACTGTTTTCTTTCTTGTGTATTCACTTTGTGATGATGTCAACTGGCTCGTTTGATGTAAAGCACTGATCACAATTTGAATGTGATCTTAAGGTAAGCACCTCATCTAGCCAAAGATCATTGATTATGGCAGTGGAGGGAAGGGAACATAAGGTCATACATGCTTTAAAAAACAAACAAACGACTCATCTAAAGATAAACTATTATTGGAAAAAATATTAACATTTCATTGTTGGGTTTCCTTCAAAGGTCCATTATGATTTGCTTGTATCACACCAACTGTTCATTGCTTCAATGTTTAATTCTGTCTCTGAGTGTTCGCTCCACCTCACTGAGTGACTCATCTCTTGCAGGCCAGGTGTGCTCTTTCGAGCAGTTGGAGCGAGTGCGGGAAATGCAGGAGCAGCTAGCACGCCTCCATTTTAGTCTTGATGTGTGTGCAGAGGAGCTGAGAGAAGAGACACATGCAGAACGCAACCTGGAGCAGCTCTTAAATAACGTGAGGAAACATTTTGTTTGCTTCTGTGTACATATAACATTTATTTATTAAAATGTGATAAATAAAACAGGACTGCAAATGCAACTTACAGAAAGAGGACTTGAGCCCCTTAAACTTACTAAACTGCAACATGAAAAAGTAGTTGAATTATAAATTGTTTCCAATTCAGCTGCTTCGGCCTAAAATTTGCAGTTCCCTGGTTTATTCTTGACCGTCGACTTTAGCAAAGAAACTTGTATTTAAAAAAAAAAAAAATAATAATAATAAAATACACAAAACTGCTCTAAAAAAAAAATCTACATATCTCTAGAATTCTTAATCCCCTAAAACATAAAATACTTATTTTCAGATGGCAATCTCCTCAAAATCAATTACAATAAATAGTGGTTTAGACAAGCAAGTTGAATCATTGAAGGCACAATCCAAGTTGAGTAAATTCTCCAACTCATTACTTTTTTTTTTTTTTTAACTATTTGCTTGTAAGCCAAGAATAGAATCTGAGCTTCTGTGTGACTCTCCATGTTCTTGATTATTTTATTGAGTTTTCTTGCTCTATAGGTTCTGTAGCGTTTAAAACTCTCAAAACATTTACTGTTCTGCACAATTTTTCAGGCTTCTCGGACAGACTTATTGTCTCTGTGGCAGCTTCTTTCATGCAAAACCAACCTGTCAATAAGAATGAGCTTGCTCTGCCGTAAGCATACAACCCTTCAAAACCATATAAACTTACCAATACGTTCCCTTAGTGTCAGAATGCATACAGGCAAGGTGTAACATGTAAAATGGTGTGCCCAGAGGGTCTCTAAGCCAGTTTCAATCAATGTCCCCTTTATAAAAATCTACTTTACCTTCTCCCAAAACATTGAGGAACTGCATAGAGTACCAAAACCAGTTTCATTCCATCCTCTCAGACTGTACATTTGTAACAAAAGAGAGGAGAATTTGTTCTCTTGTTCTCAGGCTGGTCCCAGAAACACTAACTCTAGTGTTTTTTTTTATTTATTTATATGGCCTTCTGTAAGTGGAACAGGTTAGAGGGCAGATTAAGGCAGCCATATTGGAAGAGGAATAGGCCATATTAAGATAAGTGAATCTTAAGTAAGTAAAGCTATGCATATGCACTTTGACTGCCACAATGTATAGATTATGAGTGTAGCAAAGTGAAATATATTCTGTCATCCTCATGTATTTTTACATTCACTCAACTTAATGAAGAAAAAAAAATGTACTGAGCTCCGTACAATGTCCACAAATCTGCCAGTCTTATTCCATGCAATAAGCTTTAACGAACAAAAAAAACCCACTCCGATAACTGAATAGCGCTATGTGCTACCCTGAACTGGAGGTAAAAGCCCTGCGTCTGTATGAACTACACTAATCTCATTAAAGGGACACTGTAGGCACACAGACCACTTCTGCCCATTGGAGTGGTCTGGGTGCCAACTCCCACTACCCTTAACCCTGCAAGTGTAATTATTGCAGTTTTTTATAAACTGCAATAATTACCTTGCAGGGTTAAGTCCTCCCCTTGTGGCTGTCTATTAGAGAGCCACTAGAGGGAACTTCCTGCTCTATAGCACAGGTTTTCTAGAGCGTCGCTGGACGTCCTCAAGCTGTGTGAGGACCTCCAGCGTCGCTCAATTCCCCATAGGAAAACATTGAAAATCGTTTTTAATGCTTTCCTATGGGGTGCGCTAATCAGTCTATGGGGTGCGCTAATCAGTGCGCTAATCAGTCTCGCCCACCGCACGACGTAGGCAGAAGGTGGAGCGGCGGGGGAGGAGCAGGCAGCGACGTGGGACATGTCGCTGCCTCAGGTAAGTCACTGAAGGGGTTTTCACCCCTTCAGCAACTGGGGATTGGGGGGTGGGAGGGAGAGGAATCCTGCAGTGCCAGGAAAACTGATTGTTTTCCTGGCACTGGAGATTGCCTTTAAATAAAATTCTGGTAAAAACATTTTTTTTTTAATTTTTTTTTTCAATTTTGTGCCAATTTAGGCATCATTTTCCTCCTTTATCTTCAAACAGAAATCTGCTTCTTGTATGTTTAATCCATGTAGTTGGTGATCACCCCCTGGACATGTGTAATACCTGATAACTATAACAACAATACCGTATGGAGAGACCATATGGTTGAAAAAATATATCACTAGATGCTAATACTCTCAAGCACTCCCTCATTGCTCAAAAAAATACAATTATTACAAAAAGAGATTGCACACTAGAATAACTCCTAAGAGATATTCATATAAATGCTTTATTAAACCAAATAGGTAAAACAAACAAGAATAGAAAAAATAAAGTGACAATAAATAAGGCAAACCAATATAAACAGTAATAATTACCACAACTTCCACAAACCTACTCTGGCAGAAACACAAGTCCCTAGAACCCCCCAACGTTTCGGCACCAGCCAGGTGTTTCTGCCAGAGTAGGCTTGTGGAAGATGTGGTAATTATTACTGTTTATATTGGTTTGCCTTATTATTGTCACTTTATTTTTTCTATTCTTGTTTGTTATACCTGTTTGGTTTAATAAAGCATGTTTATGTATATCTCTTTTGGAGTTATTCTAGTGTGCATCTCTTTTTGTAATAATAATAATACCTGATCACTAACATATGTGCAGGTGGTGGCCATGTTTTTGACATTGTGTTCTTTTTATTTTTCAGCTTGAAGAACTGAGCAATTCAATGTATCCTTCAAATGTGTCACACACATATATATAATCATGCTGTGCCGAATAATATATGCATATCCGGGTTTACATTTTCAACTAGCCATTGGTGAGTAAAGTTTAAGGCCTGACCAGTAGGGCAGGACATGAAATTTTCAGCCAATGACTATCCAAGTGGCAAAAATTGCTTATTTGGAAAATTCTCAAGTGTAGCCAAACTCACAGGTAGGTTATTTTAGCTTAAATGTTACTATTCATGTTTCATTTGCTTAATCTCTGGGTTTCTTGAATAACCCTGAGTTTGTTAATCAGGTAGTAGGTATCTACACAGAGTCTGGTACAGGTACCAGGTAATAGAATTTTTAATTATGGTCTGCCATTCTAAAATAAGGGCAAGCAATTTAGACACAATGATATTAGAAATATGCTCAAAGAGCCTAGTCAGAGAGCACAGGAACACTTAAACGGAAACTAAATCCAAGAGACAAGCCAAGTTCACTTGATTACAGAAGCATGTGCATTGATCAGCCACATTAAAACAGGTGAAGTGAATAACATTGATTATATCATTACAATGGCACATGTCAAGGGATGGGATTTATTAGGTAGCAAGTTAAGTAGTCAGTTCTTGAAATTAATATGTTATAGGCGGGAAAAATGGGCAAGTGAAAAGATCAGAGTGACTTTGACAAGGGTCAGTAGTTGCTAAATGACTGGATCAGAACATCTCGAAAACAGTCAATCTTGTGGGGTGTTCCCGGTATGCAGTGGTTAGTACCTACCAAAAGTTGTGCAAAGAAGGACAAACAGTGAATCGGGGTCATGGGCGCAATAGGTTTATTGAAGCATGTGGGGAGCAAATGCCAACCCTTCTGGTCCAGTCACACTGCAAAGCTACTGTAGCTTCAATTGCTGGCTATGATAGAAAGGTGTCAGAACACACAGTACATCGCAGTTAGCCACAGACCGGTCAGAGTCCCATAATGACCTTTATCCACTGATTTAAAAGCCTTCAGTTCTGCTGGGAATCTTGGGTCCTGGCATTCATGTGGATGTTACTTTGAAACGTAGGTACCTAGTTACCACGTACACCACTTCCTGTTCTCTGATGGCAGTGGACACTTTCAGCAGGATAATGCACTCTGCCACATTGCAAAAAGTGTTAATGAATGGTTTGAGGAACATGACAAAGGGTTCAAGGTGTTGCTTTGGCCTCCAGTTTCCCAAATTTCATATGATTGAGCATCTATGGATGTGCTGAAAAAACACATCTGAGCCATGGAGAGCCCAACCTTGCAACTTACAGGACATAAAAGATCTGCTGTTAATGTCTTGATGCCACGTACCACGGGACACATTTAGAGGTCTTGTGGAGTCCATGCCTCAAAGCATCAGAGTTGTTTTGGCAGCACAAGGGAAACCTACATGGTATTAGGCAGGTGGTTTTAATGTTGTGGCTGATCAGTGTAAACTCCAAGTGTTTAGGGTTTAGGACACATAAAACTGCCTGTCATCACTGTCCTGTACTACCACATGTAGGAGTATGTAAGGCATGCACATCAGCTGTTCACAGTCCTGCGATGAGTCTGTGCAGTATTTCTGTAAGCCTTTAGATAAATCTGATCAGTTCTATGAAAATGTGCAATTTAGGAATACAAGGCTGCACTCTTTTGCAATATAAATTGTAATGAATAAATATAAAAACAATCAGTAAAGCAATATCAATGATCTATGGGTGATGCTGGTAATGTACTTGCAGTCTTGCAGAAAACGAAAATCAGGAATTTATTACATTTGTATGTGCAGAACAGAGCAAAAAAAATAGATTCTAGAGAGCAGCATGTGGACAAATTCAAATTATCTTCAGAGGGAAACAAACCTGAAGTAAGAATTTATCACATATATTATCGTATCACCCAGTGGTGTTTTTATGTAGCTTTAATAAATCTATTGCTTTGTTTTGTGCAGTGAGCTCATCCCTCTGTGTGTTGCCAATACAACATACATCTTCAGTTTGACACCTTTAGATCATATGGTAATATGTATTGTAAATAGTTTCGGTCTATTTTGCTGTATACAGCTTCTTATTTGTTCTTTTGTCCTCCTACAAGTTTTATTGCAAAGTTACAGGAACATTGTATATTACTAACATTACTCATAGCACGGATTGATGTACTTCCTCTTCTTATAGTGAATTATTCAGCTTTGGTTTAACCCCTTAAGGAGCAAACTTCTGGAATAAAAGGGAATCATGACATGTCATGTGTCCTTAAGGGGTTAAAGAGATGCACTGGATATGTAAATTGGATACAACTAAAGGAGAAGTTCTAAGTCTGTTTGTACACCTACATAACCTGTCAGGTTAGTACTTTATTGGCATTACGTTTATAATGTTTACAAGTTATATTGAATCTCTATTGACTGCCTGGCTTAAATTGAAATTCTAGGGTGTGGATGAACAATCGGTAGGGGGGTGGGGGTTACTCAAATTGCCAAGAGCTGCAGGTGTCTTAGGCCTCAATTTAATATTTTTGGAAAGCTTTTCAAATTAATTTTCAAAAAATATCATATATATATATATATATTTTTTTTTAAACAGATTTTCTCACCCCTCCCGGGTGGTATGTTTATTCCTCATTCTCGGGTTCTCTACCAGAGGCCTGGGAGTTTGAGGGTTCTGCGCAGTATCTTAGCTGTTCCTAGAACTGCACTCTTCTGGACAGCGATCTCAGATGTCCCACCTGGCAGAGGCGGCTCTCTAATTAGGCGGTTTAGGCGGCCGCCTAAGGCCTCGCGCTGGCTGGGGCCTCGCGGCCGCCTAAACCGCCTGTTGGCAGAGTGTGTCAGGTCCTCGGTCAGTGACCGAGGACCTGACACCAGGAGGGGGCCCGGCGGCTTGCCCGGTATGCCGCCGGGTGCGAGGCCCCTCCTGGCTGCCCGGCCACCATCGCAGACACTGGTCTGCAGCTCCGCAGTGTGCAGAGCTGCAGACCATGTGACTCGCGAGAATTGGCCAATCAGAGCGTTGCCGCGGGTTACCACGGCAACGCTCTGAATCTCGCGAGATTACACGGTCTGCAGCTCTGTGGAGCTGCAGACCGGGAGCAGGGGCCACCGGACCACCAGGGAGCCCACTGGACCACCAGGGAAAGGTAGGCTCTCCCTCCCCCTCACCCCCACCACCCTCAGCCTCACCACCCACCCCCACCACCCTCACCACCATCACCCCTCCCCACCCTCAGCCTCACCCCCACCACCCTCAGCTACACCCACCACCACCACAGCTTCACCCCCCCACCACCGTCACCATCACCCCCCACCAACCTCAGCCTCATTCCCCACCACCATCACCCACCATCACCACCCTCAGCCTCACCCCCCACCACCCTCAGCTTAACCCCCACCACCATCACCCCCACCACCCTCAGCCTCACCCCACCACCATCTCCCCACCCTCAGCCTCACCCCCCACCACCCTCAGCCTCACCACCCCCCACCATCACCCCCACCACCCTCACCATCACCCCTCCCCACCATCACCCCCACCACCCTCAGCCTCACCCCCACCACCCTCAGCTACACCCACCACCACCATCAGCTTCACCCCCCACCACCGTCACCATCACCCCCCACCAACCTCAGCCTCATTCCCCACCACCATCACCCACCATCACCACCCTCAGCCTCACCCCCACCACCCTCAGCTTAACCCCCACCACCATCACCCCCCACCACCATCACCCCTCCCCACCATCACCCCCACCATCCTCAGCCTCACCCCCACCACCCTCAGCTACACCCACCACCACCGTCACCATCACCCCTGCCCACCCTCAGCTTCACCCCTGCCCACCCTCAGCTTCACCCCTGCTCAGCCTCACCCCCGCCCACCCTCAGCCTCACCCCCGCCCACCCTCAGCCTCACCCCCCACCACCCTCAGCCTCACCCCCCACCACCCTCAGCCTCACCATCCCCCATAACCCCCCACCACCCTCAGCCTCACCCCACCCTCAGCTTCACCACCCCTCAGCATCACTCCCCCCACCACCTTCAGCATCACCCCCGTCACCCCCCTCAGCATCACCCCCCACCACCCTCAGCATTACCCCCCACCACCCTCAGCATCACCACCCTCAGCATAACCCTCCGTCACCACCCTCAGCTTCCCCCCACTCACCATCACCCCCTCCTTCTCACATCACCCCCTTCTCACTCTCACATCACCCCCTTCTCACTCTCACATCACCCCCTTCTCACTCTCACATTACCCCCTCTCACTCTCACATTACCCCCCCACTCTCACATTACCCCCCCACTCTCACATTACCCCCCCACTCTCACATTACCCCCCACTCTCACATTACCCCCTCTCACTCTCACATTACCCCCTCTCACTCTCACATTACCCCCTCTCACTCTCACATTACCCCCTCTCACTCTCACATTGCCTCACTCTCACATTACCCCCCTCTCACTCTCACATTACCCCCCTCTCACTCTCACATTACCCCCCTCTCACTCTCACATTACCCCCTCTCACTCTCACATTACCCCCTCTCACTCTCACATTACCCCCTCTCACTCTCACATTAACCCCCCTCACTCTCACATTAACCCCCCTCACTCTCACATTAACCCCCTCACTCTCACATTAACCCCCTCACTCTCACATTAACCCCCTCACTCTCACATTACCCCCTCTCACTCTCACATTACTATCACCCCCTGCTCCCTCTCACATTACCATCAACCCCCCGCTCCCTTTCACCATCACCGTCCACTCCCTCTCACCATCACACCCCCCGCTCCCTCTCACCATCAGCTACCCCATACACATAGGGTCTCAGACAAAAACACAAACATGCTCACAGAGACATACATTCGCACACACAAGGATACTCTCTGTCAGACACACTCTCAGGCACATACACAGGTAGACAGTGCGTCAATGTGTATATGTGACACTTTTTTGTTAGTGGGGCCTCATGTTTGCGTTTCGCCTAAGGCCTCATTGTCAGGGTACCTGTGGTCTCTACCTCCGAAAGAGGTAGAGACTTAGCTGTTCCTCCATCCAGACGGTCTGATGGCTCCCTTCCCCGCGGTCTATCCGGTCATGCTAGGCCGGCCGCGAGGGAGTGACTGCCTTTTACAGCATCTAGGCAGGAAGTAGTCATCAGGACACTCCCCCGGAACAACCTGTCAGTCAATGGCTGCAGGACCAATCAGGACGCCTTGGAGGCGTGGTTACTGCTCTGAACAGGGTATTTAACAGAGCTTCTTTCATTAGCTCATTGCCCTGTCGTGGTTCTAGCTTGTTCTAGTCACTCAGTGCTTGTGTATTCTATTATCCCTTTTGGTTTTGACCCGGCTTGTTTACCTTACTCTGCTTATCTCTGTTACCCTTGATTTGGCTTGTCTCTCGCTTACCTGTCTTCTGTTACCCTCGACCTCGGCTTGTCTTTGACCATTCTATACTGTACTACTTACGTTAGTCCGGCCATTCTAAGGTCCGGTATACGTATCTGGCTACTGTTTGTACTCTGCGTGTTGGATCCCTGTCCCGATCCTGACATTACGACAGGGCCAATGGATCCTGCAAGTACAAACAGTCAGCTGGCTGCTCCTGATCCTAGGTTTGAAGCCATGGATCACAGAATGGATCAGATGGCGCTTGCGCTACAGGCTCTATTAGCTTGTGCCAATAACCCACCAGAGGAGATACGTAATACCCCTGTTTCTCCTGTCGGTTCAGGTCTAGAGGTAGCCACAGTGGGTGCTTCTTCTCACATTACCCCCCCAGTACGCTATGGTGGGGCTCCTGAGAAGTGTCGTGGTTTTTTAAACCAAATTAGTATCCACTTTGAATTGCAACCTCGCTCTTATCCTACAGATAGGGCAAAAGTAGGATTTATTATCACCCTACTCATTGAGAAGGCTCTGAGATGGGCCAACCCACTATGGGAGAACGATAATCCATTAGTTTATAACTATAACGCATTTGTAGCTGCTTTTAGAAGAACATTTGACCCTCCAGGTAGAAAGGTTAATGCAGCCAGATTACTGTTGCGCCTGAGACAGGAGAACCAAACACTGGTGGATTATGCACTAGAGTTCAGGTCTCTGGCGGCAGAAGTCAAGTGGAATGAGCAGGCGTATATGGATGTATTTTTGAATGGCCTATCTGATGTAATCCTTGATGAGGTTGCTACCAGAGAACTCCCTGAGAATTTAGAGGATTTAATTTCGTTCATCTCTCGTATAGATGAATGTCTAAGAGAGAGACAGAACACTCGAGAGAGGAACCAGAGACCTTCTTTTAGGTTAGCTCCCGCTGTTCCAAGTCCTGACTCCACGATATCTTTGCTTACTGAACCTATGCAGATAGGGTATACCCGCCTCTCTGAGGAGGAAAGACAGCACAGGAGAAGAGAGGGTTTGTGTATGTATTGTGGAGCCAAGGGTCATTTACTCTCGAACTGTTCTAACCGCCCGGGAAACGCTCGCACCTAAGTCTCTCTAGAGGACAGGCCTTGGGTGTTTCTATTTTGTCCTCTACTCCTGATTATAAAGATCACAGGCTTCTGCTACCAGTTTCCTTAACTTGGGGGAAGGAAGTAGTAAGGGCTATGGCATTGATAGATTCCGGTGCTGCTGAGAATTTTATCGACCAAGCCTTTGCTAGTAAGAACAATTTCCCGTCCCAGCTAAGGGAGACACCTTTGGCCGTTGAGGCCATAGATGGTAGACCACTACTAGACCCTGTTATCTTTCGTGAGACCATACCCATTAATTTAAATGTGGGTATCCTACACGTGGAGAATTTATCTCTTCTGCTCGTTTCGTCTCCTTCCGTTCCCATAGTTCTGGGGTACCCATGGTTGAAAAAACATAACCCTATTATCGATTGGGAGTTAGGAGAGATACTCTCGTGGGGCCAGGGCTGCCAGGATCGGTGTTTGTGCAAGGTTTCTCCATTAGCTAATATTAACATACCGGAGAATCCTACTCAGTCCACAGAAAGACAAATACCAGACCTTTACCTAGACTTAAGGGCAGTGTTTGACAAGAAGAATGCCGATTCTTTGCCTCCACACAGGTCATTTGACTGTAAGATTAAGCTTCTACCCGGCACTATGCCTCCGAGGGGCCATGTATATCCTTTGTCTGTTCAGGAAAACTCTGTTCTAGAGGAGTATATTCGGGAGAATTTAGAAAAGGGATTCATCAGGAGGTCTTCTTCTCCGGCCGGGGCTGGGTTCTTTTTCATTAAGAAGAAGGATGGCACGCTGAGACCATGTATCGATTACCGAGGCTTGAATAAAATAACTGTCAGAAATGCCTATCCTATCCCACTGATTGCCGAATTATTTGATCGTCTTAAGGGCTCCAAAATCTTCACCAAGTTAGATCTCAGAGGGGCTTACAATTTGGTGAGAATCCAGCAAGGTCACGAGTGGATGACTGCATTCAATACCCGGTATGGCCATTACGAATACACTGTTATGCCATTTGGACTATGCAATGCTCCTGCAGTATTTCAAGATTTGATTAATGAGGTACTTAGGGAGTTTCAGCATGATTGTGTTATTGTTTACCTGGACGACATACTAATACACTCTAAGGAGATTGAGACTCACCATAGACAGGTCAGAAAGGTATTACACAAGCTGCTGCAACATGGTCTATATTGCAAATTGGAGAAGTGCAGTTTTGATCAGTCTCAGGTAGACTTTCTTGGATACGTGATTTCTGGGGAGGGTTTTAAAATGGATCCTGTAAAACTCCAATCTATTTTAGACTGGCCCTTGCCCAAAGGACTCAAGGCTATCCAAAGGTTTATTGGTTTTTCCAACTACTATAGGCGCTTCATTAAAGGATACTCCTCTATCATTGCGCCTATTACCAATATGACCAAACAAGGGGCTGATACTAAGTTCTGGTCTAAGGAAGCTCTGGGTGCTTTCAAGACTCTCAAGGAACTTTTTGCCTCGGCTCCCATTCTAGTCCATCCTGATACGACTCTGCCTTTCTTGCTCGAGGTCGATGCTTCTGAGACAGCAGTTGGGGCTGTTCTGTCTCAAAGGTTAGGGGTGGATAAACCGTTACACCCTTGTGGTTTCTTCTCTAAGAAATTTTCTGGGCCTGAGAGCAGATATGACATCGGGGAGAGGGAACTGTTAGCAGTCATTAAAGCCTTAAAGGAGTGGAGACATTTGTTGGAGGGGACCCTACACCCTATTACGATTTTGACGGACCACAAAAACTTGTCCTATATTGGGGAGGCTAAGCGCTTATCCTCTAGACAAGCTCGTTGGTCCTTATTCCTGACTCACTTCAATTATGTACTGACTTACAGACCTGGTTCTAAAAACTCTAAAGCCGATGCATTATCTCGCCAATATGAACCTTCTACTGTACCTGAACCAGTTCTTTCTTCTATAGTTCCGAAATGCAATATCATTGCTAATACGAATCTCAGGATTCATTCTCCATTACTGGCCGAGATCATTAAGTTGCAACATTTAGCACCTAAACAGACTCCTGCGGGCCGTCATTTCGTTCCTCCTGCTCTTCAACTGGAACTTTTACAGTGTTTACATAATAGCAAGATGGCGGGACATCCTGGTATTCGCAAAACTTACGCGTTGATCTCTAAGGACTTCTGGTGGCCTGCTTTACGGAGGGATATTGAGGAGTTCATCGCTGCATGTGAAGTTTGTACTAAAACCAAACAACCCCATACGCTTCCATGTGGATTCCTGCAACCCTTGGAGGTTCCAGAAAAACCATGGTCCTGTTTGGCCATGGACTTTATTGTCGATCTACCTATCTCTAAAAGACAGACTGTTATCCTCACCGTGGTTGACAGGTTTACTAAGATGGCACACTTCATTCCCCTGCCTAAACTCCCGTCTTCTCCCGAATTGGCAGAGATATTCGCTAAGGAGATTTTTCGCCTACATGGGATACCCTCCCAAATTGTATCGGACAGAGGCTCCCAATTTGTTTCCCGCTTTTGGAGGTCCTTCTGCTCTCAACTTGGTATTAAATTAAACTTTTCTTCTGCCTATCATCCTCAGTCTAACGGAGCTGCTGAACGTACCAACCAGAAAATTGAACAATATTTACGATGCTTTGTTTCTGAACACCAGGATGATTGGGTCGGTTTGATTCCTTGGGCGGAGTTTGCACACAACAATCTCGTTTGCGATTCTACTCATTCAAGCCCCTTCTTCATGAATTATGGTTTTCATCCGTCTATTCTTCCTTCGGATTCCCCTTCCCAGGGGGTGCCGTCGGTTGATGTTCATGTTGCCAATTTGAGGAAGTTGTGGGATCAAACTCGACAAATCCTTGTGCACAACTCTATGTTGGTCAAGAAACACGCTGATAAACGTAGAAGGGCGGCTCCGGTCTTTGTTCCAGGTGATAGGGTATGGCTGAGCACGAGGAACATCCGTTTAAAAGTGCCCTCCATGAAGTTCGCTCCTCGTTATATTGGACCCTACAGGGTGCTGACCCGTATCAATCCAGTTGCGTATCGTTTAGCTCTTCCTAATACCTTACGCATCCCGAACTCGTTTCACGTTTCATTACTGAAACCACTCATATGTAACAGATTTTCCTCCACAATAGCCCCTCCTCGCCCCGTTCAGGTGGAGGGTCAGGAGGAGTATGAGGTTAACTCTATTATTGATTCTCGAATCTCCCGGGGGAGAGTACAATATCTGGTTGATTGGAAGGGATATGGTCCTGAGGAGAGGAGTTGGGTACCTCAGGAGGATGTTCATGCTCCCCGTCTCCGCAGGGCGTATCACTCTCGCTTCCCATCTCGTCCCGGTTCATTCCGCCCGGTGGGCGTATCTGAGAGGGGGGGTACTGTCAGGGTACCTGTGGTCTCCACCTCCGAAAGAGGTAGAGACTTAGCTGTTCCTCCATCCAGACGGTCTGATGGCTCCCTTCCCCGCGGTCTATCCGGTCATGCTAGGCCGGCCGCGAGGGAGTGACTGCCTTTTACAGCATCTAGGCAGAAAGTAGTCATCAGGACACTCCCCCGGAACAACCTGTCAGTCAATGGCTGCAGGACCAATCAGGACGCCTTGGAGGCGTGGTTACTGCTCTGAACAGGGTATTTAACAGAGCTTCTTTCATTAGCTCATTGCCCTGTCGTGGTTCTAGCTTGTTCTAGTCACTCAGTGCTTGTGTATTCTATTATCCCTTTTGGTTTTGACCCGGCTTGTTTACCTTACTCTGCTTATCTCTGTTACCCTTGATTTGGCTTGTCTCTCGCTTACCTGTCTTCTGTTACCCTCGACCTCGGCTTGTCTTTGACCATTCTATACTGTACTACTTACGTTAGTCCGGCCATTCTAAGGTCCGGTATACGTATCTGGCTACTGTTTGTACTCTGCGTGTTGGATCCCTGTCCCGATCCTGACACTCATAAAGTCTAGAGCCGCCTCTGCCACCTGGAATCTGTTGAAGACACTCCCCCAACTTGGGAGTGCTCCTATAACAACTGGGACTACTACTGCCTTCACTTCCCACATCCTTTCTAGTTCTTCTTTCAGTCCTTGGTATTTGTCCACCTTCTTATGTTCCTTCTTCCTGATGTTATAGTCACTGGGTATTGCCACATCCACCACGACTACAGTCTTTCGTTCCTTGTCTACCATCACAATGTCAGGTTGGTTGGCCAGCACTTGCTTGTCTGTCTGGATCTTGAAGTTCCACAGGATCTGTGCAGATGTTTTTCGGTACACAATCCCAGCAACTTAGTTATGTCACTCCTTGTATGCTGTTCCTGCTAACATCTTGCATCTGGCTACTAGGTGCTGGATTGACTCAGGCCTCTTTGCACAGTCTGCACTTTGGGTCTTGCCTGGTGTGGTAGACTTATTTTCTTCTATTCATTTGGTGCTGAGTGCCTGCTCCTGTGCTGCTAGGATTAGTGCCTCGGTGCTGTCATTCAGGCCTGCCTTTTCCAACCAGTGGTAGGATTTTGTCATGTGAGCCACATCCACTATCTGTCGGTGGTACACCCCATGGAGAGGTTTGTTTTGCCAAGGAACCTCCTCTTTTTCTGCATCCTTGATCTGTTGAAGTCTCAGGCATTCCCTTAGCAGTTAATATTTTTTTTTAATATTAAAATAATTTACATTCTTGAAATGCTTATCCAAAATAATTAAATCAAGACTATAGTTGGGGAGGTTGAAGATTAGATACCTGGCTATGTTTATCAGAAGCTAGAGTCCACTAAACTCTGGATGACATAATTATGTTTTCAACCAATGCTTATCAATTTGTGTGTTCGTAGAGAAACGATAAAGGGTGAATTTATAGTTTGTGTTGGTAGAAAGCTGATGGAATATAAAAAATATGGCAATAGTAGTAAAGAAAAAAAAATACTGACAACTATTTTCTGCTAGTGTAATTGACATTAAAATTGAAAAAGACCTTTAGGTCGAAACGTTGCTGCAGGACACTGTAGTTCAAATAAAAATGCCTAAGCCTTGGAGTTCCTGGACTTTTTCCTTTCTCTGGTGACCACTAAATACTTTTGGGGCCTTGGTTTGGCCAAAGCCCCAAGTTTGGTTGTACCCAGGCTTTTATTAATGGATTGAGTGCAGTTCTATTTTTTTTTTTTTTTTTAATGTAATTGTGATATTGACATTGTTTACTTAACACAAAATTCAGACAAAAATTAAACTTGGCAGAAAACCAAGAGAACTCACCTTCACCTAGCGAAGAAGTGACAGAGAATCTCCAGTGAATGCCAGTGGACTATACCATATTCTGACGACAACAGCACTGTACAAGCTGTAAGTGGGGGGAATCCACGTAGCAGAGCTTGGCACACACGAATAACAAATGACTCGTATAATGTGGCGAAAAGTTTGGAGATGAAGGACAGAGTGTGCGGTAAAGACTGAAATGTGCTACACTGATAGTAACAAGGGAGATGTGAGAGAAGAAAAGTAGTAAATGCATGACACATCCTCCCAGATGAGATAGTATTAGCATTAAGAAATTATTTAATAAAACAGCGGAGTCCTGATAGATCCGGTGAACACTGTGACATTCTCAGTCTCTCGCAGGTGAGAAGTAATACTGCTGCACTTTTCCATTGTGCAATGTAGACACCAGTGAATGAATGTGTATCTGGTTTCTGCGCGTGTTAGTATGTTTTAGATTTTATAATAAATCTTTTAGCACAAAGTGTCATTTTTATTTCTTTCCATCTCAATATGGCTTGTGTGTAATCTCAGGATCAAACGTGAATCATGTATCCTGCTGGGTGCAAATAATTGGAAACTCAAATAACAGCACTAACAGCTTTTACACTATGACATTTACTTTGAAAAAAGTAATCTCAGTGGGCTTCATGTACATATTGTTCTTCATTCATCCCTAAAAATAGCTCTTATGGCTCCTTACATTTCTTATGTGGCTACCTTCTAATCCGGATTGCTTAGCATGTAGGGACCATAATAATTATGTGAAATACAGCCTATAATAACCTAGGTAATGCCAGATAAAACCACAGCATGTATACATTAAATCTAGGTCTACATGGATTTACACCAAGACAATGGAGATATTACTGTGATAGTTTGTTCAATTAAAGACACATTCTAAGCACCAAAACAGTATCATCTTAATGAATGATTGAGAAGCAACTGCTTCGCTGATCTCAGCAACTGCTGTGCATGCGCCATCTATCTTTGTTGCTTCTCTGTGAGAAGCATTGGATTGGACACAACACAAGTCATCATTAGTGATGATTTTACAAGAGGATGAGTGGCTGCTCAGAAAAATGTGAGTTTTACAAGCATGCTTAACTTTTTTTTTAAACAAAAAAAACAGAGGTGGCTGTCAGGAATCTAAGAACTTACATGCCAACATTAAAAATAAACATTTATTTTTTATGGGTTTTTTTCTTCATTATAACCATTACCTGACATTTGGTTAGACTAGTAGGGCTGCAGTAATTAATTAAAATATATACATGTATATATCAAGTGGTTTTATTGTGGGGCTCTCCTGCTCATTGCTGCTTAGTCAGCACGGATTAGGTGATTTTTTTTATTTCCTGTCAGTCAGCTGTAACTGCAAACAAATAAATACTCTTGGCTGGTGCCAGGGAACAGTATGAGCTTTAATGCAGGAGATAAAATCAGGTTGGCTGGGCTCTAATATCCATCTCTGTTAAGAACAATCTTTGGTCTAAACTAATAGTGCAGTGTGATATTTCAATTTAGAAAGCTCAGGAGATAAGGATGTTTTGCGCATTACAGTATCTGTTTTAATTCACATCAAATTCCTAGCAACACAATTTACTTTCTTTAAAAACAAACATAGGGGCAGGGCCTGACTACTGACCGAGGCAGACACCTGCAACTGGAGCTCCTTGTCGGGCACCTAATATTGTATAATTATAAGGTTATTACACCCAATTTTTCGGTGGCAAACCTACCATCTGAGCCTCCAAAAGCAACCTCTTGACTCTGACCAGGTCTGGGAAGATTAGCTCCAAGTGGCCTGCACTGCAAGCCTCGGCAGTCTACGACCGCACTCGAGCTGGAGGAACCGCTGCTGTTTCGGCTCCCAGCGTGCAGCTTGTTTTGTGGCCCACAAAACACACAAGGTCTGGCCCCCTCCTCCCCAGCCCTCCCATGAGTCTGCCCACAGGACTCCTACCTAGTCCGCTGACAATGATGCCGGACTGAATGTGGTGTGTATAGTGGAAGTGAATTAGAATGTGTGTGATGGATGTAGTGTTTGTGTGTATTAGATACTGTTTGTGCAGTGAATGCAGAGTGTGTGTTTGTGTAGCGGATGCAGTGTGTATAGTAAACGCAGAATGTGTTTGAGTAGTGGATGTAGTGTGTGTACAGTGATGTAGTGTTTGTGTGTACTAGATGTAATGTGTTTAGTGGATGCAGTGTCTGTAGTGTGTGTATTAGACGCAGTGTCTCTGTATAGTGAATGCATAGTGTTTGAATGTGTGGTGGATGTAGTGTGTGTACTGTGAATACATGTTTGTGTAGTGGATGCTGTGTGTATAGTTAATGTAGAGTGTGTGTCAGTGTAGTGAATGCAGAGTGTGTGTGTATACTAGTGTATGCTTTTTCCCCTCCCCCACATTAAATCTAATAAATGTCATTCCCCCCTCCCTGTTTCTTACCTGCTTCAGAGAGGGGGAGATTCCATCCCTGGTGGTCCGGTGGCATTGAGGGTCCCACCGGCTCCCTATATCTGCCGAGGGGGCCCAGCAGACTGCACAGTATTTTACAGCTCTTCCCTCTCTCTAATTCCCGCAAGCGTGATGTGCGTGCTGCGCGGAGCATTGCCATGGTAACCCGTGGGTCTCGCTGGAGTTAGAGAGAGGGAAGAGCTGTAAAGTACTGTGCAGTCTGCTGGGCCCCCTCTGCAAATACAGGGATCATCGCTATATATATATATATGTGTGCAGAGAGGGAATGTGGGGCCCAAGACTGCCAAAGCAGTCCAGGCTCCCCAGGACCGCCGGGCCCATGACAACAGTCATGGTTGTCACCCCCTGATGGCGGCCTTGCTGCCTGTATATATAACCCATTTAGTATCCTCCCCCCCCGCCCCCACCTATAACCCTGTTAAAGCTTTTTATCAGGAGAAACAACTTACCCCATGTTTCTAAGCAACTTTACCTTTAACTTGTTTGCATCAATTTCTGTTTTTTCTTCTAGTTCTCCCCTCCCTTAACCCCTTAAGGACACAGCTTCAGAAGCTTGTCTTACGCTTAATGACACAAGCAATTTTTGCATTTTCTTGCTGTTTGCGTTCAACTGCAATTTGCATCTCTCTCGTTTATTGCACTGACACATATTATATACTGTTTTTTAAAGGACAGAAAGAGCTTTAATTTGATGTAACATATATATATATATATATATATATATATATAACATAGATAAGCAAGGCACTCCTCCTGAATTTATAAACAAAAATCAAAAACTGCCTAGGTGCAATCCCGCGTCCCAAATATACAATAATAAATAAAGGGAGCACACTAGGACTTTTAAATCGTGGAAAACAGGTCTTTACTGTATCAAATCATAATACAAATCCTGTGTAAAAGAATCGACGTTTCGACCCTCCTGGGGTCTTTATCAAGATCACAGTGAAACATACTTAATGTGTGCAATATATACATCTCAGTGTAATAACGCTTACCAATTAAAAAATCAGACAGCCGAACAGCTGAAGAACCCGGAAGTGAGGGAGCCCCATGAGGAGTGCACACGTGCACGTGCAGGTGACCTGGTTGCAAGGCAACCGAACAAACAATGTCTATACTCCAGTGAGAGGATCCGGTGGCCGGCAAGCCGGGGTACCCGGAAGTAGAAAGACCACGTGGGAGCTACCACCTGACCTGCACAGAAGTGCATGTGACCGGGTTGCTACGCAACCAAACAAACAGTGCAAATGTTCCTGTCTACGACAGAAACAGAGAATCGGACATAAACATCAGTGATGGAGGACAGAGTTACCTTAAATCCCGAGATCTAGAAGATCTGTCAGTGACATCAAAGTGCAAAAAGTGCAAAAAATTCATCAGCAGTGAGTAATGTGTGAAAAAATAGAGTCTAAACAATAAATAAAAGACAGATCACATAGATCTCTGGGGTGCAGTAAACTAAACTGCAAACATACAAAACATATCAAATAGAATACTATATCAAATCTTTCTATGTTCACTGAAATTGGCACAGAGTAACACAATTACTTTATACTATAAACATATATGTTCATGTGATGTTAATTAAAAGAGAAGCATCAGATACTATCATCACTATTACTGTATGGGGGTGGGAGCTAATTTACCATCCAGAGTGAAATCCACTTCCTCTTATTGGGCACAAGCCTCTGTATGGTCTATAATTATCAATTATACTCCCTGGCATATCAACTGGCAGTATCAACGCCCCACGCCCATAGAATCATAGTACTCTATCTAACATAAAGAGAACAAAGCAAAACAGGTACACGCAATGACTATTATTTCAGCTACATGGAATGTATAGTGTATATCAAACTAGAATCGCTTATTTTCCAAGTCTGTAAAAACAGACCAAGAAAAGATGAAACAAAGTATCAAACAATATCAAGAAGTATCACAAAACTGTATCAAGAAAAATGTATCAAAGTCCAAACACCTGTGGACATAAAAAATACTCTACAGAAACATCGAGAGGACAAGATGTTCGTTTAGTCCTTTTGGGGTCACTGTATTTAATTTGTGGATCCAGTAGGCTTCCCGCTGGAGTAATAGCTTAGGCCTGTCCCCTCCTCTTGGTGGGTTCGGGACATGGTCAATTGCTATAAAACGAAGAGTCGGTAGGTAGTGTTGTGCTGATAAAAAATGTTTGGCCACTGGTTTATCCGTTCTTTGATCCCTAAAGGCTGTAGTTATCCCCGAACGATGTCCCCTGATCCGGTCTCTTAAGGTCATGTCGGTTTTCCCAACGTAAGATAGTCCGCATGGGCATGTAATCATGTATACCACATGTGTGGTCCTACATGAGATATAATGGTTAATAGGAATCCGTTTTCCACTGTGGGGATGAGCAAATGTGGTTCCAGTCAGCATGTGGCTGCAAGTGACACAGCCTGTCACGACTAGTAATGTGGTCCAGCACGCAGAAACTATGTAAACATATACATAAGTAAGAAAAGGAAAATAACAGGATAGAGCGTAAACCGGACCTTAGAATGGCCGGACTAATACGCTACAGACAGAGAATGGTCAAAGGGAAAGCCGAGGTCAAGGAAGCCAGAAAATACTCAATACCGATTAAACAAGCCAAGTCAGGGAAACCAGAGATCAGAATAACCAGGGAAACGCCAAGGATCAGGATACCAGGAAATCAGAAACACGGAATTAGCACTTTCAGGAAACCAGGAAACTGAAACCACAACATGGCAAAGTACTGGGGTGAATTAGGGGTTTAAATACCCCTCTCTAAGCTATGATTGGTCAGAGGGCGACCTCTGACCCCAGAACGTGCGTGTGCGTTGACGTCGTGACGTCACGCACACGTTAGTATAATTCTCGGGGGCGGGGCTATCCATAGACGCGACCACGTGGTCGGCGCCATATTGGATTCGGGCGTGATGCCCGTAAGAACTACGTGCGCGGTTCCCGGCTCGCCGACGAGCAGGTAAGCTCGTGTAGTCGGTGCGGTCGTGCCGGTCGGGCACGACCGTGAGGCTCGGCGGGCCGGTGACCGCAACACAGCCACTGCATTTATAGCAGCCCTTTTTTATGGATTTTAGGCACTGGAGCATAACATTGACGAGGGTCATTTTGCACCAATAGATCCCTCAGGTTTTGATTCCTTCTGTAGCTAAAGATGGGTCTAGTTTTAAATCTGTCAGGAAGATTGTGGTCTACCTGAAACATGTTCCAATGCTTGTGAATGCATTTCTTCAGGAAAGGGGTAGCAGTGTTGAATGTCAATGGAAGAAAGATATATATATATATATATATATATATAAATGCTTATTTATTATTAAAAATTACAGAAAAATGCAAAAAATGAAAAATTAGTTTTTTACAGTTTTTGCAATAATAACGTGTGCATAATTAGTGCAGGTTAAAGAAAGTAATTAAAAATAAATTCATTTAGTTGTTCCGATTTACAGAATATATAATGTGTCTGGGATTTTAAGTTTTTTTTTTGGTAGTTAAAGGTCACAAAGCACAAGGAGTAAAATAAACTTTTACTGTGGAGCGATTTTAGAATTTGGTATGTTTGTCTTGTAAGCTTAATAGCCATAAAAGAAAACAAAATTGCCACACAAAAGTATATATTTATATAAAGTAGACACCACAGGCTATTTACCTAAGGTTGTTTTGCCACTTTCTATGTAGCCATTTCACTATCAACCTCTGCTAAATATTGGAGTAAAAACTGTAATTTTACTCACTGTAAATTCCCTTTTCCTTAATATGGTGGCAGTACAATAGGGATGTACTCTTCCCTCGGGACAAGCATATGAAATAAACAATTAACATAAAAAGTACCTCCCCTTACCAGGTATAAAAGACCCAACCAGCCCAGGGACCTCAGTACGTACCAAGAACACCTCAGTGAATCCATAGAACATCCAAAATCAATATATATACATGAAGGGAGGGAGTGATGTACTGCCACCATATTAAGGAAAAAGGAATTTACAGTGAGTAAAATTACAGTTTTTCCTGACATATGGTGGCAGTACAATAGGGATATATCGAGATCCCACGCTAAGGGCGGAAATTTAGGCAATAACAGCTTTCAACACCTTGTGCCGAAAATCAGCGTCAGAGGCAGAGAATACGTCTGAAATGCTTGACAAAAGTGTTGAAAGAAGACCAGGTAGCCACCTTGCATATATCTTCCGGAGAGGCACACGCTTTTTCGCCCAAGAGGCAGCCATAGCTCTAGTAGAATGCGCTTTCAAGGAGGCAGGCAGAGTTAGATTCGAGGAAGAATAAGCCAATTTAATAGTATCCACCAGCCATCTAGCTAAAGTGGTCTTGGAGGCAACTTGGCCCTTTAAATTTACCAAAGAAATTCACCAATAGATGATCAGTCATCCTATACGAAGAGGAGCGGTCTAAGTAGATTTTCAGAGACCTACCCACATCTAGTTGGCTCCAATCAAATTTCCAATCTGGCATAGATGGACCATTAAAGGAAGGAAGAAAAATAGGTTGGTTGATAACCTTGGAGGAGATGACTTTCGGAAGAAAGGAAGGCTTAGGGTACATAATCACTTTATCCGGGAGAAATTTTGTAAAGTCAGGAGAGGAAGAAAGGGCCTGGAGTTCCCCTATCCTCTTAGCCGAAGAAATGGCCACCAAAAACACGGTTTTCAGGGATAGATTCTTCAATGAAGCTTCTTCCAAAGGTTCGAAAGGCTCAGAACACAGAGATTTCAAAACTAAAGACAAATCCCAAGAGGGAAAACAGATTTTCTTAGGAGGCTTTACGAGTCTAACAGCTTTAAAAAATCTCCTAATGAGAGGATCAGAAGCCCAATTTTTTACCAAAAAAGAGCAGAAACTTGGACTTTGAGGGTAGACAGACTAAAACCTTGAGCAAGACCATCTTGCAAAAAATGAAGGATAGTATCAGTAGAAGGAGAGGATCCAATGCAACGATTAGATATGCACCAGTGAAATCTCATCCAAATTTTTAAGTAGATATAGATAGAAGAGGTAGAGCTTCTGGTAGAATTTAACAGTAACTGAAACCTCTCTTCTTTAATGCCCCATTGTGCAGAATTAGCCTTGCAGCAGCCAAGCCATCAACCTGAACATGTTTAATACTTCTACTGGAATTCCCTTGTTTTCCAGAAGATCCGGTGTTACCGGGAGAATCCAGTACTTTAAAGCCATCTTCTTTAAAACTGAGAACCAGCTGCGGTTTGGCCAGTACGGTATTATGGCCAGCATACGAGCTTGATCTGATGTTACCTTTTGCAGAATCCTTGGGACAAGGCTCACTGGGGGAAAAATTTAAGCAAGGTCAAATTCCCACCGGATCGAAAGACCATACATTACCAGCGGCTTGTCTACCTTGAAGAGGGAGGCAAACAAGCTTACTTTTGCATTTGATCTTCTTGCCATAAGGTCTATGACTGGCAGACCAAATCTCTTCACCAGACGAGCGAAAATTTCTGGATTGAGAGACCACTCGTTCTGGGACCATTTTGATCAGCTTAAATCGTCCGCTACCACGTTGTCTACTCCTCGCATGTGAATGGCGGAAATGTCATCTAGATGACTTTGAGCCTAGGACATAATCCTTGAGCAAAGGAAATATATATTTTTTACTTTTGTACCTCCTTGTTTGTTTAGGTAGGAGACTGTAGTCTGATTGTCCGACTGGATCTTTACAGCTTTTCCTACAATGAAATCCTTGAACTGCTGAAGAGCATAGAGAACTGCCAACAACTCTTTGAAATTTGAGGATTCCTTTGTTTCCTTTTATGACCTTGTCTTAAGTGATACAGGAGGTGAGCACCCCAACCTGTATTTGAAGAATCTGTAGAAATCACGATCCAAGATTTTTGACGAAAAGACAGGCCTTCTGTAATGAATTTTTCCTCTAGCCACCAAGAGATCTTTTCTTTTGTATGATCTGATATACTCATTAATGCATCCAAGTCTTCTTCCTTCTTTGACCATTGGACAAGAATTTTCCACTGTAAGGGCCTTGATTCTGCTTTGGCCCATTTTACTGCCGGGATTGTAGAGGTCAGATGACCTAAAACCTGCATGGCTTTCCTCACCGAACATTCTGACATCTCCTTCTTTGACCTCTTGTCAGATGAACCAACAGAGTCTCTGACTTGATCAAAAACCCTAGAAACAGGATAGACCTCGTAGGGGTAAGGTGTGATTTTTCTAGGTTGATAATCCAACCATGTTCTTCCAGGATTTCTAGCATATAGGCCAAATCTGACTCTAGAGCGCCTCTTGAATCTGCCTTTACTAACCAGTCTGCCTACTGTGATTCCTTGCATCCTTAAAAAAGCTGTGACAGGTGTGAGGACCTTTGTAAAAATCCTGGGTGCTGAAGCTAGCCCGAATGGAAGGTCTCTGAATTGGAAATGATGGACCTTTTTCCCTTTCCTTATAGCAAACATCAGGTATTTTCTTGATTTCACATCCATAGCAATATGCAGGTAGGCATCCTTTAGATCTAAAGTTGCCATGAAATCTCCTTTTTGAAGGATATGAGTGACAGACGCTATAGTCTCCATTCTGAAATGTTGGTAAGGAATGAGTTTGTTCAGGTTTTTTAGATCCAAGATTGGACGAAAAGACATGTCCGGTTTTGGGACTAGGAACAACTGGGAGTATACCCCTTGATATACTTGGGAAGTTGGAATCCTTTCTACCACACCTTTCTTAATAGGGAGACCGTGGCAGAAAAAAAGGGCTTGGTTTTTAACCGGTAGGAGGAGACAAGGAAACTTGGTCTTGGAACATCTAAAAAATTTATTTGGTATCCTTTTTGCACCAGATTCAGAATCCATGGATTTGTAGTGGTCTCCCTCCATCTGTGAACAAAACCTTGCAACCTTCCGCCCACTCTGATGGCGTCAGTAACATTTGTTTCTGTCAGACATTGGGTCTTTTTGTGTGTCAAATCTTGGATTTTTTTCTTTGTTGACGAAAAAACCTAGCTCTACACCTCCACTACTTCTTACAGAAGCTTCTGTTATCTCTCCTGAGCAAAGGTGTGGCAGGGAGCTGTGAACAGTAGACCCCAGTCCTAAAAGTCCTTTCTAGCCATCAGGAACCAAATTTGGGGAGTGCTATCCAAACAAAAGTAGCACACTGTCAATCAACCTCAGAGCCGGGAATCCAGGGCTCTGTTAAAGGTGAGCATAACCATTACCACCAAGACTATATTTACGTCTTCATACAGTACTACTCAGCTGGTTTGTCTCTTTCTTGTTTTATATCCCTGGAGGAATATCATTCGGGACAGGGGGTGTGTTGCTGCCCAAAAAGCAAAAAGGATTTATTTATGGAGCCAATACTATATAGGCTCCAGTCCATGTGAGTGGTTCAACAATTTTCTACTATCACTCATTTCCATTTGAAAACCATCTGCACTATATATTGTTTTTCCTTATTTCCCTTTTTATGCATACTCAAGCGTATACTTCCAGATTGTCACTGTACTGAATGGGGTGAGTGTATCCCTTTACTATTCATATTGTAATAGCGCTCCACTTGTTGGTATATAGCCTATACCATTTTCTTTTCTTGAAAACCCCTATGGTTTTTGAACTGGAAATTTCTATACCTGGGTTTCCAGGCATATTTCCTGTCTTGAGGCAGGGCCTTCTTGGTTTCCGACATCTGTCGGATTAACTCTTCTAAAGGAGAACCAAACAACTTTTTCTTCTCCAAAGGCAGTTCACATAATGCAGGTTTTGATGCAGTGTCTGCTGTCCAGGCCTTAAGCCACAGTGTATGATAGATAGGGTATTTGGGGATTCTGTAAGTGTACCTATAATAGAGGACAAAACATAGTGCAAATATTGCTTAAAAACTGTAATAAAGCTTCCAATGATTAGAATGCACTCACATATTCCAGGAAAAATAAAGCGTGTTATGGGTGCCTCCCCTTGATGGAAAAAGGGGGGTATGGTCCTTTAAAAACTCCCTCCTCGAGTGATAGCCAATGGGGTATCCGGGTCAGCCAGGAATTTCACAGACAGCAAACCAAACAGAATACTTCAATGGCAATTTATTCACTTGTAGAAAGGTATATGATAAAAATCATAAAAGCAAATTAAGAAAGAGATGCTGGTCCTACGCGTTTCGTCCTTGTGCAAAAGGACTTCCTCAGGGACCTCTTTCAATGATTAATATTCAACAGGTACATAAAATCAAAGCAGCATCCTAAACACACTAACATTGAAACATCTTATATAGGGCTAGTCCCTTAAAGTCATTGGTGGAATAGTGGGTGTCTTCCAATCCTGCAGTTCCAATTCGTCAAGGTATTCTCCTTCAGGTGTGACCGCTTTGCCGCAATGAAAAGCCGGGTCCGTTCAAATTTTCGTCCACTTCCGCATTCGTCATCTGTGACGCATGCGTCACGTGTATCATCACGTGATCATCATGCGTTCCATGCTTGGAATGGAAAAATGGCTGTGCGTTCCACAGCATAGAAACAGCCTAGGGGAGAGCTTTTCTTATACCAGATATTAATGTATACGTAACTGCAAGATATAAGACTGTTAGAAACTATCTTTTCATCTAAAACATAATAGAAATGGTAATAATGTGTCCTCTATATAGATATAAAAAAATAATAATAATGATAGTTAATTTAAGACATAATAGGAAATAAATGAATGACACACAACTTCCTATCTAAGTTGGTCATTCATAATGTCTATCATAACTTTGCAAAAATAATAATAGTAATAATAATTAATGATTAAGAGATGCATATACTCATAACCATATTTTAACATAACAAACCATTAAAGTGACATGAAAACCACATATCAGTTGCAAAATCATTTTGTGTAAAGTGACATGAATATTTATTTATATATTCAATTACAAATCCATATTGTATAAAGTGGCATAACTAATTGAACATTTAATATTCGTTCAATCCATATTTTATAAAGTGACATGACTAATTGAACTTTTGATATTTGTTCCATCCTGAACAGTGAAATAGAAATTGTAATTATAACACTCCTTAGCCTCTAAACCAGTGTTCCTATTATTAAATATTTAAATTATAATATACTATATGTTTTTCCTGGGACATAGACATCTTCTCAATTCATTAATTCAAAAAACAGACAATATCCATATCCACGTTTAGACCCCTTGGTGTAAGAGTACGTAATCTATGGATCCAATAAGATTCTCTTTGGGCCAACCTTTTCTCTTTGTTACCCCCTCTCCAATGTGGTTGTATCTGTTCTATCCCTATGCAACGTAATCCCTTTAAACTGAATAATGGACAACCATTGCAATGAAGGGGAACTGAATGGGTGTCCAATTTCTTCTTTATATTATTTATATGTTCCAGAAATCTTATTTTCAAACATCTTTTTGTGCGGCCAATGTATTGGCTACCGCATGGACACTGAAGGAGATATACCACACAGGTCGAGCGGCAGCCAATCTCTGATTTGATAGAAAACTGTTTCCCTGTCACAAAACTACTGAATGTTGTGACTTTATCCGTATTCACTTGTGAACAGGCTTTGCAACTTTTGCAACCCCTAAAACCTTTAAACCCTTTTGTGTTATTTTTAAAAACATTTCTTAGAGCATAGCTTGGGGCTAATAGATTCTTAAGGTTCTGTTTTTTTCTATAGATGATTTTTGGCCTTTTGGATAGATGTTCCCCCAAAATGGGATCTTCCAACAAAATTGGCCAATATTTATGTAGACTCCTTTTGATTTTTGGATGGTCCACATTGTATTGTGTGAAAAAAGCTTGTTTGAAATCTTCCTCTTTTTTCTTTCTACTAGGGCCGTCCACTAAGAGTTCATTTTTATTTCTTTTAGACATCATATGAATTTCTCTATTTATCTGTTTTTGGTTATAACCTTTCTTAACCAACTTGTCAGCAATATGTTGAGCCTGTATCTGAAAGTCTCCAGTGTGTGAGCAATTCCTTCTTACTCGGGTAAGTTGTCCCTTAGTAATGCCCTTCAACCAAGGCTGATGGTGGCAGCTGCGTCTATGGACGTAGCTGTTCCCATCAGTAGGTTTGAAGAAGCACAGTGGCAAGCCACAGTGCCCTTCGGGCAACAGATGTCAAACCCATGACATGAGCCGAAAGCTTTATCACCTCCGTGACAATATCCATAAGGTACTCATTAGACAACCTTAAATTCTGGAACAGGAGGGAAAGACCTTTGTCTTGGTTATCACCCAGACCATCTTCCAAAGTGTTAAGCCAAAGATTCTGAGCTCTCACCACTGAAGCCCCGGCTAATGCTGCTTTAGCCTGAAAACCTGCAGCCTGATAAGCCCTTCTGCTGGAAGTTTCAGCCCTCTTATCCATAGGGTCTTTCAGACCAGAAACTTCACCAATAGGTATGGTAGTTTTTTTAGACAATTGAGCCACTTGTACATCAACTACCTGCAATTCTTCCCATTTATTTTCCTCCTCTATTTTAACAATACTTTTAAAATGTCTGGAGACAAAAGCCCTTTTCTCAGGGTTCTTCCATTCTCTGAATATTAAATCCAGCATTTTTTGTTGGACTGGAAGTGCTTTACCCTTGGATTTATCTACCGTTTCATAAGAAAGGATAACATTAACCTCTTTAATAAATGTTCTCAACTCATCATGAGGAGATCCAACCTCAGTAACAGAAGAATCGCTAGAGGATTCTGAATAAGAAAAAGAACATTCACCCGAGGATAGTTCTGAACTAGATGGAGTTCTCTTCCTTTTAGACTTATGTTTAGTAGCTTTTACAGGAGAAGTCTGAGCCAGCTCTTTAAAAGACTCAAATGTCTGGGCCAGATTATCCTGAAACCAAAATAAAAAGGATTTAATTTCTTGTTGCTTGGATTTTTCTAGCGTCAAGGAAGAGCAAACATTACAGACTTTCCTTTTAAAACCATCTGGTAAAGGAGTAGAGCATTCACTACAACAGAGATGTTTAGCTTTGGAACTGGCTTTTAGACAAGACTAGACGTATCTGTAATACATAAGAAAATAAACCATTTTGTAGAAACAATAAAAAATAGAGAGTTTTAAAGATGAGAGTCTAAAGAATCATACCTCTAAAAACATGGGACATCGTCGCTGCCTCTGGTAAGTTACTGAAGGGGTTTTTGTAAATTACGTTTTTATTCATGGTTTTCAAATTTATATGCAGTTGTTAATATGGACACGCAGGTCCGCTAATGAAACTTTCCAAGTACTACTCGAACGTGAAGTAGATTCGGATAACAACAGTCGTGACGTGCAAGTCACCCAACATCTTTCAGCAAACGTTTCAGGTCGGACTCGCAGGTCCCATAACAAGTGTGTAGACGGGCCGTTCCCCCTTACGTGTGATTGTGATAGCTATTCTGGGACACCCATTGTGGCGGGTGTGATTCCTGTCCTGTATCTAGGCATTTAGCGGGTAGTATTTCCCTACGCTGGGGAATGTCAGGGCGATGTTCATGTCTTGCAGGTTCAGACCTAAGGTCTTCGGTGTCAGCGAGTTTTTCTACTACTAGTCTGGCCTGGGTAGTGGTTCTCTACCCATTGATCTGCTTGAAACCAAACTGCAACACCGTCTCCAAATGTTTCTGTTGACATGTTATACCAAGCACAAATAAATAAAGAATAAAAAAGGGGTAATTGGGGGTGGGATTTTAAATTAACTTTATTTTTTTTTCTAACACGGACAAGATCAGTGATGATCCGTCTCCCTGCACTTCACAGTGAACCCGGAAGTGCAGGGAGGCGGAAGGTGAGTATATGGAGCACATGTGCTCACTCTGACAGCCTGTCAGAGTGAGTAAAAGGTGCTGGGGCAGCAATATCGGGGGCTCCCGGTCTGCCTCTAATACAGAGGCAGACCAGAGCAACATTAACCCAGCGATCGTGGGTTAATTTTACCGCATGACGGACAAGGTCCGTCACCCATCGTTAAGGGTATCCCCAGGATGACGGAGTCTTGAAGGGGTTAATTTGAGCTTGGGTATTACCCATAAGTGATGTTGTCCTGATTAGCCAGGAATAAGAACAATGTATTCCATACATACCTGTACATTTCTTTCCCTGGCTATTTTTTATGGCAGCAAAAACTCCACACTCATATATTTTGCCATTGATTTAAAACCAGACTGATGTATGGAAGGAGGAGGGAGCTTTTGTACGCCCAGTCTCTCTTTTCATTGGTTTATAACAAACTCTCTAATAATTGGTGTTGTTTTCTTGTGTGTGTAATTTTCAGGATGTAAGGGTTCCAGCTTGTAATGCTAGCGCCAGCCAGCAGGTGGCGACGTGACGTTCAATGAATTGATTTACAAACACGTAGAACAGATGTCGCCTAGTTTTATACGTCACTGGAAGGCGCCGGGTTGCTAAGGAAACGACGGTTGAAAGATGGAGGAAGATGAGAGAAATGTGCATTATGTAAAAATAGTGCAGGTGAGATTGTCAGCCGGGAGAATTGCTAATGTACTGCTTGTGGACAGAAGAGAGTCAGCAGGAGACATTACAAACAGGGACAGTGAGGGAGGCACACACAAATATAATAATAACCCTGTGTAACCCGGCCAGGCTCCTCTCTCCATGCTCACACTGCTCAGAGAAATGGGGTCTGTTCAGTCTAACCCGAGTTATGTTATTCACGGAGACTATACAGACTATTATATGGAGAATATATGCAGTGTTATAGGGAGGCTATATACAGTGTTATATGGAGGCTATATACAGTGCTATAGGGAGGCTATATACAGTGTTATAGGGAGGCTATATACAGTGTTATAGGGAGCCTATATACAGTGTTATAGGGAGGCTATATACAGTGTTATAGGGAGGCTATATGCAGTGTTATAGGGAGCCTGTATGCAGTGTTATAGGGAGGCTATATGCAGTGTTATAGGGAGGCTATATGCAGTGTTATAGGGAGGCTATATGCAGTGTTATAGGGAGGCTATATACAGTGTTATAGGGAGGCTATAAACAGTGTTATAGGGAGGCTATATACAGTGTTATAGGGAGGCTATATACAGTGTTATAGGGAGGCTATATACAGTGTTATAGGGAGGCTATATGCAGTGTTATAGGGAGGCTGTATGCAGTGTTATAGGGAGCCTGTATGCAGTGTTATAGGGAGCCTATATGCAGTGTTATAGGGAGGCTATATGCAGTGTTATAGGGAGGCTATATGCAGTGTTATAGGGAGGCTATATGCAGTGTTATAGGGAGGCTATATACAGTGTTATAGGGAGGCTATATACAGTGTTATAGGGAGGCTATAAACAGTGTTATAGGGAGGCTATAAACAGTGTTATAGGGAGGCTATATACAGTGTTATAGGGAGGCTATATACAGTGTTATAGGGAGGCTATATGCAGTGTTATAGGGAGGCTGTATGCAGTGTTATAGGGAGGCTGTATGCAGTGTTATAGGGAGCCTATATGCAGTGTTATAGGGAGGCTATATGCAGTGTTATAGGGAGGCTATATGCAGTGTTATAGGGAGGCTATATACAGTGTTATAGGGAGGCTATATACAGTGTTATAGGGAGGCTATAAACAGTGTTATAGGATGGCTATAAACAGTGTTATAGGGAGGCTATATACAGTGTTATAGGGAGGCTATAAACAGTGTTATAGGGAGGCTATATACAGTGTTATAGGGAGGCTATATACAGTGTTATAGGGAGCCTATATGCAGTGTTATAGGGAGCCTATATACAGTGTTATAGGGAGGCTATATGCAGTGTTATAGGGAGGCTATATGCAGTGTTATAGGGAGGCTATATGCAGTGTTATAGGGAGCCTGTATGCAGTGTTATAGGGAGCCTATATGCAGTGTTATAGGGAGGCTATAAACAGTGTTATAGGGAGGCTATATGCAGTGTTATAGGGAGGCTATATGCAGTGTTATAGGGAGGCTATATGCAGTGTTATAGGGAGGCTATATGCAGTGTTATAGGGAGGCTATATGCAGTGTTATAGGGAGGCTATATGCAGTGTTATAGGGAGGCTATATGCAGTGTTATAGGGAGGCTATATGCAGTGTTATAGGGAGGCTATATGCAGTGTTATAGGGAGGCTATATGCAGTGTTATAGGGAGGCTATATACAGTGTTATAGGGAGGCTATAAACAGTGTTATAGGGAGGCTATATACAGTGTTATAGGGAGGCTATATACAGTGTTATAGGGAGCCTATATACAGTGTTATAGGGAGCCTATATACAGTGTTATAGGGAGGCTATATACAGTGTTATAGGGAGCCTATATACAGTGTTATAGGGATTTTTATGTGAATGTGATGTATATTTTAGAAGTTATGAATATGCTGTAAAAACTGTATTTTTCCTGCCTGTGATAAATTACATTAACCCATTGTGTTCAGTAATTATATCACAGGCAGAGGGGAGGATTTTATGTGTTTGTTCTGGGTGTGTTTTATGTTTTACTGTACAGCATTGGTTACATGTTGTCCCTCCCTGTGGGATGTCCCCTCGCATGGGGACTTGCATAAAAGTCTGTGAGTGTTAATTAAAACAGACAGACCACTGCTTGACCCTCAACACGGAGCCTTGTCTCGTTCTTGGGGAGATTTACTGTATGCTGTTAGAGACTGATTGCCAGGAGTGTAAGCTGATTGTCTGCTTTTCCTGTTCGTCTGCTAGCAGCTATTTGTGAGGTTCCAGTTCGGGAGGTGGAGTGCTATTTTGTATCCAGTTCGGGAGTTTGGTGTTCTGCAGTAGCTTTGCCTGTATCTCTGGAAGGGGAAGATCTACTAAACGGCTTTAACCCCTTTTATGCCTGGGGGTGCCGTTACAAGTGTTATTTAGTAAAGTGATAATTCAAAGTGAATTTAAAACTTAAAGAGACACTCCAGGCACCAAAACAACTTCATGTTGAAGTTAATGAAGTTGTTTTGGTGTCAGGAGGACCCTGGAGGCATTCCTACCTCAAGAGGTTAAACCGTTCTTGAAGTCAGTCAGCGGCGCCCTGGCCCAGCGGCACTCTGCACTTTCTGAATCTGAAAATTCAGAAGCCAGATGCCGCTAGGGGAGGAGTGTACATCGCCGCTGGAGACAACTATGGAGTTAAACCGTTCTAGTGTGGTTTAATCCCTTGAGGTAAGAGTGCCTCCAATGGCCTCCTCACACCCTAACAAATTAATTAAGATTAAGTTGTTTTGGTGCCTGGAGAGTCCCTTTAAGGCTAGAACAGCCAAACTGAAAGTATTGCAGCCTTAGAGATTTTTTCTAGTTTGGTTATTTTGACCTTAAATTTGAAATTCACTTTGAATTCTCACTTTAGTAAATTACCCTGTCGGTCTCACTTTCACCTACATCCTTTTATCATAACTAGCATTTTTCACGGTCTCTCTCCTGATGTGCATGTGTTGTAAGGATGCACAAGTGTACAAGTTAGTTACATTAAGTTACATTAAGGAAGTGAGTGAACTAGTTAGGGTCAGAAACAATTCTCAGAGTAAGAGAATTATATTGGGATGTTAAAAGATTACAGGTGATGAAGTTATTTTATTGCCATTGAAAGAGGTACTACAGAGGACAGTGGGTGAGATGAAACTAAAACCAATATGTAACGAAACACCGAGTTATGAAGGTTGAGAAGATGGCAGTGGTCCACACTGTCATAAGCAGCAGAAAGCTCAAGGTGAATTAGTGCACAGAACTGAAGATAAACTTGTGTAGAGAACTGAATTTAGCAAGTTTTAAAGATGTGTCCATGCAGTCACAGTAGTTTCAGTTTAGAAACAAGAACATAAGCCATATTGAAGAGGTTCAGGTTTTGAGCAAGTTCCTTTGCCTGAGATATAAAGAAAGCTAGTTTAGAGTTGAAACTGTAATTGTATAGGGAATTTATACTTGGTATTTGTTTAAGGATTGGAGGGATCTTTTGTGAACAGAGCTTTTTGTGAGATAGCCTGTCATGCGACCATTAATAGCTTAATTTATGATAAAACACAAATTAAGGTATTTGGTAAGCTAGGAGAAGGCATGTTGCCTTCTGATTCATGGTTTAGTTGTGCTTTCACTTACATAACTATTTATTTTTAATTTTCTATGTGATTGATGCTCACAGGCCTATGTGCGTGGTTTTCTAGTGCGTCAGAAGATGCATATTGTGCAGAAGGAATATGCAGCAATTGCAAGAGAGATTGAGGGAGAAGAGAGAACCCTGCTTTGGGAGAAAGGTCCAGTCTCCATACCACAGTTCATCCAACCGGTTAGTATTGTCTTAACTTACTAAGAAGGTGACGTACATCTAGAGCTTTTAGTGTCTTACTTGACAGACTCTGAATTATTGTCTTTCTATTAGGGAATTACCAAGAAGGAACTGAACTGTCGAAACATGCACAATATTCACAATGATGCATGTATACATGAGTCTTCAGAAAACATTGAGAACATAAATCTAAGACATCCGTCTTCCACTGATGCATTTATAGACCACAAGTATCTACAGAACAAAAACTCAGAGGGTGGCCATTCTTGTAATCAATCAGAGCAAAACATAGCAGGACAAGAGAAAGACCTAGCTAGACCTGGACTGGAGAGGGAACTAGCTGGGCCGGAAAGAGACCTAACTTGGAGAACAGGATGTAGCCTAGAGGCTGATAAAGGCAAAGAGAGACACCTGGCTAATGAAGAGAGGGATAAGTACATGTTTGAAACTAATGGTGAGTGTGACAGCTTCCTATTGGCTTCTGACCAAGTGAATAGTATATGCATGACTGGGAGTACCCAAGAGAAGGACCGCTGCCTGGATTGGATTGGTCCTGAGAATTTAGCGTACCTGGATGACACCAAACTTGAAGTGTCAAATGATAGAAGTCAAAGCTCAAAAGCTAAAGTGTCGCTTAACCAAAGGCAAGGATTCCTGAATTGGAGCAGACAAACTATTCAGAATGGAAAAGTGCTGGAAACAGGTGAGAAGGACAACGTTAAAGAACTTGGCTACTGTTGTGTATTGTACTTGTATTTTCTAAGTACATGTAATTATTCCTAGCTAGTTCACTTTATTTAAAGGACCACTATAGTCACCCAGACCACTTCAGCTCAATGAAGTGGTCTGCGTGCCAGGTCCCCCAAGTTTTAGAGAAACTGCTATGTTTACATTGCAGGGTTAATCCAGACTCTAGTGCTGGATAAAGGTAAGTGGCTGAATGGGTTGGGGATGGGGGTGACCTAAGGACTATATAGTGGTCCTTTAATCTTCTTTCTATTAAGATGCAAAAAAAAAAAAAAGATTGGTAACATTCCAAGTGAGAACAGTTGAGAACAAAGATTTATTTTTGTGATATTGTTATAAATCTAGGGTGACCTGTGTGCCTTACTCTCCATTACCTTATTTACACTGTGAATTGCTTGTTAGTATTTCAATGCTAACTTTCAGATCTATATCATATGTTATTTTATTAATGTTCTCTAGCATTGATGTTATATATGTTATTTTATTAATGTTCTCTAGCATTGAATGGATAAAGAGAGGTACAAATTGTTGATGATTACACCAATGGCAATTGTACATTAAAAATCCAAATGTAAATGTAAAATGTCTGTACATTTTTATCCCTAGGAAAAAAAACATTTAATGTATCCATGCAGATTGTGGAGATGCTGAGCGTCAATGCTGCACACTGTACAGCACTGGACTAGGAAGCTCACTAGTGGCCGTCTGAGTGATTGCCACTAGAAGTGTTACTAGGCAGCAATGTAAACACTACCTTTTCTCTGAAAAGGCAGCATTTACTTTGAAAAGCCTGCAGAGACAGGCTACATACACCAGAACCACTACATTAAGCTGTAGTGTTTGTGGTGACTATAGTGTCCCTATGACGTGTCTATTTCATGAGAATGCACTTTAATATAGGATTGGGACGCCTCCATGTCGGTCAAGCTTCCTCTCTCAGTATGAGGCAATTATAGTTCTCTTGTAATTAATTTTCTCATAGGGAAGCATTGGCCAATCAGATTTGTGCATTTGCAGCAAGTGTTGTGGCAGGGGTTGCATCAAAGCAGAGCACTAGTAGGAATCATTGTATCATTAGCATAAAGCTTATGAAGATAAAATAATGTAATTAAAATATAGTTCATTTTTAAGAATTCATGCTCTTCCCTTTCAATTAAAGGAACACTACATTCTTAGGAATACAAACATGTGTTCTTAATGCTTTAGTGGTCTCATCTCAATTTAGGTTTAGGGGTCTAAAAAAGGAAAAGAGTTTTTACTACCCTTTTTCTTGGTGCTTTGACTCACTTGTTCCAGCCACCCACTCCTCCTCCCATGACATCCCTCCGGCATGACTTCTTTCTCTTCTCATCCAGTCCAATGCTGCTCATGGAGGCAGCCACTATAGGTGTAATGGAAACATTGCAATGGACTGCAATGTAAACATAAATGGCTAAAATGACAGGTACACAGAACTCAGACCACTTCATTAAAGAACCACTAAAGTCACCCAGGCCACTCAATGAAGTGACCTGGGTGCAGTGTTTCTTTAGGTTTAACCCTGCAATATACAACATTGCAGGTTTTTTAGAAACTATAATGTTTACATTGCAGGGTTAAGTCCATGTTCAATGGCTCTTTCTGACAGCCACCAGAGACACTTCTGATGCAGTTAAACACGATTTTGTGACATAGAAACCACCATAGGAAAGCACTGAGTCAATGCTTTCCTGTGGGGAAGGTTGGATGCGTGCACAGGGTCACCACATATGTTTTAATCAGATTCCAAATGCTCTTCTATGATCTTGGGGGCCAAGGCCTTCCTCATTCTACTTATACGTAATTGCACATGCATCATTTAATTAGTTGCCTCATCTAAACTCAGCAGGCTTCTCAATTCTACCTCGAAGCTGCAGGACACAGCTTCCACCATAATTGTAACGAGTAGATATTGACCTATGAATGTTTGCAGGTTCTGAGCAAACCTGCTTAGTTATTTCTAGTACCTACTCATCAAAACCCAGGTTAACTTGACATTTTGTGACTAAATCTGACGCTTAAGTCTACAAGCATAATTGCAGTTGTTGTTTATGTAGTCTAAAGGTTTCCATGGTTTTCATAGCAATAGGGAAAACGTGGACATATATTTTTTTCATTCTCCTGTCTTTGTAGCAAATAGAGTAAAATATTTTCCAATATCTTTAAAGGAATACCATTAAATAATCTGCATGAGCTGAGACAACATCGGAGCCACCTTGCCATGGAGATGTTGTGGGTGCAACAAGCTATTACAAGCCGAAAAAATGTGAGTTATTTTATTTTTTCTTGCTAAATCTTCTAATGCCTTAGATTCTCTCCTTTTATAATCCGGCCACTCTCTTTCAGCCATTTCATATACGTCCAACAAAACTCTGTGCCTTCGCATAAGCAGCATATATTTATTTATTGGGCATGCCCACAAATATTCTTCTTCCTATTTATCACCTTTATTTCTATACTTGAGAGCCTTTTTACCGATGTTATGTTCCGAGCTCAAGAAGGATTTTAAAGCTACCGAATGGAATGTGTGCAGTTTCCCTTCCTCCTCTGTCTGTAATAGGGAAAGTGATACTAATACGTGATTTGTTGTTGTAAGCCCAACTGGGCTGCAATCGGAAAAAACTAGGGGGATTAACATTAAAAACACTACATGTGTAGAATCAACATACATATAGAATCGATAAAACAGTATAATGCATACCAAAAATAAACCAGTGTCAAGAATATAAAGCCGCATACATGGGAAAAAAATAAATATATATATATATATATATATATATATATATATATATATAGATATATATAGATATAGATATAGATATAGATATAGATATATAGATAGATATCCATATCCAGACTGATGAAAGGCCGGATGAGGACTGAATCGGTGATACTGTAAAGTTACCGAACCTTGGTGACCAGTGAGTGCCCTTCTTGTATGTATCCAGGCTGAAGTAGATACTAGGAATTCGCCAATTCCCAAACGTTTGGCGAGTCCCTTTCAGTCCCCAAGAAGGCCTCCAGAGTCCCAGGTTCCCACAGAGGATAAACGGGTCAGGAAACTGCCACTAACCAGTCACCAGGATAATAGGTGAACTAGGGCACAGTACCTTCCAAGCACATTTCCCAAATGTAGGCTTCTGTAAAGTGGAGGTGGTCCAAGGGGATTAACCCTTTGAGAGCTCTCCTAGAGACGGTCAGTGGTGTATACTTTTGAAGCTTTGGTAATTCATCCACTGCTGTAGTAGGGCCCTGACCAACTGGGTGAGGTGTCCGCATAGCCTGCTGGGATAGAAGCGCTCGTTTTGCAGACTTCTGTCGGGATTTGAGCATCAAGCAAATGTTTGCACCTAAAGAGTCGAAGGCTTCAAGAACATCCCATTGACCCGCTGCCCGCCACATGCCACTGCCGAACGACCCGCATCTGCCATCAGGAAGTGGGGGGGCGAGGCCAATCAGATGTAGCCTTCTCCCAGGGAACACAGGACCCGAGGATCGTCTACTTCCTCCATACCCCAGCCCCTAGATAGACAACTCACTGCCAAACAAGCTTGCCACGATGGGTGAAAAGAACACTGTTCAAGCTTGGTGGGTTCACGAAGGCACCCGTGCCAAGGATTATAAAGCAATGAGCTTCCAAGGTAACAATTTAAGTGATTTTGGCACAGGGCTCAAGTCTTGGCAGTCAAGACCCCCCCTACCCCTTTTCACTAATCTTAAATGGACAGTCTGGATCCCTAGCATGCTCAAATGCTTTACACTGATCAGCCACAACATTAAAACCACTGACCGGTGATTTAATCCTTACACTGGCACCTGTCAATGGGTTGGGATATATTAGGCAGCAAGTGAACAGTCAGTTCTTGAATTTCATGTTTTGGAAGCAGGAAAAATGGGCAAGCGAAAAGATCTGAGTGACTTTGACAAGGGCCAAATAGTGATGTCTAGACGACTGAGTCGGAGCAGCTCCAAAACGACAAATCATGATCCCGGTGTGCAGTGGTTAATACCTACTAAAAGTAGTGCAAGGAAGGACAACTGGTGAACCAGCGACAGGGTCATGGGCGCCCACAACTCTTGAAGCACATAGGAGCCGTTTGGTCTGATTACACAGAAGAGTTAACACAGCTCAAATTTCTGAAAAACTTAATGCTGGCCATGATAGAAAGGTAAATTGTAGATATAAGAGAGTGCAAAATAGGTGGCAATAGATAAAAATAAAACCATAAACCAATTAAAAGAACAAGCATGTGTCAGTTCTGTAGTTTGCCAATAAAAAGGATATTCAAAATGGTAAAATAAATGGCAGGGTTTTAATTTGCGTCCCACTGTCCAGAGCCACAAAGTATCCTCTGACTGATGGATATATACAATGGAGCCACCTTAAAAGATACAAAAAGGAATATAGTATAGTACTGTAAATGTATTCAAAAACACTTATCCCCACATAAATCTGTACCACACAGATTTTATGTAAGAGTTCCTATATGGGGATAAGGGTTATATTGACTAAGTGCAGACACAAGTATTTTTAGTTATTTATATATAGAACACACATTTCATCGCAGTTTGCTTAATATGGGCTGCATAGCCACAAACCATGAGCTGGCTGCCCTGGAGAAGAATCAAACTGACATGCCCACTTTGGGAAGTGTGTGTATGTCATTGGTGTTGACACAAAACCCCTTTAATATTAGGCTGCTCTGCATTTAAATTCCCAGCCTGAATTTTTGTTCCAGTCTAGCCCTGCTTCTTAATGTGCTGTCCTCATTGTGTAGTCCTATTACACTTAATGGGTATAATTGAAAAGTATCAATTCTATTCTCTGTTCCTTTCTTTCTAGTATCTTATGGTCCGACATAAACTCGGGATGCCTCATTGAATCTGAAATGTCTTTTGATTGAAAGAGAAGAAGAAATTCACAAGGAGTGCTGCTGTGCATACCACATTCCCTTTCCATCTAACACTGAGCATGTGGGAAAGCGCATCTGTTATTTTTGACTAAAATATGTGAATATTGTAGAGATACCCAGTTATTACTACAGACTTCTCCTGATCTGTCAATGTATATGTCGAATATCTCTTTAAAAGGGCTGAATAAATATTGTCTGGACTAAAACCAGGACATAATTATTGCAACCAGTGTTTTTAATTATTTGCTAATTTTTGATTTACACTAAGTAATAAAATGCAGAAACTAGACCAGTTGAAGAACATCTGCAACAGAAGTAAAAATTAAAAGTTTGTGGAAACAAAGGTGTCTGTCATAACATGCAAGTGTGCTTTTGTCAAGCAGTACAGGCTGCTAAACAAAAGACGTGTCTAATCCTGTAACTGAGCACCGCCTCCCTGTACACTGTGACTACTGGTGATTGTCACCTGGCAACAAAAAGAGTCACAGCAACCAAATGATAGGCAGGACAGAGTTGTGTGTTTATACAGGTTGTGGCACAATTACTGGGTAACAGGTGCCTTGTGTGTGCTTATGTATAATATATCCACACACGTGTATTTAAAATTCATATATATAACTGGAAGCGGTGCATTCAGTAGTTTTAGAAACTAGCTATAGAGGGTGCTGGACAGAGCAGACTCTGCCTTCATTTCACAAAGAGGGTGATTCTTTACCTGGATGATGAGTTCCCCTTCGGGGATGCAGGTACTGCCCCATGCCAAGAATGTTGTGGTGTTCCGGAATGGGGATCCTTTTCACAAGGGACGCCGGATGGTGGTGAATGAAAAGCAGTATGTGACATTTGATACTTTCCTGAATGATGTTACCAGCTCTATCCAGGCTCCAGCAGCAGTGCGCAACATTTACACCCCTCTCAATGGGCACCGTGTCGGCAGCATCAATGACCTGCTAAACAAAGGACAGTATGTGGCTGGCGGGACAGAGAAGTTCAGAAAGCTTGAGTGAGTACATTTATGGACTAGGTCTTAATGTATGTTGTGTGTGTGTGTGTGTGTGTGTGTGTGTGTGTATATATATATATATATATATATATATATATAGCATTCCCTGGTGGTCCGGTGGCAAGAACTGTGCAGTGGAGGGCCCACAGCAAGCTCTTACTTACCTTTCCAGCAGCTCCCTTCAGCTCTCCTGTCTAACTCTCACTGCCTGTGTGCTTACATATACATGACTTATGTGCATGTATTTATCTGTTATTTACACACATGTATAATTGTAAAAACAAAATTCACCGAGGCTTGGCTTTTAAGCGACTTTTCAAGATTAAGTAATTTTGAAAAGATTCAGGAAAAAATGCTGTGGTGTGACTTAGAATTTATCTACAATGATCAATTGTGAGCTGTTTGGAAAGTTACACATGTGGAACTGGCCCATCCTGACAATCCAGTTCTCATTGGATATTTTTGAAATGGTACAAGTGTAGCATGTCGGCTATCCACAAGCATCTATCCAAATGAAAAAAAAAAAAAAAAGACTGGGTTAGTTTAAGTGATTATTTCAGGGTGAGCACATCTGATGTATTGAACATTATATTAAAAACATATCATGGTAGTTGAATAGCAACACAAGACATCCAATTAACTTGGAGGTAAATGTGTGGGTGTGGGAGTGGGGTGATGTAAAAAAATAAAATGTTTGTGAACCTAACCAGGTGAATACTGTGGTCAGTGTTTGGGTACATAAATATATGTGTGCTAGTGCAGATACCCCTGCTTTTTCCTTTACCTTGTTGTATGTAGGGTTAATATAATTGTGGGGTTTTATAAAAGCCATCAGGATTAGAATAGCAGGGCTATTTACTAAACCGATATCTGTTGGGAATTCAAAGTGAATTTAAAATTTAAGACCAAAATAGCTGAATTGGAGAATTTGTCTAAGTCCGCTATACTTCCAGGTCAGCTGCTTTGGTCTAAAATCTGAACTTCACTTTGAATTCTTGACAATCTGGGAGTTTTCACAGTACTTTCTTATACTCAAAATATTTCAGTTACCCAATTCATCTTTGTCAGATTAGGCGTATTGTATGCTCAACATCTACTTATAGAAACGAACATGTTTAAAATACAAGAATACTTGAATTTATACCAAAACTAGTTTAAAAAGTAACCACCCATCAAGATGGCTCTGTACCAATGTAATTTTACTATTTATAGTTGTTTAAAGGGACACTATAGTCACCAAAACAACTTTAGCTTAATGAGGCAGTTTTGGTGTATAGATAATGCCCCTGCAGTCTCACTGCTCAATTCTCTGCCATTTAGGAGTTATATCACTTTGTTTATGAACACTGGTCACACCTCTCTGCATCTGACTTGCACAGCCTTCCTAAACACTTCCTGTAGTCATCTAAAGTTTATCCTTCCTTTCTTGCAAGTTCTGTTTAATTTAGATTTTCTTATCCCTTGCTATGTTAATAGTTTGCTAGAGCCTGCAAGAGCCTCCTCCTGTGTGTGATTAAAGTTCAATTTACAGAGAAAGAGATACAATTGTTTAAGGTAAATTACATCTGATTGAAAGTAAAACCAGTTTATTTTTTTCATGCAGGCTCTGTCAATCATAGCCAGGGGAGGTGTGACAAGGGCTCCATAATAATAAAAAAAAGTGATTTAACTCCTAAATGGCAGTGAATTGAGCGGTGAAACCCGAGAAGCATGATCTGCTCACAAAAACGGCTTCATTAACCCCTTAAGGACGGCTAACGTTCTATGCCGTCCTTAAGGGGCTGGCTCTAAACGGCGGTGGGCGGAATAGAACGTCCTAGCCGTTCTTGCTGCCCACGTGGCCGTGCCATGAGCCCGCTGCAGATTGCGGACAGGGGGCATGCCTGGCCACCGAGGCAGCCCCCCTGTGCCCAGTGACCGCGGTCTGCAGCCTCTGATCGCAGTGACGGGCTGTCACTGCCATCAGTATTTACTATGTGTCAGACGATTTTAAAATCGGCTGACACACGCGGCCGCGGCATTCTCCCGCTGCAGATCGCGGTCGGGGGACATGCCTGGCCCCCCAGGCAGTCCCCCTGTGGTCAGTGACCGCGATCTGCATAATCTGATCGCAGTGACAAGCTGTCACTGCGATCTGATTTCAGAGACAGCCTGTCACTGCGATCAGTGTTACTATGTGTCCGCATATTGGCTGACACATGTAACTGCAGGCATGATCCCCCTGCAGATCGCGGTGGGGGACATTCCTGGCCACCCAGGCACTCCCCCTGTGGCCAATTAGCGTGATCACAGTGACAGCCTGTCACTGTGATCACTGTTCCTATGTGTCAGCCAATGATCTAAAATGACTGGCTGACACTGTCTCTGCCCCTCTCCTCCCCTCTTAACCCCTTTAGGTTGATTACAATTAAAAATAAAATATACTTAGATCATTTATATATGTTATATATATGTTTGATCCTGATGAAAGTCTGTGATACAGACTGAAACGTTGATTTTTATTTTGAGCTAATAAAAACTAAGTTTTATTCATTCAACTTGGAAGTCCCTGGAGTGCTATCTTGTACTTTTGGCTGTATCTGTTTGCTGATAAGCACCGGGCAAGTACATCAAGGAAGGTGGAGTGCATTACTATTTTTTTTTTTATATATATATATATATATATACCTTTACACATACACACAAATACACTGTCTAAGTGTATTTTAATATTTATATATATATATATATATATGTAAAATTATATATATTAATATCAAAATACATGTAGAATGATATTGATTAAATATATATATATATATATAATTTATATATATAATATATATATTTATATTTATATATAATGGAAAAAAATATGTAAATACGTTAAAAAATACAAAATAATTAAAAAATACATGTGTGTAATTTCGTTCTAACTGTATTTTTATTTTCAATTCTTTATTTTTGTTGTGCACAATAGTAACAAATGGCTCTGGTGCGCCACAACAACGACATCAGGAGAAGTGTAAAAAATAAATTTTCAATACAGGTTGTGACATAGGTTATTCAGGCACAATTTTAGGTTGTTAGGATTAGTATTTCGACAGTGTAGATTCTTGCTTGATTTCTAATGTGCTGGTAGCTACAAGATATAAACATGCGCTATAATGGCGTACTGCAAGGGTATCATACATGAGGAAGTGGCGCGAGCATTCGCACATTTTACAGAATTATGCAGTTCAATTTAACGGTTGCAGTATCAGGCTAAAACAAGAGTAAAACAAGTGTGCACAGTCACTGCTTAACAGTTTGGGGCTAATTACGTTAGTGTCAGCTCCATACAAATAAGAATAGCATCAAGGCTTGCCCTGCCACAACGGCTGTATACAACCACTCGCGCTAAGGGAGATAACCTATCCCACCTGTCGTATGTCAGGTAGGATTTAACACCGGCAGTTTCATATATATAAACAGGCATTGTTTAAAAAATAAAAAAAAAGGTGTTAACATATATAATCAATCAACTAGTGTATCATACTAATTAGACTGGCATGTAAACTATGTGGTAAATTGTCCCTGGTCGTGCAGGTAATGGCAGGCAACACCATCTCATTAGGTAACTATTATCCTGTCAGACCCGCATTTCAATGGCCGCATTAGACACCATGGCTAAGGGATCATTAAGGAGAAGTCATATATGTTATGACAGTGGTAGATCTCGAGAAGACAATTTACTGGAGTCATTGTAGGAGTGCCACAGGATATGAAAAACATTAAGATAATCTGCATAAAAGAAACATTAGTAAACAAAGTAAAGGTAAAGAGCATGCTTGCAGACATTTAACTAAACATGTGCTGATCAGGATATGCAGTTAAACCACTGGCAAATGCTGCATGGCTGTGTCTAGCTAGTTGCATGGGAAGATACGTGCTTTAACTATTAACTTAAGTTGGACAAACAGGTATATGTATCGCTCAGCTATATCGGTCAAGAGGGCAACTTAAAGAACAAGGGAAAGATCTGTAGGTGAGTAAGTCCCAACTTGTAGATGGTGGGTCTTCCCTGGTAGGTGAGTGTTTCGTCAGCCCTCTCCCAATGCCGGAAAGCACAAGTCCAGTGCGTTTAAGGTCCTAACTTATTAACTCTTTAGACAAAATAGCTAAGTCAACGTATAAGTTAAGAAAAAATAAATTAAAACATAGCAGTAATAGGTCATGCACAATTTTGGAGTCACAAAGGCAAGAGTAGATACATGTTTGACATCACTATTATAAGTGGAGATCACAGCATATGTTCTTAGGGCAGTCAATATCTAGCCAGACTCTATAGGATGCCTTTTATCTGTACATTTTACCTATATAATAATAGGAGAGAGAGTCAGTGGAGAGACAAAACTTCAGATCAGAAGGATCGGGCTATGCTGTCCGACCTTGCGAGTAGTATAGATGAAAGCAAACAATTGCATTACATGTTAGGTAAGGGCAACTATTGAGCATAGGGGTTAAGCCACCGGGGCCCAGCACACGCTGTCAAGCCGGCATTGTAAGTTAGAGATCCGCATGGAGACTACTGACTAGACCGCCAGCGTGTTTCAGTGAGAGTCAGTCATGCTGTAAAGGATGGTTGCCATGTAGACTGGCTGTATTGGTGAGCGTGAGTCGCTGCAATCCGGGCTTACAAATAATGTGTGGGAAAAGTCAAGTGCCTCAGAAGGGTCTGCCGGGGTGACTTACATGCAGCGTCCAAAGAGTGTATAGTCCCTGGGGTGCCGTGTTTAGGTGGTGACCGCAGCGTAGGATTCAGGGGTCGAACCTCTCAGGACAAAGGGGTTGGTTTTTGCCGGGTCCCAGGTCTGTGCTGGGGTGGTTGGGTGAAGAAGTCGTTCCTGACTGAGCAAGGTCTGTTGTATGCCCAGGGTCCGCAGGAGGTCAGGGGCTTCCTCAATGTCGTGTACCAGATGAGAGGCCGTACCTTTCTGTACACTGAGGGCTCTGGAGTTCCGCCAGCGGTAGGTAACGCCGTGCCATTGGAGCAGAGAGGTGAGCGGCTGAAGCGTTCTGCGCCAGGCCAGGGTGCTGCCGGACAGGTCAGCAAAAAAGGTCAGACCCCTGTTTTCAAACTGCATAGGGGTTTTACCTCGGAGGGGCGAGAGAATCGTCGCTTTTTCCTTGACGCTTCGGAAAGTGATTATAGTGTCTCTCGTGGCCGTAGGTGGTGCTCTGGGAGGTTTAAGGGTTCGAAATTGGTCAGCTGGGGTGATAGTCATAACCTGTTCGTGTGGCAATATGGCTGCTATCATACGCCGTACCACCTGCGGCAGGTCGGTCTCAGGTATCTCATCTGGGAGCCCTCTGACCTTTAGATTCTGCCTTCTTCTGCTATCTTCTTGAGCCGCATAGCGGCGTTCATGTATCTGGTTCTGTTTTTGTAGGTCCGCCTGTTGCATTGTCGATAGGTCCTGCTGGTGTCCTTGAAACGTTTTCTCTAGTGTGCTGATGCGGCCTGTTAGGCCCTGCAATTCTCCCCTGAGGGCAGTTACGTCCGACAATATATTCTTCTGGAGATCTGCCAGTAGTGCCTTCATGACCCCTGTGGTTACCAACTCACCGTCGGTACCCGTTGGCTTGGCCTTTCGTGTGATGGCCGGGGCTGTCATGTAATCATCCTCAGCGTCTCCAGAAAAATCATCCGATAAATCGGAACAGCTGCCATGGAGGGCCGCCATGTTAGGCTCCATCGTGCCTCGTGCTTGCCTCCACATGTCGCCGATCGTCCGCTCAGAGGTATGTTTGTCTGGTCCCGTTTTTTTTATTTTTCTTCCCCATTGTGCTGTGCTTTAGGAGGATCTCCGCCGTTGTTGTTTGGGGGTCCGTGGGTATTATTTTGGGTGTTTTAGTCGGTTTTTCGCCGTTTGATGCGCGGAGCTCAAGATTTCCGTTCTAACTGTATTTTGATATTAATATATATCGATATCAAAATACACGTAGAATGAAATAATATATATATCTATATACATAAGTATATACGTATATTTGTGTACGGGATTATGAAAAGGGGCGTACATTCCCAATAGGTTTAGTTTTAACAAATAATAGTCGGTTGAGGTGTGCCGAAACCGACGAGAGGCTAGGCCTGCAAAAAAGAGGGCCCGCCTGGTTATGGTGAACTGATAAGAGGGTGTGGTGGGAGGGGAACTTCCGGATCGACGAAGACAGGTAAGTGGGGATTTGTTAGGCTTATATAGGGCTATAAATCCCTCCCACAATTTCAGGCATAAGCCTTCTATTTGTGTACGGGATTATGAAAAGGGGCGTACATTCCCAATAGGTTTAGTTTTAACAAATAATAGTCGGTTGAGGTGTGCCGAAACCGACGAGAGGCTAGGCCTGCAAAAAAGAGGCCAAAAAGTATGTAACGATTATGTCTTTATTAACATCACAATTATAACATTATTTAGTCATTCTGTGGAAAGCGAGTCTGATCTCTTTCTCTGGGTTTGGAATGTACCGGTTATACACTGCAGATTTCCAGCGTCCCATTCTCTTTATTATATGTGACGGGACATGGCTACTTGAAGCCGTGGTGGCTGCTCCGATCCGAAAAGAATGTCCTGAGAAGGAATTAGGATTGAGGCCAAGTCTAAGTAGTAATGCACGTATGTATAGCATAAAGTGTTTTGTAGTGAGTGGTTTTCCTCGTAGGGACAAAAGCGGCAGTTCTGGATTCCTAGTCTGCTGACTTAACAATTTATCCAGCACCTGAACTGGGCAAAATTTAGAACCCGTGGGGAAATACTTGATCTCCACGGGGGGGCCTGTTTGATTAGTTTTTGTACTGGGAATTGCTAATATATAATGATCATTTATTTTGTTCAAATTTCTCTGTTTAAGGCAAGTGTCTGTGTCAGTTATCTTTTCTACTGAAAACTCCTTGGGCCGTAGGAACCCGAAAAAGGCCAAGTAAGCTGCGGATTTAATTATCAGATTAGTAGAATTTTCAAAGGGATTTTTATCTAACAGCTTAGAGATTCTTTCGAAGATGTTACCATCTATTGGGAATCTTACGAGGGTTTTATGGTTATTTAGTCTCTGGATACCCTTAAGAATGTTTTTAATTGGGTATGTGGACAAGAAAGGGGTCTTGTCTGGATAGAGAGTAAGCATGAAGTGTTGTATGCCTGTTAAGTATAGTTGGATGGTATTATATGCAAGTTTTAATGAGATGTGGCAAAAAGTTGAAAATGCCACCATAGTTTCAACAGAAAATCGATTTATTATGTTGAAGTTGCGTACAAAGTTATTAAACATCTCAAATGCCCTATTGTATGCCTTTTTGGTGTTAGCTGATAACCCGGCCTGAGCTAGAATTCTACTGTGGGCCAATAATTGATCTAAAGCATGACTAGATCTCTGAACTGCGGGGGAGTTTTGGGTTGTCTGTTCGCCGTAGGGTGAAGTCGGAAAAATTCCTGCAAATGGAAATGTGACAAAGCGTCAGCTGCATTGTTGAACATACCGGGAACACGTATACAACAAATGAAAAACTGCAAGTTCGCTGCCAACCAAGTGAGCTTTCTTACCAAGTTCATTATAGACAGGGACTGAGATCGGCCTTTGTTAATTATATTGCAGGCTGCTAAGTTATCCGAATAACACCTAACTGCTTTACCCCTCCAAACCTCACCCCAAATGTGTGCTGCTGCCACTATGGGAAAGATTTCGAACTACGCTGAGGTTTTGTCGAAGTTATCTAGTGAACTAGTCTCAGGTGGCCAACTATCATATACCCATTCGTCCCCAAATATCGCCGCATACCCAACTGAAGCAGCAGCGTCTGTCCATATGACTGGAGAATCGTCGGAGATGGGAGGAATGAATAACGACCTGCCGTTCCACGAGGATAAGAACAGTTCCCACATTGCTAGGTCAGCCCTTGCCGAACTGTCTAAAATGATCTTAGTGTCATCGTCAGGGAGGCCGTGGAGTAGCGAGAGCAACCTGGAGATGAAAGATCTGCCTTGCGGGATAATACTCATGGCAAAGTTAAGAGAGCCCAAGAGAGACTGTAACTCTTTCCTGGTGCATGACCCAAGGTTGGTGCAGGTGTGAATGCAATCTAGAATCCTATCTACTTTGACTTGAGGGAGGCTGGCTTGCATGGTTACCGAATTGATCGTGATACCTAAGAAGGTGATTTCGGTTTTAGGACCTTCTGTCTTATTAGAGGCTACCGGAACACCTAGTTCCTTAAATAAGGAGAGCGCTTTTTGCAGGCTGAGTGGCGTGCAGTAGTGAGGTTCGACATACAGAAAATCGTCGAGGTAGTGGATTACTACTGGGCACCTGCACTCGTTGAGTAATAGCCAATTCAGGGTCTCCGCGAACATGTCGAAAAGTTTTGGGCTACTTTTGGAGCCAAAGGTGAGCCTGGTTGCAAAATAGTATTCCCCTTGCCACTTAACTCCGTGTAGGTGCCAGAGCGATTGCTTAATAGGTAGCAATTTAAAAGCATTCGAGATGTCCGTTTTGCTTAACCAGGCTGCCTTACCGAGGTTGATGATGGCCTGAATGGCATCGTCTATCCTAGCGTAATGAAGTGAGAATTCCTCCGATGGAATAAGGGAATTTAAACTTGGGGAGGTGGAAGAGTGCGGTGCTGAGAAGTCAATAACTAACCTCTTCTTGTCGTTAAATTTACCCGTGGCTATACCTAAAGGACTCGTTCTCCAGGACGTGAAAGAAGGGGTGGTAAAAGGACCTATCATGAATCCGCTTTCCACCTCGTTATCGAGGAGATCCTTTAGGGTGGCTGGGTCGGACATCGCTGAATGCAGCTTGAGGCATTCTAGTGTGCCTGAAGGGAGTGCTACAAAACCTGTGTGAAAGCCTTTGGTGAAACCGGAGATGAGAAAGTCCGCTAAGTGTGAAAAAGGATGTGCAGCCAGGTAACGTTGCAAATTAGGTACGTTTATTGGTGTACTTGCTTTTTTCGGAAACAGTTTGTTCGGGCACATAGTTTTTGCGTGGGCCCTGAAACAGATAGAACAAACGTGGAGCAATCTACAGGCGCTATAACTACACCCCCCGTCATTAAAGTTATTACATACTTGCACTTTCCCGAGAAACACTATAGGTCTGCCTAATTTGTCTTTAATATCCCTTTGACTAGAGTAGTCCGAGTTAGCGAAACTAGTAGACGGAGCTACTGCGGTAGTGGGACAAAAATTGGATGTGTGAGAAGCCGAAGCACAAATTGCACATGCTGGTGTCCTAAGCCCGGCGAAATGCCTACAAAACTATTCGGTGTCCAACTGACTCCAATCGGTGGGAGTGTTGAACTGTGCCAGTGACGCGGCTGATCTGGCTGAGAAAGACTTATGGTAGTCATAGAACGCATAACCACCGTACTTGTAGGCAAGGTCCACCAGTTTGTGCAAGTATAAGTCCAGCTCTTCCCTACGGTGTGGGAAAGAAGAGCAAATTACGTCCCTATATAACCCAAAGGCTAACACGAACTCGGGAATATTGAGTTTTTTATTGAGCCTAGGGTCTCTAGCTTTCATCACTACAGAGATATCATCAAAGGTGTAAGACCTATTCTCGATAATATCCTGTGAAGCGATGAGGAGGGAAGCTAAATTAACATCTTTCCCTTCTAGTATGTCCCGTTGAAGGTTCTGAGGGATTAAATGCACCGGATTAATTATGTTAGATTTTCTGGCAGGAATAGTAGCGGGGTTACCTCCGGAGCCGGGCTCAGGTTGTACCAGTGGAACTTGAACTTCAGTAATGTTGGTCTGACCAGTGGCTTCCAGAGTATCTAACCTGTCATTTATGTTGGCTACAGAAGCCACCAAAGAGGTCATCATGCCTCGTAGTTCTGCTAGACTACTCTGGATAGTACCGTCAGAACTAGGGCCTGGCAAAACCTCCGCAATTTGGGGATTAAGTAAACGGAAGAGTTCTGCTTTCCTGGCAGTAGCCGGGAAGGGAATGTTCCTTCTGTTCAGCTCGGCCGTGATCTTTGAAATAGTCCAGGATCTGTAGCTGGATGAGGTACCAGGCTCTCCTGGCTGGATGCTAGACCTGGACGGGGTGCTTGCAATTGACCGTTCGTCGTCTTGCGCTGAAGCGGTGGACATGCTATGGGCATGAGAGAAAAAGTAGCGACAGAGGAAAGAGAGAGAAGAAAAAAAAAAAACTTTATGAAATATATTTTTTATTTTATTTTTATATATATATATATATATTTTTTTTTTAAAATAATATTTGCGTGGGCTGGTTGGCTAGCTAGTGCCGTTGTGGTGAAGCAATTAAACTAGGTAGATGAGAGGTGAGGCCCTACTAAGTGCCAAGCGGCTTGAGAGGCTCTATCTATGAGTTGGCGTGAGGGGATTTCGTGGCCACTGAGCGTAGTGGCGGGGTTTTGGCCTCTCGGTGAAATGTAATCATAAGACAGACTGGGGGTGACAGGTGAGGCCCTCTCTATGCCACAATACGAGGCGGCTAACTATGATTTGGCCCGAGGGGCGTAGTACCTCCAAATTGAGGATGGGTGATGGCCTCGCGGGACCACTAGCCTAAGGCGAAGAAGCCGGGAGAAAACTACCGCTATTGGGCTCCTAAAACCCTGAAACCAGCCACGACTAAACTGGGTGGAGAAAATAGCCACGGGACTGAACGTATGCGTACAGAAAATCGCTATCCTTACCTGAACTAATGATTTAGCGACAAGTAGTAGCCAAGACGACCCAAAGAGTTAATGACACTCTGTTGGCTTCGCACTGCAGATGCCCCGAATTGCAGAGAATGGGTCCAGGTGACGTTAGAAAATATAAAAAATAGGAAAAAAAAAAACAAAAAAACAAGCAAATTTCAGTTTATAAACCCCCCATATATATATATTTATTTATTTATTTCTTTTTTATATTATGTAGACAAGTGAGTTGACTGATTCACACATGTAATGAGTGAAGCAGAGGGAAAAACGTAGGGCAGGAGAGGGAATAATACTAGCGAACCGCAACCAGTAATGGCAGAATAACCCCAGGGAACGTAAAGGAGAGAAAGCAGAGGAGACCCACGAATTTAGTAACCACTTAACACATTAAAATTCCTCAGGCTAGCCATAAGGGAACCCAGTTAAATGACCATTTAATAACTATGGAAATCAATGGCAGGCATATAAACATTATCAGGTATCTCTGCAGTGTTCCCCATGCTTCCCACACTTGTACTGTATATACACGAAAGACTGCATCAACACAGGGGTTAAAAATTGAGTGACAAGAGACAGTTCCTGAACACAGTTAATAGAAATCCGCATACAGTTATAAATGCCATAGTGGTGAAAGAACTGTTCATGAACATATATATATTGCCCCATTTTATTATGTATGGCCCCCTTAACAAAACTAGGGAAGAAACAGCTGAACCGGCGTGTGCACGTGAAGCCCGCAGGCTGAAAAAGGCATACGATGTGAACGAGAAAACTGCGGTGAAAACTGGACAACAGGACCGGAGCGTGACGAATTTGAATAGTGATTGTAAGGGTGAGTCAAAATGAGAGAGACAACGAACGGGCCGAAAAAGACTTACGGTTTGCGAATCGAAATGCTAAGTGCGCGTGGGACAGCCAGGAACCGGCGAGCAGTGTAGTGCACGTCGCGGACGAATGACGTCAGAAGTCTGCGAGGCGGAATGAAAGCAGGGGAACTTCCGGATCGACGAAGACAGGTAAGTGGGGATTTGTTAGGCTTATATAGGGCTATAAATCCCTCCCACAATTTCAGGCATAAGCCTTCTATATATCACCATATGTATACCTATATATAAATAAAAACTATATATATATATGTATATATATATAATAATTTTACATAATTAGGTCAATTTATTTATTACAATTTGCGGGACCTGCCTGACAACCCAGGCCGAAAGTATAGGGAATTTAATTTGCTAGCACTATATTAAACCCTATAACTTTCCAAGTAAAATGTATTACAATGATGATATTGTCAGTGAAAGTTACTTTTTTGCATTTTTTTCACACACAAACAGCACTTACACTGACAATATTATTGCTGTAATACTTTTTACTGTTTTGAAACACAAATATTTGTGTTTAACAAAGTCTCCCGAGTATAACAGTACCCCTCATGTACAGGTTTTATGGTGTTTTCAAAAGTTACAGAGTCAAATATAAGGCTTGTGTTTCATTTTTTTCATATTGAAATTCGCCAGATTGGTTACGTTGCCTTTGAGACCGTATGGTGGCTCAGGAATGAAAATTACCCCCATGATGGCACGCCATTTGCAATAGTATACAACCCAAGGTATTGCAAATGGTGTATGCCCAGTCTTTTTTAGTAGCCACTTAGTCACAAACACTGGCCACTAGTTCTTTGTTTCTATTCAACGAGTACATTTGGCTCAGCCCTTACGGGGTTAAGCTAAAGTTTTTTAGGTGACTATAGTGTTCCTTTAATATAACTAACATTAGAAATGACAATGTAAATGGGTAGCTGTGAAAATAGCCTCCCTATACTGGGTTGTGATATCTGGAGTGTTGATTGGTCCAGCTCTATTATTTAGGAACCTCTATATTCCGAGCAATGAGTAATACTGAAAAATACATATTCCTTGTATTACAATTTGTCCTTTACAACAATCACACACTTAGAGATTTCTTTTCAGTCAATCTATTATTAAAGTATTCCCAAGTCAGACCCCATGCTGTGTGTTGTCTGTATACATATGAAAATAAACCCATTATTAATATCTGCATTCTAGACCCCTTCCTGTTCTGCCACTGTATAATGTGCACAGAATCTCATTAAATCACTGTTTTCTCACAGCTATCTTCACACTGAGGTTAAGCCTCCCGCTGTCCCCAAAAGCAGAGACACTCAGCAGGTGAGTTCAGTTCTGTTGCTTCCACATCTTGCTTCTCACCTGTTTTTCTAGACACATAAATGCATTCTCTTTAGTTTTACAGCCTGCTGATGTCTGCACAGTATCTGGCAGAGGTAACCCACTGATATTTTGTTTTGAAGACTGTATTTCTTCAAAATAGTCTCAGAAAACTATATACGTCTAACAGTGATTCTCATTCTTCTAACTACAGGGATCCATGTTTGTTAGTCTTCATACTAGACAGACAATGAAATAAAGTATGTGCTCTTTTGATGTCAGCTTTAGCTGCATTTACAGTCAAGATACTGTGCAAAGTTGGAGGTTTTCACCTTCTTTTATAGTGTATAGTGGAGAAGACCGTATATTTTTATTATTGATCTGATATATGACCAAAACTTGTTTTCAAAGTCAATCCCAAGCATTTTTCTGAATGCATCTCAGCATATCCAATGAATTCTAACCAAATATGTATCTTCGTAGAATAGTGGGATGATGGTTTTTTTTTTATGATTTTCATATACTAGTTTTGCTAAAATCAATGCTTTTCTCTTGTCTTTTCTGTCTTACATTATGTATGCTTTTGAACTTAACACGCTCTATGAATATGAGTCTGCAAAGCATTAGTTTATTAATCTTTATTTTTCCCAATGTCAGACAATTTGAATAAATGTAAACTTGGGATATTGGGTGGTGGAAATACAAAGTATGACTGAAAGGAACTGCACAATATAAAAGTCACTATGACAAATTCATAAACCACCTATGGTTTCCCAGGTTCCTCGTCAAGCAGAGATTCCTTCTCGCTGGAGGGAGGACAACCACTTGCCATGTATCATCCAGTGAGTATTGTTAAGGCAGCTATGCCATTTCTGTCTAATAAATCAATAAACTCCTTAACCCACAAAGGATGGATGTTGTCCAACTTCTGAGCCAAAACAAAATCTTCCACTCTGTGTCTATTCCATCATAATGTACCGGTTTCTCTTTAAGTGCACCCACACATATATATTTTGATCCCCTGTATGTAGAGTCGCGGACCAGGGTACCGGATCTTGTTTCCCTCTACCAGGTCTTGTTTCCCTCTACCAGGTCTGACAGGTGGTGCACGCCCTGAGAGAGCCGAACTGCTTCCTGGCCGACTGGGTGGAGAGAAACAATCTCCTCTACCCCGGCCACACTATAGAGAGGAGGTAAGCTGGCACATGGGGGACAGAGGATAAGACACATGGGGAAACTGGAGGAATGATACACATGGGTACACTGGAGGAATGATACACATGGGTACACTGGAGGAATGATACACATGGGTACACTGGAGGAATGATACACATGGGTACACTGGGGAATAAGACACATGGGACACTGGGGAGAATGAGAAACATGGGGGCTGAAATAGGAGACACGTGAATGGAGATGCTGGGGTGGAATGATACACATGGACTGGGTTAATGCGACACATGAGGACAATGGGGGAATGAAAAACATGAATGGAGGTGCTGGGGGGGGGAGGGGGTGACCAGGGTAGAGGAGTTTGTTTCTCTCTACCAGGTCTAACTGGAAGTGCACGGACTGAGATAGCCACGAATTTCTTCCGGTCAGACCGGGTGGATGGAAACCAGCTACTCTACCCCGGTCTGTGGCTTGGCTATGCTATAAGGAGGAGGTAAGCTGGTACATGAGGAGAGGGGGGTAAGACACATGGGGACACTGGGGAATGAGACACATGGGACACTGGGGGGAATGAGAAACATGGGGGGGTTGAAAGAATGAGACACATGAATGGAGGTGCTGGGGGGGAGAATGAGACACATGGAGGCATGGTGGGAATGAGATGCATGAATGGAGGTGTGGTGAGGTGGTAATACACATGGGCTGGGAGAATGCAAAACATGGGGAGGCTGGGGGAATGAGAAACATGAATGCAGGTGCTGGGGGAGAAGGGGGGGAGGGTTGAGACACATGAAACGGTCTCTGTATGTAGAGTGGTGTGCTGTGGACAGGGGTAGAGGAGCTTGTTCTCTCTACCAGGTGTGACTAGAAATGTGTACGGACTGAGACAAATTGTTTCCTGTTAGACTGGGTAGATGGAATCAAGCTCCTCTACCTCGGTCTGTGGCTCGGCCACACTATAAGGAGGAAGTAAGCTAGCACATGGAGGGTTGGGGAATGAGACACATGGGGAGGCTGAAGGAATGAGACACATGAGGGCACAAGAGGAATGAGATGCATGAATGGAGGTGCTGAGTGGGAATGAGACACATGGGGACATTGGGGGAATAATACACATGAATGGAGGTGCTGGGGGAAAATTAGACAGATGGATACACCTGAGGAATGAGACGCATGAATGGAGGAGCTTGGTGGAATGAGACAAATCGGGACACATGAATGGACTTTCAGTTGTTTTTTTAAAATTATTTTTTTGCAGTGCCTAAGCTGAGTACAGACAAGCTAGAGGTACCCCAACGGCATTCCTCAAGCATAGCATTTCATGTTACAATTGGGGTATTTAGAAAGGACTTGCACTATTTTAGAATAGAATAGAAACAAGAAAAACATCAAGCTAATTAATCATGTCTAACTACGAGAGTAAACGAAGGAGGGTCCTAATATTACCTAGTACAGTGAATTAAACTAGATATGCTCATTATATTTTGATAACCTATATATCTAGTCAGACATGATGGTACAACAAAGTGTTACGTTAGGTAAACATGCTATTAAGATCGCTGTTAATGCACCCCTGGTTGCAGTGTCAGTGGTTCATATTTGGCAGTTTATGGAGAGGTAACAGAAATGAAAGCAAATCATAACAAAAAGCATAATACGCAAGGCTTGGTGCATGGCATGTAAACCGCAAAAATAGCTTATCTGGTTGTTAAGGAGAAAATATGTCCAGGTATCAGTCCCAGAAGCTAGCTTAGCCGATTCCTCTAGGTGGCTGGGTTGCTACGTCTCTTAGGCCGGTGGTACCCTGGAGCATGGTGCCTCCTTGGCCCCAGGCCTGCAGGAGGGCCGGCATCTGTAAACCACAGACTTGGGTTCGTCGAGGGACCAAGACTATCCCCATCACAGGGGAGACGAAGGTGGTGAGGCATCTTCTCTGCTGGTATGCTGTTCTCCGCCTGGGTGGGCGATGCTTGGAGGTCTTGCCATGTGTGGCTCTCTGCCTGGGTGAGCAGTAGTGAGGTCGTGGGAGCTTCGTTTTGGTTTTTATGCTCTGAGGAGGCTGCACATTGCCTGAGTGCCCTGTTCTACTGTTTCCCTTCCTCAGCACTGAGTTGTGGGTAGTGGTGTCATGTAGACGAGCTTGTATCTTGAGCCAAAAGGCCCAGAAGATTTGATCCAGCCACCTCAGTGAGTAGGCATAAGTGTCCTTGAGTGCCCTCTTGGTTGCAGTCGTGCCATGTGCATTTGTGCAGACTGCGTCTGCCATCTTGGGATCTTTGGATGCACTGCGTGATCTGCTCAGCGGACTAGAAAGGTAACTCTGGTGTAGCTGACTGCTCTCCAGGGGGGAGCGGGATAACCCCCACCAGTCAGAGGGAGGAGGGGGGTTGGAGAGTCGTGTTTAGAGTAGCTTAGTTCAGCGGGGGGGAGGGCCTTAACCTGCCGCCGTGGTTCTCTGTGCCTCAGAGTGTCAATTAAGGTATCCACAAGTAGATTAAGGTGCTCTCAGCATGGGAGTCACCTTGAGTAGAGGTCTCCAAGTTGCCAACCTGGGATATCACCGGGTAATTGGCATTGGCAGCAGGAGCTCATTGCCTGCTTGCAGTCCAGGCTACGACCCCCGACTTTCAGATGTTTCTAATGAATAAATCAAACAAAAGCAATTGAAATAACTCAACACAATGAATGCTTCAAGTGGTTTCACCAAATTCAACTATTTCATAGTGTGCACTAATTTGCATATATGGTGACATCATGGGAAGTGATGTTAGTTAAAATGTACTAACTGGCTAAGTCATGATGCCCAACAAAAGGGTTGCAGTACAGAAAGTTAACTTACTGTATTGGTCTCAAACATTTTAGATAAAAACCAGGTTAGGAACTCTTTTAAAATTAATTTCATTCTTATTTATAGCAAATTGCACCTCAAATAAGATACTGGAACATAGAAAAGGGTGACTAGCCTAGTAAGGAGCAAAAATGCAGTCTATTACAGGTTACTTTTTGGCATCTATACCCTGCTTTATATGTTGTATTAGTTAGATCTGAACTTCTTGAAGTGCTTTAAGAGCTAACAGAGCACAACCTTTTTCTCACTTTATAATACTTTTATAAAGCTCCTAGGTTGCACCCTCTGGGATGTCAATCAAAGAAGACGTGAGGCTTCTCATAGAGTGCTGTTCGTTGTTCTCTGTTCATTAACATTCAGAGGAGTCATTGGCCACACTGTTCACAATACATTTCACTGTGAAACCAATCACAGATTGCTTTTACATTGCTGCAGTAGCTGTTGTGTGGCTACAGTGTCCAAACTAGTAGGAGATCTCACAATGTGAATCAGTAAGGTGGTTTTCTGGATTTAAATGTTGTGTTACAAACATTTGTTCTGATTGTGTGACAAAGATAATCTATCGGGTGATTGTAAAGGAATTGTGTGATTTGACAAGTCTGTAGAATAATCACAAACTGTAGGTGAGCCTAGAACAGTGTGAAAGGTATCCTTTCTCAACGTGTACTTTTAACTTCTCCATCTTTTTTTTACCCTGTTGCCAATTTTCCCCATTCCTCACTTCATCTCCTAGTGTTTTCCGTAATGGGGACCTTAGGACACCTCCATTTCGTCTGATCATTGCCACAAGTATTCTGAGGGAGTGGGAACTGGTCTTGACATTACTCACAGAAAAGGCCAACTTATACAGTGGAGCTGTAAGAAGGTCAGTGCAAACACCTACACTTTTTCTCCATTTTCATGTGATTTCTCAATAAAATGTACCTTTTAATAATTGTCTGTCCCTGTAGGCTCTGCACTCTAGATGGAGTATCACTCTCTAGTGGAAGTGAGCTAGTCTCTGGGGAATATTACGTTGCAGTTGGATCAGAGAAATACAAATGTCTACCATATGAGGAACTCCTGACGCTTCATGGAGACAAGTACAGTACCTCAGCTGGCTATTGTTGCAACTTCTCAATGTTCTTTCCCTTTCTATATGCATTACTGTGACATGCATTCACATACATAGACATTAGACATACAGTCACACACACAATCCCATACACTTACATACACAGTCACACACATGCATGGATTAGTAATACTAATATACACATAATGATTAAATTCCCTGCAGTTTAGCTCTGTCTACAGACTCCGCTCTGGGGAGTACGGAGATTACAGTAACCCTGCAATCCATGGTCTCTAGTGATGGGGAAGCAGGTGAAGTGAGAGTCTATCACATACTTTGTCTTTCTTCTCCTTCAGTGGACTGCCTACAAACATGCAGCGGGTGTCAGTATACCACTACACATCAATGCACGCACTCTTGTAATAAAGCAGGCGGGTCAATATATTAACCTGCTTACTACCAATAGCAATCTCTCGTTTCCTTTTCTGTATTATCTTTCCAGCCAATGTGTCTTCTTTCTGTATTGTTTACAGGACTCGCAAAACTGTCAAGAGAAGAATACCTAAAGCAGGGGTAGGTAATATGTCTTAAGTACTGTTTAACCTTTTTATTTTCTGAGCAGTGTTTCTACACTGTTGAAACATTCTGCGGCTTTATTTATTTATTTTGCCAGAAATGAGCCCCAGTGTAATTTTAGATGTCCCCCATTGTTTAAACCAGGTACATCAGATTCAAAGAGCTCCAGACAACTGCTCGTGATACATTGTTTAGGAAGAGTCTAATAAAACTGTCTTGCAAATTTAATTTTAATGTTCATTATATTACATTTTTAGAATGGGTCGACAAATTATGCCACATTTAAAATGTGGTTTCCCAATAGTAGTAGTATGGTCTGTATAATCAATTCAATATCTGCGAGTGCTTCAGTGTAAATAAATGTGAAATGTACAAATATGACATCCTTCTAGTCGTCAAATAAGATTTTAGATATCATTTTCATTCATATGTCAGTGACACCTGTAATGTAGAAGGTAGAGAAAATGTCCAGGCTCTCCAATAGCTTTAGGCACATTTATTGGAAGAAAAAGAGCACTGCAACGTTTCGACCCAAAATTGGGTCTTTGTCAAGCATGACAAAGATACAATTTTGTGTCGAAACATTGCCATTCCTGTTTTTTTCCCCCCATTTAGGCAGGTGGACCATTGCTGCTCTCAGGGTTTATAGTTAAGCTCAAACTGAGTTTATTTCTCTAAAATCTAAATTGCAGTGTATTAAAATCAGAAAGGTCAAATTTAGTCTGAAATACCCTGCTAACCTGTAGCTATAGATGGCTTTGACACTTTGTCCAAATCAGCTTTTCTAGCCTATATTTTGCAATTTGGTTTTCAATTTACTGACATTTACAGTCTTTTGCATTTTAGTGAATAAAAAAAAGATAAAATACCTCAAACCTCTGCAGCAACTGGTGATGTAACAGATTATTTGGTACTGCTTTGTGTTACACATATAAAATGCAATGAGGGGTGAAAACACATACAAAATGAAAACCTTTCATACAAAATGTTTGCATGAAAAGTGTAAAACTGCTCATAGGTATAGGTCTATTTTGAAAAATGTGCAATTTTCTATGGTGATTTTACATTACTCAAGAGTTAAAGGGATACTAATGGCACCCAGACCTCTTCAATTCATTTAAGTGGTCTTGGTGCAGTGTCCCAGTCCCACTTAGTCCTGAAATGTAAATCATTGTAGTTTTTTAAGAAACTGCAATAATTACAGTGCAGGACTAAGACTGTCTCTAGTTGCTGTCAATCAGACAGCCACTAGCGGCACTTGCTGCATGTTAGGTGACTTTTGGTAGCCTGACGCTGGACATCCTCATGCTTTGCATGAAGACATCCCTCATCAACTATTTCCCCATATGAAAGCATTGTAGCAATACTTTCCTATCGGGTGGACCTAATGTGCTTGCGGCACTCGCCATGCATGCGCATTAGCGCCCCCTCATCAGGTGAAGTCTGAGGAGGCGGAACGCCGAAGGACTTCGGCACTGGAATCTGATGGTTTTATTAACCCTTACACTGCGGTGGGTTCAAAAACAGAACAAGTTGCTAATTCAATGAGAAATTTGATTGCCAATATGTGGCATAATAGAAAGTTTTATTGTGCCAATATGATGGTACATTTTAATATTCTGTATAATTGTGATCTTTCTATATAAAACTTCCTCTGTAATGGGTATATGATTACATAGAAAACAAGGTAATTAGCGTATTCAATTTATTTAAAAAATATTGAAAAATGTAACATTCAAAATGTGGAGTAAAAGCCAAGGTTGCCCGTTTTAGACCCGATGTAGTTGTACATAAACGTATGCTTTCTTTCAGCAAAATAGATCTCTATACAACTAAACCTCAGGTTGACCACTTTTACAAACTAAACACCTTTTTATTAAGAATAACCTTAATTAACAGTAATAAGTAATTATAGTAAAATAGCCACTTATAAATAATTATCAAAGTTATATTGTTTGCCAATTGCTTTACCTGTATTTCAGTTAGTTGTATTTGTTGTTTGATAAACTATTCTTTTTCTCACTTACAAGGTTGGAAAAGTTTACAGTGTATCCCAGGAAGGAGCCAGTGACTCTGCTCTCATTGGTCCTCCAGAACAGGTAAATCAGGTAAATAGAGCATCAGTCAGCAATGCATTTTAACTTCTTCACTACCAAGTTATTTTCATTAAAATAATGTGACCTTTATTTGAAAATTAGGGTACAACCCTGGCACATAAAAGCAGATTATGTGGTATTGTGTACTACTGAGAATATAGGAATAATGTCTTCTAGTTGTGTTTGTGTACACCATTCCCAATCACACACACATAGACGGAGGTACAAAAATGAATTTAAATTGTTTTATAAATACCTTGGAAATTGGTTCTGTTGCCAGCTTTGTCTTGCCCATATATGCACTGTGCACTCACTGACCAAGTAAGTAAATTTACTGCATTAGAGGAAAGTGACATTCTAGAACTCTTTCCTCTACCATAGGTGGAACCGCCTTTCTTGATGTCCAAATGGATGATTTATTGTCTTTGTAGAGTCTTATTAATTAACATGCCACCAGAGAACTGTTTGTACTGCCCTGTACATATTTGCAGATTGTTATCCTATGCCTTCTGAGAAGGGTTTTTAGTCTCTCTTTGTAACAAATCCCTTTATTAATTATTGTAGCATACCTCTGCCCATTTCCTTCTTCCTTAAAATAGTTTTTTTTACTGTGAAACATACCATGTTATTTTACTTATTTTGCTTTAAAAATAGATTTGGTCCATTCAGGTTAATGTAATATATATTTATCACATTTTGATTAAGGGGCATGGCCGCAGGGTCTGGTCCACTGGCGAAGATGCTAAAGAGGAAGAATCAATCTTTTATTCTAAACCAGTAAGAGTGCGTCCCACTCAGAAGAAAAAAACTGACCAGGAGACAAATGGTGAGACCTCTACTTGACTTTTGTTTTATGATAGTACTGTGTTAGTCATAGGTAGTATGGAAGTTGCAGTTGGTCCATAGTAACTAGTTTAATCTATTTAATGTAATAAAGTTTACACTGGTGCCAATTCCTTCCAGAAGGGGAAGGAGTTTTTAAAGTGACAAAAACGCGTAGTGAGCTGGAAGGAGCCAAGGAAGTAAAGGAGGATAAGCACACACGGGTGGAGGTGCCTGTTGACCAGGTATGGTATTAGTTAAACCTTATACAATGTCTTAATCGTATTACTCTTGTCTAAGTTTGCATTGTAGTCTATATAATATTTTACAGCTTGTGTCTGTCTTCTCCTGTAATTTCCAATGCCCCTTTTATAGACTACATAGGTTAATTAATGTCTGTTATTCCACTTTCAACCAACTTATTCTCTGTATACCCCGCTATGCTGTTATATGTGAATATAATATCAGCTGACATAGCCTTATTCTATTTCACCATAGAGAGTAGCAGAAGTTGTGCAGGAAGAAGACATTCCCAAGAACAGATGAACAGAAAAAAAAGAGGTATGTGAATAGACAAACATGTACATGTGTGATGTTTTGTGCCCGCATTCTCAAGGTCAAAATGAACCCTCACATCCATGTCTTATTTATAGGACGTTATCTGAACTTTAAAGATTAAGGCCCTGGCTCTGAAGAACCATGAAAAATCAGGAAAGCACACAGTGATTTACTAAATCTACACCCCTGGGATGGTTTAAGCATTTTTTTTTCTCATTCTGAAGAAAAAAGAAACAACTTTGGGCTCTGCAAGAACTTATTTGCCTGATACTTTGCATATTTTCACATCTTATCCTAATAGTATTATCATAAACCCCAGATCCACAGATCAATAGAAACAAAATATCTATTTATTAATAAATATAGCAATTACACATGAAAGTTCTCTTGTGCATGTTTCTTTATGTGGGCAGTTGTAGATGCTTACTAATACCAATCTCTGTGATCGAACATCTTGCCAAACATCAGAATATAGTTAAAAGGACCTCTGCACTATCCAGTCTTAATATATATATATATAAATGTATGCTTTTAGTTTGATGCCTTCTACAAAAGTCATGTGGCTGCTGACTCTAACATTTTTCTTACTTCTACATCAAAGGCTGAAAACTGATGTGTGTCAAAACTACTAGAGTTACCAAATTAAGAAGAAATTATTTTTATACTTTGTCATTTTATGGTAGTGTTGAACATTTTTTTTTCTATTCCCTATTTTGCAATCGTGGCACTGACTAATGGATTATAGATCACTAGAGGCTACTCTTCAACTGGTTAATTGTATGTCAGAAATTACTATAGGCATGTTTATGACAACAATATTCCAGCCAATGCCATGGATAAGGTATCTCTTCCTGTAATAACAGTCTGGAAGAACTCCATCTCTAAATACATGGAACCTTCATTTACAGTTACCTTGTCCTCGGTGGACTTAAATGGGAACTGCCACCACTATAGAATGAACACCAATGAATAAAACATTGAAAATCACCTATTACTTGTGTTCACCTTTTTTTTATTTATTTTTTCTTTCTTTCTCTTTTTCTTTTACTTGTTTCATTTAAAGGACACTTCTCATCAAATTTAAAAGAGAGGGAGGGGGGGTTAAAAGAGAGAGGGAGGGGGGGTTAAAAGAGAGAGGGAGGGGGGTAAAAAGAGAGAGGGAGGGGGTAAAAAGAGAGAGGGGGGGAGTTAAAAGAGAGAGGGAGAGGGGGGGTTAAAAGAGAGAGGGAGGGGGGTTAAAAGAGAGAGGGAGGGGGGTTAAAAGAGAGAGGGGGGTTAAAAGAGAGAGGGGGGGTAAAAAGAGAGGGAGGGGGGGTAAAAAGAGAGAGGGAGGGGGGTTAAAAGAGAGAGGGAGGGGGGTTAAAAGAGACAGAGGGGGGGTAAAAAGAGAGAGGGAGGGGGGTTAAAAGAGAGAGGGAGGGGGGTTAAAAGGGAGGGGGGGTTAAGAGAGGGGGGTTGTTAAAAGAGATGGGTTAAAAGAGAGAGGGAGGGGGGTTTAAAAGAGGGAGGGGGGTTAAAAGAGAGGGGGAGGGGGGTTAAAAGAGAGAGGAGGGGTTAAAAGAGAGAGGGAGGGGAGGTTAAAAGAGAGAGGGGAGGTTAAAAGAGAGAGGGGGTTAAAAGAGAGAGGGAGGGGGGTAAAAAGAGAGAGGGAGGGGGGTAAAAAGAGAGAGGGAGGGGGGTAAAAAGAGAGGGAGGGGGGTAAGAAGAGAGAGGGAGGGGGTAAGAAGAGAGGGGGGTAAGAAGAGGGAGGGGGGGTAAGAAGAGGGAGGGGGTAAGAAGAGAGAGAGGGGGTAAGAAGGGAGGGGGAGTAAGAAGAGGGGGAGGGGGAGTAAAAGAGGAAGGGGGAGTAAGAAGAGGGGGAGGGGAGAGTAAGAAGAGGGGGGAGGGAGTAAGAAGAGGGGAGATTAAGAAGAGAGGGGGGAGTAAAGGGGGTAAGAAGAGGGGAGGGGGGAGTAAAAAGAGGAAGGGGGAGTAAGAAGAGGGGGGAGTAAGAAGAGGGGGGAGTAAGAAGAGGGAGGAGTAAGAAGAGGTGGGAGTAAGAAGAGGGGGAGGGGGAGTAAGAAGATGGGGAGAGTAAGAAGGGGGAGTAAGGAGAGGGGGAGGGGGGAGTAAGAAGAGGGGAGAGTAAGAATGGGGGTAAGAAGAGGGGGAGGGGGGGTAAGAAGAGGGGGAGGGGGGAGTAAGAGGAGGGCAATTGCCCCCTCCCCTGTCCGCAGGCACCGTGCGGGCAGCCGGCAGGGGAGGGAGGAAGAGAGGACCCGGGAGCTCAGCCTGCAGCTCCTCTGGGTCCTTCTTGCGCGAGCACAGATCGTTGCCGCGGTTACCACGGCAACGTTACGGCTCTTGCAAGAGTAAACTCTAGCCCTGGAGCTACGGGCTAGAGTTCACTCTCAACACTGTGACCACCAGGTATTCCTGGTGGTCGCAGTGGTGAGAGTGAACTTTAGCCCCATAAACACACTGCCCCCACACCATACACATTCACACACTGCCCCCCATACACACACACTGCCCCCACACACACCATACACACACACTGCCCCCACACACCATACACATTTACACACATTGCCTCACACACACACACATACACTGCCCACCCATACACACACAGCCCCCCATACTAACATTGCCACACACATACACAGCCCCCTCGTACACACATTGCCCCACACACCCTACACATTCACACACTACACCCCCTCACACACACTGAACCTTTCACACAGACTGCACCCCTTACACATTGCACCACTGCTCCTATACCCTACTACAGCCTCATATCCCAGCAGACCCCAGGTATGTTGTCAAACTGTTCTTAAACGGTTTGACTACTTACTCTGGGAGGGGGGCCCGGCCCTCCTGGCACCATAACGACTACACAGAGTAGTAGTGGTTATTGTGCATGGATTATTTCTTTAAATAATCTACGAGTGCCCCAGTAGCCAGCAAGCCAGCCAACCCACAGGCCAGCCAGCCCACAGGCTGGCCAGTAGACAGCCAGCCAGCCTACAGGCCACCAGTTAGGCTTAAAGCCAGCAACCCCACAGCCTGCCAACCGCAGCCAGCAAGCCACAGCCTGCCAGCCAGCAAGCCACAGCCTGCCAGCCGCAGCCAGCAAGCCCACAGCCTGCCAGCCGCAGCCAGCAAGCCCACAGCCTGCCGGCAGTAGCCAGTAAGCCCACAGCCTGCCAGCAAGCCCACAGCCTGCCAGCCGCAGCCAGTAAGCCCACAGCCTTCCAGCAAGCCCACAGCCTGCCAGCCGCAGCCAGCAAGCCCACAGCCTGCCGGCAGTAGCCAGCAAGCCCACAGCCTGCCGGCAGTAGCCAGCAAGCCCACAGCCTGCCAGCCGCAGCCAGTAAGCCCACAGCCTTCCAGCAAGCCCACAGACTGCCAGCCAGCAACAGTAATTAAGGTAAGAGGAGCCAACTTGGCCTAGGTATCAGCTATGTTGTGTTGCTATATTGTGAATAGGAACCAGAGTGTTGGAGAGACCCCCCTCCAGGCCCCATTAGACTCCATTGTAGTCTCTAATGGGACCTGGAGGAAATTCTTTCTAACACACTCTCTAAAGGACACTGAGATAGCCTCTGCTAGAATGCTCCCCCCCTCCATGGCCCATTAGCCCTCAATTGTAGTCTCTACTGGGGCCTGGAGGCGACTGTTTCCAGCAGGGACACTGAGATGGCCTCTGTTAGAAAGACCCCCTTCCAAGCCTGTTAGACTCCATTGTAGTCTCTAATAGGGCCTGGAGGGGATTCTTTCTAACACACTCTCTAAAGGACACTGAGATAGCCTCTGCTAGAAAGACCCCCCTCCATGGCCCATTAGCCCTCAATTGTAGTCTCTACTGGGGCCTTGAAGGGATTATTGCACTTTTGTTCCTTGTGTCTAAAGATTGTGTAGGGTGTGGCTGGAGGCGGTGCATGGAGGCGGGACATGGGTGGCGCTTGCTGCGGAGTATGGGTGGGGCCTGTAAGGGGGCCCTTGATTTATTTTGCCCGGGGGCCCTGAGGGTTCTCAGTCCGCCCCTGTAAGTAAATATCCTGGGGACAGTTCACCCTTAATGGTGTACAACATTGCTGACCTAGGAAGAATTTACCAATCTCTGAATATAATAACCAACAGAAAGTGAAGCCTTAATATTTATTCTTGTAAATATAGGCTATACTCTAATTTAATTTGTAGATGTCTATATACATTTATATTCATCTAAATAAGTATTACAACTCATTGTTTCCAGTGTTGTCATTACGCTTCACTGAACAGTCATTACTCGCAGCTGTATCCCAACTGGAAAATCTCACCACTATTGACTGGTTATTATCACCTGATGTTACTCTTACCTGCTCTCATACCGTATAACTAGTTTCTAAATTTATACCTTTAATACCTGCCTCTTCCTGATGGAAATCTTCAACATCAAGTTATCTCTCCAATACATCCAACAGAGAGAACAGATTGTCTCAAAGACACAGAGGCCATTAGCCCTCCGTTTTCATACACATTTTAAAAAGAAATCACATTATAAATGTGGGGTCCCAGGTCACCAATTTTATCAGGTATGGGTCCTATGATTGGCCCCTTGCACCATGCCTTACATCATTCTCTTGGGCCAGTAATCTGGATGTGGTGATCAGGGACCAGGGCCCATAAAGGGCCTTATTTTCAGGCACAGCCTCCTGGCCAATAAATGTCCCTAGCTAGAGGTTGAGCACCAAACCACCCCCAAAGAATGTTCCTACCACCCCCTCACACTAAGTCTTGATGGCAGATCTCGTTTCATCAATCTTCAACCGAAAACAGACATATACAGACTTGGAAAGCCCTAGCCACTGAGGCACTTTGGGGCTTAGATCAAAGGGCCATTTTAAGGTTACAGGAAACTTTTCAACTCCTGGGCTCCAATACTGGTTCATATAAAAGGATCAGGAGGCATATTATATCTATATTTGGGGTTACCCTTACAGTTTACCCCAAATGGCTGTAATATATATATTGTGTATGCTGCATGCAATGTTTATTTCCCTTCTCCCCACTGCACATAATGTGTGATAGGGTAAGGGCCAAACAGTAATATACTTTGTATTTTTAATTTAATTATGCTTTTTTATGTCTCTTTTAGTGCTGCAGCGCATTCTATTTGTTGACCAGTATTAGTTGTGGAATACATTACTAGTGAGCAGAGATTAAGTCAGGGTTTAAAGTTGGAAACTTGTTCATAATTTGTAGCCGCTAATATCTAAAGGCCATTTCAGTTTAAAGCAGATTTTTTTATGACAGCAATGAAAACAATCCCATAGTTTTATTTTCTATACATTTTATTGTGCCTTTGCTTTCATTGTGTGTTTGTTTTTGTGCTTATTAAAATATTGTAATGCTGTACATAAAATACATATGATTTTTCCTATGCCAATAAAATTCTTTATTTTTATATTTGTAATTTCCTATGACTCATTAAAAGAATGTAACGGTGAATATACATTATGAACAGTGAGGGTGTAATGTTCAAATAAAATTACAATTAAACAAACTGAATTTGTTGACTAAGCAAGAAATTAAATAAAATGTAGTCCTAATCCTAAAGGAGGAACGATCCACCCCATACAAAAAGAAGAGAACAATAAGCAACCTATACACTTACTATTATTACTTTTTATTATTTTTTACACAAAATACCAATAAAGGGACACTATAGGCACCAAAACAACTTTGGCTTAAATGGACACTCTAGTCACCACAACAACTACAGCTTAATGTAGTTGTTCTGGTGAGAATAGTATATCCCTACAGAAATTTTCATGTAAGCATTGCCTTTTTATAGAAAAGGCAGTGTTTACATCACTGGCTAGGGACAAGTTGGCTACTAGAGGTGCTTCTTGGGTCAGTGCTATACAACATTCTGCATGGAGATGCTGAACTTTCTTCATAGAGATGCATTGATTCAGTGCATCTCTATGAGGAGATGCTGATTGGCCAGTGTGGTGTTTGGCTCTGTCCCACCCCATCATCAGAATTTACTATTTCAGCCAATCCAATACTTTCCTATGGGAAAGGATTGGCTGAAATCATCAATTCTGATGATCTCAGCCAAGGAGGCAGATCCGGGGCAGTGCCAGCACCAGCAGCCCTGTGTGGTGTTGGAGAAAAGGTGAGTTTTATATTTAAAGGGCAAGGGGGGCAGGTCACCTAAATGGTGGTTTTAACACTACAGGGTCAGGATTACACATTTGTATCCCTGACCCTATAGTGTTCATTACATAAACAGTTTCGGGATGTAGATCATGTAACTGCAGTCTCACTAGTAAATTCTCTGCCATTTAGTAGTTAAATCACTTATTTTATACAGCCTTAGGCACATCTCCCTGCATGTGACTTGCACAGTCTTCCCAAACACTTCTTGAAAAGAAACCTAGATATTTTAGGTCTTTTAATGCACATTCTGTTTAATCTAAAATGTCTTATATCCTGGCCTGTTAATAGCAGTCTAGAGCCTGCAGGAACTTTGTGTGTGTGATTAAGTTCAATTTACGGAGCAGGAGATAAAAACTTCTAAAGCAAGGTAACATCTGATTGAAAACAAAACACTTTTTACATGCATGGTGTGCTAGTCACAGCCTGGGGAGATGTGGCTGGGCTGTATAAACAGAAACAAAAGTCATGTTTTGTTTTTACAGTAAAATAAATATACATTTCATTCATAATGAACATCAAGTAGTGAAATACATATATGCAAAAATGAATGTACTCCCAGTGATTGTCATGTTATACATAATAATAACATCAAATAAGGTATTCATACTCTCTAATACAGCGTATTACATCTACAATAGTAAAACAGTTGTTGGGTTATAGAAAAGATTTTTGGGGACGTCTTCTGGAAGTTTGTGCCCTTCATGGGAAGAAGAGTAATATGTTACATGGTAAATTAGTAGGGTTTTGGTTCCCAGCTCCATCCCAGGTGAGTACGATAAAGTGGTGTCGTTAAGAGTCTTGTTGATAGGAAACCACCCTCATTAAATCGATGTTGATGTCCTTACCATAAAGTGTTGACATATGTTATGATTGTCAGGATGGGACTGAGAAAAGGGGATAGAGACAAGTAGGGGTTTGTATGTAGTTTCAATAGGTAAGGTATTAAAGGTGGGAAAAGAGAAGATTAAATAATGAGCTGAGGGTAATAGTGGGATCAGACGCCTGTGATTCCACACCTGTCTGAGTGAAAGAAGAGAAGAGAGGAGACGAGAAAAGAAGCAGAAAGAAGAAAACTGACTAAGTGATACCAAAGTGGGTCCTTGTTTTCAAAATCATAAAAGGAGTAGAAATGGGTATGTAATAGTTAGGGATTGTTATTTACCAGGGGAAAGAAGTGTCTCTGTCCATCCAAGGATCCCACATTTTGTGGAAGGACTTTGTGATGTAAATCTATTCATGTCAATGCTCTCGCAGATCTATTTCTCTATTATGGTTAAAGAAGGAATCTTTATGGTAGCCCAGGCTTCTCCTATTGCTCTGCGTGTGGCTAGTGCCATCCTCACTGCTAGCTTATTCTCTAGCAAATTAATTTATAGGTTTAAAGAGTAACTTTGTCCATGGGTCTAGTGGATATGGTTCACCAAGTACTTAAGAAAGTACGGGTGCTATTGTAGACCATAGTGGTTTTATTTTTGGTCATTTCCACCAACAATGAAGGAAATAGCCAATTTCCCCACCTTGTTTTCAGCAAAGGTTTAAAGGAAGGTGGTGCATGCCCACTAAACGTTGTGGAAAACAAAAGTAATTTAACTCCTAAATGGCAAAGAATGAGCAGTAAGCCTGGTGGGGCATGATCTATACACCAAAACTTCTTACGTAAGCTAAAGTTATTTTGATGTCTATAGTATCCCTTTAATGACCAGGCTTCATTTGTTTGTGTTTCACTTAAGGACCAAAGCAATATCTGCATTATTACTATGTGTATGTTCAACTGCAATTTACATCTTACTAATTTCTTGCACCAACACATATTACATTTTTTTCCCTTCAATATAAGGTCTTTATTGATTTCATATATCAAGTTATGAAACATAAGGATTACAGCATTTCAAGGCACATTAAGTAGCGAGCTGGACATGGAGAGACAATATGCACAAACATACAATGAGTAGATTACATAAACACAGATTAGAACAGAGAAATTTGACATGCATTGACATAGCATGTGACATATTGTTGGGTACATTCTAAGGTTTGGGTGCAATAGCTCCAAAGTTACTACAACAGGCTGTAGCCATAGTGCTCAATATAACATGCTTGCTCTTTGTCTCTAATATGCAGTTTAATTTACTGTGACAGAAACAAGTCAAGAGTAAATAAAGATAAAGTGAAATCCCCCAAAAAACAAAATGGCATAAGAGGTATAGATGAGGAATAAAAGGGTGGGATATTGTAATAAATTTGTTTCTTCTGTGTCTATTTCCAGGATGATTGAAATCAGTCTTTTATGTATATTTCTTCTTGGGTAAAAGGTTTGCCATGTTAATATAAGTCTATATTAACCAAAAATACTAATACGCAATCTGACTTACGGTTTCTTCAGGTTTATTTTTAGAGTTACGGATACATAATAAAAAAAACAAAGGATGTTACAGGATGATAATTGTCCATCAGCAGATGGTAATTGCTGGACTCATGAAGGGAGAGTTAGTCTACATTAAGCATGTCGCTGCCCACAGTGAATATTTTTGCGGCCCGCCTGCCCTGGGGCCACTTTCAGCTGTGGCTGCGACCAGCAAGACAGGAAAAATATTTCCTAATTCTTGATCTCCTGGCCACAAGAGGGCAGTGTGGCTGTCTGTCTGCAGAGCAGACCAATGCAACCACTCCATCTTCCCTCCTGGCCGCAGTGCCAAGGGAGCGTCTGACCTGCTTGCGCAGGGCTGGAGCTGGAGGAAGGACAGCAAATCGTAAGGTAGGAGAAGAGGGGCTTGGGGAAGTGGGGGCAGTGCATTAATTTGAGTGATGGAGGGGGCACTCTATTAATTTGGGGGAGGGAGGGGCACTGTATTAATTTGAGGGAAGGAGGGGGCACTCTAATAATTTGGGGGGGGGGCATTGTATTAATTTGAGGGAGAGAGTGGGAACTCTGTTAATTTGAGGGAGGGAGTGAGGGGGCACTATTAAGTATATTTATTTGAGGGAGGGAGGGTGTCAGTGTATTAAAGTAGAGTGGTGGGAGTGGGGCAGTCTATTCAATTAGAGTAGAGGGAGGAGGGGCAGTGTTTTAGATTGGGTGAAGGGGCAGTGTATGGTGGAGTGGATGAGTGGAGGGAGGAGGGGCAGTGTGTTGGATTTGTGGGCAATGTATTGGATTTGTGGGCAGTGTATTAGATTGGGTCTGCGTGGAGGCGCTGAACGCTCCCCATGGAGATGCTAATTGGCCGTGCAACTTTTTGCCACACATGCACAATAGCCTAACAATGCTTTCCAATGGGAAAGCATTGGATTGGCTGAGATCATCAAGTTTGATGATCTCAGCCAAAGTGAAGAACAAACTCATAGAACTTCAAAATCAACAAGATAACATAATTCGTTTTTTACAGCTGTGCAACAGCATACATTCACCATTTCAGTCCCATTACCAAAATTTCTTAATATGTCGAGGTAGTTGGACTGAAACGTTGTTTATATGCAAATGCCTCCTTAACCCCTTAAGGACTGAGCCAAATGTACAAGTTGTGAACAAAACAAAACGTAAACAAAACCTGGCATTTGCGCTATATGTCTGTCCAACCGTAATTCACCTCTTTCATATTAAATGCACCCCCCCTTATTGATACCGGAGAAACTGACAGAAGCCAAGAACAGAGAAGTGGACACAGGTTTCTTCAGGAAGGAAGAGATTCTTTATTCGATTCACCGACCGGGGCTCAGATGGACTAGCGTCACCACAACAAACAGTCTGAGCCAAGAACTGACTGTGTAAATGCATGATATAGACATATAGCTCCTCCTATAGTTAACTCTACCCACATATACTCTTTACCCAATCAGCTGAACAAAGCCTAACTTCCCTTACCTGTTAGACCACATGGCTCACCCAGAACAATGGAGGAGGGGAAGTGTTTTCAGTTCCTGCATTCCTGCACTTGCTCAGTACACTGTTGATTGTATCTTAGCTACGTGTAACTGACTAACTGATACACCAACATACACATATGCCACATGGAAATCTCGGCCTACTAAATTTAATTTCTACCGAGCTTCCACCACATTCCCCCCTTTGATGCTTCTGATATATATAATAATTCCAGATGCATCACCTAATCATCGCTTACTTACACCTCAAGTTGCCATGAATCAGAACAGACCTCGTAAGCATCTTAGAATCATTACAAATTCCTTCAGCACTCCTCATCCTGAATATATTCTCTCTGGGCTAAGTGTTCATACTTGCAAACAGCCATTACATGCACAGCTGTTTTCCTTCCAAATCAACTACTAGAATTGTACCCGTTCCAGGCTTAAGTCGGTACATGCGTCAGTTTAGCCATGTGGCTTGTGAGATCAGCCACTGCCTGCCCTTCATCATCTATGTGCAGACAACAGTTGCTGAGATTGAACTTTCCACATACACCTCCTTCTATTTGCACTGGAAGTGAATGGAGGACTTTATCAACAGCCCAACTGGTTTACCTGGTAAGAAGGCTATGTGCTTTATAGAGGAATCCATAATTGCCTAATGGTAGAATGAGGCTTGAATCCCTGTATTAGAATACAATAACACTTCATGGGCATACAGTTTGGCTGTTAACCAGTTCCCTCACATATTACATCCCTCCTATTGGCAATGAAGTGCGCTAAGGTAGCCAGTGCCACTCATTATCTTCCCAGCTACCTACATTCAAGGATGCTAGCTTCTTTTTATGATTCACATCATAAACGTTAACTCCCAAGGTCTCTCCTGTTTCAATTGGCAACAAGAAGAAGGATGGTTTGAGCATGCCTAATACACATGCCCCTCCCCAGTCCTGTGGTAACACCGAATAGGCTTTCTTAGCACAGATCCAGTACAAATTTGCTGGGGCTTTCCAACTAGATGTAGCAGATAGGTCAAACCACACATCCTTTAAATTGGTATAAATTGTAAACGGATTCGGTGGTTCTGAGACATTTGAAGCTGACCACCAAGTTGTATCTTTTGTACTATCATTATAAGCTTTTTGCCCTAGACAAGTCAATTCTCCTACAGATGTATTAAACATTATTCCTTTCCTTGCTATGCAAACATAACCTATAATGGAGGTCTTTAATCGCCACTCAGATTTACCTCTAACACTCACTTGATAATCAGTCTGAGAAAATATTAACTGTTCAACTGTCTCAGAACCGGAATACATTACCTCCTTTGCTTCCCATGGCCATTGGTCTCCCATGTTAGTACCTCCACACACATAGCAGTTGGTTACATTAAGACTACCAGCAATGCTTTCGGCTAGATCTATAAATAAGTTTTTCGCATTATGGGGGATCTTATTTTCCACACTCATCTCCTCATAGAAGGAATGAAAGACCTGATGAGTCTGGGTTGCTACAGTATCGGTCTCTATTCATATAAATAATATTGTCCCAGGATCCAAACCTGTTCCATATATCTGGAACCCAAATAAGTTCCCAAACCTATCTATGAATCGTTCTGGGTCATTGATAAGTATATGGACTGGGTTACACTCCCTAGACTTACAATATGGCTTGGTAGGCAACTTAGTGACGATCATATCCTTATCTACTGTCTGTCCCCAGGTTGCCCACCCTACACAGGACCAATACGGACAATAATTATATCTTTGTTTGGGCACTTTGGATCCATATATTTGTACTTACTACTGGGGCAAATATATTTATCATTAGACCCATACGTTCTTTCCCATTTAAGATCACCACATACATTCCACGGTTTCCTACCACCTGATATCGCCTTACATGCATCAAATAGCAGAACACCTGAAGAATGTACGGTTTCTAGTATGGTCTTATTTATCAGGGTCCCCTGTGAGTCTCCATTCCGAATAGTCAACCAAATTGTACGGGGTTGATACTCTGGACTAAAACACCTAGGTTCTCCTGCTCTTAGATGGCATACACTATAATCTATACTCAAGTATCTACACTTAGATACATGTCCTTAACACTCATATTGTGAATGCCAAATAAGGGTCTGGGAAATATGATTGCCTGTTTTCGTAGTCTTAATGCAAACCTCACAGCCTGGTGTGTCGGTACCTCTACCTTCCTGAATAATTAAAAAACACAAATATACACATTATCAAACACATCACTCCTGACATCTTTGTCCTGACTCTTCGACCGTGCGATGGCACCTCAGCTTCCAGGGGGTAAGGGCTGCAGGGAATGGAGTCCTTCCTGATCCTCACTTTTCTTCACATAGGTTTTTCCTCTGGCTTAACGTTGGTAGGTGGTCAGGCTTTATTGTGGCCATCAAAACACCTACTTGTAGATCTTTGTTGATGTTCCCTTTTAACAATATTCTCTTTGCAAAAAACACTTTTAATCCAACTGGGTCACACACTTCAACCGGATCTTGCAAGGATTCTCTGGATCTATGGTAGCTTGTCAGGAATCTGCCACTGTTTTTACCCTAGAGTGATGAATCCACGGAGTCACTTCTACAACCTTTACAACTGTTGGGGTAGATAAAAGAACAACATAGGGACCTCTTCACTTGGAACCTAATGGAACAGTGTTCCATTATTTTATCCACACTTGATCCCCTGGATGGTAAGAATGAACAGGTGGATATATGTTCACAGGTAACCTATCTTGCACCTATTTCTGTACCTTCATCATAGTTTTACTCAACTCAGCCACCTACAGCCGAGTAATTCCATCATCAAACTGACATAAATCTCCTCCTAAATTACTGAGTATGGAAGGTAGATGCCCATACATAATTTTTCAGCAGTAACCCAGAAACAAAAGAAAGCATCTTTGAGGTCTAGGAAGGTATAGTAGGTTGCCCCACCTGGTATTAAAGCAAGCAGATTATAGGGGATGGGTACCACTGGGTGTATATTGACTATTGCATTATTAACTGCTTTTAGATCTTGTACAGGATGATACTCATCTGATCCCGGCTTCTGAACAGGTAATAATGGAGTGTTCCAAGGGGAGGTACAAAATTTTAGGATGTCATACTTTACACACTTATCCACATAGGTTTGTATATTTTTCTTAGCGCTCTATAATATATGGTACTAACTAAGGCTTACAGGATACGCTCCAATCTTTAATTCAATGTGTATTGGTGGAATATTGCGAGCAAGTCCTGGAGGATTATTCTCTGTCCATATTCTTGAAATGTCAAATAAGGATTCATCACTCTTAGGGTCTGTATTTGTTATTATAGAGTAGAAGTGCCATTCTTCTTCCCTTTGCACCGATACTGATATTATGCCTGGTGATCTATTAAACTTCAGAGACGTTGATCCGTTGGGTTTAAAAGTTATCTGGGCTTGAAGCTTTGATAATAGATCTCGTCCTAGAAGCTGAACTGGACACTCCAGCATATAAAGGAACTGGTGCTTAACAAAATGGCCTCCTAGAATACAAGTATGACTCCTGAGAATTGGTCTAGCGACGCTTTTCCCAGTAGCTCCTATCATAGTTATAGTCTTCCTGAAGGAGGAGCAACTAGGTTAGTTACCACAGAGTACTCAGCACCAGTGTCAATCATGAAAGAGCTCCTCTTTCCCTCTATTGATACATCGACCATAGGCTGCACTCGGCTAAAGGGGGATGGAGCCCAGTCGGTATCAATAGTCTTCCATGACAGTGTCAGCCAGACCGGCAAAATCTCTATCTTCTCTATCCCTTAATCTCTGGGTAGGGGAATAGTATCTACTTCCCTGAACACCTCCTCTGTTACTACTGTCACTCCCTCCAAGACTTTCTCTATAGCCACCTCTGTAACCATCTCGTAACCTTCTCTGTTGTCTTATCTATAACTTGCTTTATATTCCCTCTGTGGGCAGTCACTTTTCCAATATCCTTCCTCTCTACAATACACACAGTGATTCCTTCCTCTATTCACCTCCCTTCCCTGTCTATCTACACTTATGATAGCTACAGCTAGCATATCTGCCTTCATCCTCATTTTACGTTCTTCCTCCTGCTTTGTTTCAATCTCCCTGTTCATATACACCTGACTTGCAATTTCCATTAACCGTGATTTGGACATTCCTACAAATCCCTTTAACTTTAGCAATTTTCTTTTGATATCACCTTGGATCTGGCTGACAAATGCTGAGTTGTTCATTCGAGAGTTCTCAGGGGCCTCTGGATTAAAAGGAGTATATAATCTATATGACTCCAGCAATCTCTCATAGAAAGCACTAGGTGACTCGTCGGCTTTCGTAAAGGAATTATGGGTCTTCCAATTAAACAGATCAGTCATGGTGAAAGGGACATAAACAAATACAGGGTCTGCCAACTGTAATTGACCATTAATATCAATGTGTGGTGGACCAGGGGTAAGCTGCAGTGGCATTTGTAAATGTCAAAGTTGGAGGGCACCGGTCATTTGTCAGGTTAGGGTGGGACTTAGATAGGGTTGTTTAGTCATAGGTTCCGGTCGGGGAGTGGTGAGGTAGGTGGAAATGGATAAATTAATTTTACTGGTCAGTAACTCGGTTAACAAAATGTTTCGGACAGGGCTAGGAGGAGCCTGACCAGTAACCAAAAATGGTAAAAGTGTATTCCAGCGTCCTATACCATTGACCATTTCATCCAGTTGTATTTCAAAACTAATTTACTGTTACTAAAGGCACACAAGGCTCAGTAATTATAGTGTTATGTCAGTGGTTATGGTGTTTTCAGTGGTTATGGTATTATCAGTGGTTATGGTGTTATCAGTGGTTATGGTGTTTTCAGTGATTATGGTATTGTCAGTGGTTATGGTGTTTTCAGTGGTTATGGTATTATCAGTGGTTATGGTATTGTCAGTGGTTATGGTATAGTCAATGGTTATGGTATTGTGTAATTGCTGAGAATTATCTGATTCAGTGGACTCAGTTACTGTTATTAAGAATTCTCCTCACAATTTTGACTGCTAATAATAAAACTGAACAATAATAAAAAAAAAACACTAAAATACCCTTCCACCAAAAAGGGCCTCAGGGTACAAAGAACCAGTTGGAGAGGGGGGGGGGGTAGGTAGGCACAGAAATAGGAGGGCTTAAAGCAAGGGGACAGGCATCTGAGAGCCAGGGACAATAGAGCACAGGTGGACATACCAGCTGCACCAGTTCTTGCTAAAGAATTTAGTTGAGGGATGGTCAGATGGGTCAGATTCCATTGGGGATGGACAAACCAGTTTTGGTAACCATCTAGTAACACAAACTGTTTAACAGTCAAAATATGGAAACTGGTCATAGAATTCAAGCACAATAGATACAGCCACATGTACACGCTCCACTAGATTTAAATCAAGACAGATTACCACAGAGGCCATTCTCTACTACATAAGGTAGTCAGGTGATTTGGAGCCAATTTAACCCCAAAATCACACACATTATATCCCTTTTTAAAGTTATTTAGCATACATTCTAAGGGATTATTAATCTTTGAATCCGACGCACCCATACTTAACAACGGAGCGTCGTCTCCAACAGAAGCAAAACAAACACACTTCCAACGGTCACACCCGTTCCCCTTGGCAACAGCGCCACGTGGTACAGTTACTAAGTGAAACGCACAAAACAAAACACTCAGGGAATTCCCGTACACACAGCAGCTGTTACACCAGTCACTAAATAACTATTACTGCGCCTTTTGGCGAAACTATACAATTGATGTAGATTATTTTAAAAAAATAAACAAATATGTTCAAATGTCTATCTGTTCCTGTCCAAATCTGAGATGATTAAATTGCGTATACGCAGAAGTAAATTCACACTGACACACAGAGTTCAGGTTAAAAGCACTTCGAGAAAATTTAATGGCATCTGGTTAAAAGCGGGCTCGCAGACCCTTATAAGAGCAAAGTTACATCATCATTGAATATCAAGATAACAACAAATAAACATCATTAATTGGATTAGGTGTTAAGTGGCTATGTCAATGTCCACCCATCAATATTATCAATTGGCTCAAGTACTAAGTGGCTGACTAGGTGTCCTCCCACTGGGAGGTGGCGTCATTCTGGACACGGGTGTGGACGGATGGCTCAAGCGCCATTTTACCCAGCACGAGGCTTACTCGGTGGGAAGGGGGGCTTGGGCGTCATTTTGGGTAGTTAGTGATGTCAGACTCGGGGTCAGGTTCAGGGTCTTTTTTATGAAAGAACATTTCATTAGAGCAGTTTTCTCATGGCCTAGCTATAGTATACTTTGTTTCATATTACAGGAACTTGATAATTCCGGTGTTAGTCATGTCCTTCTAGAAAATACATTCTCTATTCTAAATGCTGTTAGGAAAATCTGTCATGTAATGTAGTTAAAATGGAGTTAGTACAAAAATTCAATACAGGATCAATAAAGGTTTTTAATAATTCTACATCAGTCCCCCCTATGAAATGTTAGATTCTAAAAAAGATAAACTTTATTTGTTAATATCAGAAGATGTGTTAGCCCAAAGGCACAGAAACCCAGTGACCGCTAGCTAGGTGTTATTGCAAAGTGCAATTCTGTCCCTTCCTTTCCCTAACAGGCTGCAGCACATCCGTCAATACGGTCAGGAAATCTCTTCACTCCGCTGGTAACCCGCGGTGGCTTGTCCACCACATCTCCGCATGGCAGTCAGTTCCATAGAGACGGACGCTGTCCCTAAGCTGGTTCCCTACCTAGAACTCTTGCACTTTATCAGTAAAAGGGATAGTTTGCAGCGGTATACAGGGTGAGTTGAAATCTTGGAAATCTTGGTCATCAACTGTCAGGTGTGCAAAAGTTGGTGCCGCTTGGTCTACAGTCTTCTGCAGAAATTTTCTTAGACAAGGGAGGACACAACAAACGAGAAGAGCCATACCAATATGCATTAAAGCTTTTTGCCATCCTGTCATCCAACCAAACCATCTTTCCCAGGGATCTTTTATCCCAGAATTCCTTTTTAACTCTTCAGAGAGCTTATTTAATTTCTCTATGGCCAAGGTAACTTTACCATTGGGACCTGTGTTTTCTGGGATGTACGTACAACAGGTCATGGTGTCGGGCAATATTTTACATACGCCCCCTTTTTCAGCTAGAATCATGTCTAAGGCCATTCTATTCTGGAAGGACATTTGAGATGTAGCATGCAGCTGTTCGGCTAAACCCTGGAGGGCATCTCTGGTGTAGTTAACAAAGCGTTGTTGGTTGTAATAAATGTAATTTATCCAATTTAAATTCTTGTTTGCAGTAACTATGGTAAAAAGTGATTCAAACCCCGCAGCAACTTCATCTCTTGCTTTAAATTCATTAGGCACCCCCCTAGGCACCCCAATGGCATCAATGTAAATGTGAGGGTCAAAACTGCCTCTTACTGGGGCTTCACGCTTAACCTTGGCTGGTGTGTGTATGGACTCATGTATGTCAGGGTGTGTGTCAGAGATAATATGTATAGGCATGATGGCTTTAGCCAGAGTACACTCCCCCACCATTCCTTGTCCATCCTGGATCTTAACTGTAAATCCCCACACAACCAGTAAATATCCCCTAATGACCTAGTATGGAATTGTAACAGGTACATAGGGACAGTTCTGTAGGTGGCACAATACCCTTTGGAGAAGTTACCCAAGAACTTACCAATTCCATCATAATTGGCATAACAGGTGTAGTTTCATTTGTAAACTGTAACACCATCTGGGGGTTTGACATCCTTGGTTAGGAGAGGGTATTCTACTGTCCATGCTTCGCAGAGGGACCTATTAAAGTTATAGTGGTAGGCAAAAAGACTCAAAACACATTCTTCTATATCTACTGGCAAAGTCAAAGGTACGGTGCCAAGGTGAGGCCGGGCACCACCACACACATAGCATGCGGTTCTGTTATGTTTGTTGGCATTATATTTCATCCATTCTAACCATAAATTAACATCATTAAAACCTGTTTCAGCGGCCATAGTATCTTCAAAGGTAGGGTTAGCGATGGCCATCATGTCTTTAAAGGACTGGATGTGTGGTTTTAATGGATTTGGGACCATGTGGGTGGCCCCTTGCCACTCTGGAGAGTGGCACATATCTTTTAGGTAGAAGTGCCCCAATTTGTTATAGGAACCTTTCTTCCAATACATTCCCATTACATACTGATCTGCATCCGTTGGGCTGGGATGCTCTATGTTTAGGATTCATTTCATGGGTGTACCTCCTCCAGGCTTCCTTAGGGTCATTCTTTGGAGGAGGGATCTACCATGGTCATCTACCTTAGATAAGGCACTTTTGGGTTTGTAACCCCAGGCAGGCCCAGCATTCCACCCTGCAGCCCCCCAATGGTTACAGTTATGCCCCCATTGTTTGTCAACTACACAAACATAGGGGTCCTTTACATGTGGGATATCTCTATAGATAGTTTGAATTTGTGACGTAGGAAATGGGCAGTCTACAATGTCACAGTAATCAAAAGTGTATGTAGCCACACGGGTACATGAGGAATTGTACCAGAAGGTATACCCACTGGCATCTTTAGTAATGGCTACTTGTTGAGCCTTAATTAGGCTAATTAAGGAGATGATGTACCAGAGGTACATGGTTGTGCGGTATCTGCTTCCCCCGGTTGCAGGAGTCTTCTTGCAATGGGAAGCGTGGATCCAATGTGGCCTGCCGGCCAACTTGACGGAGGTTGAAGTGATCAGGAGAACTTGGAATGGTCTGTCAAATCTTGGTTCCAGGGTATGTTTCCGCACAAATTTCTTGACCAGAACCCAATCTCCGGGAAGCAGGTTGTGGGTATCAAATTCGGGATCTGGAATTGAAGAGAAAACTTGGGCATGTATTTTGTTCAAGGCACTTGCAAGTTCAGTTACATAATCTACTAAAACATCAGTTTGAAGCTGTAACTGTTGAGGGTAATAACAACCTAGTCTGGGTGCAGTCCCAAATAGAATCTCATATGGGGATAGTGAGTGCTTCCCTCTAGGTGTGTGCCTAACGCTGAATAAAGCTATTGACAAGCTTTCTGGCCAGGGCATCTTTGTTTCTTGTGACATTTTTAACATTCTGGCTTTTAGGGTGCCATTCATGCGTTCCACTTTGCCACTACTTTGTGGGTGGTAAGGGGTGTGAAAAGCTAGGGTCACTCCCAGAGCAGTCCAAATTTCTTTAGTCACTGTTGCTGTAAAGGCTGGGCCCTGGTCACTTTCAATGACTTCTGGAAGTCCAAATCTATATACAATATCTGTAAGCAGACGTCTTGCTGTTGTTTTTGCAGTGATATTGGTTACTGGGTAGGCTTCAGGCCAGCCTGAAAACATGTCCACTATTACTAGTGCATATTCATGAGGCCCACTCTTGGGCATTTGTATGTGGTCAATCTGAATTCTCTGGAATGGGTACATAGGCTTAGCCAGGTGTTTCAAGGGCACTTTGATTGGTTTTCCTGGGTTGCATTTCGCGCAAATGACACAGGCCCTACAGAAGCTGTTGATCAATGTTGTGATTCCAGGTGCTTCATAATACTTCTGTATGAGGGCAGCCATTAAGTCTTTTGATAGATGTGCAGGTCCATGTGCCCATTGGACAACTGCTGGATAAAGATTTTTAGGAAGGCAGAATCTAAAGTTGTTGTAATATACTCCATCCTTTAGGACTGCTCCTTTCTTCTTCCATTTCTGTATTTCTTCAGGGGCAGTTGTAGCTTGCTGTTCCCGTAGAATTCTTAGGTCAGTAGGAAGAGTCTGCAAGGTAAAAATAGGAGTTTCTTCGTGTCCGGACACTTCTTCATCCACTTCCTGCAATTTTCTTGCTGCTTGCTTAGCAGCCTGATCAGCTAAGTGGTTGCCCTTTGCTTCATCTGTATCCAATTTCCCATGTGCCTTTACTTTCAAAATGTCCACTTCTTCCGGGAGTAGGAGGGCATCCATTAGTTCCTTGATTGCAGAACTGTGTTTGACTGGTGTACCGGCAGTGGTAAGAAATCCTCTTGTTTTCCAAATTAGTCCGAAGTCATGTGCCACACCCAGAGCGTATCTTGAATCTGTGTAGATGTTGGCACGTTTTCCTTCGGAGATCTTGCATGCTGAAGTCAGGGCTTGCAATTCAGCTTCTTGTGCAGACATTGTTGGCGGTAAAGATGATGACTTGATAACTTCATTTGTTGTGCTTACGGCATATCCTGTGTGGTATTTTCCTTCTTCATCAGCATACCTTGAACCGTCCACAAACAGAGTGAGATCAGGATCTGCTAATGGATCCTCATGTACAGTTGGTAGGTGTATTGTCTCCATTTTCATCTGTTCAAAACAGTCATGAGGTGTCTCTGGGTCATAGTCATTCACTATGACCAGATCTTGAAATTAATTTTCCAGGAAGTGGCGTGGCCATGCTTCAAGATGGTCAATTGTTGGGTATCTGACAATGCCATTTTCCTGTAGCTGTGATTCATTCATGGTGGCCCATAATTTTGCCATGGGTCCAAGATCATTCCATGATCTTGTTTTCAGCTTGGTGACAGGGACATGTGGGACGGCAATGTCCCAATGACGATACAAGTATTTGAGTTCTGAAGGTAGAAGAATCAGGACCATGCTGTTGCCTTCAGAGTCACAGTAGAAGTCTTGTGCAGTGAGTTTCACCTCCACCAGATGATAGAGCTCATCTTCATAGCAAGGTTCAGGAGTGATGTTTGACTTGTACCACATAGTACAGAAGGCATATCCTGCTCCCTCGCAGAGAGGTGTTTGTCCATCATGAAAGGATAAATCAGGATGCATTCTCTTGATGGTACCAGTAAGAAGGTAGATGTAGGTTTCATCCATGATAAACCCATAGTGGATACCTCCCTCAGGAAGTGGGAGAAGAGTGGACGGATTGAGAACTTGACATCTTTGTATGGTAATGTTGTCAGGTAACAGATGACATTGAAGACGTAGGTGTCTTGCAGGAGACACATGCTTGAGTTGTACTTGGTTGATGATGGCAGAGATGTCATGAGGGGCCAAGACAACTAGAGGGTGGCCAAGGACCAGGTCTGCAGTTCTTTCAATGAGTTCTCTTGCTGCAAAAACGGCCCGAAGGCAAGAAGGGGTCCCTCTGGCCACAATATCCAGCTGGCAGGAGAAAAATCCAATAGGCCTTTGACGGCCTCTTAATTCATTTGTTTGAGTAAGGACTCCTGTAGTGTGGCCTTGTCTTTCAGAGACAAATAACTTGAAGGGTTTGGTATAGTCTGATAGGCCTAGAGCAGGAGCAGATGCAATGGCACGTTTTAATGTACAGAAGTTATCTTGTGCTTCAATGGTCAGGCAGAATGGGTCTGACTTGAGTGCATCATAGAGTGGTTGCATGAGCAGAGAGGCTTCTGGGATCCATGCTCGGCAGTAGGAAATGAGGCCTAAGAAGGCATGTAGAGATTTTGAAGTCCTTGGAGGTGGAATATCCAGTACTGCTCTAACTCGGTCACGAGTGAGATGTCTAGTACCCGGGGGTAGACAATGGCCAAGGAAGATGACAGTAGGTTGACAGAATTGAAGCTTGAGAAGTGAAGCTTTGCATCCTTGGTCTGCTAAATAGCAAAGGAGACTAATTGAACATTCTTCTGTTGTGGGTATTGTCACGGCAAGGGTGCATAATTTAGTATTACATTATGAAATATAATCCTTTAATGCCATTTGTGTAGTAAATGGCACAAAAGGATGCTATTGCTGAGGTCAACAGGGGTTACATATTTTGAAGCTGGAACCCCCACAGAGGTTGGATGACAGAAGGGGAAGTGTGGATGGCATGGCAAGGTTCAAAGGGTTTTACTAATATGGATGTGAAGTAATCAAGGCTCTGCAAGGTGTGAGGTTCTACACTTGGGAAAAGTCTGAATGTCTCTTCATCCATTTGGCCTGTACCATTAAGTGCTGAGTAAAACTCTTTGAAATGTAAATACCATTTTAGCTTTGCTCCAGTATCATACCCAAAGGAAGGACAAAAACATTCATATTTACCCCACAGAATAATAATAAAGCCTAATTTTTATTATATTTGGAATGGGACAAGCCCAGTCTTTTAATTAAGCCTAAACATGAGTTGCACAACTTAAACCGTGTGACAGGAATTGTGATGTCTGTCCTATTGGATCGCAGGTGGGGCGTGCAACATGTCTATGGAATGGGAAAACAATAACAAATTCATAGAGGCAATTATTATTTCTGTGGCAGGTACAGTAGAGGAGATAAAACCAAAAAGTTTATATTTGGCTTGCTGTTTCTGGAACAAAGGAGGTGGTCACTAGGAATCACTATAGGTACGCCCCTGGGTGGGGTGTGATAATTCCACAGGGTATATCTCCTGTGATCCTGAAGGGTGGTGGTGTACTTGCTTGGGGCCAAGATCTAATTTTGAGTGAGTCACCATCTTTCCTTGCCAGAGACCCCCTGGACAGAAGTTGTACTTTGAAAAACCTAAGTGAGTAATAAGGACTTCTGTATTTTATCCTTTTTGTTTTTATCTGTTATTGGTGTAAATAATTTGTTTACCATATATTTGTATATGCACTGTGACTATTTTTGCTCATAATAAACATTCATTTATTAAGTTCTACCTTTGTCTGGTTAAGAATCACGTTACCTGAAGAGACTAGTTAGTATTTTTGTAATTACATAGATACTGTGCTAAGTAATATTTGGTGGGTTTTTATTGTTGATTTACCTGGGGGACCAAGGCACCCCATTTATAAATTGTCTTGGTGGTGGCAGCGTTAAGATAGTAATAGTTATATTATTATGTTTAAGTGTGGGTGGTGTTAAAAAGGGGGATTTTGTCATTATTTCCGGTCTAGTGCAGACAAATAGTGTACTTCAACCCTTTCACCACCACAACTACGTCACGCACACTCTTGGAGTAGGGTGCGTTCGTGACAGGTATGTCATCTCCACAGAGCAGCAAATCATCCACATACTGGAGTAGGACAACTTTTGGATGGTCTGATTGCCACGGATCAAGGATAGAGCACATGGCCTTTGCAAATTGACTTGGAGAGTTTTGTGCCCCTTGGGGCATGACAGTCCATGTATACTGTTGCTTTTCATGTGTGAAGGCAAACAGGTATTGGCAAATTGGATCCAGGGGTACACTGAAGAAGGCATTGGCCAGATCAATGACTGTGAAGTATTTTGCAGAAGGTGGGACCCCAGAGAGCAGAGTGTGTGGGTTTGGTACAATAGGGGTGTCCAGGACTGTTGCTTCATTCACTGCACGGAGATCCTGGACCATTCTATACTTCTCTGGTTCACCTTTTGGAGTCTTTTTCTTCACAGGAAACAATGGGGTGTTGCATTTTGATTCACACTTGACAAGAGCACCCTTCTCCAAGAGCACTTTGATTTGAATTGAGATAGCTGCAGCTTGAGCTGGTTTTAAAGGGTATTGTGGTTTCCTTGGTAGCTTTGCTCCTGGAATGAGTTTTACCACCACAGGTGGAACTTTTAGGTGCCCTATGTCCTCTGGGCCTGAGGACCACAGTTTTGCAGGTACTTGTGTCTTTAGTGAATCCGGGAAATTGGACCTCAGTTCCTTTGCATCTTCATGGGGATTTTCTAAATGGAGCATCAGAGGCAGGGAGCACAAGGCTGAGGTGTCTGACACAGATAGAGGGGTAGATAGCTCTACCTGTCCATCTGGAGTGAAGATGATAGATGCCTGCAGGCGTGAGAGGACATCAGCGCCTAACAGGTTAATGGGGCATGTGGAGGATACCACAAAACGAGCAAGCAAGCTAGGGTAGTTGCCAACTCGTAATGGAGTTGTTAAAGGACTGTGTCTTGGTAGGCCATCCACTCCTACACAAGAGACATCAATATTTGACAGAAATGATGGGTCTGGCAGATCTTGTTCTCGTAGAACACTTCGGGCTGCACCTGTGTCAACAAGAAATGTAGTAGGTTGTCCTTCAATGGGTAGAGTCACAGTGGCAAGTGCCCCCCCCTTATCCCCTGAAGACACTGCCATGACAGGGGTTGATGACACAGGCTTGCCAATTTCCTAATCATCTGGTTCCTCAATTATTGGAACTGTTTTTGTGGCCTTGGGGCCAGGAGCAGGCTTGAACACCTTCTTGGGTTCTGGGCAATCATTTTTGAAGTGTCCTTTAGCTTTGCAATTAAAGCAAAATCCATCCTCGGGTTTGGTGCCATTTGGGACAGGCCCGGGGCGGGACACCATGAGAGGAGCTGAATTGGGCCTTCTAGGAGTCTGGGCAGATTCCAGACCCCTAGCAACTAGGAGTAAGGTATCCAGAGGGACTACTTTATATTCAGGGCGTGCAGCAATGATTCCCTTGCGTATGGAGTCTTTGACACCTTGGACAAATGAACCAGACAGCATTTGAGAATGGATCTTGTCTGTGAGATCAAATCCCAAATCTGTAAACAGTTGAAACAGTCTTGCATGAAACTTTTCCACTGATTCTCCTTTTTCCTGTACAATATCAGTAAGGCCAGCAGCCTGATCTGCAAGTTTGTCCTTAGCCCATTCCTTTAGCTGGTTGCAGAATGCTACTCCGGAGGGGTAATCAATGTCACTTATAAGCAAATCTGTGCTGAGGTGGCGGGCAATGCTGGGCCAGTATGCAATCAGCTTTGATTGCACAAATGCTCAGTAAATCACGCCATGCGGCGGAATAAGTCTTTTGAATTTGAACTACCCCTCGGTAAAAAGGCACAGGTTGCTTTTCTGGGTCAGGGAGTGATTTCATCAGAGCACTAGCCTGAGTAGGATTAAAAGAAACATATTTAGGAGGGGCCTGATCCCCCCGGCCCGTATGTCCGAAAGGATCATCCAGGGAACAGCGAGGCGGAGGCCCCGTAGCATCCGGTGAGCCCCGGTATCCATGAGAGTCGGCCTCCTCATACTCATCTTCGTCTGTGACCTGGACTCCTCTGGGCATTGGGGCCGCTTGAGGTGTCAGAACCGGGGGGAATGCGGGAATCCCGGATGCCGGGGTGGCCAGTGGATTATGAGCTTGGGATAAGTAGTCACCGGGAAGTACCGGCATTAGGGGAGCTGGATAACTGGGGGCCGCCATATTGGAGGCGTGAAAGGAAGCTGCGTTAGGGTTAAGGGAGGTAGTGGCGGCCATGTTGGATGTGGGCACATCCGGGGTAGATTGTACTGGATTGGGAGTGAACGGGGTCTGGGGAGTGGCTTGGGAAAGGAAGTAGGCTTGGTTTGGATAGGGCAGGGCCATGTGGTAAGGGAAGGGGTATGGCCAGGTCATCTGGGCAGGGGCTGAGGTGGAACCTGGGGAGGGCGGGTTAGTTGGGCAGGGATTAGGAAAGGAGGAGGAATATCCGGGGTATGGAAATGAAGCTGAAGGGGTGGGAACTTGGGCGGTGGGAGGAATAGGCAGGAGAGAGGTCGGAGAGAGATTAGCAGAGGGGGGTGTAGTAGGAGGAGCCGGAGTGGGTGTAGTGGGATTGACAGTAGCGGGTGAGGAGGGGTTAGGGAACTGGGTGGATGCAAGTGGGAGGGTAAGATTATTGACGGAGAGAGAGCGTAGAGAAGGAATGGCGGATGAAATGTTGGGTTTAGACAGAGAATGTAGTGTAGGGATGGATGAGGATGATGGGGATGTTAGGGATGATGGGGGGGAGAATAAAGATCCATCAGAATTCAGGACCGGACAAACAGGGGCGATGACGGGATGGGTTATGGGAGGATTGGGAGTGGGGAACATGGTCAGCTGGCTGTCACTCGTTGCTGACTGAACCTTGGGGATAAACATCCTCTGGGCGCCATTTTGGGGCGCTGGCTGAGGGAATGCCCCAGCAACATAATTATTATGATATACATACAATTTTACACCTTTGTGATCTATTTCTTCCTCAACCTAACCTTCCTGTTGAATAGCTCTTGCTTCTTTGTACCAGGTTTCTGCAGTACGTAGTAAATCATTATCTGCAAGCTTGCCTTTCTTCTCTGTCAGTAATCTACGCCAGCTTTCTGGCTGTAATCTACCACATGAAGGCACAGCAATTTTACACACTTTAGCAATCTTTTCAATTCCCTTAACCATTTCTTCTCCCTCTCTGTCTTCAACTAGATCACACGCTAACCAGCCCTTACTGGGCTTTCCTAATTCCTGTCCCATTCCCCCTATAAAAGGCGTCCCAGATATAGAGGAAGGAAAATGAAACAGAGTGTCTACAATGCTCGACTGCCACTTGAGAGGGTGGGTCCCCCCAAGTGCGTCTTCCCAAAACGTAGACTAGTCACTAATTCCGCCTACCCGAGGTAGCCACGGATTGGAGCGAGGTGAGAAGTGTGTGACCAATCACTTCTCTCACAAGAGAAATAGGAGTGGAAAGTGTAAATAACACAGGAAGTAGAGTAAAAAGTAAAAGTAAAGTGAAAGTAGAGACAGACACAGGAGTTTGAATGACTCCCAATTAAAACAACAATTCAATTAAAATACAGTGCATGCATCACAGTTCAAATAAATTCAACAGTAATCCCTTTCCTTTACTCATGTGACCAAAGCCACCTCCCTCAACCTCGTAGTGTCCCCGCTCGGAGAACGACTTCCTCAAGTCTCACTACCAGCGGCCACGGAAAACAGCTAACACCGGCCCGAGATCCGTATGCCTCCCCCATTACAGCAGTCCACTAAGTGTGGCCACCACTATCCTCACCCTCGTAGCGCCCCTATCATTTTATTCAGGGGAAACAGGGCTTTCATTTAATATCAAATATTTAGCTATGAAACATTATTTAATATGAAAAAAATGGGAGAAAATAAGAAATGTTGTTATTTTTCTAGCTCTAGCATTGCTAGTATTGTTTAAGCGAACTGTCTTTAACCTGTGCCCACCTACTAGGTGAAGGTCCCCATAGTGTTGAGCTTTTACACTCATAATACCCTTCAGCATGTTTAGAATTCTACAACATACCCGAGCACCCTAAATCGGCCCTGCATATTACTGGCACGACAGGCTGCCAGTTTAGCAAACAGGCTACACGGATCCAGAACTTATCAAGCTACTGCCAATTTGTTTCCCCTGTTCCTTCATAAAGCGTAGTTAAGAATCCCATTCATCTCCCTCTCTAACACGATCAAAACAACAGCGTAGTACCTCTGTAAGAAATGACCCTGCTAGCATCAACCCACGAATAAGCTTATTCATATAGAAATGTTAATCTGTTTAACCCCTTAAGGACACATTACATGTGTGACATGTCATGATTCCCTTTTATTCCAGAAGTTTGGTCATTAAGGGGTTAACGTGTAATCTAAGAAAATCTTGTTTCCTCTAACCTTTAAAAAATGTGCACAGTTTTTTCTCATGCCATGTAATGTTTTGCTATTGAAAGGCTTCCTACAGCTGTTGTGGCGTAGCAAGCCAAACTGTTCAAATCTTGCACAAACAAAAATAAAGAATTAAAAAAAAATATATATATATATATAGTGCTAGCAAATTAAATTCCCTATACTTTCGGCATGGGTTGTCAGGCAGGTCCCGCTAATTGTAATTAATTAGGATATCTAATTATGTAAAAATATTACATAAATATATGTGTAGAATTAATATATGTATATATATACATATGTGTATATATACGTATATATATATATATAATTTTTTACATATTTTTATTTATATATAGGTATATATATAATGATATATACGTATATATTTATGTATATAGATATATATATTATTTCGTTCTACGTGTATTTTTATATAAATATATATATATATTAATATCACAATACAGTTAGAACGAAATAACACACATCTATATATTTTTTAATCATTTATTTGTAATTATTTTTTTAATTTTATTTTTTTACGTATTTACATATTTTTTTTATATTATATATAAATATATATATAACACTAATTATATATATATTTAATCAGTATCAGTCTACATGTAATTTGATATTAATATATATATATATAATTATACATATATATTAATAGTAAAATACACCTAGACGGTGTATGTGTGTGTATGTATTTGTGTATATATATACTTAGATCATATATATATATATATATATATATATATATAATATATATATGATCTAAGTATATCATTTATTTTTTTTACACTTATTTTAATTATTTTTATTTTATTTCCAGCCAGCAGGGGGACTACCTGTCATTACAGGCAGTCCCCCTGCTGGCATTGCTGCAGCCAGCTATACCGGCCATGTAATTGTGAGGTCCTCGCAAGGACCTCACTCTCACATGGCCCGGGGGGGCTGAAGAGGGCGGACGTGCCGCGGGAGGCTCCCTGGGAGTCCCCCCAACCGCGATCGCCGGCGACCGGGTAAGTAAAAAAAAAACGGAGGGTGTACAATTACGCCCGGCGGCTTTTAGAGCCGCTTAAAAAAGGGCGTAATTGTACGCCCTCCGGTCTTAAGGGGTTAAAATAAATTGGCTCTTTTGTTTATTTTGAAGCCCTACGAGCACGAGGACATCCAGTGTCAGTTAGACAACTTTTTTTACACTGTACTTTTCTAAATAAACCTATGGAAACTGAAGTTTGTTTTTTGCAGCCCACATAAACATAAACCTTGTTTATTTGGCCAGTCTAGCCTTTGAGTTTGACATGCTTGGTCTACATAGTTAGACAGCTGGACAAGAAGAACAACCTTGTGGTCCTTTTGTTCATTATTCTATATGGATATGACCATAATGACATCAGAGTATAACCCTAGCCATATAAGGACAAGACCCCCAATTACCACATTCCAGAGTTCTAATGGTAAGGCATAGCAAAGTACCGTCTGTTCTTTTTAACCCATTAGACATCCATGCCTACTAAGAATATAAATAGAAACATAGTAATATTCTACAGAGTTTATTTTGTGTCGCACTGCACCTGCAATTTTGAAGAAGCCAGTTTATCTCCCACATGTAGCTCTGGAATTCATTTTGAAAGGATTGAGAGGATACACACACAGAACTTCAACACCCTTTTTCTTTTTTAAGTGAAATTTTTGTAAGTGAGGTAGAAAGCCTAGTTGGGATGTGGAGGGGTTAGTTGGTGAATTGAGGAGAAGAAGTCTTATAAGTATTGATCCCTTGTAGCATGCCATCTTCTCCATTTTCTTGCTTGACCTGCAGCATTGCCCTGAATCAGTTCTTATTATTGCTTCTTTATGGAAGGGTGGGGGCTGAGGGCTGGGAGCTGGTGGGGAAGGGTGAGTGGTGGTGGGGGGGGGGGGATAAAAACAATTTTCCAGTGAAAAGCAATGCAGATCTTCGCTGCTATGAGGAGGTCAAGTACCAGTGCTCTGTTGGGGAGGTGTTCCAGGTCTGGGACAAATGCAGTAAAATGTATTCTGGAAGACGTGGAATGGATATTCCTACTGCCATATCTACTACGTCTGATTTGCCAGAACTAAGTCAGGCACGAGCAGTCCCAGAACATGTCAGAAGGAACCGATTAGGGATGTGCATGGGAAAAATATTCATTTCGGGATTCTGAAATTCGGAACTTTGGCACTTCAACACTTCGGGACTTCGGGTAAATGTAGGGTTAGGGTTGGTTTAGGGTTAGGGGTAGGGTTATAGTTAGGGTTAGGATTGGTTTAGGATTAGGGTAGGGTTAGAGGTAGCCCCTAACCCTACCTCAACCCCTACCCCAACCCCTACCCCAACCCTTAACCCTAACCCTACCCCAACCACTAACCCTACCCCAACCCTTAACCCTAACTCTATCTCTACCCCAACCCCCTAACCCTACCCCAACCCTCTTCTGTTTTGCCACTTTTCAGAAATCCGAAGCACTTCGGCACTTCCGAAATTCGGCATTTTGGCAATTCACTTTTTCCCAGTTGAGCATATAAGGCAGCTTGACCTCCTCATTGAGGTTTCCAATTGTATTGTAGGAAACAATGCTTCTCAAAAAGAGAGCATGAGCCTCATGTGGTATGCGCTTAGAGTGAAGGATATTTTTTATCCTTAGGTACGTGAACGTGGGAGTTAGGGAGAATTAATTTTGTAAAGTTGGGAATTGCTTAATACCTGTGCTCCATGCTCTCCATGATGTAATTAGGAATTTAGTACAAAATAGACTTTTGGGGGATTTGGGTTTGGCATTCATCTAGAGCTAATCTGCCAGAGAGTCAAGAAATATATGAGTTTTCCAAAGCAAACCAAATGGGTTTTATTTGTTTATTTTGTCAGTATGTCCATGTCCTGTACAAGGATTGTTGCTCTGTAGTAACCGCGAGCACTTGGGATGCCAAGGCCTCCCGCAATGCTGCGCGACCATCGGGGCTTCTTTTTCCAGATATGAGCATTTAAGTCCATCTGAAATCTTTTTAATAGGTTTTTGGGTAATGAGACAGGTATTGTCCGAAATAGATAAAGGATGTGTGGCATTATCATCATCTAAATATTCCTAACACTATAGTGCTCCCTGGCACCCTCATTTCTCCCCTCGCCCCCCACCCCCACCCAGTGGAAAATAAAGGGTTAAAAAAAAAATTCACTTCCTTGATTACAGTGCATTGGATGGTGCTCTCCTCCACCTATGTAAACCGATGGGGTGGGACCTAACATGCAGAGCTCCCTCCATGGCCAGGTGGCAATCCAATACTTCCCACAGGAAACAATTGAAAGGCTAGTGCACAAAACACTGTGCTATGTAAATTTAATGGTCTCTATGAGAACATCTGACTGAAATAGCCTAGTTTAACTATGCTAGTGCCAGGAATACAGTTGTAATCAAAATTATTCAACCCCCATTGAAAATCAGGTTTATTGTTATAATCTACAGATGTTTGGCTGTTTGAAATAAACATATCAAACAAAAGCAATTGAAATAGCTCAACACATTATTATTATTGCCATTTATATAGCGCCAACAGATTCCGTAGCTCTTTACAATATTATGAGAGGGGGTATTTAACTATAAATAGGACAATGACAAGAAATCTTACAGGAACGATAGGTTGAAGAGGACCCTGCTCAAACGAGCTTAAAGTCTATAGGAGGTGGGGTATAAAACACATTAGGACAGGAAATAGCAATCAAATAAGGTGGGAGTGAAGCAGAGCTGGAGGAGAGAGAAAGTGCTGCCCTTAGGAGAGAGCAAGAGACAGGTATGTGAGATATAGGTTACTCTGAGGCCATAGACTTTCCTAAAGTGATGAGTTTAAGGCACTTCTTAAATCATTGAAGACTAGGGGAGAGTCCGATGGCGGTAGACAGGCTATTCCATAGGAAAGGAGCCGCCCGCGAGAAGTCCTGCAAGCGTGAGTTGGCCGTACGGGTGCGAGCATCGGACAGGAGAAGGTCACAGGCAGAGCGGAGAGACTGAAAAGGAGCATACCTATGGATCTGAGAAGAGATATAAGAGGGGCTAGAATTGCTCAGTGCTTTATATGTATGGGTTAGCACTTTGAATTAACTCCTGTAGGATACGGGAAGCCAATGTAAGGACTGACAGAGAGGTGAGGTGTGAGAGGACCGACTAGAGAGGAAAATCAGTCTGGTGGCAGCATTCATTACAGACATGTCAGGATTACTGATTGATCCAGCACGTAGAATTTATATCACACCTAGGACTAAAAGGTAATGTCTTACTGGGCCTTAGAATGGCCGGACTTAACATACCAAAGAATAGTCAGGATACTTGCCGAGGTTGAATAGCACAGAATGGGACACAATGATAAGGGAAAGCCAGAAGTCAGGGATAACAGAATACAGGGAAGTCAAACAAAGCCAAAGACAAAAACCAGAAATAAATGCTCAGGAACACACTCTCGGACAACCACTAGGGAAACCACGACAGGGCAATGAAGAAAAGTCAATTTGAGTTTAAATAAGTGCTTTACAGTTCTGATTGGCCAAAAACGGCCTTTGTCCCCAAAACGTGCGCACGCGTCTCTCGCGTGCCATCATGCGCACTCCGACATCACCATTAACATGGGCGGATAATTTGGCATTGATCCACAGTGGCCAGCGTCCATCAACATGTTACAAGAGTCAGTTATACAGACGCACGGCCGCTGGGTGCAGATGCTGCAAGGTGAAGAGGAATATGTTACAAGACTGTAGCGGGGCAATACAGCTTTTGGGAAGACAGGGTTACAATAATCCATGCGGGAAATTACTAGAGCATGGACAAGCTCCTTGTTAGCATCTTGTGTAAGAAAGGGGCGGATGCAGGCTTTGTTTTTAAGATGGAATCTACAGGATTTGGTAACATACTGGATGTGAGGCTCAAAGGTGAGGCCAGAATCAAGTATGACGCCAAGACAGCGCACTTGCAAGGATAGAATTATGAGGATACCACTAATTTGAAGGGAGAGCGAAAGAGGAGGATCAGTATTAGGAGGAGGAAAGACAAGGAGCTCAGTTTTAGAGAGATTGAATTTCAAAAAGCAGGAGGACATCCAGTCAGAGATGGAAGAAAGATAAGCAGTGACATGTTGCAGGACGGCAGGGGAGAGGTCCGAGGAGGAGAGATATATCTGGGTGTCATCAGCGTACAGGTGGTAGTGGAATCCAAATGAGGTAATAAGTTTGCCAAGAGATGCAGTATAAAGAGAAAATGGAAGGGGACCAAGGAAAGAGCCTTGGGGGACTCCAACCGAGACAGGACGAGGGGAGGAGGTATCATTAGAAAAGGAGACAGTGAATGAGTGTTGGGAGAGATAAGAGGAAAACCACGAGAGGACAGAGTCCCAGAGACCGAGTGATTGAAGCGTTTGAAGAAGGAGAGCATGATCAACAGTGTCAAAGACAGCAGAGAAGTCAAGAAGAAATAGTATGGATAAGTGGCCTTTGGATTTAGCTGCGATTAGGTTGTTAGTAACTTTGATAAGAGCAGTCTCAGTAGAGTGGAGAGGACAAAAGCCAGATTCAAGAGGGTCAAGGAGAGTTGGAATTGAGGAAGTGAGACATACAAGTAAAGACAAGTCTTTCCAGAAGATTTGAGGAAAAAGGGAGCAGGGATATGGGACGATAGTTAGAGGCGGAGGATGGGTCAAGAAATGTTTTTTTCAGGACCGGTATTACAGTGGCATGTTTAAGGTCAGCAGGGACAACGCCAGAAGAGAGAGAGCAGTTTAAGATGTGTGTTAGAGAAGGCACAAGACAGGGGGAGAGAGATCCGATAGGGGCAGCAAGTAGAAGAAGAGAGTGTCATGATCTGCTCTGCTCTGTTCTGATGTCTGGACTTGGCTTCTGGTATCCAGTACTCTTTTTGCTATTCTTGCTTAGTTTTCCTTGTTTTTTTGGTTTTCTATTCTATGTCTGGTTTTCTTTATGCTGGGATTTCTGGGTTCATTCCTATAGTTCGCCCCATGGATTTCCCAGTCTCCAGGTTTCATTTAAATGTTTGTTTTATGTTGCCACACCTGTTTGTTTTCCATCATTCACTCTGTTTCAGTGTTCCTGCAGGCAGCTCCTCAAGGCTTCTGCCCTTTCTTGCAGGTAAGTGCTATATATGTCTTTTGGTTGTTTTAGCATACCTTAGGCAGTGTAGGACCTGCCAGATATGGGGTACATTGGCGTTGTTGGCAGGCTTATGCAATGTATGATCATATAGTGTGACTAAATCCCCATGATTTCCATATGTAGTACTTAGTTAGTTCTCCTCTTGTTTTGCCTATGTTATCTTGTTTTGTTTTAGTTTGTATACCCAGTCCATGTATAGTCCTGTCCAGTCATGCCCATGTTATGTTCATGTTTTCCTCATGTCTTGTGTATATGTTCTGGGTTTAGCTTACTATCCTTCTCTGGTTCTGGGTTCTACTAGTTCTGTCTTGTTTTCATGTTTGGTGCCTATCTCTAGTCTAGCCTTGTTTCTAGTACTGGATACAATCTTGCTGCAGAGCCTCCCTATTCAGCTCCTGGGAGGTCTGCTTAATTTCCAAGGTCCTAGTTCCTGGTATCCGCTGAAGCTAATTCAGGGTCTTGGTATGTGGCAGCACAAACACTGGTGCTCAACACCAGGGGGCGTGCGGTTACCCTGCACCGGACCCTGCTAATTTACCTCCACGCTAAAGACTCCCACTTAACATCAGGCATAATGGGTCCAGGTCCTTGCTCCGCCGCCTGGACACGGTGTCTGGGTTCCGGGCACCAGACCACCATCCTGACAGAGAGTTAACGGTGTCAAAGAGACTCCTGGGATTGCGTGTGCATGGGAGGCTATTGGCATATGGAGTCTAAAGTCCACCAAGCCGTGGAGGGGAAGCCCACTAGCTCCATATTCCGATGCGGTCCAGTTGTGCACCTCCATGAGGCCAACAAGGACCGACCACAGGAACAGGACGCCGGATCAACCATGAGGCAAGCGCTCTGCCTTGCTGAGAGGGATCTGTCTGTCAGGATTCCTCAGAGACCCAACACTTGGGATGTAATAGAAGAACATATACCAGCCAACCAGGTGCCTCCGTCAATCGATGCTCCTAGTGCTCACCGAGGACTCTCCCCTGATTGCCCTGATCTGGGTGACCAACAAAATCACCCAGATCAGTTCAGGGGTTCAGGAATTTCCTGCAAGTCATAGTATTTACTGACCGCAGGCATGGTCCCATAGCCAAAAATAGTTCCATAGAATCACGGCTAAGTGCCACTTGGGAACTGACGGGGAACCGCAAAGTTTTCATGCGTAAAATAGTTCCAGGGCATTCGCGGCTATGTCCCTCTGTAGTCTATTCGCGGTTTTGGTCCATGGGAATTGCGGCCACCCAGACGAACACTTAGACCACTGCGGTGGAAATTGCAACAATGTATCAATTAAGCTTAACAAGCTCCAGGGTGGTCTCTGGTTCGTGCGGCTGCTCAGTTACCGAAACATATAATTCAAATAGAAAAACAGAGACTTTTATATCACAGTTTACAGGGTCCATAGTCTGTGAGCAGGAGGCTGGCAAGCAGCCCCTCCAAGGACTCATGGCAAACTCACAGGAAAAGGGGAGTTTGTCACCCATCTTCACCCTCCCGGGGAGACTATCCAGACCCCAGACCTCCAATCGGTCTGGGTCTATGGTAGTCTGTTGGCCTTTCCCAAAAGGCGTAGTTTTCCAGATGGCCTCCTGCCTCAAGTGCCCATTTGTACATCCAGTGTCCTGCATGGAAACAACCTGGATGCACTCCCCCTTGGTTGAATCAAGTTGTCGCTGGGGACAGAGGGCACAGTTTTCCTCTTCTGTGTCTGGTGGGCAGAGGTCAGTGATGCTCTGCACCGTAGCCAGCGGTTTAGCTGGGTGGATTGGTGGGTCGTCAGGCCCTAGAACAAAGGGGTAGGTAGGGCAGAGGCCAGCGGCGTTCTGCCCCATAGACAGCATTACAGCTGGGGTGGCCTGTGTAACCTCAGGCCCTGGATAAAGGGAAAGGGGTGGGCAAAGGCCAACTGTGCTCTGCCCTGGTGCAAGTGCTTCTGCTGGGGAGACTGGTATGTAGTCCTGCCCTGTAACAAGGGGGCAGGTAGGGCAGAGGCCAGCTCTTCTTCTGGAAGGGGGTCAGTGTCTATTGTTGTTCCATCCACTAACACCCAGGACCCGGTTGGAAATCTGCTGTGGAGAGGAGGGATCGCCTACCTCCTCCTCCTGGTATTCCTGTGGGGTTGGTCCGCTGGGGAGAGAGAACGACTGTCTCTTCTCCCAATAACACACTCTGCCACTGGGGAGGAAGGACGACACCTTCTGCTCCCTGTACTGCACACTGCCACTGGGGAGTGAAACCAATTGTCTCTACTCCCTGTAGGATACACTGCCGCTGGGGAGGAAGGATGACACCTTCCGCTCCCTGTACTGCACACTGCTGCTGGGGAGTGAGACCGATTGTCTTCACTCACGGTAACTCTGGCTGTAGCTGGGGATCTGGGCCGACGGCCCAGCATCCCTGTAGGGCCAGTGGAGATACTTTGGTCCCATTTCCACCTGCAAGCTGGGGTTCCTCCCAGGACCAGTCTATGAGGTCCCCTACTTCGGGTACCTCCGGCTGTAGCTGGGATCTGGGCCGGCTGCCCAACATCCCTGTGGAGCCGGTGGAGAGACTTTGGTCCCATCTCCACCTGCCAGTTGGGGTTCCTCCCAGGACAATCTATGAGGTCCCCTACTTTGGGAACCTCTGGCTGCTGCTGGGGAGAGACTGGTTGTCTCCTTTCCCTGTGATGGGCTCTGCTGGTGGGGAGAGAGACCGAATGTCTCTTCTACCAATAACACACTCTGGGGACAACACCTTCTGCTCCCCTCATTTTAGCAATCAGGAACTCGACGGTCACCTGGTCCCAGATCGCCTGGAAGGTCTCCATTGATACATTAGAGCCATACCAGGCTAGTCACTGCCGCATCTCAAACAGCAACTCTGAGCCTGCTCCAAGCCTGTGGGAACCTCTGCTTCCAAGGACACTGCATGCATGCTAGCGTTGCCCTCAATATAATCCACACATTACCGGTGTCTCCAGGATGCTTCTCCTCGCACAAGGAAGCCATCCCAATGCTGCCACCAAATCTGATGGGTGCCTCCGTCAATCAAAGCTACTAGTGCTCACTGAGGACTCCAAGCACTCCACTAGACAACATCAGCACTGTAGACCCCACAAATCGCTGCAGCTTGGTTGGGGTCTTGCCGTCCTTCACCCACCCTGGACCCAGTGGTGTATCCTGGTTTTGTGCTGCCCTAGGCAGGACAAAACTCAGGCGCCCCTCTCTCCCCCCCCGCGCCACCCCCACCCAACCCTTCCCCCCCGTCCCGCCTTCTAAATACACACACACATTCACTGACAGATACGCATACACTAGCTAACAGACACACACACTCACAGGCAAACACACTCACACTAACAGACACACACATAGTCAGACACATACACACTCACTAGCAGACACACACACACACACAAACTCACTAGCAGACACACACACACTCACTAACAGACACACATACACACACACACACACTAACAGACACACACAGTCAGAGACACACACACACACAGTCAGACACACACACTAACAGACACACACACAGTCAGACACACACACACACACTAACAGACACACACATTAACAGACACACACAGTCAGACACGCACACACACACAGTCAGAAACACACACACACAGTCAGACACACACACACACAGTCATATACACACACACAGTCAGACACACACACACACTAACAGACACACATTAACAGACACACACAGTCAGACACACACACAGTCAGAAACACACACACACACACACAGTCAGACACACACACACACAATTACACACACACAGTCAGACCCACTCACACACACACACAGTCAGACACACACACACACACACAGTCAGACACACACACACACACAGTCAGACACACACACACACACACAGTCAGACACACACAGTCACACACACACACACACACACACACAGTCACACACACAGTCAGACACACACACACACACAGTCAGACAAACACACACACAGTCAGACAAACACACACACAGTCAGACACACACAGTCAGACAAACACACACACACACACACATTAACATATATATATATATTTTTTTAATTTAACCTACCCCCCCAACCTCCTTACCTTTGGGAATGCTGGGGGGGGTCTCTTTCTCCCTGGTGGTCCAATGGCTGCTGGCCGGGCGTGCAGGCTGCTGTGCGCTGGCGGGTAGGCGGCTGGCGAGGGAGCTCTTCCTCTGAGCTCTCTGCTCAGCTCCCTGGCGCGCCGCAGAGTGAGGCTGGGAGCCGGAATATGATGTCATATTCCAGCTCCCAGCCTCACTCTGCGGCGCGCCAGGGAGCTGAGCAGAGAGCTCAGAGGAAGAGCTCCCTTGCCAGCCGCCCGCCCAGCCCATCAGCCCAACCGTCAGCCCAGTTAGCCGCAAGGCTAACAAGGCATTTGCCCTGGGCATTTGGGGGCGGCGTTTTTTGCCGCCCCCTGGAAAATGCCACCCAAGGCAAATGCCTTGTTTGCCTTGCAGCTAAATCGCCCCTGCCTGGACCCAAGACCAGGTTTCAGCTTCCAGTGGGTGAACCTCTCCTACTCCAGAGAGTGTAGCAGGCTGCTCTTAAAAGAGCAAGTGATTAGAAGCCAGGGGAGTATAACGAGTATAGCAATCCCCAGAATGAATATAGCTGTCCCCTCCACATATGAGTTGAGGCTCTATGTTGAGGGTGAAGAGGAACTGGTTTAATGGTAGTCCCCCTGGGTGTATGGTTGGCGAAGGAGAGTTGGGTTGAGGGTGATAAGCAGATAAAAAGCAGAGCTTAATTCCCAGTTAAGCACAGAACCCTCTCCAAATTCGTGAGACAAATTGGGAACCCCTATCTGATATTATTTCCCTTGGGATGCCATGCAATCTAAAGACTTCTTTAGCAAAGATGTTGGCTAACTCAGGTGAAGAAGGTAACTTTGTAAGCGGTTTAAAGTGTGCCATTTTGGAAAGCCTGTCTATTACAGTCAATATAACAGTTTTCTTATTAGATAGGAGTAATTCCACAATAAAATCAATCGCTATGCTAATCCAAGGTTTATTTGGTATTTCTAAAGGTTGAAACAACTCAACAGAAGTGTGTGTGGTTGTTTATTCCTAGAACAGGTATCACGGGCCAGTATATAGTCCTTAACATCTTTCCGCAAAGATGGCCACCAATACTCTGTGGCTATCAGAGAGTATGTTTTCTTCATACCAGGATGACCAACGGTTTTACTGTCATGATGATAGGCAAGTATAGCTTGTTAATGTTCAGAAGGAACGTATAATCTATTAAGAGGAGTCGAGTCGGGGGCCTGATTCTGTTTGGATATTATGTCATCAACAAGGTCAGAATGTATAGTGAGACAGATAGATATGTGCTATGATATGAGAGTTTGGTATAACAGTTGACAAATCTGTTATAAGACCTGTTTGAGGCTCATATTGGCATGGTAGAGCATCAGCCTTAGTATTTTTTGTCCCTGGTCTATATGTTAAAATATAGTTGAATCTCGCCAGGAAAAGAGACCAGCGTGCTTGTCTCGCGGTTAACCTCTTGGCGTCCCCCAGGTAAGCCAGATTTTTATAATCGGTAAGTATTGTAATAGGGATGGGAGTTCCTTCTAACAAATGCCTCCATTCTTTCAATGCCTGTACAATGGCCAACAGTTCCCTATCGCCTATTTCATAGAATAGAAACCCCAAGGATGTAAAGGTTGATCTGGACTCTTCCTCTGAGATAATACTGCTCTTACCCCTGTTTCAGAAGCATCAACTTCGAGCAAATAGGGTAGGGTAAGATCAGGATTGTTCAAGAATCGGGGCAGAGGAAAATGAAAATTTCAAGGATTCAAATGCCTTTATGGCTTCAGGCTTCCAGTTTTTGGAATCTGCAGTTTTCTGAGTCATATAAGTTATTGGGGCTATAATAGAAGAAAAGCCTTTTGATAAACCTCCTATAGTAGTTAGAGAAACCAATACATCTCTGTATGGCTTTAAGCCCATTAGGTAGTGGCCAATGCAATATGGATTCCAATTTCTAAGGATCCATCGAAAGCCTTCCTTGGATATCACATAACCCAAGAAACTGATTTGCTTTTGATCGAAAAGGCATTTCTACAATTTACAGTATAAACCATTACGTAACAAACAGACCAATACTTTTTTCACATGGTTGTGATGTGACTCAATGTTTCTTGAATAAATCAGAATGTCAGCAAGGTGTACAATAACACATTCATGCAAAAAATCCATCAAGACATCGTTTATGAGATCCTGGAAGACAGCCGGTGCATTACATAGACCAAAAGGCATCACTGTATATTCAGAATGACCATATCTTGTATTAAAGGCTGTCTTCTATTCATCTCCTTTGTGTATTCTAACTAAGTTGCATGCTCCCCTTAGATCCAACTTAGTAAATATTATTGTAGCCTCATTTAATCGATCAAAGAGTTCTGTTACTAGAGGTATAGGATAGGCGTTTCTGACCATGATCTTGTTTTACCCTCAATAATCAATGCATGGTCTGAGATCTCCTTATTAAATTCAAACAAAGAAGAATTCAGCCCCTGCTAGAGGAGATGATTTTCTGATAAACCCCTTCCTCAAATTTTCCTTTATGTACTCTTCCCATACTTAATTTTCCTTCATGGAAAGAGGATATACGGTACCCAAGGTAACATAGTGCCAGTTAGTAGTTCTATATGACAGTCATAAGTCCTATGAGGTGATAAGACTTCGTCTTTTACTTTGTCGAATACCTCTTTAACGCCAAGGTATGGTTCCGGTATTTCAGTTGACAAAGGAGTCATGTCAAAAGTACCGGTTTATCCTTTGTCACACAGTCTGGGATACAATTTTTTCTCCATGATATCACTTCACCACTCTCCCTGTCTATAGAGGGATTATGACTTTTTAACCAAGGAAATCCTAGAACAAGAGGGTATGCAGGAGAGGATATGACTTGCAATATGATTAATTCTTTATGCAGGATTCCAACGTGCATCTGTAAGGGTATGGTTTCATGAGAAATCATAGGATTCTGTATGAGTCTGCCATATATGGCCTCAAATGGCCAAGGCTGTGTCCCTAACCCTTGTTGGGATAGAATGACATTTGGCACAAGAGTGGTCAATAAAGCTCCTGGCTGAACCCGAGTCTAGTAATGCCAATGCATGTAATACATTAGTCTCCCAGATCAATGTTATAGGGATAAGAAGCCTATGTTTAATAACTGTAGACTTGGAGGATGAAGTTGACACACCCAAGGCCTGTCCTCCTTAAGGACTTAGGTGCTGGAGTTTTCCGGCCTACTAGGGCATGTTAAGCAGAGGTGTCCTCTTTTTCCGCAGTATAGACATAACCCTTCTCTTCTACGATACTGCTTCTCTGCCTCAGTTATTCGAGTCACTCCTAACTGCATGGTTTCTGGCAAGGCAATGGCCATGGTCTTTCCCTGGTATTCTGTCTATATCTCAATTTCTCGTCTATACAAGACAGGTATGAAATTAGATCTTCTAGGTTTTCTGGTAGGTCCCTTGTAGCAACCTTGTTTAAAATGGTATCTAAGAGCCCGTTTAGAAACACGTCAATAAAGGCCTGATTATTCCATCACACTTCTGCTGCCAAAGATCTAAACTCTAGAGCGTATTTGACTAACGGCTTGCTCCCTTGTTTAAGATGGAGAAGGGACTGGGCTGCATTAGCCTTTTAACCAGGAGGATCAAAAGTTCTCCTGAAAGCTTTAATAAACGCTACATAATTGTATACCAGGGGGGTTATCATTCTCCCATGAGGGTTTAGCCTAAATTAAGGCTTTATCTATCAAGAGTTTTATGATAAAACCTATTTTTGCTTTGTCAGTAGGATATGCTGTTGGTTGTAGCCCAAAATGAATGCTTATCTAGTTTAAAAAAACACTACAAGCCTCTGTTGCTCCTCGGAGGTGTAACTTACATCCCTGAGGATACAGGAGCTAAGGTTTGTAAAGCGAGAGCCATTTGGTCCATTCTATGTTCCATCTCTTCAAACCTACCATAAGAGAGCCTTTGAGGGCTTACACCTGCAGGGTCCATCAAGGCCCTGTTGTAATGTCAGGATTCCTTAGAGACCCAACACAAAGGATGTAGTAGAAGAACGTATACCGGGCCGGACTTAACATTAGAGAGATAAGGAATGATCAGGGACAAGCAAAGGTCGAGGGAGCCAGAAGTCACATAATCGAGGGATAGAAGTCGAGTCAAGGGAACCAGAAATCACAGTAGCGAAATACAAAGGCTGGGTCAATAATACAGAAACGAGAATGGTCAGAAAGCCGAGGTTGATATACAAGATACCCAGAAAAGTAAAGCACTATTGGGAACTGTAAGTAGAACCAAAACAGGGCAAAGAATGGGTGAATCTGCCTTTTATAGGCTAGATCTTTAAACTTGAAGCCACGCCCCCAAAATGTCAGAGTTGGGAAATTTTGTCAGGCCATGATGTAATTTGCGTCATGACATTGTCACACACGTGCAACGGTGATGTTGCGTACCATGTCATAAAAGGGGGTAGAGCTAAAGCAGCTGGCGTTTGACCTGCTGGAGCGAAGCCTAACAGTGTGGAGAGGTTTCCTCTTTGTCTGCAAGCTGTCCCCAACCAAGCATGACGCTGTCAGACAGCACAGGTTGGGCTTGGAGTGTCGGCAACCACTGGGGCTCCACTTGGGGACCCGGTGGCAGGAGATATTGATCAGCATGCTGCAAGCATGTATTGGCTGTGGCCTCCACAGTCTTCTTTTCACGACCCGGATGCGGCAGTTATGCGCCTGCTGCAGCAGTCGCCTGAGCATCCAACTCAGCAATATCCTATGATGGCAACATGGGCGAGATCCTGCCACGTGGTGGTAGCCCTCAGATTAAATACAAGATACTCTACCTTGTAGCGGATTGGTACCGGGCTGTCCCACGACATGTATGAGAATAAGTGTATTTGGTCATATGGCTGGTTTAATGTGTATGTACATGTATAGAAAGCATGGTATCCGGGTATAATGACAGTTAAATGTATGTAAAGAATTGTATTCCTCTAGTTGTTCGGTAGAATCATTCAAATAAAACAAGGGAATGAAACTACCGAAAAACCAGACCACCCAGGAATGAGTGTGCCTCCAATTACCGTTTGCAACAATGTTGCAAACAGGTAATTGGCAATCAGTGCAGTGTGGTCTTTGTCCTCTGGGTGGCCGCCATTCGGGAAACAAACACGTGGCGGCGGCCATCTTAAACTACCGAACAGCGGTGTTTTGCCGTCGAGTGTCTGGAACTAAAATCGGACACTTGACTAGGCAAACACCGCTGAGACCTCCATACTTCCAGAAATTCGTATGGAAACTACCGAATGACCCGCCGTTCGGTAGAAAGAGCCCCATAAACAAGGGAATTCATTCAAACCCTCTCCAGGCTCTATAACACAGGCAATTCGCCTGTTTTCATTCCCTTGTTTGTGACCGACCGCAGGGCCAAAATGCATGGAACTGTTTTCGGATACTTTACCCATGCGGTCGGTCAAATCTTTGGAACCCCATATCTCACGAACCATTCATCCGAATGGGCTAATTTTTAAGTATGTTGGTCCCCCAGAATAGAGCTATCTGGGGATGTTGGATTTGTGGATGTACCCCAAGTATTTAGGGTACATCCAAAACTCGGGGAAAACTGTGTACACAATAAGGGGATTATGATGCTAGAGGAGGGGAGGAGATCTGTGGGAGGTTACTACTTAGAGATTGGATAATGTCTTAAGTGATAGAACCTCCTCCCTTGCATGGGAGAGGGCTTTATAAGGAACTGTGGAATAAAGCTTGTCAGACTACTCCTGAAACTGTGTGTCGTCCAGTTATTGGGATTGCGATGGGGATACTGCTGTATTACTTTACCTGCTGGAAACCTTGCCTATGGACTTAACATCACCTTGTTCCTGAGCCTCACTGGAATCTCTAGTGGAGAATAGCTGTGCAAGATCGGCTCTCCGCTACATTGGTTGGCAGCGCTGGGATCCAAACTCACAGAGGAACAAGCGTAAATGGAGTACGGATGGAGATTGATTTTTCTGCGCTAAAACGCTCCACGCTAAAGGACCTCCTAGAGGCAAGGGGTATACAAGCCAGCAATAAGAAGAAAGCAGTACTTGTTACAGAACTCATGGCAGAGTACAGAATGGAGGGCGATTCAGTTCCGGCACAGAGGGAGCCGGGAGGAACACCACAAGGATCGGAATTCCAGAGGCAGGTTCAGTTCAGGCTATCCTTTTATGGGGAAAACCCCCCAACAGAAATTGTTACCAGGACAATGGCCGAGGTACAAGAATTCATCCTAAGGACACAGGCACCAGAACAAAGCTCTGCAATTAATGTGCCACAGGAAGGTAAGCCTAAAATACCATACCAGGCTTTTAAAACATATGTGGAGGCAGAGGAAGATATAGACGCTTTCCTGCAAGACTTTGAAAGACTGTGTGCACTGCATAAAATTAACGCAGAGGACTGGGTACCTATTTTGGCCAGAAGGTTAACCGGGAGGGCAGCAGAGGCATATCGGACTGTACCTAATGACGAAATAAGGAATTACAGTAAAGTGAAAGAAATTATACTCGCCAGGTATGCTATAACACCCGAGGCATACCGGCGGAGGTTCCGGGATCTAAAGAAAACAGAGAAGGACTCGCACGCAGAGTGGGCATGCCGATTACAGGGGGCAGCGCTCGGGTGGGTGCAAGCTAGCAAGGCACGTTCTATGGAGGATGTAATACAAATGTTGCTGATGGAGCAGTTCTATGAGGGAGTAACCAATGAGGTCCAGGAATGGGTAAGGGACAGAAACCCTACTTCCCTTACCGAGGCGGCTAGGAAAGCGGATGACTACCTGGATGCACGCAGGTCACAAAAACCTGCAGCTCCAAAAGCAACCTTTAAAACATTCGGGGGAAACAACTACACCCCAGCTCCACCGAGACCGCTACCACCACCTCCACCACCCGCTGCACAGCCCCGGTTCCGACAACCCACCGCTGGCCCCTGTCATCACTGCCAGAAGTGGGGACATTATAAAAGGGAATGCCCACAGCTACGGGACCGTTCCACCTGGATTCGTCCAGGCCCACCTCCACCCAGGGCGGCCGCAGCCCACCACTACCAGGACCTAGTCACCACCCCATATGGTTCCGCAGTCCCCATTACTACTGTGGAACAATGGGAGGTACTGCACGAGGCAGATCCGGTCCAGGCCAATGTGGATAATCTACGGCACCATCGACAGACGGTATATCTGAATGGTACAGCAGTCCGGGGATTACGAGATTCGGGAGCCACCATCACTTTGGTACAGAGCCACCTGATTTCAGATCAGGCAAAACTGAACAAAACTGTTGCCGTCCGGGTAGCTGGGGGAGCAGTGTACCGGCTACCTACAGCAAGGGTACATTTACATTGGGGAGCGGGGGCAGGGGAAGTGGAGGTGGGGTTGATGCCACATTTACCGGCGGAGGTTTTATTGGGGAACGATCTGGGGAGGCTCACTTCTGCTTTTGAGCCCCAGTCACCCACCACAGGAGAGGTCAACCCTGTAGTCACCCGACAACAGGCCCGCACCCAGGACCACAACACACTGCCGGAGGTCCAGGTAAGCAACCCTACCCCCCCTCTAGAATGTGTCCCCTGGGCTCCACCTAATGAATTTGTAGCTGAAGTCGCAACAGACCCCACGCTTCAGGTGTATAGGGACAAGGTTGGCACGGGTTCCCCCGGGGCGGAGGGAGAGAAGTTTATCTGGGATAAACAACTTTTATACAGGGAAACAACCAAACAGATTACGGGGTTAGACCCGATAGCGAGGAGACAATTAGTGGTACCACAGCGGTACCGGGCTGAATTACTCCGGATAGCGCATGATATTCCGCTATCCGGACATCTAGGGGTTAGTCGCACCAGGTACAGACTAACCCAGAGTTTCTTCTGGCCAGGGATTAGCCAGGAAGTACGCAGATATTGCACGACTTGCGATACCTGCCAGAGAGTGGGAAAAAGGGGGGATCGCAGGAAGGCTAAACTTCACCCCTTACCCATAATAGAGGAACCTTTTAGCCGAATAGCGGTGGATCTGATAGGCCCCCTCAATAAAGTTAGCCCGTCAGGAAAACGGTATATTTTAACGGTCGTAGATTATGCCACCAGGTATCCAGAAGCAGTGGCTCTGACCAACATCCACGCTGAGACGGTCGCGGATGCCCTCATGCGGATATTCTCCCGGATGGGATTACCCAGGGAGATTATCTCGGATCAGGGTACCCAGTTTACCGCAGAATTCACCCAACACCTCTGGAGGATCTGTGGCATTAAGCCTATTATCAGCGCCCCTTACCACCCCCAGACGAACGGGCTCTGCGAACGATTCAATGGTACCTTGAAGCAGATGCTCCGAACCTTCGCAGAGACCCACAAGGACTGGGAACGATTCCTGCCGCACCTCCTATTTGCATACCGGGAGGTGCCGCAGGAATCCACAGGGTTCTCCCCGTTTGAATTATTGTTTGGAAGGAGGGTCCGAGGCCCATTGGATCTTATTAGAGAGCATTGGGAGGGAGACCGGAGCACAGATGGCACTCCCATCCTACCATATGTGTTGGCCTTTCGGGACCGCCTAGAAGCGTTGACCAAGACGGTACGGGAAAACCTTCAGGAGGCCCAGACCCGCCAGCGTACATGGTATGATCGGGGAGCCAGGGACCGTAGCTTTCAGGTCGGGCAGAAGGTACTAATTTTAAAACCTGTCCGACATGATAAGTTACAGGCCGCCTGGCAGGGCCCATATAAGGTGGTGGAGCAAAGATGCGATACCACCTATATTATCGGCCCCTGCACAGGGACTGGGGGGCGACGCATGCTCCATGTGAACATGCTGAAGCCCTACCACGAGCGTACTGAGGAGGTAACCGCCATCTGTGCCCCTAACACGGAAGAGTTTGACAGCTTACCCCTCCCCGATTTGCTGGGGGATGGGCAGCTGTCCGGAGATTTAGGGGAGGTTACGCTGGGAGATCGGCTGAGCCCACAGGAGCGGATCGAGGTACAGCAACTATTGGAAGAGAAACGCGACACGTTCTCTAATGTACCTGGATACACGCCTCTGGCAACTCACCGGGTCGAGACCCCAGGGCAACTACCCATGCGCCAGACGCCATACCGCATTCCAGAAGCGGTACGGGCAAACATGCGTAAGGAGATCGACGAAATGCTCCAACTGGGGGTGATTGAACCCTCAGACAGTCCTTGGGCATCTCCTGTAGTCCTCGTACCAAAGCGAGACGGTACGACCCGCTTCTGCGTGGACTATAGGAGATTGAACGAGAAGACTGTATCTGACGCCTATCCGATGCCCCGGATAGACGAGTTACTGGACAGAATGGCCAGGGGCCAATACCTCACCACTATTGACTTGTGTAAAGGGTATTGGCAAATCCCCCTGGCCCCAGACGCCATCCCGAAGTCGGCCTTTGTCACCCCATTTGGCTTGTACCAGTTTAAGGTCATGCCATTTGGGATGAAAAACGCCCCAGCCACCTTCCAAAGGATGGTGGATCGACTCCTAGATGGATTCCAGGACTATACATGTGCCTACCTGGACGATATTGCTATTTTTAGCAATACGTGGCAGGAACACTTAGCTCACATCGGAGCTGTACTAGATAGGATAAGGGAAGCAGGTCTGACCTTGAAGCCGGCCAAGTGTAGTATCGGCATGGCTGAGGTACAATACCTGGGACATAGAGTAGGGTGCGGTAAACAAAAACCCGAACCCGCCAAAGTAGAGGCTGTAGCCCAGTGGCCCACCCCTAGGACTAAGACCCAGGTTTTAGCGTTTCTAGGGACAGCAGGGTATTACCGGAAGTTTGTTCCCAATTATAGCGCCCTGGCCAAACCCCTCACTGACCTGACCCGTAAGAACCTTCCCCGCCAAGTAAACTGGACCCCGGAGTGTGAGCAGGCATTCCAACAATTGAAAAATGCACTGATAAATGCCCCTGTCTTGGCAGCTCCCAATCCAACTAAACGTTTTCTTGTTCACACAGACGCTTCTATGTTTGGATTGGGGGCAGTACTGAGTCAAGTCGGGGCCGATGGCGGGGAACATCCAGTGGCTTACATCAGTCGCAAACTGTTACCTCGAGAAGTAAGCTACGCCGCCATCGAAAAGGAATGCCTGGCTGTGGTGTGGGCCCTAAAGAAGCTACAACCCTATTTATATGGACAGCCCTTTTCCTTGCTCACGGATCACAACCCGTTAGTCTGGCTGAACCGGGTGGCTGGAGACAACGCCAGGCTGCTGCGCTGGAGTTTGGCGCTACAGCCTTTTGACTTTAATATCCAGTACCGGCCGGGTAAGCAGAATGGAAATGCTGACGGGTTGTCAAGACAAACTGACTTAGAGAAATGATCCGTGAGCCCCCGGACATCCCCAAGCCGATCCGTGTTGGATCAGACTGTGTATGCCGGCTTGTGGGCAAGGGGGAGCAGTGTAGCGGATTGGTACCGGGCTGTCCCACGACATGTATGAGAATAAGTGTATTTGGTCATATGGCTGGTTTAATGTGTATGTACATGTATAGAAAGCATGGTATCCGGGTATAATGACAGTTAAATGTATGTAAAGAATTGTATTCCTCTAGTTGTTCGGTAGAATCATTCAAATAAAACAAGGGAATGAAACTACCGAAAAACCAGACCACCCAGGAATGAGTGTGCCTCCAATTACCGTTTGCAACAATGTTGCAAACAGGTAATTGGCAATCAGTGCAGTGTGGTCTTTGTCCTCTGGGTGGCCGCCATTCGGGAAACAAACACGTGGCGGCGGCCATCTTAAACTACCGAACAGCGGTGTTTTGCCGTCGAGTGTCTGGAACTAAAATCGGACACTTGACTAGGCAAACACCGCTGAGACCTCCATACTTCCAGAAATTCGTATGGAAACTACCGAATGACCCGCCGTTCGGTAGAAAGAGCCCCATAAACAAGGGAATTCATTCAAACCCTCTCCAGGCTCTATAACACAGGCAATTCGCCTGTTTTCATTCCCTTGTTTGTGACCGACCGCAGGGCCAAAATGCATGGAACTGTTTTCGGATACTTTACCCATGCGGTCGGTCAAATCTTTGGAACCCCATATCTCACGAACCATTCATCCGAATGGGCTAATTTTTAAGTATGTTGGTCCCCCAGAATAGAGCTATCTGGGGATGTTGGATTTGTGGATGTACCCCAAGTATTTAGGGTACATCCAAAACTCGGGGAAAACTGTGTACACAATAAGGGGATTATGATGCTAGAGGAGGGGAGGAGATCTGTGGGAGGTTACTACTTAGAGATTGGATAATGTCTTAAGTGATAGAACCTCCTCCCTTGCATGGGAGAGGGCTTTATAAGGAACTGTGGAATAAAGCTTGTCAGACTACTCCTGAAACTGTGTGTCGTCCAGTTATTGGGATTGCGATGGGGATACTGCTGTATTACTTTACCTGCTGGAAACCTTGCCTATGGACTTAACATCACCTTGTTCCTGAGCCTCACTGGAATCTCTAGTGGAGAATAGCTGTGCAAGATCGGCTCTCCGCTACATACCTCGACCCACAAGAGGAGTGGTAGGTAAGTGAGCACTCAGCTTCGCCCAGAAAATGGGCACACAGCCTGTCAAAGGGCTGAAGAAACGGGTCATCATAGTCAGATGGCTGTGGTAAGGTCTGTGTGGCAGCAGGCTGCGGCATGACGGCCGTTTTAAGCAGTAGGCCATAATCTCCTGAATCGCTTGGGTTAAACAGCCGCTGATGATATGCCATGCAAGGGTGCCAGTGGAGACCGATATAACGGCTCATGTGGGTGATTTACAAACCCGGGCAGAGGATCGGCTGCCGCCCCTGTCTCGAGTATGTCTGCAGGCTGCAAAGGCACCTTTGGGCAGTATGACGTTTTCTCCTAGGATATCCTGATACTTAAATTAATCCATCTTGCCTTCCACACCCTGCAGGTTTCCAGTGCTAGAAGATGCAAAGGATCCCCAGGGCATTATCAAGCTACCACCGTGCTTAACTGTAGGCAGAGTGTTTTTTTAGCGTATGCTTCTTTCAGTTCTTTCAGCAACAGGAGTGTTATAAAAAAATTACATAGAAAATAATAGTCGGGAGAGCATCCCTAGAGGCCCTCCTAACTACCCCTTGTACCACTGGGATCAGATGTTTCTAGTTATATCCAAACCCAAGCAATTAAAACCAGCAGTGCGTATCTGCGTTTCCATACACTGGGCTTTATTCTAAGCAATCTGGCTGATAAAAAAATATTTGTCACTGTGGCTTGAATAGCAGTCTTTTGCTATTCAATAACCACTAATATACACTAACCTAATGATACTTAAAAAGCATTTATTGCCTGGTAAAATGGAGAGCAAATAAACGGCTTAATAAGTTTACTATTCAGACTGTTTCTAAGGAGCTCCACCATGTAAATACTTACAAATATTGTTAGTTTTTTTTTTTTTTAGCTCTGATCAGGTGTGCAGTCTTCATGATCCACAGTGTAAGTCTGTCAGATGTTCCTATAGATGCATGGGGTCTAAAATACAAAATGAGTAGCTGACTGTTCCTTAACCTGTCAATCAGTTATTTGCACTGGAGTGCACTGGAGTGCTACAGGATCCCACAGTCTCTCCATCACATCTACACAGTGATTCTACTGTCACTATTGTGATTATTCTTCTGGCAAACACATCACACAATTCACCCCAAAAAAACAGGACGAGAGTGATATAAAGGAACGCTACCATGTAAAAAAAAAAAAAAGCAATTGGTTCTAATCTTTAACCGTATACATGCCAGGCACAACCATACCTTAAAATATAACATTCACTCACATACTGAGCGTTTCAAATTCCAGTTAGTATTGCTGCAAAATCCCTAGAAAAAAAGGCAATATGCGTGCTGCTCTTCTGTAATGGCAGGCTCCTACTTCCACAATTAAGGTGAAAGAGTAACATTACTAAGCATATCTAAGGTCTACACTTAAACTGGGTATTTTTCACAAATTATCAAAATTACTCTCAAAATATCATCCACATAGTAAAAAATCAAGAGGAAGTACAAATCGCAGAATTGTAATTATTCGTTCAGAGCAGATATAAAATAGAAAAATAATCCATACTCACTGCCATTTTCTTTTCCTGTCTATGTGCCATGCAGCATTACAATGGATATAACACCTTCCAATACAAACTAGACAGGAAAACATCCTAATTAAAAATAAAAGGAACTTCCTCTATCACCCCAGTCTTGTGTCAAAGCCACATTTTAAGAAGAGGAAAAAGGGTGGGGTACCTTATCTTGCCATGGCACATAGCTAATAAAACAAAATAATGGTAAATATGGATGTATTTTATATTTTCCTGGCGATATCCATGGTAGTACTACAATGGGGGATAACCAAGCTTACAAAACCATGGAGTGAGAGCCAAACAGCAAAGTCAAGAAGAATAAATTATATTTAATAAATGATATATAATAATTTTAAAGAGGGCAGAAAGAACTCCTCTACCAAATTGGGAGATATGATACACTCTAGTTTAACCCCTTAAGGACACATGACATGTCTGACACGTCATGATTCCCTTTTATTCCAGAAGTTTGGTCCTTAAGGGGTTAAGGGTAGGAAGCCTTCAGCACTCCAGATGTTGTGCACTACATCTGCCCAGATATTTTGCCAGCATTATGGCTGTAGAAGCATTATCGGAGATGAAGTCCACAACATCTGGTGTGCTGAAGGTTGCCTACCACAGATCTAGATGATCATGTTTTCCAAAAGTATTTTGTGCTGAAATCTGGTCTGATGACACATGAGCTGCAGGTGCCTGAGATGAAGCCACTGATCTAGTCGAATGTGCTCAAAGTCCCAAGAGAACTGGAACTTGCAAAGCTGGATATACTCTGGAGCTTGCTATTACAGTCCAGGGTTCCATTAATGGGAGAAGAGGATGCCTGGCCTTTCTTTCATCCCAATGAGAATCCTGATTAAACAAGAAGATTAATAGAGAGGCACGGACAGAAAAGGACTGACAGAATATCCATTAACTATCCCCAAATTGATACCGGAGAAACTGACGGAAGCCAAGCACAGAGAGATGGACACAGGTTTCTTCAGGAAGGAAGAGATTCTTTATTCGGTTCACCGATCGGGACTCAGAGGGACTAATGTCACCAAAATACAACAAGTTCTGAGCCCCGGACAATAGTGCAGGCTCCTTATATAGGCATATAACTCCTCCCATATTAAGCTCCACCCGCACATTCTCTTAACCAATCAAAACAAATAAGAATTAACTTCCTGCTTGACCGCATGGCTTGTCCAGCACAATGGAGGAGGGGAATACTACATCCTGTATTCTCGCACATGCTCCGTACACTACTGATCGTATCTTGCCACGTGCAACCAACCGACCGATACGTCAGCATATGCACGTACACATGCCACGTGGTAATCTCAGCCTACTAAATTTATTTTTACCGAGATTCCACCACATTCCCCCCTTTGATGCCTCTTGATATTTCACAATTACTTGAGGCATCACTTAACCTTGGTTTGCATACACCTCAGGTTACCATGAACCAGACCAGACTTTTCCTATGATGTGAATCCCTCAACACTCCTCTTCCTGCATTGGTTCTCCCTGATCTAGAGCCTTATATTTATATATAGCCATTATCTGTGCTGCAGCCTTCCTTTCTGCTATATTTTCTATCAGGCCTTGCACAGACCTAACTACTAAGGGAATAAGACATGGCAGGAGTAGACACAACATTAAAATCAGTATGACTCCGCCTACCAATGCCTTAAGCCCTCCAAACTGCTCATACCAGTTACCAAACCAACTACTTGGATTGTACCCTTTCCATACCTGTGTAGGCACATGCGCTAGTTTAACCATATGGCTAGTAAGCGCAGCTATTGCTTGCCCTTCGTCATCTATTTGAAGACAGCAATTGCTCAGGTTAAACTTCCCACATACACCTCCCTCTACTGCCAATAGGTAATCCAAGGCTAATCTATTTTGGTACACTGCTGTCCTCATCCTGGTATTATGCTTCGCTAGAAGATTGAGCGCTTGTGAGGTCTCATTAGTAATTATCTCAACCACCGCCTGTAATCTTATAATGCGGTTGAGCATATAAATTGGGGTCCTATATCCGAAGGTACCATCCTCGTGGCTGGCCCATAATAATCTATAATATGCTGGGGAGGCCATTCATCATCTTCCCAGGCAACCTATCTCTATGGGTCCCCTTTTCTTCCTATGATTCACATCATACACTTTAACACCCAAAGTCTCACCTGTTTCAATAGGTAACAAGAAGAAGGATGGTTTGAGCATACCTAACACACATGCCCCTTCCCAGTCCTGTGGCAACTCTGAATAGGCCTTCTTACCACAGATCCAGTACAAATTTGCTGGGGCTTTCCAACTAGATGTGATGGATAAATCAAACCATACGTCCTTTAAATTGGCATATCTTGCAAACGGGTTAGATGGTTCTGAGACATTTGAGGCCGACCACCAAGTTGTATTCTTTGTATCATCATCATAAGCTTTTTGCCCTAGACAAGTTAACTCTCCTACAGAAGTATTAAACATCATTCCTTTCCTTGCTATGCAAACATAACCTATGATGGAGGTCTTTAATCTCCACTCAGATTTACCTCTAACACTCATCTGATAATCGGCTTGTGAAGATATTAATTGTTCAACTGCCTCAGAACCGGACATTACCTCCTTTGCTTCCCAAGGCCATTGGTCTCCCATGTTAGTACCTCCACACACATAGCAGTTGGTTACATTAAGACTACCGGCAATACTCTCAGCTAAATCTATGAACAGGTTTTTAGCGTTATGGGGGATCTTATTATCTATACTCATCTCTTCATAAAACGAATGGAATACCTGATGAGTTTGGGAGGTTACCGTATCGGTCTCTATCCCTATAGACAATACTGTCCCAGGGTCTAAACCCGTCCCGTATATTTGAAACCCAAATAAGTTACCATATCTATCTAAGAATTGGTCAGGATTGTTTATAAGAATATGGACTGGATTGCATTCCATAGACTTACAGTATGGATTGGTAGGCAACTTAGTCACAATCATGTCCTTGTCTGCTGTCTGTCCCCAAGTTGCCCACCCCACACAAGACCAATATGGGCAAAAATTATAATCCCTATTTGGGCATCTAGGACTCACATACTTATTTTTACTACTGGGACATATATATTTATCATTAGACCCAAAAGTTCTCTCCCATCTAAGATCCCCACATACATTCCACGGCTTTCTACCACTTGATATTGCTTTACATGCATCAAATAGCAGAACACCCGAAGAATGTACGGATTCTAACACCGTTTTATTTATTAGGGTCCCCTGAGGATCTCCATTCCTGAGAGTCAACCAAATTGTACGGGGTTGATACTCTGGATTGAAGCACCTAGGTTCTCCTATCCCTAAATGGCATACACTATACTCTACATTTAAGTATCTACACCTAGACACATCACCTTTACACTCATATTGCGAATGCCAAATTAAGGTCTGGGAAATATGGTTACCTGTTCTTGTAGTCTTAATGCATACCTCACAGCTAGGAGTGTCGGTACCTCTACCTTCCTGAATATAAAAATACATATAAATAAACATTATCACAAATACATCTTTCGTCGGCTGCATCCTCAGTCTTCGTCCGTGCGATGGCACCTCAGCTTCCAGGATGTAAGGGCTGCAGGGAATGGAGTTCTGCTCGTCTTCACAGGGGTCCCTTCGAGACTTTCCTGACTTTTAAATTTCACGTTGGTGAGCGGACAGGCTTTATCATGGCCGTCTTAACACTCACTTACCAATCTCTGAAACAATAAAATTTGTAATCCACAAGTTTCCTCGTCACTCCGACTGAGTCGTGCGTTTTAACTGGATCTTTCAGGGATTCTCTGGATCTGGTGTAGCTTGCCAAGAATCTACCGCTGCTGGTTTAACCCTCGAGTGATGAATCCACGGAGTCACTTCAGCCACTTTTATCGCTGTAGGGGTAGACAAAAGAACAACAAAAGGACCTCTCCACTTGGGCCCTAACGGTACATTATTCCACTCTTTAATCCACACTTGGTCTCCTGGGTGGTAACTATGAACTGGGGGATAAATATTCACAGGTAATCTGTCTTGTACCCATTTCTGTACCTCCTCCATAGTCTTACCCAACTCTACAACCTGCTGCCAGGTAATTCCTTCTCCCAACTGACTCAAATCCCCCCTTAAGTTACCAAGTACGGGAGGTGGACGCCCATACATGATTTCAAAAGGAGAGAGACCCATCCTTCTGGTAGGTGTACTGCGAATTCGCAACAGAGCTATAGGCAAAAGGACGTTCCACTTAAGTTGGGTTTCCTGACACATTTTTGCCAACTGGTTCTTAATAGTTCTATTCATTCTCTCTACTTTACCAGAACTCTGAGGTCTATATGCCGTATGAAGTCTCCACTTTATACCAAGCATATGAGTCAGTTGTTGTAGGCACTGATGAACAAAAGCTGGACCATTGTCCGATCCTATAGAGCAGGGTAGTCCATATCGGGGTATTATTTCTCGTAGCAGGAATCTCACAACTTCTCCTGCTTTCTCTGTACGAGTACGACATGCTTCTACCCAGCCTGAATAGGTGCACACAACTACTAGTAGGTAGCGATGTCCACCAGATTTAGGCATTACTGTATAGTCAATTTGTAGATCGGACATAGGGAGTCCCCCCATATACTGAACTCCTGGTGGCTTTACTGGTCCTTGCCTTGCATTATTTTTAGCACACGTTACACATCTTCGTACAATGGCTTGAATTAAGTTGGACAATCTTGGTATGTAGAAATGTTTTCTGAGAGATTCTTCTGTACTATCTCTTCCAGAATGCATCCCGTTATGATAGTTTTGGACGATTTCTACCGCTAGTGATGCTGGAATGACTATTCTCCCATCTTCTAACTGATACCATTTGTTCTCCAAATACTTTCCAGGTTCAGTCTTTAACCACTCCTCTTCTTGAGCTGTATAAACTGGAGTCCATTGAGACAGTGGAGTTGGAATAAGAGCAGCTATATGTTCCACATATTCCTGTCTTCCTGATTCAGCGGCACGCTTAGCTGCACTATCTGCCATCCGATTTCCTTTGGTTACATCACCATCTCCTCTCAGATGCGCTCGACAATGTATAATACTGACTTCTTTCGGTTCCCATACTGCTTCCAATAGTTGTAGTATTTCAGCTGCGTACTTGATTTCTTTGCCCTCTGAATTCAATAGTCCTCTTTCTTTATACAAAGCTCCATGGGCATGAGTGGTTAAAAACGCATACTTGGAGTCCGTGTAGATGTTCACTCTTAAACCTTCAGCCAATTGTAACGCTCGTGTCAGTGCTATCAATTCTGCCTTTTGTGCTGATGTTCCTTTTGACAGTGGCCGAGCTTCTATCACCTTATCTATCGTTGTTACTGCATATCCTGCATAGCGAATCCCTTCTTTCACATAACTACTGCCGTCTGTATAATATTGGACATCGGGGTTCTGGATGGGAAAATCACGAAGATCTGGTCTACTTGAAAATACTTCATCCATTACTTCCAAACAATCATGTTGACTTTCAGTAGGTTGCGGCAGAAGGGTAGCTGGATTTAAGGTATTTACAGTCTCTAAATGCACTCTTGGGTTTTCACACAACATTGCTTGATACTTGGTCATACGGCTGTTACTAAACCAATGATTTCCTTTGTAATCCAACAACGTCTGTACTGCATGTGGAACTCGTACATAAAGTTCTTGACCTAGAGTGAGTTTATCGGCTTCAGCTACCAGCAGTGCGGCTGCAGCTACGGCTCTTAGACAAGGTGGAAGACCGCTGGCCACTGCGTCCAGTTGTTTAGACATGTAGGCAACAGGTCTTTGCCATGATCCCAAGTACTGTGTCAATACTCCCACAGCCATTCTTCTTTGCTCGTGTACATACAAGTAGAATGGTCGTGTGTGATCAGGTAGACCTAATGCTGGGGCACTCATCAAAGCCCTCTTCACATCTTCAAATGCCGTTTGCTGTTCTTGAGTCCATAGGAAGGGGTCGTGTTCTGTACCCTTGATAGCTGTATACAGAGGTTTTGCCAATATCGCATAACTGGGAATCCATATCCTACAGAAGCCTGCTGCCCCCAAGAACTCTCGCACTTGTCTTCTATTCTTGGGTGTTGGTATTTGGCACACAGCTTCTTTTCTCTCTGGCCCCATTATTCTTTGACCTTCAGAGATATGGAATCCCAGATATTTGACAGTTGGCAAACACAACTGGGCCTTCTTCCTAGACACCTTGCATCCTGCCTTCCAGAGAATGTGTAGTAGATCGTGTGTTGCTTGCTGACATATTTCTCTTGTAACTGCTGCTATCAACAAGTCGTCTACATACTGTAATAGTACACACTCTCCTGGGATGGACTTGAAATCCAGTAGATCTTGACTCAGAGCTGAACCAAATAGGGTCGGTGAGTTTTTAAACCCTTGGGGCAATCTTGTCCAAGTCATCTGGCGTTTCGAGCCCGTTACAGCGTTTTCCCATTGGAAAGCGAAGATACATTGGCTTTCTGCGGCAATTCGAAGGCAAAAGAAGGCATCTTTGAGGTCTAGGACTGTAAAATAGGTAGCCCCGCTAGGAATTAAAGCAAGCAGGTTATACGGATTGGGCACAACTGGGTGTATACTAACAACCGCATCATTGACTGCTCTCAAGTCCTGCACAGGACGATACTCATCTGTACCGGGCTTTTGAACAGGCAGCAATGGGGTGTTCCAGGGGGAAGTACAGAATTTTAGGATACCATACCGTATGAACTTATCCAGATAAGATTGAATATTTTTCTTAGCCTTCTGCGGGATGTGATATTGCCGTAGGCTCACTGGATAAACCCCAAGCTTTAGTTCGATTCGAATGGGTGGAATATTGCGGGCCAGTCCTGGTGGGTTGTTCTCTGCCCAAACTCCTGGTATGTTGAATAAGGATTCATCACTCTTAGGGTTTTGGCTAGTCAACGCTGTATAAAGTCGCCACTCTTCTTCCTTTGGTACGGATAATGTCATAATACCTGAAGGTCCATTAAACTTTAAGGATGTTGTTCCGTTTGGTAGGAACGTAATCTGCGCTTGTAATTTGGATAGCATATCACGTCCCAACAATTGGACTGGACATTCAGGCATGTAAAGGAATTGATGTATTACTACGTGGCCTCCCAATGTACAGAGTCGACTTTGTACAGAGAACCGGTTTTGCAGCACTCCTTCCAGTTGCTCCTATTACGGTAATAGTTCTTCCAGATGGAGGAGCAACCAGATCAGTCACCACCGAATGTTCAGCACCAGTGTCGATCATGAATGCACTCCTTTTTCCCCCTATTGATACATCGACCATAGGCTCCGCTCGACCAAGGGGGATGGAGCCCGGTCGGTATCAATAGCTCTCCATGACCGTGTCAGCCAATCCTACAAAGTCCCTATCTTCTCTATCGCGGGACCTTTGCGCTGCGGGATAGTATCTATCTTCTCTTACACTTCCTCTGTTACCACTATTACTCCCTCCGGGACCTCCTCTACCTCTCGCTCTGCCTCTAAAGTTTCCATAACCTGCCCTGGGTGGGTCTCTCTCGTATTGCTCTCTTTTTGGACACTCGCTTCTCCAATGCCCTTCTTCTCTACAATACGCGCACTGATTCCTACTCAGGGGTTCCCTATTCCACCTACCATCGCCTCTATCTGGGCCCCGTCTATCTACGCTTGCGATCGCTACCACTAGCATATCCGCCTTTTTACGCATCTTGCGCTCTTCCTCTTTCTTACTTTCTGATTCCCTATTCATATATACCTTATTTGCTACCTCCATTAGTTGGGTGATGGACATTCCTGCAAACCCTTCTAACTTCTGTAGCTTGCGCTTAATATCTCCGTAAGCTTGGCTAACAAAGGCAGAGTTTACCATTCGGGAATTCTCAGTGTCTTCCGGATTAAAGGGGGTATACAAACGGTATGCCTCCAGTAATTGGTCATAAAAGACACTAGGCGCTTCATCAGTTTTCTGAATCACCTCAACCGTCTTCGACATATTTATGGCTTTCTTCCCTCCGGCTTTCATGCCAGCAATTATAGCGTCTCTATAGGCTTTTAGTTGAACCATATCTGCGCCATTAACATTCCAGTCGGGATCGGTATTAGGATAATGAGTTGCGGCCCATGCTGCTGGATTTGCTTGGTTTAAAGTACGGGCTTCTTCCTCCAGTGCTTTAATAGCCGCTTGATTTATCCTAGTCCTCTCCTCGTTATTAAACAATGTCATTAATAATTGCTGGCAATCAGCCCAAGTTGGATTATGCGTCTGGACTATCGAGGTGAACAGGTCGGTCATGGCTTGTGGCTTTTCAGTATACGAGGAATTGTGGGTCTTCCAATTCAAGAGATCGGTAGTCGTGATGGGACATATACGAAGACTGGGTCAGCATACACCATTTGACCTAAAGCATCAAGATAGGCTGACCCAGGATTCAAACGAAGAGGCATCTGGTAATGTTTAGGTTTTTGGGTACCGGTCAGTTGTCGGGTTAGTATAGGCTTCGTGGAGGGACGTCGGTTAGAGGTTCCGGTCGGGGGGTAATAAGGCGTGGGGATAGAGAAGCTTTATCATGGGGAAGGCCGGTGAATAAAATATTCCGGGCCGGGCTAGAGGAAGCCTGACCGGAAGCTTGAAATGGCGCCAAATCGGAATAGATGGACTTAACGGGGGCTGGTGTCGGAAGGGGAGGTTTTTTTATGGCGTGGGGTGGATTCTGAACTGGAGGAGGATGGGGACAACGGGTGAGGGGGTTTGGAACTTCCTGAACTTGTATCACCTCCCCCTACAGGGAAATAAGGGGGCGGCATAGGGATCTCGGACTCAGGGGGCGTGTCCAAAATGGGCTTAACCGTGGTCCTAGTGGACAAACAAGTCCTGGCCACCATGAGGCGACATTGCTCCTCGTGGCATATTCGGACCCATCTTGGCAAGTCGTTTACGGCCTGCCTCCAACAATCAATGTATGGAAACTGTCCGTAAAGTTCAGGCCTACCTGATACAGCCACGTGTACACGCTGTACCAGATTTGGATCTAAACTGCCACGTGGCGGCCATGCCGCAACCAAAGTAGGCCATTCCCTAGTACACAAAGTGATCAAACGGGCAGGAGACATTTTTTTTTTTTTTTTTTTTTTTTTTATAATTCTTTATTTTTGTAGTGCATATGATGGTAACAAATGCTTAAGAGGTACCCCAAAGGCATTCCTCTAGCGTAGTGTATACAGTTAATACATAAGGGTAAACAGTAGGTCTTGCACATTTTTTGGTAAGGAAGTTGACAGCATAGATTTACGTTCCATTTATATAAGACAATAAGTAGTACCAAGATTTTCCTCGCGAAGTTTAGCAGATTAAACAGTAACATTTTGCACAGCCCCTGAATAAAGACTCGCTAGCTTGTAATAAACATGGTAGACTAGTTAGTTATATGGCTGCATTATCTATAGATAAGTTCGTAGCTTGGTATTGAAGAAAAAACAAAGACAAACAAAAAACTAGTTGCAAAAATAGTAACTGAACAGTAATGGTACGTGTAGCCTGTAGTGTTGCGTACCCTGTAACTTAAGTGTATAGGTTTGCATAGGGTGAATTTTACACGTTACATAGATCCTATTTGGTCTAACGTTGCGTCGCCCCAAGTCCCCCTAAGATGATAATGGGTAGACAGCACAGAATTTTGGTTTTGATGGTATAAGGATTAGACAGTGGGAAAACATAACAGATAATATGCTAGCGTTGTCTATAGCATTTGAAATATACCCTGTCTATGTTATGCGTTTGACGATTATATCTAAGCAGGCTTAGGTAGCCCCACGCCTATAGCGCCTCCTATGCAATCCAGCTTTCCAGCGACAGTAAGTAAACCGGCTGGAGCATTTTTTAAACAACACAAATTGTTTTATCTTTTAAAAATGGACATGAAAACGGCATCATGTGTATCATTAGCATTTCACATTAAGCATGCTAGGCTAGTAGTGAGTATGTCAGATTTAGTTACGCTTAAATGTGTGGTAGGCTGAAGTTCTCAAGATTGCTTATATGTGCTATTTTCAAGTAAACTAGACGTTTGTTAGTCATAATATGCAATATGTAAAAATCGTAAATGTACTAGGCATGTTGCTGCCTTTTCAACCATTTGAAAATCAAAAACCAAAAACAGAAGAATATATAGAATAGAACTCATCTGGTTTTAAGTCCCAGTGCCGTGTGGGTCATAGTGTATGACAGGTATGGGGCACGTGTATTCAGTCCGCCTTGGGCCCTCAGCCCACGCCAGTTCTCGAGGCCCGCCGTCCAGTGGCAGGAGATCGCTCGGCAGTGTGTCGTGACCAGTTGTTCAGTAAGAGCAATAAGTCCAGTTGTGCTGGTCTAGGGGGGGGGAGACATTTTAACCCCAAAATCACATACTGTGAATCCCTTTTTAAAATTCTTTACCATACATCCTAAGGGATCCAAAATCGTTGACGCCGACGCGCCCATACTTATCAATGGAGCGTCGTTGACAACGAATGCTATACACACGCTCTATTCAACAGTCACACCCGTTTCTTCCGGCAACAGCACCACGTGGTACAGTTACCAAGTGAAACGTACACAATAACACAATAAAAACATTCAGGGAATTCCCGTACACAAACAGCTGTTACACCAGTCACTAAGTAATCAATATTATGCCCTTTGGCGAAACTATACCGTCACCCACGCTATAATTCTCTATATATGAATTACCCGTCTATAACACACCCCAGTAACATCGTCTTTTACAAACAGCAGTTACAGTACGGTTAGCATAGGTCAAAGTACAATTTAAGGTCACAATACAATTATTAGTGGTTATGGTGTTAGACATGCAATAGACGACAATTATTAGTACTTATATACAGTATCAGTAAATATACAGGGTTATGGTACCGTGCACTATAATACAGCAACACACTATTAACACTCTCGCTAGACGGCAGAGCTCACGCTATCTAGCAAGATATACACGCTACTAAACAATCTTTATCACATATACAATCCCAACTAATCTATTGGCCAGTACCTTAATGGGCTACCTAAAACTATCTACATCCGTTTTGGTTAGCCACACTGCCCAAGCACCACATATAGCGAACTAGAGGGTGGAATTTACAACAGAACCCTTTTAGTCTTTCTACTCTATCAATAGTCTAGTGGGTTCCAAATTTACACGCCTTCCCACTTAGCCAAGATAGGTTGAGAGCTAGCGGACCGAATTTACACAGACGCCGCTTAGTCTCCCGGTCCCTCCGACCTAGCGAACAAATTGTACACCCTAGAACGCTAGTCTAGACAAGACACCAGTGTCCGGCTAGGGCTATTTACACAGAACCCCGCCTGACTCCAAACCAAATCAAACGGTCTTACTAAAGAGCGTTCGATTGAGTGGTGCGCCTTCGCTCCTTCCCTCCGACAGAGGGGGCAGATTCCATACACAGATTAACCCCTTATGGGCCTACCGCACAATCGGTATACCCCTAGTGGGTCCGCCGTCTAAAACAGCGGTCGTCTTACCTCCTCGTTCCTGAACCTGAGTTCACACTCATCGACGGGGACACCCCAGCACTTACTACATAGAGGCCGATGATCTCCTGGACAACAGACCAGTGGCGCCGAGACGAAGGGAGGTCCACACAGAAGTTCAGGGGTGCAGCCGTAGAGAACGTGGGCAAAGATAGACCGTCTCACGCCTCTGCTTCTCAGCTACCGTTGAATGATGAGCTTCCCGGCCAATGCACCAAATGATACCGGAGAAACTGACGGAAGCCAAGCACAGAGAGATGGACACAGGTTTCTTCAGGAAGGAAGAGATTCTTTATTCGGTTCACCGATCGGGGCTCAGAGGTACTAATGTCACCAAAATACAACAAGTTCTGAGCCCCGGACAATAGTGCAGGCTCCTTATATAGGCATATAACTCCTCCCATATTAAGCTCCACCCGCACATTCTCTTAACCAATCAAAACAAATAAGAATTAACTTCCTGCTTGACCGCATGGCTTGTCCAGCACAATGGAGGAGGGGAATACTACATCCTGTATTCTCGCACATGCTCCGTATACTACTGATCGTATCTTGCCACGTGCAACCAACCGACCGATACGTCAGCATATGCACGTACACATGCCACGTGGTAATCTCGGCCTACTAAATTTATTTTTACAGAGATTCCACCACAAAATCATTTTCAGAAGTGGGAAAATGAGAGGTAAAGGCCAAAAGATGTAACCTAGGATGAAATGCATCTTGTGGGACTTATGGTGGAAGACAGGCTCCTGAGAAGATTAAACTACTTTAGTAAAATGTGTGTGGCAGGCAGGAATCAAAGGATCTTGGGTCATGGTACTATACCCAGTGGTGTATTCTGGATTTGTGCTGCCCTAGGCAGGACGAAATTCGGGCACCTCCCCTCCGCCCAACTTTAAATTTGCCCCACCCCTTCCTGTCAAGGCCACACGCACTTTAACTGACAGACACTTTCTCGCTGATGCATGCACTCACTGAAAAATAGAGTAATTGCCACACACACTATTTACCAACACACACTTTCACTGACACACACACTCACTGACAGGAACACAGTCTCAGATACACTGACATACAATGACATACACACACACTCACTGATTTGACACACTCTGACAGACACACACTATTACTCAGACACACGCTGGCTGACTCACACACACTCATTGACAGACGCACACACTCATTGACAGACGCACGCACTCACTGACAGACGCGCACTTACTGACAGACACGCGCACTCATTGACCGACACACACACTCACTGATCTCACACACTCTGATAGACACACACTATTACTCAGACACACACACACTGACTGACTCACACACACACTCACTGACACACAGACACACATAGATAAATGTGTGTACAATAAAACTCATTGGTGGGGACCAGGGGGACATAAGGTCCCTCCTTTAATTAATTAGGGTCTCGACCCGCTGCTCATAGGCGGGGACATTAGGTCCCCCCATTATTTTTTTATTTAGGGTCCCCACCCGCCCTATATTTAGTGTTAAGATAGCAAGAAGCCACTGGCTGCTCGCTGTCATTTAAAACTGGATATAAATGTAACCTGTATAGAAGTGTTAGCGCTATGGTAAGAGTATGTGTAAAAAGTAGCTATTTAGATCTAAATAGCTACTTTTTCATATTGCAAAATTGTTATAGTTCTTGCTAAACCTTTTGTTTGTTTTTTTAAAGATTCTTTATTTTTCATTTTTCAAGGTAAAAAACTGTTTTACAGACAAAAAAGAAGTGGGGTTAGTAGTAGGGTTACAACAATGTGGTATTACACATTTTTCAAGGTAAAAAACAGTTTTACAGAAGAAAAAGAAGTGGGGTTAGTAGTAGGGTTACACCAATGTGGTATTACAGCGGTTTGGTCAGGTATGGTTTTGGCACATGTGCAATTGAGGTTGGTTCTTATGGTTGTGCCCTTGATTTGCGGGGCGGTCTAGGTGGAGGTTTCCTGAATCATTCATGTGTTATGGATGCTATGGGTTGGGTTTCCACCAGAGAGGTTAGGTCTGGTTGGGGTACTGTGTCCCGGGACGTGTGCGCAGTTGGCTTTGCTTGTTCATTGGTTTATGATTGTGACATAATTGCTGGATTCTGTGTGCCGGGGGAGGGTTAAGTGGTGGTTCGGTGTCGTTGATTGTTTACTGTAGATGGGGTGGATGGGGGGATTGGGGTTTGTGGGGGGGGCGGGGGTGGGGGTAACGTTGCTGCCCTCCTGGTGTCTCCCCCGGGCTCCGTGTGGGTGATTTGAGTGGGTGGCGGGATGCGCAATGGTTATTGTTGTGGCAGGTGCCGGGGGTTGAAGGTGGGGTTGTATTGTTGATGGATTCACCATGGTATGGTGATAGGGTTCTCGAGCCATGGGTCCCAAATTTTATGAAAGGATTTCGGGGTGTCATGTGTTTGTGCCGTTAGTTTGTCCATGTCTATGCTGTCCGTTATTTTGAGGTGGATTTGAAGGGGGCACAGTTGGGCTAGGTGGGGGGGCACGGGGCACAGTTGGGCGAGGTGGGGGGGAGCAGGGGATACAGATGGGCTAGGTGGGGGGACAGGGGCACAGCTGGGCTAAGTGGGGAGAAAGGGGCACAGATGCACAAGGTGGGGAGAAGGAGGCACAGTTGGGCTAGGTGGGGGGGGCAGGGGGCACAGTTGGGCTAGGTGGGGGGGCAAGGGGAAAAGTTTGGCTAGGTGGGGGGGCAGCATGCACAGATGGGCTAGATGGGGGAGCAGGGGGCACAGTTGGGCTGTGTGGGGGGGCAGGGGGCACAGATGGGCTAGGTGGGGAGAAGGGGGCACAGATGGGCTAGGTGGGGGGGCAGGGGGCACAGATGCACAAGGTGGGGAGAAGGAGGCACGGTTGGGCTAGCTAGGGGGTAGGGGCACAGTTGGGCTAGGTGGGGGGCAGGGTGCACAGTTGGGCTAGGTGGGGGGCAGGGGGCACAGATGGGCTAGATGGGGGCAGGGGCACAGTTGGGCTAGGTGGGGGGGCAGGGTGCACAGTTGGGCTAGGTGGGGGGCAGGGGGCACAGATGGGCTAGGTGGGGGGGCAGGGGGCACAGATGGGCTAGGTGGGGGGCAGGGGCCACAGTTGGGCTAGGTGGGGGGGCAGAGGGCACAGTTGGGCTAGGTGGGGGGCAGGGGGCACAGATGGACTAGGTGGGGGGGCAGGGGCACAGGTGGGCTACGTGGGGGGGCAGGGGGCACAGATGTGCTAGGTGGGGGGGCAGAGGGCACAGTTGGGCTAGGTGGGGAGGAGCAGGAACTGCTTCCCTAAACTTACCCACATAGGGTTTCCCTGCATGTAGCTCCGCCCCTGCTTGCCATGTAGCTCCGCCTCCGGTCACCATTTAACCCCACACCCTTTCTCTCACTGATAGATCTGAGTGGGGTCTATCAGTGAGGGCAGCGTTAAGAGGCAGGGGGGCGGAGCGCAGCCACGCTACACAGCACAGCCTGTATTAGGGAAGAGCTCTGAGCTCACCCTCACAGGCTGTCACTAGGAGACAGTGCGAGCTGTGCCAGCTGTCAGGGCGCCCCCTGGTCCACGGCCGCACAGCTCGCACAGCTCGCACACCCCTAAGGCCGGCCCTGGGTGGGTTGTTAGTGTTAGGTACAGGTCGGATATTTGGCTTTTTCGGGATGGTGAGCGAAGGCTTTTTTTTTCCGAATTCTGTGAGGGCTATGTGGAAGCTAGTCTGATTTCGTCAGTTGACGCGAAGCTACGGAGTTGTAGGAATCAAAAGTGATCGAATGTTGTCAAGGAGTCGGAGTTGGGTATGTCCGTGAATTGTAGGAATTTGCCGTCGGGGTAGAGATGTCCTAGTCTGCTTATATCCCTTTCTTCAAAGTGGGCATAGTGTTGTGGTGTTAGGCCTGGTGGGAACATTTTGTTGCGTAGTATTGTGGTGAGGGGTGATATACCAGTGGATAGGTCAAATTTGTCACTGAGGCGGTCCCAGAGGTCTAGTGAGTAGGTGACTGTGGGAGAAGTGGGGGGTGGTAACGGTCTATATTGTCTTGGGAGCCACATATATTGGGAGGGGTGGTCGCGTCCGAAGATGAGGTGTTCGAGGTCTACCCATCGTTTGGGGGTTGGGAGGAGGTGCCAGTGTTGAATTTTTGTCAAGTGCACTGCATGTAGGTAATGTGTGAAGTTGGGGAGGCCTAGTCCACCTGATGGTGCGGGGACGTATAAGGTGGATCGGCGGATCTTGGGTTTCCGTCCGTTCCAAATAAAGTGGTCTATTGCCGTTTGTAGGTGTTTAAGGTCTGTCTTTTTACACGTGATGGGTAGTGCTTGGAAAGCGTAGAGGAATTTGGGTAAGATGTTCATCTTTACAGAGGTTATTCTTCCCAGCCATGAAATGTTCATGGGTTTCCAGCGTTGGAGGTCCGTGTGCGCTTTGCGGAAGAGTGGGGAGTAGTTAGTGGTGTATAGAGTGGCGATGTCGTTGGTAAGTTGTATCCCTAGGTATGTGATTGCCGTTGGGCAGATGCGGAAGGGAAATGTGCATTTTAGGGTTTGGAGTGTGTCTTCTGTAAGGTTGAGTGGTAGAAGCTCCGATTTGGTGGCATTAAGTTGGTAGCCTGAAATTATGGAGTATGTTTGTAGTGTTGATAGGAGTGCAGTTAGGGATGAGCAAGGGTTGGTCAATGTCAGGAGGACATCGTCTGCGTATGCTGCAATAGTGAATGTTTCTTCTCTTATGTGTATTCCCTCTATTTGCTGGTTGTTTCTTATGGTTTCCAGAAGAGGTTCGAGGGATAGTGCGAACAGGAGGGGGGAGAGTGGGCAGCCTTGACGGGTGCCATTTTGGATGGGGAAGGAGGAGGGGGAGATATTTGGGATTAATAGTTGTGCCGTCGGGTTGTGGTACATGGCTTGTAGGAATCGGACAAGCTCGGGTGGGAATCCGAACTTATGCAAGACCTTGTATAGGTAGGGCCATAAGAGGCGGTCGAATGCTTTCTCCGCATCCAGGGAGAGTATTGCTGTTGGGATATGTCTGTGGTTGGCTATCCAGATCAGGTCTATGATTCGTCTTGTGTTGTCTTGTGCTTGTCTCAGCGGGATGAAGCCGACCTGATCTGGGTTGATCAGTTTGTTTAGGAGGGGGTTTAACCTGTTTGTCATTACTTTAGTCAGCAGTTTTAGATCTTGGTTCAGAAGGGAGAGGGGGCGAAAGTGACCTGGTTCGTCGTGTGGTTTGCCTGGTTTAGGTATTAGGGTTATGTTTGCTTGTGTCATATCTTGGGGTAAAGAGCATTGCGTTAAAAACTTTGCATAGTTTGCGGGTGAGGATGTCTCCGAAGGTTTTGTAATATAGGGCTGTTAGGCTGTCTGGGCCTGGGCTTTTGTTGGGTTTTAGGGTTTTTATTGCTGCCAGTAGTTCTTCTGGTGTGATGTCCGCTGCTATGGAAGTTTTGGCTTCATTGGTGAGGGATGGTAGGGAGAGTTTTTGAAGAAAGGTGTCTGTCTGGGAGAGGATTAGGTTGGAGGGAGGGTCCGGGGAGTGGTTGTACAGGGTTGCGAAATATTTCTGGAAGGTTTCGCCTATCTTGTGTGGGACGTCAATGAGTGTTCCGTCGGGGGTGCGTATTTTATCGATTCGTTTTGTCTCTGTTAGGGTCCTGAGTCTTCTCGCTAGCATGGAGTCTGCCTTGTTTCCTTTCTCATAGTATTTTTGTTTCATCCAAGCAAGTGCTTTGGTGGTGGCTGTTAAGGAGAGGCTCTTGAGTAAGGCTCTAGCTGCTGTGAGTTGCTCTAGGCAGGAGGGGTTCGGGTCTTGTTTGTGTTGTGTTTCTAAGCGGCCTATTTCGGTCAGAGTGTCCATTAATTGTCGGTTTTGTTGTTTTTTTGCGTGCTGTTGCTATGGCTATTAGTTTACCCCTTATAATGGGTTTATGGGTGTCCATGGCGCCCTGTGCGGCCGCACAGCTCGCACACCCCTAAGGCCGGCCCTGTGTATGTTTGCCTTTGCCAAACTATGTTCCCTTTGGTTTTCACCTGTATAGTCCCATGCATGGTGGAGGGTCCTACTGGGACGTGTCACGGGGTGGGAGCAGGGGGCGCCGTTTCCAGGGTGTCCGATTCTCCAGGGCGGTGTTTGTCTCTAGTGTGTTCAGTCGGTCGGGGGGGTACGTCCGGCGGGTGGTCCTCCAGACTGCAGCGCGTCCATGGAGGCCCTACCACCGGGCCCCGCGTTCAGCACGGCCCCGCACGCCCCAGCGGCAGGACATTCCTTTCGCCACCCCGGTGAGGCGCGCGGGCCTAGCCGCCGCTGGGTGTCCCAACATTGTCCCCCCCCATTGTTTCTGTACGGCCGTCGCGGCCCACCACCCCCCAGCCCCGTTTTTTTGGGGGGGAGGCCACCAGGGCCCCAGGCCTTTCCCTTTCCGGCAATCACCCCCACTTCCCACCGTCTGGAAGTTAAACCATGTTGTGACCCCTCCTTTATTATCGTGGTCTCAAGCGACGGGGGGGGAAGGCGGCCACCGGAGACACCAGGCTTCAAATCGGCTCGTGCCAGGCGTTTGGGGCCCTCCACCAGACCCCCCGACCTGTTATTTAGGTCTTCTTGTGCCTCTTCCAGACATGCCAACTGTTCTTTAATTTCTTTTAGAGACATTTCTTGAGCGTGCGTTTGCCAAGGTCTGTCAGGCCTTCCTTGAGAGGGGCTAGGTGCTTGGTTAGCTCGGATGCCACTAGAGATTTAATCTCCAACAGGAGATCTTGTAGGTCTTTTTTAGTGAGGGGGCAGGGTCTTTTCTATGGCTGGTTGTGCTGGCGTCCGATTCAGAGTCAGAGGCCTGTTGTTCTTCTGCAGCCGTTGTTTCCCTGTCCGTTCTGATTTTGAAGATCGGGGCCACAGATGCGCCGGACTTGGATTTTCTGCCTCCCCCCATTCCGGGTAACTGCTGTGGGGTTCGGGTGTATGGTGCGAGGTCTGTAGTGTGGTGATAAGTTGTTTCGCCGCTGTTATAAGCTTTTATTTTGTCTGCCGCCTCAGAGTCTCTCTAGTTTGCGGCCATCTTCGTCTGCGGTCAGGCTCCGCCCCCGCTAAACCTTTTGTTTACATGTACTCTTACAGTAGCTCTCTATCACGTCTATATAAGATACTGATTTTTATATCCAGTTTTAAATAACAGTGATCAGCCATTGGCTGTTCACTGTTTAGGCGAAATGCCCCTACTACACGGGGGGACCTGGCACAGGTAGGGGCATGCGGCAGGATTTAACCTGTGCCAGGTCCCCCTTATTGCACTAGTGACTGGGCAGCAATAGCTACACAGTCACTCGTAGTTTTTTAATTTGTTTAGGTGACATGCCCCTACTCGCGGGGCACTATGATTAATAGTGACCCCCATAGGTTTTAATGCAAGGGTGGGGAGGGTTGGAATTAATATTTATTACAAGGAGGGAGCTCATAGTGTCCCCTAGTGTCTCAGTGTCCCGATGTCTCCCAGTGTCCCCAGCTGTCTCAGTGTCCCCATGTCTCATAGTGTCCCCTAGTGTCTCAGTGGTGTCTCCATGTCTCCCAGTGTCCCCATGTCTCTCAGTATCCCCATGTCTCCCAGTTTTCACATGTTTCTCAGTCTCCCCTAGTGTCTCGGTGTCCCCATGTTTTCCAGTGTCCACTAGTGTCCCCATGTCTCAGGGTTTCAGTGTCCCCATGTCTCCCCTAGGTTCTCCAAGTCTCCTCTAGTGTCTCAGTGTACCCTAGTGTCCCCATGTCTCAGGTACCCTAGTTTCCCCATGTCTCCCCTAGTGTTTCAGTGTCCCCATGTCCCCCTTAGTGTCCTCATGTCTCCCAGTGTCCCCTAGTGTCTCAGTGTCCCCATGTCTCCCATAATGTCTCAGTGCCCCCCTAGTCTTCCAGTGTCCACATGTCTCCCAGTGTCTCTGTCTCTGTATCCCCCAGTCCCTGTCTCCCAGGATCCCCCAGTGTCTCTATTTTGCTGAGTGCCCCAGTGTCCCCCCTAGTGTCCCTATGTCTCTGTGTCACCCTGTCTCTGTCTCCCAGGATCCCCGTGTCCCCATTTCTATGTGTCTCCCAGGATCCTCCAGTGTCCACATGTCTCCCAGTGTCTCTGTCTCTGTATCCCCCAGTGTCTCTATTTTGCTGAGTGCCCCAGTGTCCCCCCTAGTGTCCCCATGTCTGTGTCACCTTGTCTCTGTCTCCCAGGATCCTCTAGTGTCCCCATTTCTATGTGTCTCCCAGGATCCTCCAGTGCCCCCATGTCTCACAGAGATGCCCCAGTGTCTGCCTGTTTTACAGGGATGCCCCAGTGTCCCCATGTCTTTTAGGGATCCTCAGTGTCCCCATGTCTCCCAGGATCCCCCAGTATCCCTATTTCTCTGTGTGCCCCAGTCTCCCCATTTCTATGTGTCTCCCGGGAGCTCCCTCTGTCTCCATGTCTCTGTGTTTCCTGTGTTACCTGTTACATTCCCCCCTTACTTCCCCCATCCCTTACTTACCTGAGCTGCTGTCTGGACTCTCTGGGCACAGCTGCTCCCTCACGGATCAGTGAGTAGAGAGAAGCAGGGAGGGAGATGCTGTGACTTCCTATCCCTGTCTCTCTCTGTGGCGAAACCAACCTCGCCACTGGGCCCTGGAGAAGCCTGTTTGCCCGCCTCCTACCTGCTGACTATGGCCCCTGGGTTATTTGGGGCATATTGTACTTTATTGTGCGACTGCTGGCCCTTTAAGCACAGTGAATGGTATTTTATTGTACTGCTGCTGGCCCTTTAAGAACTGTCTGGGGACATATTGAGACTTTGGGTAACAATACCTTTTAAGACTATGGCCCCTGAAAACGTATGGACTTTTATTCAGTGATTATGGCCCTGTGTGAGCAGTGATACCCCAGATAGCTATACCATGGAGCCTATTCATATAATGAAAGACTATGGGAAAGACTTTAGCTCCATGGCAATTGTACTGTGTGAATAGGATCTGCGCGCTATTCGGTAGTTTTGTGCGCTCAGATCCCAGCTATCTGGGGATATGTGAAATGTCTGTGTGTTATGGATAAAAAGTAACTTTCTGTATTTTAAAGTGTTTTATGTCTTTCTGTAACCATGTGGTTAATGGAGTCTGCTTCTAGCCCTGGATAATTGGACTACTTTCCTCTTTGTCTCCAGGATAGAGGCCTATGTAAAACCTGTCTAAACCGGTTTGCCATGCGGCTAGTAAGGGACAAAAGATACTTTTAGTAACTTTTGAACCCCTGGTCGGATTCATGCCATTTTTTAATATGTTGTGGATATGTATTTGGATTGATTGTGGATATGTATTTTTATGTGAATGTGATGTATGGTTTTAGAGTTATGAAAGTTGTGTAAAAAGTATATTTTAAACTGTATGCATAATGGGATTATGTGTCACACTAAGGGGAGGGGATGTGTGGGTTGCACCCGTGATACTATTGGTCATTTTATGCCTCCCCCTGGGTGTGGCCTGTATGTGTGAGATGGAAATAAAAGCCAGGCTGGATGAGCCAGTCCAGAGTTCCTGTTTAACCCTCAAAGTGAAGTGTCGTCTCATTATTGGGGGAGGATTTATTGCATGCTGTTCCAGTTTGACTGCTAGGAGTGCAAACCTATTCGTATGGTTCCTATTCAACTGTCTACAGCATTCAGAGGCTTGAGAGGATTCATATGCTTCTCTGATTCGGTGATTGTGGTGTCTGCCAGAGTGCTTGGAGTCCTCAGGAAGCGCTAGGAGCATCCTTTAACGGAGGTACCCAGTCGGGGTGCCAGGCGATCTGTTACACTCTCCCTGCCACCTACTGGCCTTCGCCGGTATGGCAGTCTAATTTCAGCTTATACTGCGAAAAATACCGGTATTTGCATTGTTGGTATTACTGTAATACCGGCACCCAGTGCCATCTTATCAGCATTATGGGCCCCGGGCAACTCACAGAAATAAAAATGTAAAATTAAGCTTATATTTATTGGTACCTTCAGCAAATACAATACAGTTGCAAGAAAAAGTATGTGAACCCTTCGGAATGATATGGATTTCTGCACAAATTGGTCATAAAATGTGATCTGACCATCATCTAAGTCACAACAATAGACAATCACAGTCTGCTTAAACTAATAACACACAAAGAATGAAATGTTGGCATGTTTTTATTGAACACACCATGTAAACATTCACAGTGCAGGTGGAAAAAGTATGTGAACCCCTAGACTAATGACATCTCCAAGAGCTAATTGGAGTGAGATGTCAGCCAACTGGAGTCCAATCAATGAGATGAGATTGGAGGTGTTGGTTACAGCTGCCCTGCCCTTTAAAAAACACACCAGTTCTGGGTTTGCTTTTCACAAGAAGCATTGCCTGATGTGAATGATGCCTCGCACAAAAGAGCTCTCAGAAGACCTAGGATTAAGAATTGTTGACTTGCATAAAGCTGGAAAGGGTTATAAAAGTATCTCCAAAAGCCTTGCTGTTCATCAGTCCACGTTAAGACAAATTTTCTATAAATGGAGAAAGTTCAGCACTGCTGCTACTCTCCCTAGGAGTGGCCGTCCTGTAAAGATGACTGCAAGAGCACAGCGCAGACTGCTCAATGAGGTGAAGAAGAATCCTAGAGTGTCAGCTAAAGACTTACAAAAGTCACTGGCAAATGCTCACATCCCTGTTAGGGAATCTACAATACGTAAAACACTAAACAAGAATGGATTTCATGGGAGGATACCACAGAGGAAGCCATTGCTGTCCAAACAAAACATTGCTGCACGTTTACAGTTTGCACAAGAGCACCTGGATGTACCACAGCAGTACTGGCAAAATATTCTGTGGACAGATTAAACCAAAGTTGAGTTGTTTGGAAGAAACACACAACACTATGTGTGGCAAAAAAGAGGCACATCACACCAACATCAAAACCTCATCCCAACTGTGAAGTATGGTGGTGGGGGCATCATGGTTTGGGGCTGCTTTGATGCGTCAGGGCCTGGACGGATTGCTATCATCGAAGGAAAAATGAATTCCCAAGTTTATCAAGACATTTTGCCGGAGAACTTAAGGCCATCTGTCTACCAGCTGAAGCTCAACAGAAGATGGGTGTTGCAACAGCACAATGACCCAAAGCATAGAAGTAAATCAACAACAGAATAGCTTAAACAGAAGAAAATACGTCTTCTCAAGTGGCCCAGTCAGAGTCCTGACCTCAACCAGATTGAGATGCTGTGGCATGACCTCAAGAAAGCGATTCACACCAGACATCCCAAGAATATTGCTGAACTGAAACAGTTCTGTAAAGAGGAATGGTCAAGAACGTTTGATTGTAGTTATTGCTGCCAAAGGAGGTTAACCAGTTATTAGATCCAAGGGTTCACATACTTTCTCAACCTGCACTGTGAATGTTTACATGGTGTGTTCAATAAAAACATGGCAACATTTCATTCTTTGTGTGTTATTAGTTTAAGCAGACTGTGATTGTCTATTGTTGTGACTTAGATGATGATCAGATCACATTTTACGACCAATTTGTGCATAAATCCATATCATTCCAAAGGGTTCACATACTTTTTCTTGCAACTGTACATACATACACACAGACTGCTGAATATAGTCACAGACTGCTGAATACACACACACAGACTGCCGAATACACACGCACACAGACTGCTGAATACACACGCTGACTGACTGCTGAATACACACACTGACTGACTGCTGAGTACACACAGACAGACTGCTGAGTACACACAAACAGACTGCTGAATACATACACACAATCCGCTGAATACATAAACACACACAGAGACTGCTGAATACACAGTCACAAAGGCTGTGGAATACACACACACACACACAGACTGCTGAATACACACACACACACACTGGTGAACACACACACACACACACACACACACACTGCTGAATACACCCTGACTGCAGTGAGGGGTGCGGTTTATGTGTTTGTGTGTAAGGGTGCAGTGTATTTTTGAGGGGTACAGTGTGTTTGTGTGTGAGCGAGGGCGCTGTGTGTGCAGGGTGCTGTGTGTGTGAAGGGTGCAGTGTTTGTGCGTGAGGGGTGCAGTGTGTGTGAGGGTGCTGTGTATAAGGGGGAATGTGTTTGTGTGTGTGAGGGTTGCAAAGAGCAAATTTTTTTGTTTCGTTTTTTTAAATCTTTTTTTTTTAATTAATAAATAATGATTAATAAAATCAGAGTGTGCGTATCTGTATGTCAATGTGTGTATTTGTGTGTGTGTATTTGTGTGTGTGTTTCAGTGTGTGTATCTGTGTGTCAATGTGTATGTGCCCGTGTGTGTGTATGCGCCGGTGTCACATCTGTGTGTGTATATGCCAGTACATGTATCTGTGTGTCAAGGTGTTTGTGTGTGTTGTGGGAGGAAGCACTCGTGGGGCGTGTGTGGAGGCGTGCAGTAGCTTGTGAAGCCACCTCCCTGAAATGCATTTTTGTATGTTGGGACGTCTGTAACTGAATGTAGAAGGGCCTCTGGATACAAGGATGTAAGGGCCTTTGGATACAGGGAAGCAAGGTCCTCTGTGTCACAAACGCACCCTACTTCAAGAGTGTGCAGTACATAGTTGTGGTGGTGAAAGGGTTAAAGTTCACTATTTGTCTGCACTAGACCAGAAATAATGATAAAATCCCCCTTAACACCACCCGCACTTAAGCATAATAATATAACTATTACTATTTTAACGCTGCCACTACCAAGACAATTTGTAAATGGGGTGCCTTTGTCCCCCAGGTAACTTACTAATAAAACCCACCAAATATAACTTAGCACAATAGCTACGTAATTGCAAAATACTAATTAGTCTCTTCAGGTAACGTATTCTTTACCAGACAAAGGCAGAACTTAATAAGGGAATATTTATTATAAGCAAAAAATAGTCACAGTGCATACACAAAATAGATGATAACACATTATTTACACCAACAACAGATAAAAACAAAAGGGATGAAATAATAGAAGTCCTAATCACTTACTCAGCTTTTCAAAGTAAAACTACTGCCCCAGGGGGTCTCTGGTAGGAAAGATGGTGACTCACTTAGAATTAGACTCTGGCGGGGGCGGGGCCTGACTGTCATGGAGGACAGACGTGTTTCACAGGAGCTCCTCCGCAATCCTGGCATCGAAGGCGAAACACGGCCTCACTCAGACTAATTTCGGGACCACCTTGAGCCCACAATGAAGCCTGACACTGCAGGGCACGGTAGTAGGGGTCGGTGACCTGGTGAAAACCGAGCAGCCACACTTGCGACAATATGGGGCCTTGTGTGCACCGGACGGGGGAGGTGGCCGCTCTCCCATTCCTGGGCTACCCAGCGACTGCAATTGTGGGGCAGGCATCCCGTTACCCCCCCCGCCGGGACCATTGGGGGTGAACACGGTCCAACCCAAGAGAGCTACACCCAGTAGGGGAGAGGTGGAGGTGCAGGCCGGCAGGCAAGCAACTAACATTACTGCCGACTCATTCCTAATGGCGGACACCTCGTGCCTCCCTCGCACCCACTCTCACAATGCAGAGACCACGCTCCAAACAAAGCTAGAGGGTATCCTGGCGGCATTCTGTCATAAGCTGGAGAGACGGGCACTGCAACAAGCCCCACCACAGGCAAGCAGCCCCTCACCAAAACGAAGCATGTCACGAACGATGAAAACACCATGGGCCCCCACAGGGAAGAGGATCCCATGGAGAAGGCGGACCAGGCCCCAAACATCACCCCGGCATAAGCAGCAGCACAATCAAAGTCAGTCACGCCTGAGACATACATCTGCACCTCGTCGAGGGTCTCCTGTTGTCCTGGCATTCAACATCCGGGGGACCGTTCGGACCCACAAGACGAGACCGGAGCCTGGAGGCTTGAAATACTTCACCAAGCTGCCCAACAGCGGGATACCCGTGACGGGAGTCGGCTGATAACAGACCAGGAGTCAGGGGTGCTGGGACTTCCTCTTAAATGTATGTGCCCCTCTCAAACACACAACACATAAGGATGACCCAAATCTTTATTTTGCTTTATAGTTTTGCCATAGTAGCCTCCCTGCTTCCAGGACTTGATCTGAGAGGGAGCCTCCTGGGGCATTTGAATCACCTGCTAGCCTAGGCTCAGAAACCTAACTTGAGCATACTCTAAAAGCATATGACTGCATCACATTTTAATGTTAATTAATGTAGCTCATTGAAGTATATACAGCATGTTAATAATCCCACACATAATTCAATACGCCTGATTATAATGCCTACAAAATGTACACTAGCTTAGTAAATTAAGCATAGTTAAACGTTGAATGTCTCACTTACACTGATGACATACTCACTTAGACACGCCTGGCATATGTAGGGACAGACTCTTTACCTTATTCTACATGTATTCCTGTCTAGTATTGTTTTTAGGACAGCGACACACAATTTGTTATCTAATCTAGACTTAACTGTACAGCATGAAGCACACATAAAACATAAAACTTGTGCACGCACTTTCAACGCCATGTTACTGTTACCACATGTATGAAACTGCATTGTTTGCCCCGCTGTTGTGCCGCTGCAAACTTAATATGTTCACTCTTTGCGCAACTAAAATAAAAAATTACAAAAATTACAAAAAATATAAAAGAATTAGGCTCTGGGTCCTTAAGCAACTCAATTACATTTCAGTATCAGGATATATACCCTGTGGATTACCACGCCTGGCCTAGAGTTGGAGTTAAGGCGTATTTATAGAGACAATAAGTGACCACCCCCTTGTGTCCCAGACCCACATCCATTCAATTTAAACATTTGGTTTTATCGTCTCTTATGTACTTGCCACAGAAATAATTGCATCTACAAATGTGTTATTATTTTTCCATTCCATAGATATATCACACGCCTTACGACCCAATATAGTGGACATCACAATCCCTTCCCCTGTGCTTGTTTAGAAGATGTTGCTTGTCACAGTCCAAATATAACAAAAATTAGGCTTAATTAAATTTCTGTGGGTAAATATTATTTTTTTTTTTTTGGATATGATACTGGAACAAGGCTAATGGCCATTACCATATCAAAGAGATTGATTAATCAATTAAGAGGTACAGGCCATATGGCTGAAGCCAGACATTTTGACCCTCATAGTCAATAACTATGACCTGATTATCAGGTTATATATTTAAACTGGGTATTAACAGTGCTCATTTTACGTTATTGACTATGAGGGTTACTCAGCTGGATACTCTTTTTTATCTACATTGAGTCATCCTTAGGGTAACAGAGTTAGATCAGACGGTGGGAAGTGGTGTTTGGGCTATATTATGTGATACACCTTCTTGCTACATTATAACCTATCAACTTCTAACTGTTTGGGGCGTTTGTTTTGCTACAATATTTCACTCCAACTAAATGTTTCCACATTAGTAGCTCATGCTTTATATTTTTATCTTTGACATTATAGCTCTATCCCAATTTAGGTATTTAGTAGACATACCCTTACCATTAACCCTAGTGATTAATAAAGGATTTTCCCTAATACTTATAGAGGTGTTGGGAGGGTTATGTCTTCTACAATTTTAATCTAGTAAGATTGCCTTTGGTTGTCACATTTGTTATTTATTTTTCACTATTATTTTTGCTCTATTTCATGAAAAGGGTTACCCGACATCTTCTGATTCCGATTTTTTCGGAATATATCCTATATTTAAATTAGGGTCAGGCCCTTACCGGTTGGGTACTCTTCGTGAGACCTTTCCCTTTTCTTTCTTATTTTTCTTAAAGGACAATAATAATAATAGTTTATGCACCCTTGCCGTGACACTCTTAATATAGGGAAGCAGCCAGCTCAAGAACACAGGGAAGCAGCTAGCACAGGATCACAGGATAGGCAGACAGCTAGCTCAGTATACAGGACAAAAGCACCAGACCAGCAACCTTGTTAACATTAATGAACTGGCAAACAAGAAGGGGTGAGGCTTAACTAAATAGGGAGACGATAATTACAAAGTAAGGTCTGCTGGGAACAGAAAGAGATCTCAGACTGGGTGCAGCAGCCTGCAATAGCCCCACAGACACGTGGTGGCACTGTGAGGTACTGCACCAGACTGAGAATAAACCGAATCGTGAGAGATGCATGACGTTCTGCATAGCTATTTTGACACAGGCTAGTACCTTAGAGAATGACAAGGGTTCAGAGCATCCAGTGTAAAACATTACGCAAGAATAATATGTGACCATACTGATGTGAAGGTATGTACTACAGCTACATATGGGTTACCTGGCACCTTGCAGCCTCTCCCTTCTCTCTCATAATTAACTAACCAGATACTTGACGGTGTTGAGTGTGTTCTTCACTTTGGCTGAGATCATTAAACTTGATGATATCAGCCAATCCAATGCTTTCCCATAGGAAAGTATTGGGAGGATATTGTGCATGTGTGGCAAAAATCAGCTTGGCCAATCAGCATCTCCATGCAGAGCCTTCAGCGCCTCCATGCAGACCCAATCTAATACACTGCCCCCTCCCCACATTCTAATACACTGCCCACAAATCCAATACATTGCCCCCAAATCCAAAACACTGTCCCCCCATCCTCCACTCTAATATGCTACCCCTTCGTCCTAATCTAATACACTACCCCTTAATCTAATACACTGTCCCTCCTCCCTCCACTCTAATTGAATGCACTGTCCACACTCCCACCACTCTAATTTATTACACTGCCCTCCCTCCTCCAATTTAAACACAATGCCCACCATCTCCCAATTTAACCCTGTCTCCCCGAATTAATACACTTCCCTCCCCCCCAATTTAACACTGTTCCCTCTCCCACCACTCTAATACATGGCCCCACTCTCTCCCCCAATTTAATACACTGGCACCCTCCCCCAAATTAATACATTGCCCCCTCCCTCATTTTAATACACTGCTGCCCCCTCACCAATTTAATACACTGGTCCCCTGTCTCCCCAATTTAATACAATGCCTCTACCCTCCCCAAATTAACACACTTCCCTCTCCCGAATTTAACACTCTGCGCCCCCCTCGCACAACTCTAAAACACTGCCTTGTTCGCTCCTCCAAATAAATACACTGGCCCCCTCTCTCCCCCAATTGAATACTCTGCCTCCCCTCTCCAATTTAACACACTACACAGGAAGGTCCCCCAAGCCCATCTTCCCCTACCTTAAGATGAGGCTCCTCTGGCACTGCAAGCAGGAGGGGAGCGGGAGTGGCTGGCCTGCTCTGCAAACAGACAGCCACTCTGCACTCTTGTGGCTGTGGGAGGAAAGACAAGAATCAGACAGGGTAGGTGGGCCGCAAATATATTCATTGTGGGCCACATGTGGCCCATGGGCCGCAAGTTTGACATGCTTGTTATACAGCATCGTCCTATCTCCAGCATCTTCTGGGTGTTAATGTTCACGTACTGACTCTGTGCATCACTCGTGCATTATATTTGATTATTTTTGAGTCTATTTTGAGTCTGCTGATGCCCACAAGTAATATGGAATTCAACGCCTCTAGGCACATCTGCCTGATGTCAGGAAGAGGAGGTATACGTTGATAGAGGGCCGGGTGGATGTGACACTGCAGGTGGGTGCGATCAGAAACCAGAAGTAAGTTATCACGAAGGACACAACATCACCTCCGGGTTTCTCAAGCTGGACCACCAGTGAATTTAGGTACTAACTAAGGCTCAGCACAGTGAATGAACATCACTGGGAGATGTAATGAAAGGGGTGGATACCCCTAATCAGAGGAAAAAGATTACACCAGAGGGAAGGTGGGAACTTTTTTTTTCTTTTTAATTCTTTATTTATGGTGTGCTATTGATAACAGAAAGCTTGGTAAGCCACAACAGCGTTCACGTATATAGATAAAACAGGCTTTTGGAACAGTGGCATTCAGATAGACTGCACATTTTTTTTTTATATTAAAGTATGCTAGAAAGTCATGTCTAAGATCTGAGCATTACTTATAGAGAGCTGTTAGACATGGTTAGTTGTAGGTCATAATAGGATAAAACAGGCAAATAAAACATGTTACACAATATTGCATAGAAAGAAAAACAAAAACTTATAGAAAAGACTGTTAGCAGCATGCCATATGAAGGATAGACCCCTGAACCCCACAGTCAGCCCGAGGCAGGGTAATATCTGGAGGGAAAATATGGGCCACATTAAAGATCTGTTAGGATACACTCCCAGGTGTCAGGTATGGATCTCACCCCCACCACAGTCCCAAGATGCAGACTCGGATCTGTCCCCTCAGGGTGAGCAATTTTTGTACCGCTAGCTTGAGGCAGAGGGTGTCAGGCACAAGTCCACTCCGGGTGTAGGTCGTCGCTTGATGCTGCGGTGGAGGGTTATCAGCCCATTTCATGCCGGAGCAGAGTCTCCCTGCGGGGCTAGAGTTCACTCTCCACTGGACCACCAGGGATGGATGGCGGCAGCAGCAGCAGGATCCCCCCTCCCAGGCATAAGGTAAGAAGGGAGGGGGGATAACTGATCTGCCCCCACCTCCACTGGACCACCAGGGAAAGCAGCAAGGAAAGATCCCCCCTCCCTACATAAAGTAAGAAGGGAGGGGGGATATTAAGTAATTTACCCCCACCTCCACCCCCCACAATCACCCACACACACATATACACAGCACCCACACACAGCACCCATAGACATACACAGCACCCACACACATACACAGCACCCACACACATACACAGCACCCACACACATACAGCACCCACAGACATACACAGCATCCACAGACATACACAGCACCCACACACATACACAGCACCCACAGACATACACAGCACCCACACACATACACAGCACCCACAGACATACACAGCACCAACACACATACACAGCACCCACACACATACACAGCACCAACACACATCCAGCACCCACAGACATACACAGCACCTACACACATACATACACAGCACCTACACACATACAGCACCCACACACATACACAGCACCTACACACATACAGCACCCACACACATACAGCCCCCACACACACATACAGCACCAACACACATACACAGCACCAACACACATACAGCACCCACACACACATACAGCACCCACACACACAGCACCCTCACAAACACACAGCACTCTCACACACATTACACAAACAGCACTCTCACACTCACACAGCACACTAACAGTACCCTCACAAACACAAACAGGACCCTAACAAACACACACAGCACACTACCAGTACCCTCACACACAAACATCACCCTCACACACAGTACATTTACAGCACCCTCACAAGTGCACACACACAAACAGCACCCTGACACACAGTACATTCACAGCACCCTCACAAGCACGCACACACAAACACCCTCACCCACATAGTACACTACCAGCACCCTCACACACACATCACACTAACAGCACCCTCACACAGCACACACACAGCTTTGTGTCTGTGTGTGTATATATGTGTATATATATATACATATATACATACATATACATATATATATATATATATATATATATACGCCGCGTGTGCTTGTGCTTTAGGGTGCACACCCTAATGCAATAGGCTGCGCACGCCTATGGATATATGCAGTGATAAGTGGGGGTCATCCACAATACAGAAATATGTAGTGATAAGTGGGGGTCACCCACAGAATAAACAAGGTGGTGTAAGCCACACAAAGTAATTTTAATAAATGTTAAAATTATAATGAAAAGCTAATTTATTTATTAATGAAAAGGGGGTCACCCAAACAGTTAAGCAGGCTGGTCGTGTTGGGGCAAAAGTACCTGCTAGGATATAGAAGAAAAATGTGATCAGACTTCTGATCTGCAGGAACACAAAAAAAACCTTAATGAAAGGGTTAAATTGACAGAAGGAACTTACCTTCCGAAAGGGCTATACCAGTGCCCACAGAATAATTCATCCGGTCCGCCGCGGAGTGTGACTGGAACGCGAGCACCGCGATCAAGATGGCCGCCGCGAGAAAGAGGGGGCGGCGCAGTCCGGCAGAAAGGCGGGAAGCAAGTGAATAAAAAAGGCTTAACATGCCACAAACCGCATCAGGTATTAAGGGAAAATAAAGGTATAGGCGAGCAGTGTACAATTTGTGCAGTCAAGGTAGCTGAAACTGTTATAGGCAAAAAACATTTGAGTACACTACATTATGTTCTCTGTTGCGTCAGGGATCAGCAGTGGTGACTGTTGTCCGTGCTTAGTCCCATAATGACGTTTCAGCTTTAGGCAGCAAGCTTGAGTTCAGCCTATTCCCAAGGATGGGAAGTGTGAGTCCTGTGTGTGGAGGACGAGGGCGGCTGCAGCGCTCTGACGGCTCTGTTGGGTATCCCTCCAGCCCCAGGCCGGTTGATAGGCCGGCATCTTCATGCCACGGACTTGGGGACTCGTGGGGTCCCAGTCCTCCCCTCTGGGGGGTAAGCTGGAGGCTGTGGTGGTAAGTGGCCGCTTGTAGCGCATGATCCTCCGCCTGTGTGGACGATGCCGCGGGATTCTGCCCCTAGTGGCCCTCGGCCTAGGTGATCTCTTGTGAAGGGGTTTGTGTGGTTTGGGTGCTCTGTGGCTGGTTCCTGGGGTAGATAAGACTTGGTTCAGGCGTTTGTGAGGGTCTGGGCTGGCTGGTGTGCAGTTAATCAGGCTGCATGGGAGGATTGAGCTCGGAGCTCACACGAAGCACGTCCAGCCGCCATGAAGCCCAGGCCCCGCCCCCGTGGCATTGTTTTAAGTGTAAATCTTAGTAAGATCTTAATCAACTTTTTAGATTTAAATATATTTATTGAGAATAACCAAATTAAGAAGAGCATAAACTATATATGTAAACTCAAAGTCCAGGTGGCACATGTATTGTAGTCGTTTTTGATGCAAATCAATGAATATCCTCTTAGGACTATGTAAAGTAAGTCTGACCATTCCTCGTTTGCCCTGTTGTGCTCTTTGCAGCCAGAGAGTGCATTTTTGTGATACTGTGTCTTTTTTTACTTGGCTCTGTATTTTGACTGTTTTGTTTTCTGGAATCCCTGACCTGGGCTTTGTCTCTCTTTATCTGCACCTCTGTACTCCATGACCTTGGCCTCTCTCTGTTTATTCTTGTCTTTTCTCATACTGTGTTCTATACTTAAAACAAAGAAAAGGGTGCATCTTGAACAAAATCTGAAAACGAGACGATGAGGGCGCAGAAAAAAAGCTAAAATCAGACTGAATTTAGCCTTTCCTTATGTCCTTCGCCATCTCTGCTTTTCAGACTTTTGGTCAAGGTGCTTTTTTTTGTTTTGTTTTGTTAACACATAAAGAGAACATAAAACATGACACATAAAAAGAACATAAAAGGGGGGGCGGAGCTTGCCACTGACTGAGTCGGACGCCATCTCGGCCAGCTCCGAGCAAATAGCCCACATTATACCCCAAAATCTAGGGCATCCTGCCCCATCTAGCATCCCAACCAGACTGACCTGCCTTACGGAGTGATCCGGCACCCGCCGATGCCGTTTTTTCAGCCGCCCAGGCAGCCTAAGGGAAAACGCAGGCCTGGGGCCTACCGCGCACCACAAGCCTACAGCCTGGACGATCTCCTGGCTATCCGAAACGCGGGAATCAGCCTGTGCGGGTCAGACACCTCGCCCCCGCGACACACCCCGATGCCAGCAATGGGACGCCGGTCCCAAAAACCAAATATGGCGGCTGAGGGCAGAGACATCAGCTCCATGCTGCAAAGGCCGGCACAGGCCAGAGCTCCCACGGACGCACAGCAGCCCTCACACCTGGAGGCCACAGGGACAAGTGACGAGGTAGGGGCCACACAGGACCCTCAGAAAGGTCAGGCTTCACCCCCAGAGCCCTATGATGGCACTGCCCCCACCACCAAGGCAGATTTAAAAGCACTGCTGGCAGACATCCACAAGGTCTGGGCTGCAGACCTCCAGCAACTCAGATCAGACATACAGGCAGTCACAGGCAGAGTAACACACACAGAAACTAACATCAGCAACATCAACTCTGAACTGACCACAATTAAAGACACAGTCACCCAACTACAGGTCCATCAATCAGCCCTGTCCCTCAGGATGACGGCATTCGAAGATAGACAACGCCGCAACCACATCAAGATAAGGGGCGTCCCTGCCAACATCAAAGCAGACGAGCTACCACACTACACCAGGCGGCTGCTGGCGACCATCCTACCCCACCCAATGGCCAGGAAAATATCAATTGAAGGAGCACACAGAATACCAGGCTCGCCCACGGCAAAACCTGGCCAAATACGGGACGTCATACTCCGCTGCTCCACCTCGCAAGATAAAGCCCACATTATGCTGGCCCTAAAGGATAAAACACCGCTGTCCTTTGAAGGCGCCTCTCTAACCTTTTACCAGGACTTAACAAGAGCAACACTGCTATGGCGCAAATCACTTGCACCGGTCACCTCCAAACTCAGGTCCGCAGGGGTGGTATACAGATGGGGCCCCCCTGGAACTCTGCTAGCTACACACAACGGAACTGTTCACACGCTAGAATCTGGAGCAGACATACCCACCTTCCTTACATCATTAGGCATGGAAGGCCTCGAGACGAGCGCACCTCGAGACAAGGCACCCATCACATGGGACCCAACGACCACAACCACGTTCACACCAAGAGCCACCACATCCGGGGAATCTGAACCCTGGCAGGACTGAGCATAATTCACCCTGAAACGACTAGACAAGGTGGCTGAAAACCCACGCAGAGCTCAATGCATCATAATCTGGTTTAGAATGTGTTTAAAGTTTAATATTTTCAGTTCATGTATATGTTTTTAAGGCACACAACAGCTAGTTATGAACGTACCAAAACTGGGCTAAATATATAAAGAACCGAGATGGCACCCACCCCCCACAACCCCCCACTAACACCCCTCTCAGATGAGGGCGAACTACTCCGAGGGGCCCAGGCACCCCCCCCCCTCCCTCCCTCTGACTCGGCGGGGTCTATGCTAGCCGACAGGTACGGGAATTACTAACCCACCTGCCACACAATAAGATACCCTACTATCGCAATCTCTAACAGTTGGCTGCGTATGAGCCTGTTCAGCCAGAAGTACGTAGCGCTCCACACATAGCAAAACTATACGCACAACTCCTCCAAACCCCTAAGGAACGATCCATACCCACTATGGAACCAATATGTAGCGCCTATACAGGGGCCCCTCAGCCTCCACCGACCAAACGTAAGCTGACAAACAGCTTAAACCCCCTAAGCACATGCCTAGACTCTCTCAGACGAACCAACACTACACACCCACCCAATCTAGGCATACCTGACTAACATATAAGATCTATAAACATAACGCAAATCTCCCACTGGAGATTCTTTAACACAATCATTTTATACAAACCACTAAATGTAAAAATGTGCAAGTTTAACGCATAACGTACCTATGTTCAAATACTATAGCGCTTGTGGAAGCTGTTGTGGCTATGCAAGCACTGCTGTAAATCCCATGCACAATAAAAATAAAGAATTAAAAAAAAAAAAAAAAAAAAAGAACATAAAACTGACTCAAACACCAACAACAGTAAATACTGTGAAAAGTATTAAAAACTAATCTGCTCAAAACAAGTGAATATACAATAAGTAAAGTCTAGCTCATTGTAAAAGTCTGTATAACATTACTATACCAATTATGTTTAACACAAATGTAGAATTTAATCCATTTAGAGTAGACTTAGAAAAGTAATAAACACTATGGCAAGGAAAGGATATTAATAGTGACGGAGGCTAGAATTCCCCATTGGGAGCCATATCCATAAGCACATGTCCTAAAAATCAATACTTAGGCACCGACTGTAAAAAAAGATAGTGGAGACCACAAATCTGGGGGGAAGATAGCATTTTTACTCGCCGGGTATATTCTTATTCAGTAAATTGGGAGTTTTTTATAACGTTATATTTTAAGTGTGTGTGTGTCTGTGAAATTTCTCACAACAAAAAAATATGCAAAAGGAACAGTTCTTTATTTATTAGGTCACAGAAATTTACCAAAAGTTTGGCATATATTTCAGTTATTCCACTTAAAACCACTGGTAATAATACTTTAAGTAATGCACTATTGCCTGATTTTAACAAAACAAAAGATCTTGTATAAATACGATTATTTAACACTTGCACAAAATAAATAGAACATTAATACTAGGGGCAGTGTTGGGGGGGATTGGGGCTTTATTCTGATGGGGACAGGGGCTGTATTGTGGGGATTGATTCATTAGTGTGAGGACAAGGGCTGTTTTGTGGCGGATTGATTCTTTAGTGTGGTAGGACTGGGGCAGTATTTCAGGGGATTGGGGCATTAGTAAGGAGATGGGAGCAGTATTGTGGGGGATTGGGGAATAATGGGGGGGGGGGGGTAGAGGCAGTATTGCGGGAGACTGGGGCTGTGGTGGTGGGTGGATAGGACCAGTAATGTGGGGGACTGGGGCTATCGTGGGGGATACGAACAGTTTAGGGGCAAGGACAGTATTGTGTGGTGGTTAGTGCAGCATTGCTGTAGATTTGTGGAACATTATGAGGGGGATAGGGACAGTATTGGGGGACAGGGACAGTTTTGTGGGTGGTTAGGGCAGCATTGTGTGGGGGATAGAGACAGTGTTGGAGGGCAGAGGAAGTATGGTGGTGGTTAAGGACAGTATTCAGGGTCAGTATTGTGGGTAATAGGAACAATATTATGGGGCAGGTGCAGTATTGTGGGGGGGAATATGGACAGTATTTGTGGTCATGGGCAGTATTGTGGGAGGATAGAAACAGGGACAGTATTACGGGGCAGTGTTGTGGGGGGGATAGGGACAGTATTATGGGGCAGTATTGTGGGGGGATAGAGACAGTATTATGGGGCAGTATTGTGGGGGATAGGGACAGTATTATGGGGCTGGGGCAGTATTGTAGAGGAAAAGAGACAGTATTATGGGGAATAGGGAACAGTATTATGGGGCAGTATTGTGGGGGGATAGGGACAGTTTTATGTGGCAGTATTGTGGGGGGATAGGGACAGTATTATCGGGCAGTATTGTGCAGGGATAGGGACGGTATTATGGGGCAATATTGTGGGGGGGTAGGGACAGTATTATGGGGCAGTATTGTGGGGGGATAGGGACAGTATTATGGGGCAGATGCATTATTTTTTTTTTTTTTATCTGTTTATTGATCTAAGCGTTTGCATAGTCAACAAAAAGAAAAAATGAATAGTATGACTCACATGTCTAATCATGCTTAAGATACAGAAATAACACAAGCGTGAGAGCAAAACAGTGTCCTGAGACAAATTATACATCTTGCAAGCATGTTTGGCTGCTCGTTTACAGAATAGGTGGACACGTAGGACCACTTTAACATTCGAGGGAGTAGGACCAATTAACCATATCCCACATCAGGGGATATGTGAGCTTAATTCCGTTATAGCCTTGAAATTGACAGTAACAGTGTACTATTGTAGGGAAACCCTATATACCGATCCCCAGTGGGAACTTGGCAGAACACGTAACTGAGATGTAGTGCCCGGAGTCTAGAGTGTCCCCATAACGATTACCTAAGGCAGAGCTCGCGCGGCGTTCAGGTATCCCTCACTCCTCCATAGTGTCTAAAACCTCATCTACAGTCATTGTATGAAGGGTGTCGAGATTCCCAGTAGTCTGGATATTACTCTTGCACGCGGACGAAGGCAGATGCATTATTGTGGTGGGGGTAGGGACAGTACAATGGGGCAGGGGCAGTATTGTGGGGGTTAAGGACAGTACTATGGGGCAGTATTGTGGGAGGATAGGGACAGTATTATGGGGCAGTATTGTGCGGGGATAGGGAAAGTATTATGGGGCACCTGGAACTTGATTGAGACGTACCACTAGGTCAAAACATTATTTAGTTTGCTGTGAGAAACTGAATTAATTAGCATTTTACCTACTGCTGTGAGTGAGACAATTTTCTTTTGCTCCATTTGTGTATCGTACACCATTTTTGTGTCTTACCACCTTTTATCTATTGTATCCCCATTGTGTTGTTTTTATTCCTGATTTTGCAACCTTCATCCACCTTTTTGTGATCTCTTACCCCTTCATTTGTCTCTTTTTCCCCCCTTGTGTTTATAATCTACCTTTTTTTTTTTTTATCATTCTTTATTTTTGCATTGACAGACAATACAGCTTGTAAACAGTACTTGGGCTTGTGCAAAAGCCGAGCTTCAAGAGGTACAATGGCATTTCGATGATACAGAAAGAAGATAATGATTTTGTTTGAAATACATTTGATGTTCGGAAGCCCCGTCTTTTCTTTCTTTGTTATTTTTCCTGAGGCCGCAGTTCGTCAATGTTTTTTAATTTTTATACAAACAGTAAAATTTCAAAACCGGAAAACACCGTAATAGGTGTATTCCTTGAAGTAAAAGGTAACTCTAGAACTTCGTTATGGATTATTGTAGTACAGCGGTAAATGTTGAAAATTTGACAAAGATAGCCATCAATCATTGATACCTTATTTATTTGCAGTTGTGGGTCTATGGTCGTCTATTGTCTGGTGCACCTTCAGTGCGGCGGAGTTATTGAGGTAGGGGAGGAGGATCTGTGCAAGTCGCGAGTGCGGCTGGGGTGGGGGTGTATAGTCCTGTTGAAGTAGCCCTGGAGTCCCGGTCTAGTGTGTTAGTCCGAGTCGGCCCTTTCTGATGTGAGTCTCCGGGTTGTTTCCCTGTGGTCCCCGGGTTTGGTGAGGTGGTCTAGGGATATTGGGGTTGGGTTTCGAGAGCTATCCTGTTGTAGCTCTTGACTTCGGGCTCGTCATTCTTCCGTCGAGTGTGGGGAACCACTGCTGGTGTCCCTTATGCACCAGTGATTGAGCCCCATCAGTGGTTCTCCCCTCTCAGGTCCGTCATTGTATTCGTTCATGAGGTGGTCGTTGTAGTGTTTCCCCAGTTCCTGGGTGTGTGGCGCTTCTGGTCGTGTTGTGGATGGAAGGGATGATGGGGTTAGATCAATAGGTTGGTGGTGATGTGGGTGGCCTGGTTATAGTGGGTTGGGTTGAAGGTTAGGGTCGTAGCCTATGGACCGCCCGGGGCACAGTGCCCCCTCGTTTGTGACCGGGAGGGGCTGGAAATCAGTGGGGTCAAATGTAGGAGTCATGGTATAATGTGTTCATTGAAAACTCGCTTGTCAGCGGCTCAGTTATCAGCTGTGTTGTCAGCTGATTCTCTGTTTGTGCGTGCAGGTTACCAGAGAATGGTTGTGTCTCCCTCTAGCCATGGGTCCCAGACTTTGTGAAATTGTTTGGGGGTGTCTCGGAGTTGTGCTGTCAATTTGTCCATCTGTGAACTCTCTAATATTTTTCTTGTTATCATTTCTTGTGAGGGGATGCGGGTCGTAGACCAGAGTTCGGCTATGGCTCTGCGGGTAGCTAGCGCGATTCGGGCAATTAGTTTGTTTTCTGATCTTGTGAAGGGATCCATGGGCTTGGATAGCAACAGGGCGCAAGGGTCTACCGGGCATGGTTTGTGTAATAGTTTGGTGATTAATTGGGTGGCGCTTTGCCATAGCGGTCGGAGTTTTGGGCACGTCCACCAGCAGTGGAGGAACGTCCCCGTCTCTCCGCATAGTTTCCAGCACGTGTTGGACGGCTTCTGGTGCATGGCAGCCAAGCGTTGTGGTGTAAGGTACCACCGAAAAAGCATTTTATATGCCTGTTCGGTGTGAGTTACGCAAATAGAGACGGAGGCTGTTGCCTCCCATATGTCTGACCAGTCTGTCGTTTCGGTTGGTGGGCCCAGGTCTGTCTCCCACGCTGATATGTATGGGAGGGAGCGTTGTGTGGGGTGGTTGGCTATGATTGTGTACAGGTCCGAGATTTGACCTTTTCTGTTGGGGTGGGTCGTGCATCCGCATTCAAATCTGGTGAGCGGTGCCGTCCCCGCTTGTTTGATGCTCGGGATTGCTGCAAAGCTACGTAGTTGGATGTAACGGAAGTGGTCAAACGTTGTTAGGGACACTGAGTCGTTGATTTCGGAGTACTGGATAACGTTGTTGTCCCGATAGAGGTGACCTATCCTGGAGATGTCCCTTTGCTCGAACTTGGCGAAATGTTTGGGTGTGAGGCCCGGGGGGAACAGTTTGTTCCTCCAAATCGGGGACATTGGGGAAAGGAAGGATGAGAGATCGTATTTGTTTTTCGTCTTGTCCCACTGGTCTAGTGCGTGAGTGATCGCGGGTGCAGTCGGTGGTGGTAGGGGTCTGTGTGGTCTGGGTGTCCACATGTATAGGGACGGGTGGTCCCAGCCAAAGATCAGGTGTTCTAAATCTACCCATCTCTTCCTCCCCGGTGGTACATGCCAGTGTTGGATCTGTGCTAAGTGTGCCGCTGTGTGGTAGTGTAAGAAGTTCGGTAGGCCTAAGCCTCCGGACTTCTTGGGGACATATAGCGTACTCCTGCGCACCCTCGGCTTGCGTCCGTTCCATATGAACTTGTCGATAGCCGATTGGAGGGTTTTGAAATCTGGTTTGTGTAGTGGAATCGGGAGGGTTTGGAAGAGGTAGAGGAACCTAGGTAGGAGGTTCATCTTGATGGAGGTCACGCGTCCCATCCATGAGACGCCCAGGGGTTTCCATTTGACCAAGTCTTCATGTGCTTTGAGTAGTATGGGGGTGTAGTTCCTGGCGTATAGGGATGATATGTCCGCTGGTAATTGGATCCCAAGATAGGGGATTGTCGAGTGGCAGACCCGGAGAGGGAATGTGTGGCGGATCCTGTCTAATGTTACGGAGTCTATTTGTATAGGGAGCAGTTCAGATCTGGTCAGATTGAGCTTATAGCCCGAGATTTCGGAGTATTCCTTCACTATGGCTAGAAAGGGTCCTAGGGAGCTCGCTGGGTTGGTCAGGGTCAATAGGATATCGTCGGCATACGCCGAGATTTTGAATGTTTCCCCCCGAACCGTGATCCCCTCTACCTCTGTGCTGGCGCGCACCATCTGGAGTAGGGGCTCCAGGGAGAGGGCGAATAGCAGGGGTGACAAGGGGCATCCCTGACGCGTGCCGTTAGTGATGGGGAAGTGTGGTGGTGGGATATTGGGCAGGAGGAGCACTCCTTGAGGGGCGTGGTATACTGCTGTTAGGAACGAGGTGAATTCTGGCGGTAGTCCTATGTGTGTCAGGGTTTGGTGTAAGAATTGCCATGTTAGGCGGTCGAAGGCCTTTTCGGCGTCGAGTGATATAACTGCAGTAGGGATGCGTCTGTGGTTGGCGAGCCATATGAGGTCGATGGCTCGTCGAGTGTTATCCGCTGCCTGTCTATGGGGTATAAATCCCACCTGGTCTCGGTGTATAAGCGATCCTAGGTATGGATTTAGTCTGTTCGCCATGACCTTGGACATGAGTTTAAGATCGACGTTGAGTAGGGAGATCGGCCTATAATGGGCAGGTTCTAAATGGTCTTTTCCGGGTTTGGGGAGGAGGCAGATGTGAGCACTAGTCATGTCAGGCGGAAGGTTTTCCCCCCTTAATGTGGCGTTGAATACCCTGCATAGGTGGGGGAGTAGAATAGGGCTAAATTCTTTGTAGTACAAGGCCGAGTAGCCATCGGGGCCCGGGCTCTTGTTGGGCTTGAAGGATCCGAGAGCTAACGCCATCTCCTCTACCGTGACCTCTTGCCCCACCGCCGCCCTGGCTTCCTGGGTCATGGAGGGCAGGGTCGCTTTCTGTAGAAATGTGTCTATGCGGGTGCGCAGGGGCTCTAAATTGGTTTGGGAATGTCGGGTGTGGTTATAAAGGTCGGTGTAATAGTCTCGGAAGATGTTGCCTATGCGGGTTGGGTCATCGCTAATACCTCCATCCGTGGTGCGTATAGCTGAAATCCGTTTGGATTCAATCCGTTGCTTGAGGCGGCGGGCCAACATAGTGTCTGCCTTGTTCCCTTTTTCATAAAACGTTCGCTTTAGCCACATCAAGGCCCTAGAGGTATCCTGTTGTGTGAGGGTTTTGATTAAGTTCCGAACCGCCGTCAGTTTAGTAAGTGTTGTGGGGTGAGGCTTCTTTTTGTGTAGGGTTTCTAGGCGGCGGAGGTCCGTCAGTGCGTCTGTGATTTGTTGTTGTGTGCGTTTCTTTTTGTGTGAGGCTAAGCTGATGAGGGTACCTCTGATGACCGCTTTATGAGCGGCCCATATCATTGCGGGTGCGGTGTCTGCTTGGGTGTTTAGCTCGAAGTACTCTTTCAGTGCTTTAGCAATTTTGTCGGTGATTGATTTGTCATGCAGGAGAAGAGGATTCAGCCTCCATGTCCATGGTCTGTGTATCGACGGTAGGGTGAGGGTAATGGCTATTTCCGCTTGATCGGACCATGTTATGGAGCCGATTTCTGATTTGGTGATTTGGGGTACTAGGTTAGGGGTCACTAGGAAGTGGTCTATGCGGGAGTACGTGCCATGCGGATGGGAGTAAAATGTATAATCTCTAGTTGTTGGGTGTTGCGCCCTCCATATGTCGATCAGGTTTTGTGAGGTCAGAAATTGGTGGAATAGGGAATCGTTTTGCGATGGGCGAGCGCGTGTGGTAGTGGTAGAGGTCCTGTCAATGACTGGGGTGTGGACTGCGTTGCAGTCGCCCCCCACCACTAGTCGCGTAGTTGAGTAAGTGTTGAGGTGTGTAGTCAGTTGTTGCCAGAAGGAGGTGTCTGGCGTCGTGGGTGCATTGATTGAGGAGAAGGCGTAGGTTGTGGTACCCACTTTCCCTTGTATTGTGACGTAGCGTCCCTGTGGGTCCCTGTTGCATACCACATCTGAAAGGGGGCAGTTGGCTCTTAGGATGATGGCTACTCCTTTCGTTTTGGAGTCTGGGGAGAGAGCCATATAGCTCTTCGTGTAGTATCTGTTTGTTAGGGGAAAGGCGCGCTGGGCTGTGAAATGGGTTTCCTGTATAAGAAGGATATCTATGTTTTGTTTGCGTGCCCATCTCAGTATGCTGTGTCTCTTGGTGGGTAAGTTCAATCCTTTTGCGTTAATGGAGACGCACCGTAAGTGCGTAGGCATTGTGTCAGTGGTGTGCCTGTAAAGCTCAGGGGTGGGGGGGGGTGGGTAAAATGAGGCCACGTGCCCGGGCGGTCCAAAGCCACGGGGATGGGGGGAAGGCGAGAGGGAGGGGTGTAGGATCCCTTGACCGAGGGAGAGAGAGGCAGGGAGGGAGGGTCCGAAGGGAGTATAGGGGTGAGGGTTGGGGGTTAAAAGGGGTGATCTGCTGGGCTTATATAGTTGCCAGCAGTATATGGGGTGAGCGTCTATCCGCTCAGTGGGTGTTCTTACCCTAGTGGTGTCGTGTTGTTAGGGGCTGGCGATCTCTCTAGCAGAGTCGTCGGCAGGCAGTATAGGTGTTGAGGCGTATACGTTGGTAGGTGGTGGTCGGTCCGTGGGTTGGTCAATTTTGTCATTCCTCACCTCGTGTGAAGGTACAGGCGGGTTAGGTCAATGTGTCAGTGCCGCCAGGACATGGTGACAAATCTGTAGCGTCCGAGTTTTGTCCGTCAGGCTCATTGTCTGTGTTGCTTCCACTATGTCAGTGGGTACCGTCCTTGGTATGGTCATCGCTTGTCCTAAAGGGGAGGTTGTGTCACAACAAGTGAAAACAAGATATTTAGGAATAAGAAAAACCGTAAACATAGCATGTAGTACAGTAACAATCATTGCATATTACATTATGGGTGAATCATAGTTTGATTTGACTTTATAATCGCTGTGCTGTAAGAGCCAGAGTGTCCCTGGGGTCCTGTCAGTACGGGGGAAAGGTGCCCAGGGGTGTCCAGTGTGGGATGTCCCGGGTTCATGTATGGGTTGGCTTATTTTCGTGTGCCCCCCCTTAGGGTTAGCCTCTTTGTGTTGGATTGGCTCTGGGTTTGTCTGGGGAGACGCTTGCTAATCAATCGGGGATCGGTGGTCTGCTTTAAGTTTATCGACTCGTATGCAAGAGTGTACATATGCATATATTCGTACATATATATATATTTTTTATTTCGTTTTTCATTTGTTTTTTGTAGTTTTTTTTTTTTTTCCTAGTTATTTTTTATTTTGTTTTTTAATTTTTTCCCCCTTTTGTTTTTTGTTTTTGTTTTTGTTTCCTTGTTTATGTATTTTGGGGGAGAGGGGGTCCCTTATAGTATGTGATGCGCTGTGCATCTACCCCGATGGATTGTGGTTCGTGTGGCTAGGGTGCCGCTACCTCAGGGTGGTGGGGGGTTGTGGGGCTCACTGGGTCCATGCCCCTCTGTGTGCCTGGCTGCCCGGTAGGTTGTGCGTGTGGAGGCTCCCCGGAAGCCTAGATGCCTATGGGCAAGCAGATGTCTGTCTTCGGGGTCACCTGGGCGTGTATTTTGCGGTCGGTCTAATGCCGATGTCACCTATGTGAGCGTTGGCCCATGGTTGAACCCCTTGAGGTGTATGGGGTTAGCGGGGTCCCATGGTGCCGGTGGCTAAGTGATGTGGGTGCATGAGGCGTCTCGCGTCAGGGCCCATAGGTTCGGTTGGTGTGCTTTTATTTTATTTTTTTTCCCCTCCTTTTTGTCCCTCCCTCTCCCCCCTCTTTGGTCTCCCATTTAGTACATAACTGTGAGAATAAGACTATAGTCAAAAATTGGAACAGATAACATAAGATTGTCACATATTGAGGAGTAGAGCTTATGTGTTTAGTGTCAGGTCATATCTTATCTGGTTCTGGACGGTAGGGATTCTGATAGTTCATAATCTCCTGGCGGGTGAGTCTGTGGTCTCGGTGGGTTTGAAGGTGCCTATTCAGTTGTCCTGGCGGTGTGATGCGGTTGAGGATTGCTGTGAAGGTGGTAGTTCATGTCTCTGTGTAGTGGCCGTCCGGTTGCATTTTTAGTTGGCCTGTGGAGGGCGAGAGCCGCCGGGAGCTGGGGCCCCGATCGGGTGCGGTGTTGGGCCCCTGGGAGAAAGCCTTCCTGCAGGTCGCCTGTCGGGCTGCTCGGTAGTGAGGTCAATCGCGGGGAGGCCCAGGCGTTCTGCGAATTCTGTTGCTTCCGAGATATTGTGCAGGGTGAATACACGGTTATTTTGTCTAACTTGCAGCTTGAAGGGGTGTCCCCATGTATATCTTATGTGTCTCCTGGCCAGTTCCAGTGTCAGAGGTCTCAGTTCCCGTCTTTTGCGGAGTGTGCTTAGGGCTAAATCTTGATAAAAGCTTACTTGATGCCCCTCTATCTGGAGCGGGGTGTCCCTTGCCGCTCTCATCAGCGCTTCTTTGATGTGGAAATAGTGCATACGGATAATAATATCCCTGGGCTGGGTTGCATTAGGAAGAGGAGCTTTAAGGGCCCTGTGGGCTCTATCTAATAGGAGTTCGGCCGGTGAGGCCTCTGGCAGTAGGCCGCAGAAAAGCTCTCTCAGCGTGGAGGCCAGTGTGTCTATTCCAACCGTCTCTGGCACCCCGCGAATCCGTATATTGTTACGGCGGGAGCGGTTATTGAGATCCTCTTGTGCCTCTTCCAGCAGGCGTACCTGGTCTTGCAGTGCTGAGATGGCAGTCTCGTTTGTCTGTGACCGCGTGGAGGTTCGGTCCAGCTGGTCCTCAATGGCGGTGGTTCTGCGCGTGAGATCATTTAGGCTGTCAGTAATGGGTGTCAGGTGCCTGGAGAACTCTGCTGCCATGTTAAGTTTAATCTCCTGCAGCAGGTGCCGTAGGTCTTCTCTGGTGAGAGGTGTCATGGCTGCTTTGCGGCTAGTATCACTTGCCGCCGAGTCGGAGTCTTCATCGCGGCCATCTTCCCCACCTGTGGAACTCTCCTCCCTGCGGGTGCGGAAGATTGGCGCTACCTCCGCTCCATGTTTAGTTTTTCGTCCTCCTCCCATATCAGGTCGGTCGGGTGCCGTGGTAGGGGTATTTTGGACCGGGTATGCCGTTCGTTTGTCGTGTATACTTGCTTTTAGAAGCTGATATAATGCCTGCCTTTACGGAGCTCTAGTAGAAAGCAGCCATCCGCACCGGAAGTCAGGCGCCGCCCCATAATCTACCCTTTTAAATATGTTATCTCTACTTAGCGTATCTTATGCCCTATTTGTGTCTCTTACACCAAGATGTATCTCTTACTCATCACTTAAAAGGGGGTAAAACAGACCCAAATAAGCCACAAAAAGGAGGATGTTCAAAACAATTCCTAGGTAAAATGGGAGCAGATAGGAAAATGAAAAGACTGGAGGCATATGTGATGGGAGTTCCATTTATTATTTTATTAGCAGGTGTTAGTGTCCAGTTTTAATGTGGTGGGAGTTATACCCACTGTAGGGCTGCCAAGGATATGGAAAGGAATATTTTTTTTTAGTTTTTCCTAATACAGTTATCTTTTAAGATTTATGTTTAAAGGACCATGTAATCTCAATGGTGTGGTCTGGGAGAAGTGGTCCTGTCATTTTAATCCTGCAATGTAAAATACTGCAGTTTTGTAAAAGCTGTAATGTTTACAGGGTTAATCACACCTATAGAGAATGTCTTCCAGGCAGACACTAAAGACACTTCTGCTACAACAAACAAATAAAACATGGTCAGTTCATAGGAATACATTAATTCAATACTTTCCTATGAGAAGGGTTTGGGTGTGTGCACATTCACCATACATGCACATCAGTTCTCAATGCTCTCTGTGAAGAGTGTTGGATTGGACAATTCTACTGAGAGCGGCCTCTGCCGGATGATGCCAGTAATGGTGGGTCGGGGGAGGGGTCAGAATTAATTATAGACTAAAAGACTATAATGTTAGGAATACAGGTTTGTTTGGGCGCTGCCTAATGTTTTCTTTCAATAAGACTAAACTGTGAAAATGGTTCATTGTGCTCAGTGTACAAATAATGATAACATCTCTGTAAACTATAGATTATATTCAAGTTAGTAAACTTTCACAAAATTGTGAATTGTTGGGAATTTCCCAGGGAATTAAGGACCAACATCAACAAACGGAAATAACAGGTTTAGCCTACAGTTTTTGTTGTTGTTTTTTTAAATTTACTTTCAAAGTTATTAATTAAAGTAGGGATTACAATCTTTTTTTTGGACTAAATTTTGAATTCATATTAACCTCCTGAATATTGACACTTGATTGAATAGCTCTGTCTCTGTTTAGTTAATGGCTCTGTTTAGTGAACAGCTCTGTCTGTTTATTAAATAGCTCTGTCTCTGTTTAGTGAATATCTGTCTGGTTATTGAATGCCCCCAGTGTAGGTAGAGCTGTGATAAGCAATGTATTCCCTGTCAGAGCTGTGATGAGACATCCCAAGTCTCCTGGTAGGTCCGGCAGACCCCCACATTTGTAGTGAGACTCCCTGACAACCTCAAGTCTCATTTACTATCCCGGAAATCACACACAATATATATATATATATATTAGATTGTGTGTAAGTGATTTCCAGGCTATTATATATGCTAAATGCTCTTAGTAAATTAAGGGCGTTTAGCATATATTACGATTACCAACCTGATAAATATTTTTTCTGAACAGGGGCCCGGTCGGGTGCCCCAGCCTTTTAAGAGCCTGACCGGGCTCCTGCAGTTTTGCCGGCTGGGAGGAAGTGATACACACTGTGTCACTTACTCCCAGCTAAAAAGACAGCCGCGCGGGAGGGAGGAGGCTGGAGCACACATGCAGCATGGAGGCAGAGAAGAAACTGGAGTGAGCAGCTACATGCTCACTCCCATCAGCCTCAGCCAGAACACAAGGTAAATTAAGGGTGGCTGCGGATTAAATTAGTATACCATGTGGCTATGTATGTAAGATTGTGTAAATCTGTGTGTGTGTATGTCAAGTATGTGTATCTGAGTGTGTATGTGCCAGTATGTATCTGTATATATCCAAGTGTGTGTATGTGCCAGTGAGTGTATCTGTATGTCAGTGTATATTTGAGTGTGCATCATTGTGTCAGTGTGTATCTGAGAGTGTGTATCAGCAAAGCTGTCATCAGAAATTTTGGGGCCCCTGACACAGCTCAAGTTCTGGGCCACTGGGGCCTGGCTCCGAGTCACCCACAGGGCCACACCCAAGTCCGCCCACAAAGCATGCCCCCGAGTCTACCCACAAGGATGAAGTTTGTGTGAATACTGATTACGGTGTGTATAGTGGATGTAGCATGTGTAAAGTGGATGAGGTGTGTGTGTGTGTCATGGATGCAGTGTGTAAAGTGGATGCAGATTGTATGTTTATGTAATCTATGCAGTGATTGTGTGTGTTTGTGTAGTGTGTATAGTGACTGCAGAATGTGGGTTTGTTTAAGGATGTAGTGTGTGTAAATGTTGTGTAAAATGTAGTAGGGGTGCATTTAAAAAAAATATAATTTGAGTACCGTATATACTCGAGTATAAGCCGACCCGAATATAAGCCGAGGCCCCTAATTTTATCCCAAAAAACTGGGAAAACTTATTGACTCGAGTATAAGACTAGGGTGGGAAATGCAGCAGCTACTGGTAAATTTCTAAATAAAATTAGATCCTAAAAAAAATATATTAATTGAATATTTATTTACAGTGTGTGTATAATGAATGCAGTGTGTGCGTATGTGTGTGTGTATGAGTGCAGCGTGTGTGCATGAATGCAGTGTGTGTGTGCATGAATGCAGTGTGTGTGTGCATGAATGCAGTGTGTGAATGCAGTGTGTGCAGGGCCGGTGCAAGGATATTTGCCGCCGTAGGCAAAAAAAATTTTGCCGCCCCCTCCCCCCCATATGTCCTGACTTCCCCTCCTCCTCCCTCAGTGGTCCTTACCTCCCCACCCCCGTGTTCCTTCACCCCCCCCCCAGTGGTCCTGACTCACCCCTCCCCTAGTGGTCCTTACCCTCCCCTCCCCTAGTGGTCCTTACTTCCCCCTCCCCTCCCATAGTGGTCCTTATCCCACCCCCTCCCTCTCATAGTGGTCCTTATCCCCCTTCTCCCTCCCATAGTGTTCCTTATCCCCCCCATCCCTCCCATAGTGGTCCATATACCCCCCCCCCATAATGGTCCTTATACCCCCCCTCCCTCCCATAGTGGTCCTTATCCCACCCCCTCCCATAGTGGTCCTTATACCCCCCCTCCCTCCCATAGTGGTCCTTATACCCCCCCTCCCTCCCATAGTGGTCCTTATACCCCCCTCCCTCCAATAGTGGTCCTTATCCCCCCCCTCCCTCCCATAGTGGTCCTTATCCCCCCTCCCTCCCATAGTGGTCCTTATACCCCCCCTCCCTCCCATAGTGGTCCTTATCCCCCCCCTCCCTCCCATAGTGGTCCTTATACCCCCCCTCCCTCCCATAGTGGTCCTTACCCCCCCCCTCCCTCCCATAGCGGTCCTTATACCCCCCCCTCCCTCCCATAGCGGTCCTTATACCCCCCCCCTCCCTCCCATAGCGGTCCTTATACCCCCCTCCCTCCCATAGTGGTCCTTAACCCACCCCCTCCCTCCCATAGTGGTCCTTATACCCCCCCCCCCTCCCATAGTGGTCCTTATACCCCTTTTTTTTTTTTATTAATTTTTTTTTTAATTATTTTATTTCTTTTTATTTATATTTTTTTTTTTTCGTCCCCCCTCCCTGCTTGATATATGGCAGGGAGGGGGGCTCTCCTTTCCTGGTGGTCCAGTGGCAGTTCAGTGGGGGGGAGAGGGGGGCTGTCAGAGCTGTACTTACCTTTCCTGCAGCTCCTGTCAGCTCTCTCCTCCTCTGCGCCGTCCGTTCTGCTCTTCTGTCAGCTCACAGTGTAAGTCTCGCGAGAGCCGCGGCTCTCGCGAGACTTACACTGGGAGCTGACCGAGGTGCTGAACGGACGGCGCGGAGGAGGAGAGAGCTGACAGGAGCTGCAGGAAAGGTAAGTACAGCTCTGACAGCCCCCCTCTCCCCCCAGTCTGTATTATGGCAATGCAAATTGCCATAATACAGACTCTGACTCGAGTATAAGCCGAGTTGGGGTTTTTCAGCCCAAAAAATGGGCTGAAAAACTCGGCTTATACTCGAGTATATACGGTAAATTGTATTCCCTTCTCCCTGCATCTTACCTGTGGCCAGGAAGAGGGAATGGCAGATTCCCTGGTGGTCTGGTGGCATGCTGCGGGCCCCTGGCTTTCCGTATACCGCAGGGGGGACCAGCACAGTCCATCCTCACTTCCCAGCTGCTCTTCTCTCTCCAAGTCTTGCGAGACGCGCAAAGCTTTGCCATGGTAAGCTGTAGCAACGCTCTGACAACAGCGGGGCTCGCGAGACTTAGAGAGAGAAATGAGGATGGAATGGGCTGGGGCCCCCTGCCGTATACAGGAAGCCAGGGGCCCGCAGGCAGTGGAGTACATACCGGGGTCGCGGCTGCGACTGGGCCCGGCCCACCAGGGGGCCCGGCCGCCTTGCGACCCGGTATGTACCCCTCTTCTCCTGGGGGGCAAAGGAGCCGGGCCACCTCAGGCTGGCCCTGGTGTCACCTGGCGGGCAGGCTGGCGTGCGAGGGAGCACTCTCCCCTGAATGCTTCCTCTTCAGCTCCCTCTTCAGCGCGAGGGAGCTGAAGAGGAAGCACTCAGGGGAGAGTGCTCCCTCGCCCGCCCGCCGGGTGACACCACTGGACCCCAGGGAATCCCCTCAGCTCTCCCAAAGGTAAGGAGGCTGGGGGGGATTACATTTTAAAAAAAAAACGTGTGTGTGTGTGGGAAACTACAATAATCTTTTAATACACATAGATTTTTCTTCATTATTATTCTGAGAGCATTTTATAAAATAAGTTTTGTTTATGCAAAAGAAATGCAGTGTGGATTCTCCACACTCCCTACGGATTGCAAGATTATTGGCCTGATAAATTAGAACTGGTTGCAATGTATGCTGGGAATTATAAAATATGAGTAAACGATGGGTTAACTGATGCTGCTTCCCATGTGGACAATGCAGTGCTGTCCAGTTTCTACTCATTTATTGGTGAACCTCAAGGCTTCTTAAGATAATCTGGTAGGTTCTTATATATTGATATGAAAACATATGTGTGTGTGTTAGAGTGTGTCTGTTACTGAGTGTGATAGTTTGTGTGCATTTGTTAGTGAGTGTGTGTTTTGTAAGTGAGTGTGTGTCTGTCAGTAAATGTGTGTGTCTGTTAGCTAGTGTGTATGCATCTGTTCATAAGAGTGTGTGTGTCTTCAGCACTTACCTTTCTCCAGCGCCGGACTCCCTTGGCACTGGGGATCTTTCCACCCGATCCACCTCTCAGCTCCGAGTGCGCATGCGTGGCAAGAGCTGCGCACGCATTCAAACCGCCCATAGGAAAGCATTACTCAATGCTTTCCTATGGACTTTCAGTGTCTTCTCACTGTGATTTTCACAGTGAGAATCGCAGAAGCTCCTCTAGCGGTTGTCAATGAGACAGCCACTAGAGACTGGATTAACCCTCAGTGAAATGTAGCAGTTTCTCTGAAACTGTTATGTTTTCAGCTAGAGGGTTAAAACTAGAGGGACCTGGAACCCAGACCACTTCATTGAGCTGATGTGATCTGGGTGCCTATGGTGGTCCTTTAAGTGTATCTGCATGCACTGGCGTACACACAGTGGTTGCAACCCTGCGACCAGGTGCCCGCCGCAATCTGTTGCGGCCCCGGCCCGCGCAGAGTAAGCGCGCAGGAGGGGGCCCACAGATCAGTTTTCGCACAGGGGCCCCATGGGTTGTGTGTACGCCACTGCCCGCAGGTACACATGTATATAGTGATGATTGCTATATATGCGTACATAGGCAATGTGGGGCCCGTCACTCTCTGAGCAGTCGGGGCCCCCCAGGCCCATGACAACCGTTGACATGCCCTGAGTGTATCAGTGTCTGTGTAAATAGTTGTGTTCTGTCATAATAAAATATCCCGTCCTTGTTCACGTTTGGTGGCTGCGTGTATGTGTGCGTTTTGTGGCTGCGCGCGTGCATGCGCAGTGCAGTTACTGGTGAAGCTGCCTCCCTGAAATGAGCTTTTGCATGTTGGGGTGTCTGTATATTCCCTGTCAGGGCTGCGCCCAGTAAGGACCAGTTAGAGGTCACTCTGTGGCCCCAGGCTCTCCACAGACAGCCATCCGGCCATATCCTCACAAACAGGTTGCTCTCAGCTCTCTGGCCACCAAAAAACACCGCACTAGGGCGTAGACTGTGACGTCAAACACCTGAAACTTGCAGACCACGCCCATTACTGGCAGCGTTACGCATACCTTGCGATCTGATTGGTCGACCACTAACGGCCTGCGCGCGCACCGGGCGATACACCTGGCCTGCGAGCGGCGAGGGCGTGGCTCACTGGTCGGATCTCTGGCTGGTTTCTGACGGAAACCTCTGACGTTCCGTCGACTTCCATCTCGCGCTACGACAGCAGATAGACATCCCACGCCGCTGATTGGACCGCGTCCAGGGGAGGAGACGCATCCGGTCCGTCCCACGACTCGCGCCAGCCAATCACGTGGTGCTCCCCCCTCCCTCCTCGTAGCGTCACTGTGATTGGCCGCATCGGGGAGCGGGAGGGCCTGGGCCAGGAGTTGTGTCAGAGCGACCGGAACCGTCAGAGGAAGAGAGAGGGGGAGAGCGAGCACCGAACCGTCTGCACACCAACCGCCCGACTTCAATGAACAGCTCGCCCGTGACTGTAAGTCCTGGGTCAGCCCGGGGGAGGGGGTGCACACACGGTGGGAGACATGCCGGGTGCAGGGCCCTCTCACAGCGGGCTGGCCGGGCTACCCAACCTGGCATGTGGCCACTGACCTCGTGCGAGTTCATGTGTGAGGCTGGCTGCACCCCGGGCACAGAGGGCTCGGCTTACAGCACCGCCCGGGCTGGGTGAGGGCCGGGTCACTGCATGCTCTGTGCGCACACCGCCGGCAGCCCGGGTGGGCCAGGGGGGGGGAGCGGGAGGGAAGCCACACCTGGCCCGGGCACAGAGCCCTCCCCCTGGGCATGGTGTCTCCGCAGACTGGCATAGCAGGCCCTGCTCTGGGTACATACCGGCTGTGTCTGACTAGCATTGGGGTCCGATAGACTGAGCCCGCCTGCTGTGTTGGTTACCCTGTATTGCATGGGAGTGTGACTGTCCGCTATAAATTACCATTTCATATGTCATCAGACAGCAGCAGTGTGCCGGTATTCACTGCGATTAGATTATTAAACCGATTTCCCATGTCCTGTTTTAGGACATGCGTGTTTTCTTCTTCAGGAAGCAGAGCCTGCATTGATGGTGTGTTTCCTGTGGGTTTATGTGTATTTGTTTAGTGTCATTATGAATGATACAATGTTACATGTGAAATAACTGATACAAGACACACCTGCGATCACTCTGCAGCCAAGGGCGAATCTTATGTTTATATTGTAATGTCCACCTTTTAATTGCCCTCAAAAAACTTCTGTAAAATTAGACTAATCAACCACTGAATGGGTTTTATTGGGTTGGTGTTCCACAAATGGTTGCTTTAGTATCTTATTACATGTGTATTTTCACTCCCACAAGCAACATCTAGAATTTCACTGACCATGATGGGAGCTGTAGTCCAGCAGGGGCAGACCATAGGGTATAGCAGGGGTATATCCCTTAATTCGATGTGACATACAATATCAACAGAGTAGTTTGTAGGTGTTTTTTTTTTTTTTTTTTTGTGTGTGTGTGTGTGTGTGTGTGTGTGGCTTCCTCCTCTTGATTTACAAAGGAAAAACTAGAATAAGAGAGTGAAAGTGGGAGCTTTAGTTTTGACACCCTGTGTGTAATTTATTTGAGAAGCCTGTCCAAAGAATCTGAGATTGGCACGCTATGCCTGACACCAGATACAACCATTAAATACAGTTGATGTTGCCAACTAGGATAAGATGAAGTGATTGTGGGGCTTACTGACCCTTTAAGAGTTAGTATTTCACATAAGAATAGATGTGCACTTCAGAATGTATTAAGCCACTCAAAAGTACCCACAGAATGTTAAATTAGCAGGGTTTTTTAAAGTGCCAATATCATTAGAGGCTCTATTACTTACCAAAAACTATATTTTCAATTGTGTAGCAAATCATAATTGTGCTCTGGTTTTTATATTAGAAATCTGCAGTTTGATAGCAAGTGCTGACACTCTAGCACCACTGTTACTTTAAAGGAACACTATAGTCACCTAAATTACTTTAGCTAAATAAAGCAGTTTTAGTGTATAGACCATTCCCCTGCAATTTCACTGCTCAATTCACTGTCATTTAGGAGTTAAATCACTTTGTTTCTGTTTATGCAGCCCTAGACACACCTCCCCTGGCTATGATTGACAGAGCCTGCATGAAAAAAAAAACTGGTTTCACTTTCAAACAGATGTAATTTACCTTTAAATAATTGCATCTCAATCTCTAAATTGAACTTTAATCACAAACAGGAGGCTCTTGCAGGCTCTAGCAAGCTATTAACATAGCAGGGGATAAGAAAATCTTAATTAAACAGAACTTGCAATAAAGAGAGCCTAAATAGGGCTCTCTTTACAGGAAGTGTTTATGGAAGGCTGTGCAAGTCACATGCAGGGAGGTGTGATTAGGGTTCATAAACAAAGGGATTTAATTCCTAAATGGCAGAGGATTGAGCAGTGAGGCTGCAGGGGCATGTTCTATACACCAAAACTGCTTCATTAAGCTAAAGTTGTTCAGGTGACTATAGTGTCCCTTTAAGCACCATAAACTTTGCCATGCAGTTCCTACTCTTGTTGAAAAAGCTTTATTTTGTGCTATCGGGAAGGCCTGAACAAAGTCCTTTTGTTGAAGGTTTAATTTCCATATATCATTGAATTTTGCTTTTGTGAAGAAATTGTTTAAAAGTAAATCTGTAAAATACATGTTTAATGAAAACCACAAGTTAGAAAAAAGGGGTTTGATGTATCAACTTGTGTTTATTGCACTTTATTTTCTGGTTTGAAAAAGTAGTGTCCTGTTCATTATATGTTGTGGTACCATGTCTTCAATTTTTAAATTAAGTCTAAATAAGGTGTTGCAAAATAGTATATGTAGCACTGGAGATTTGTATTGGGTCTCTCATTATTTTTAGTTACCATGATTTAGCGTGTGTGTGTGTGTGTGTGTGTGTGTGTGTGTGTGTGTGTATTTTTTTTTTTTTTTTTTTTTTTAAGGAACACTAGCATTAGGAAAACAAACCTGTATTTCTAACACTATAATGCCCCTGTCCCTAGTTTAGAGTTGTGTCCCTTCCAACTGGTGTGCAAATAAGTCCAGGGTTCTGTCTCTCCTTAAGAGGCTTGGCAAACTGTTTAGCCCCCAAACATTTAAAGACGGCGCCTATGTACTCTATGATGGTATACTTTTTTGGGGGGGGAGGGGGGCTATTCCCATGCTGCAGTTTACATTATGAATCCATCCAAGGATAGAAAAACAACTACCAGCATTTTGTTGATGTTAATAATGCTGTTAAGATATTAGTCCTAAAACAAGCTTACCATGTTAAGTGTGTAAAAAAAAAAATGTGATGCTCAATGCACGAGTGGCCAACTGTTGCTTTTATATAATCTTGCAGTTTGTGCAATGATTATACTGTTATCTTCAACCTAAAAGCACAGCTGCTCCCTCCCTTCCTGTAGGCTGAGCTTGTCTTTCTTGGTGACTCAGGACCTACCTGAGAACAGTATGACCTTATGCAATGACTTGAAATGTCACAACCATAGTCAGTTGTCTTCTCTGCTGCCTAAAATCAATATCAAGATGACATTGACCATGTGTTTACTCACCCTCCCTCCCACACTATCCTGTCACTAAGAGCACAAGGAACCTGACGTGTAATCGCCTGGTGCTGGGACACTGAGCTGGATATGCTGCACATTAATATCTATATCTCTTATACATCTGAATCCATATATAATGTGTTCATTTTAAATGACTTCTCAGATATCATGTCCATAGAATCTCGATGGATACGTTGATAATCTCTCTATGTAAGCATTTGTGATTTTTGTAGAATGTCGGTTTTATTAATTTGTGACTGCTGCCTGATCTGTTCTTGTTGAGGACTGGACTTTATCATTGTTAATGGATACTAGTTGTTGCAATTTCACATGGGACTGGGTTTGTTATGCAAAACTTTACAGAAACTAGTTTCTCTGGAAATATTTTTTCTGTAGCTTGCTTTATCAGTGTAAAATTGAGTGTTATTTTAACACATTTAGGAAATGCTGCTTCCGTTTGTGGCCTAGTCATGCATGTTTGGTAATTTGGGGAAGTGATTTTAAATTACTGTGGTGACAGGTTTAGCTCTTTGCTTTGTTGCACTTGAGTGTGTCTTCCAACTAAACTTGTTCTTGTTTGGTCACATTCTGTTGCAGGTTGGCTGACTGCCTTCATAGTTACTTAGTTCCTTTTTATATAGAAAGTCAGATTTTTACTGACCCCCTATTTTTATACAGTTGTTTAATATGTCCATTCAAGTTGTGTTAAGTGGAATATGTTGAAATAAAAGTGAATTTCTATTTTTAATATTTTGTTTCCTTATGAATGTTTTCACTTTTATTTTTATTCTCTATGGGATACATATTGGTTATTTAAAGCATAGGGCCTATACCTTACTATTTTATATATTGTTCTATTTGGATTTTAATTTAGATACAAGGCCAATGGTTTTTATGATGCAACACAAGGGATGCTTTTATACGAAGTGTATATTTACTGGGGTTTTGTTTTAACTTTATTTCATATTTGCTGTATTCTATGTTCTCATACATATGTATGAGATCAAATGATTGTGGATGGGAGAATGTTTTTTTTTTTTTTTTTTTTTTTTAACCCCACTTCCTCCCCCCCCCTTTTTTTTATTGTACACCTTCCCAATGTTTTTCCCTTAATATTTATTTAATTTTAAAAATAAACTAGACTGCAAAGCAGATATTTCACCAGGAGACATCCTTGCAACCTGGCTGTGACTAATGGAGTTTCAAAGTTTTTTTTTTTTTGTTTTTTTTATATCTGAAAAGCATAGTTGACTTACCTCCACCTAGTGTAGGAACTATATCTGATGTTGATATAAGCAAAGTGTGAGGGTTTTGTTTTTAAAATCCAAAACATTAACTCAGGGGTAGATAGAATATTCTTAGAGATGAATAAACTCCTTTATTTAATAAGGCTTGTATGATTGCCCCGATTCACTGTTTATTTCTGCATATATGGCATGGTCTCTTTACCACATAGAAGTGCTAGTGTTAAACAGCAGGCAGTGAATCTTTAAAGATCTAGACCTGGTGGTCTACTACTTTTCTTAACATTTAAGTTTTAACACTTTAAAGGGACACTATAGCCACCCGACTACTTCATCTCATGTGCAGTCCCCTTAATCCTACAATGTAATTCAGTGAAACAACGCTGGGCATACTCGCATCTTGCATGAGGATGGCTAGCATCAATAAAAATAAAAAAATAAAAATACTTGTAGAAAAGCATTGATTCAATTCTTTACAATGCGGTAGGGCTAAAGCGTATGTGGCACCCATGTGATCGCCGTGCTATATGGCAGGAGGTACCCAATTCAATTCTGAATTACCTCTGTGCTGGAATCTAATAAATTAACAGATTTTTAACCCTTTTATTGCTGTGGGATGCAGAGGGGGACACTAGTGTTTTTTTTTTTTTGTTTTTTTTTAAATACTAGAAAGACCTCTCACTCCCCTCCCATGCTCTACCCCACCCTTTACTTGTCTCATCCCAGCTCCGATGTCTCTCGGTGGTGGGCAGACACTCTGCATCCTTTGACGTGCTGGCACTAATGCGCATGCGTGGCAAATGTGTGCACATTAGATCTCCCCATAGGAAAGGATTGAACTAGTACTTTCCTATGTGGAAAGAAATCTAACGCTGGGGGCTCCTCATGCAGGGCGAGAGGACATCCAGTGTCGGATACCGGACCAAAGGTCCGTTTCAATCCAGGAAGCTCTCTAGTGGCTGTCTGGTAGACTGCAACTATGGGCAGACTTAGAAATTCAAGTTAAACACTGCAGTTTCTATGGAAAGCATTTGTGCCTACATTGTCCCTTTTAATAATCTCTCATTATTTCCCATCTTGACTATTGTAACACTCTGCTTATCGGGCTGAAAAGTGCCCAGATTGACCCTCTGCAGTCTGTAATGAACACCTCTGCCAGACTTCTCTGCCAGACTTACGCCCAGCAAGGTTTGTCAGTCTCTGCACTGTCTTCCTGCTCCGTTAGGATACGGTTCAAAATATTCGTTCCTGCTTACAAAGCTCTCTGTAACCATGCCCCTGCTTACACATCCACGCTCATCAGTAGATATGCTCCAGTCTAGCCTATTCACTCTGCCTTCGACATTTTACTATCCAGTTTCTGCATTTGACTCTTTCCCTCTTTTATACAAGATTGCCCCTTCTTATGGAATGTTCTTCCACAACACATTCCACTCTCCCAGTCTCTTTATGCCTTTAAAATAAAAAAAGCCTAAAATCACATTACAGTGGAACCTCGGAACTCAAATGGTCCCATTCTCAAACAATTCTGAAGTCGAACTAAAATTTTGAGTAAAAAAAATGTCTCGGTACCCGAACATAAAGCGAAGAGCCATGTCTCATTTTCAAGTCAGAAAAGGGTGCATTTGCAAGACCCATCTCTTGTGTCTCAGGTCTGTAGCACGGTAGGGAGTTAAACACCTCCAACTAAATTTGAAGAAAGGTGATCCTACTCCTATGTATATTTCAGCTTTGAAGTATTTAAGGCGATGTTTATGGACTTACATTTGGATTCTAATAAACACTTGTCTGCTTTTGGATGGAAAAAGTATGTAAAATGCTGTAATTTTGGGAGTCTTGACTGGATATTAATTCTTATGGGAAATGTTGATTCGGTTCTCGAACAGCCTTCGGGAACAAATTAAGTTAGAGTTCCGAGGTTCCACTGTACTTTAATTTAGCCTTCCAGCTCTTCCCTTAACGCCTCATCTGTTATTTCCTTCCTGTTATTTCCTTCTTTCCCACTTACTATGCTCCTTCCTTTTAAACCCCTTCCTCTCTCAGGTAAAAATTGGTCTCTTAATTCCCTTTGTGTATTTTTCTCTCCTCCTTTTTTGATTGATTTCGTTTGGGAAGGGCCCTCTTCACCCACTGTTCCAGTATGTCAATGTGCTTCTATTTTTTTATTTTTTTTATTTAGTGTTTACCTATTGTATAGCGTTGTGGAATATGTTAGTGCTATATTAATAATTGTAATTGACTATATCTGCTTTGCTAACTTCCTGTAAGAACATTATGGGAGATCTAGTCCAACATCTGGAATACTGATGGTTGACTACCACTGGTCTGTCATCATAGTAATCTGTTCTTTAAAGGAGGGTTGCTGTAAGCATCATAACCACTGCAGAGTACCACACCCCAGTAATGTGGCAAACTGTTTAACAGTTTTCCCCCCTTACCTGGTCCCTGCTGACCTCTGGTGTGCCAATGTTGCTTGGAAGTTGCCAAAGTTTCACAGAATTTACCCTTGTTCCAGGCAGCTACTGATGCCCTAATTATGCATCTGGTAGCAGAGGGATTAAACAGTCTTGGTAATGCAGGGCTTAGCTTGGTGGAAAAAGCAGAAGCTGCTTGCAGGAACTTCTGACCTCACAAGAGGAAGCAACTGGTCCTAGGTAAATTGTCAAATAATTCTCAATTTGACTTCTTACCATGAGCTCGAAATCCTGACTCCATAACCACTATAGTGGGCTGTAGTGTTTATGGCGCTTCGAGTGTTCTTTTTAAAATGAAAAATTCCATTTTGGCATAGTGGTCATGGCATTTGGAGTATTCCTTTTAAGTGATAATGGCTATAAATGTTCGTCTACATTAGTTAAAACTTTTCATGTCTTTTTTTTGCCATTAATTCCAAACTTTATTCAATTGTTGCACTTAGCCAAAGGTTAATAATCTATTGAGTGATAATGGGACCACCGACATGGCTGTGTCTACCATAGAAATCAATCAAGCTGTTAATGGTTTGATGACCTAATATATGTTCAGTAGCTGTAGTTAAAATCCTGCCCCTTCACCCACAATCAGCATTGACAAAATATTGCTTTAATATAAAGAGTAACTTATGGGTAAATATACAGATAATGCATGAACAGTGGATTAACAGAGGTGAGAAGATGAGAGGATATTGCAGTTTAAAAAAAAACAACAAAAAAACGGGGGGCCGGGCCGCCGAGCTGAGCGGTCGTAAGACAGCTCTGCTCCTGCAACAGAGGCACAAATAGCCTATATACCGAGATTTTTGGGGAGATTTGCCGACACCTACCTGCGATCCTCGATGGAACCGGGCTACCTAGGATGAGGAGAGGCTTGCTCTCGAAGTTTAAGTCCCTCGGAGGCTGGGGCCCGCTGCGACAGGCGGGACCCATGCTGGCGGTGAGTGAAGCGGACGGCCGCCGCAACACTATCCTGCCCGACGGAGCCCGACATGCGTGGATCACAAGCGGGCCCGGTCCTGTTCCCCCCCCCCCCCCCCCCCCCCCATCTGGACCGGGGGGGGTGATCCCGGTCCAAGCGAAGCCTAATTATGCTATGCTGCTCCCTGTGGAAGTGATGACAAGCAGACCCGAGACCCGCACACAAGATGGCGGAGACCATGTGCGCAGGACCTGCAATCTCGAGCACAGGGAGACCGACAACCACCACCTAATCCTGCACACGGGGTAATAAGGTCCACAAGCCCGGAGACACCCCTGGCATATGGCGCTCAGCAACCGCCACACACGTGGCTACTACTGCAGGGAGGCCCACTCACCCTTCATCTGAGCTGGGCGCTCACCGGGAGGAATCTCCCCCCCCCTCCCCCCCCAAAGCCTGCCATACACCCAGGGAGAAGCTTGGGAATCGGTGGAACCCTGGGCCCACGGTCCTGATGATGGGTCCAATGGCAAGAGGGCACGAGCACCTATTAAGGCCTCAGGCCGAAGATGAGCAGCCCTCGAACGCAGAGAAGCCACGGCAAGGAATCCGGCGCTATCACACATGCCCGCAAGAGGAACCGGGACACCGAACACTATGTTGGACTGATGCGACCTAATCCTATGCCACTGTCGTACCCGTGCATGCTGTGCCTGGTGTGGACATTAAACAGCAGGGCTACATCTGATGAGTACTAATGCCAAGCATACTGTGCCCTCTTTTATGATATCTTGCTAGACCGCTGACAGCATACTTGCACCATCAGACAGACATAACTAGAGTTAGCCACACAGAAGTATACACTGCGGAATCATTAGCGAGAGGTCCAGACTATGCTCACACCATGCATACTAGCCACTGACTTACCGTACACAGAACAGGACACACCACACCGGGTCAGCCCACACGGCTCAACTCAGCCACTGTGAAGATCTGACAGTTATGGGCTTATGGTAGGAACATAACTCGACCAGCCTGTTCACAATGGTACTTACCCCATAACGCTGAAGCGACGACCACTACCTGACTTACTAATCTTGTTCCTGACTCGGGACTACAACCCTTCATAATCCTGCACTATTCTTCAGACCACTTGACTAGCTAAGCAATGCACTAGAGCAAACTCACGAGATTTATATGTGAAGACGATAAAGCAATTGTTATAAGCACATGTTGAGAATAGCTTTTATATGCAAATATAGGATTTTCATCTACTTATGTGTTTACAGCGATGACCCAGTTAGCATATACCTAGTCATGTGGATGTACCTGCCTACCATACCCAATCTAGCGACGTCAAGTATAAAATGCTATTCATTTCTAAGTAACTAAGCCATGGTACAATCTACGGTTACTGTCTAATAGTCTATCTGGTTAGGCATAGCCACTAGCTACGACACACTCTTGTTTCCCACATTTAAAAAAAAATATGAGGCATCATCACCCAGGAAATGTAATTTTCTCGAAGTCATCGATGTAATCACCCTATACTGTAAACTGTTTTTGCATTTCCCTCTCTTTATTTCTGTATCCCGTCTCATATGCTTCAATAAAAGAGAGAGTGACAAAAAAAAAACACCATCACTATTTATTGCAAAGGTTTGTTATACTGGCTACAATAAACATTATAAAAATGCTTGGTATTAAAAGTGGTGCTTGGAATGGAAAGCAATGGACTGTTGCTTCTTGTCTAACACAAGCTCTGCATTGCTTATTTTATGGCTTGGACTTAGACCCCCCAATGTTTTATATAAAACTGTACTTAATTCTCTGTCAAGTAAAATTTCAAACATATTTGACTGTGTAGGACTTTTAAGTCATGTTTGTTTTGCACTTTCACTTTTGGAGATTGGACTAATTTTGAGAACTTTGCCATTTCTATGGCTGTGCTTGTGTCTCTATTAAATGGTTTTGAATTTTTTCTTTAACATCATGAAGAAGCAATGTCAAGGCTTCTAGGCGGTTTAAGTCTGTGAGGAATTACATCTTTAGGGGACTGTAGACTAACATTCTTCTGGTGATTTTAGTAAATAAATGCAGTTGAAAGAATTGATTGGGGCAGATGTTTTGTACGTATGTTGAATTAGCTACAGACTAAAATAATGAGCATAGAAATATATTGTAAACTTGATAATTTTTTGCCAACTGACCTTTTCTCATTTTGGAGACTGAGTATATTCTGACCTACATAGCAATTCACTCCTATTTATTTTGCATATATACAAAAAAATCCCTTACCATACACCTACTCTCCGCAGCTAAGGCCCTCATTCCCCTTCACTGGAAACACCTGTTACCGTCAGGCAATAGGTGGACAAAGTTGAAGACCTCTATGACATGCAGATGATGACTGCCTCCCTCCGGGTACGCTCAGACAAATGCACTTTGACATGGTACCCATGGGGGGCTTATATATCTGGGGGGGACAGCGTAGCCAAAAATGGGACTGCAGGCACACACCTTGGATAGACAGTCACGCAGGAACCGATTGCTATACAGGGAGTTATGGGCGCCATGTTCAGGGCTGGGCGACCCAGCCGGGGCCTCTTGTTCCTGCCCACACCTATACACACCAGACCGACCAAGACGATAACCCACAAATGGCTCTGGACAAAGGCACCTGATAATTCGGAAGCAATACCGCAAGCTGTCGACCAGCAACGACCCCACCTACTGCACCCCTCAACAACAGACGGGGGCTTGACCACCTGGGGTGAAACATTACATTCCCAGAAGGTTCCAAGCCCAGATCACTTTTGCATGGGGATCCCCTTCATGCACCGAGGCCCCAAACATAATGACAGCACACCGGGTCACACACTGAGCTTCCTATTTTCAACTAGGTCCGCCGGGGAAACGCAACTTCATTCCCACACCACACACCCTGTCAGGTTCTGAAGTCTCCTAACCTCAGGATTGGAGAAGGACTAGGGCCCCCCCCACGGTTACGCAGGACAACAAGACTGCTTTCATATATGCTAAGCCTTAAGCTTGCCACAGTTCCCAGCCTACAAACCTGCAAAACGACCACACACCTGCACTGCTCGGGAGCAAACATATCGTTGAACCATAGAACCTAGGGACGCGATACACGCCACACAGGTACAATATGACACTCCTACCCACCTGGGGAACAAACACGACCTGTTGATTAAACACGTTGCAATACCATTATGAAACAAACAATGTGCGTCTCTGCTTTTGCATTGACGTGTAATGTACTATGTTGTAAAACTCTAACTGTCTTAAATGCCATTGCCTTTTTGTAATCCATTCAAAAACAATAAAATTATGATTGACACAAAAAAAGCACAAGCACCTCAGTATGTGCAATGCCATAGTTGCCACTTTAGTCTGTGTGCAATGGTCCGTATACAATCTAAAAAGTTTTTTATGGCTGTGGTTAAGTAGATTGCTTGTACTTGGTTCTTGCCTGTTTTGAAAAGTGGTAACTCTAACCTTTCCCAGTGTGCAGTTTGTAAACCTTGCAAAGTATCAGCTGCTGTTGTCTGTATAAGGAAAGACAGCCAGTGCGGCAAATGGGCCTCTGTCCAGTTGCATGTCTTGGGAGAGGTCTGAGGTAAAATACTGGGAGGGGGAGCAGTCCTGTGTATTCATTCCTTTGCCAGGAATTCCTAGTATTGCTTCACTCACATGTCCGTTATGGAATTAAACCTGAGGAAACCTGATTATTCAGGTACAAGCTGCTTTGCCAGAGAATAAAATGACTGTGTCCCTTTTTCTGAAAGGCACAGGGTGATCTTGCTTTCTGTTTTATTTAAATAATTAGAACAGCCAAACTACACAGCACATGTACAACCAGGAAAGTAACTTCCAGATAAAGCTTGTCAGAAAGATTAGTAGGAATTTACAGCCATAATTCTTTTCCAGTAATGTAATCTCTGTATCCTGAATTAACCCCTCAAGCTACTCTTTGAAAAGCTGAATTAGTTTTGTAGATTATTTGGCCACTATACTTACTGGTAAGCTGATGTATTTGTTACCTCAGTCTGTCTGTTTTTTTACTTTTTCATTAATTGGGTTTACCATGTGACATGTTTGCAGTGTATATATTAACAACATTCTTTTAACCTGTATAATGCCATTAAACTTCTGTTTTTATTTTATGTTTTTTGTGCTGTTTTTGTTTTTGCCAGTGCAGAAATTTTATGGAATCCTATCTGCTCCTGTTCAATAAAACTTGTCTAATTCTCTTTTCTGTCCTTATCAGACAATAACTTTTATTCCCTTCATTTGTCTGTTACTATTGCATACCCAACCCCAAATTAATTTCCTTCACTCTCAGGTTCTCTGAAACCAGTCCTGCCTTCAATGCTAATAATCAACTTATCAGCATTATAATTTCTTTAGCACTTTATTTAATTGCCCTGTCCTAAATCAAATTTCAACAAAAAAATAACTTAACGGAACACTTTAGGGTCAGGAACACAATGTGTATTCCTGGCCCTGTGGTGTTAAAAATACACTTTAGCCACCAGCCCCTTAAATAACTAGAAAACTTACCTTTATTTCTCTTCTTATGGAAAAGCATTGAATTGGGGTGAGCTTGTCAGTTCTGATGAACTTAGTCAGCCATACACTGCGCTGGCCAGTCAGCATCTCCCTAAAGGGAAGAATCAATGATTCATCCCTATGGGTAAAGTTCACACTGTGCAGCACTGACTCAGGAAACCCCTCTAGAAGCTGTCTGAATGACTGCCACTGAAGGTGTCCCTAGGGAGTAAAATTCCTGCATGGACAAATTGTACTCACCAGAATAATTACATTAAGCTGTAGTTGTTCTGGTGACTAGTGTCCCTTTAAATGCGCCTGCACGGCAGAAAGTCTATTTTAGGAAATCAAGCTTTTAAGCGTTTCACCATGTTTGTGCTCTCCTTGTGTAGTTTATACCTACCTGTCAACACACTTTTTTTTTTTTTTTCCCCCACTCTTCTCATTTAGTTTTTCTTCAAAATAATTGCTGTCATTTTGGGGCTTCCCTTTACATTACTAATGGGTAGTGTTGAGATAATGTTTTAAGTTTATTGGAATTGGTTTAACTTGGTTACTTGTTTTAGTTAGCCATTCTTTTAGAACGTGCCTTCCTTGGTCTTAGCGCTTTCAAAACATGAGATAAATTGTCATCCTTTTAATGTATATTTATGGCCTTGTTGGGTTGATCTTAAAATGTCTCGCCTACAAATGTGTACAGCCCCTGGCAGCTTGAGGCATGTTCTCCAGTAGTTAGACTGTCCCTTTGAGGGAAAGATTAAGCGCCAAAACCACTGTCAAATGCACTGTATATCTTCATTGCTTTTCTTTGAAAGGCCTGTTTGGACAGATTATCATTAGTTCTGATCTGACTGTGGGAAGATCAGGAGTGCAGGGAGGAGTCAGGCCTGGTGGTGGATTGCATGCAAGTTTAACTGTGGGGGTCATAATGTAAACCTAATAAGAAACTTCTGAAGTTAAAAAAAATATAATAAAAAAAGCCAAAACTCTAGCTGAGTGGTGAACGTATGCGCTTGTTATGCAGATTAGTGTATATGTAGTTCTTCTCTTGGAAACACTCTTCCCACCCGGTGTGTGTGTGTCTGTGTGTTTTCTTCTTTGCCAACTCTGTGATGACTTCTTTGTAATATCAAAGTGCAATGCACTTATAGATTTTTTTTTTTTTTTGCAATGCTGTTTAGCACTGTGAGCTCACATCACAATGCCCAGGTTAATCTATATCTGTTTAACACATGTCACTGCATGTGTCTTATCACTGCTAACATTACATTACCCAGTAGTGTCTCTGGAAATACACCAGAGATATGTCAAGAGACTGACTGACCAGTGCAGCCTCTTTGGCTTTCAACTGATAATCAAGAAAAATATATTTTCACAGTTGTGTAAAGAGCAAGTTGAACAGTCACCCTGACCGTCTGATATCTGGCACCAATTTATATTATGATTGCCACACGCGTAGCATACCTATTTCACGGATCATGTTTGATCCAATGAACGTAATGCTTTATAACAGTCATTTAAAATAGAAGTTTACCCGATTTTGTCAAAGCTTGTTAAAAGTAGATATTTCCTTGCTATTATGATTTTCAGACTGTTTCTTCAGTATATTGGTGTTAGTTGAGATATTTACTTGGTAAACATTGAGTTTGTGAATTTATAACAGACTTGTAGGATATGAGCAAAATGCTGGATCTGGAAAATATACCGTGTATATACTCGAGTATAAGTCGACCCGAGTATAAGCCGAGGCCCCTAATTTTACCCCAAAAAACTGTGAAAACTTATTGACTCGAGTATAAGACTAGGGTGGGAAATGCAGCAGCTACTGGTAAATTTCTAAATAAAATTAGATCCTAAAAAAATTATATTAATTGAATATTTATTTACGCAGTGCGCGTATGAGTGCAGTGCGCGTATGAGTGCAGTGCGCGTATGAGTGCAGTGCGCGTATGAGTGCAGTGCGCGTATGAGTGCAGTGCGCGCGTATATATTAATTTAATATTTATTGTGTGTGTGTGTGTGTGTGTGTGTGTGTGTGTGTTTTTATTATATTTTTTTTCGTCCCCCCCTCCCTGCTTGATACATAGCAGGGAGGGGGGCTCCTTCCCTGGTGGTCCAGTGTCATTGGTAGTTCAGTGGGGGGGAGAGGGGTGCTGGCAGAGCTGTACTTACCTTTCCTGCAGCTCCTGTCAGCTCCCTCCTCCTCCGCGCGGTCTGTGCAGCTCCCTCTGTCAGCTCACAGTGTAAGTCTCGCGAGACTTACACTGGGAGCTGACCGAGGTGCTGAACGGACGGCGCGGAGGAGGAGAGAGCTGACAGGAGCTGCAGGAAAGGTAAGTACAGCTCTGCCAGCACCCCTCTCCCCCTGTCTGTATTATGGCAATGCAAATTGCCATAATACAGACTATGACTCGAGTATAAGCCGAGTTGGGGTTTTTCAGCACAAAAAATGTGCTGAAAAACTCGGCTTATACGCTAGTATATACGGTAACTTATCTGATTTTTTTTTTTTTTTTTATTCTAACATTGTTCACTAGTATAGTAAGACAAAGGCTTGACAAACTTGCTTGGAATCTAGGAGCCAGCTAGAAAAGTTAAGAGCCAGAGAAATCAACGCCAAAAATATAATTCTTAAAGGAACACTATAGTCACCAGAACCACTACAGCTTAATGCAGTTGTTCTGAAGTTTATAGCCTGTCCCTGAACGCTTTTCAGACAAAAGGCAGTGTTTACATTGCTGCCGGTTAACACCTCTAGATAGGCACTCAGATGACCTCTAGAGGTGCTTCCTGGGTCAGTTCCCTATAGAGAAGCATTGAGTCGATACACCTCTATGAGAAGTTAAATTGGCGCAGTGGCATTTTGCTGTGCATGTGCAATAGTCTTCCAATGCTTTCCTATGGGGAAGCATTGGATTGGCTGCGATTGTCAAGTTTGATCTCAGCCATGGAGAAGGGGCCAGCCACAGGGTCATCAGCACGGCATGGGAGAAAAAAGGTGAGTAAAAACATTTCCCATGTGATTGGAGAGAAGACACACAGGCACACTCACGCGCTCTCATTCAAAAGTAATTACTTTATTTAAATCCACACAGCCTCCTTACTTCTGGAGTGGATTGGCTTTCCCTCTGGTCCAGTGGGGCTGCTGTCACCTCCCTCTCGCGCACTGTTTAGTGAGCTGAGGGCCGGAGTGATGTCATAACCTGACTCCTGACATCACTGCAAGCTGTGCGAGGGAGGTGATTAGGGAGATTACAGCTTTCTCGCCACAGCATTGTCATCTTTCCGGCCTCCCTCCCTCTGCTCACCATGGGCTGGCCGCCCTCCTCCCTCTTACAGCAGCCTGCCTCAGCCCTCCGTGATCCGACTGCCTGCCTCTACTCTCAGGCAGACTGTCACCTCGGGGGCTGAACAGGCTCACAAATCCCATGGGCCAGGACAAATTTCATAGTCGCCATGGCGACCTGGCGCCTGGGATTTGTCGAGCCCTGTAGTAAGACGTGTCCCCAAAGAATTGTTGTAATAATGCCTTTCATACTTTAATTTTTGTCACAGGTTTTGACCTGACTGCTGTATATGTTGGAACTTATATAAACAAAAAAATAAATAGTATACCGATGAGGAGTTGGGAATCTTGCTTAGGCTTGGGTATGCAAAATCTAGATGTACAAAGTGTTTTGATTACATGGCTAATCCCACCTCTAGCTGCTGTCTCTCAGATGGCCGGTAGATGGTGCTTCCGGCTTCTTAGGACACGAAAAGTGTTTTAAATGACACTGGACGTCCTCATGCTGTGCATGGTGACCTTCAGCGTCGCTGCAATCCCCCTAGGAAAGCATTGAATAATGCATTCCTAATGGGAGGTCTAATGCACATGCGCGCCATTGCTGCGCATGTGAATTAGACCCCGCTCGTCATGGGACAGAGGGGGTGGAGCGTTGACCCAGCACTTGAGGGACATCTGTGTTGGGATCGTGTAAGTAAATGTTTTTTAACACTTTATTTACCTGGGGGAGGGGAGGGTGCGCTAGGGAGGGAGGAGGCAGAGGGATCGGTAGTGCCAGCAATACAGCTTTGTATTCCTGGCACTACAGTATCCCTTTAAGTCACTGGTTCACTTTTAGGAATGGGTTTTCTTCAAAACTTGTATTCTAGTTTGTTCCCAAACTCTATTTTGGAATTTTGCAACTGCGTGGGTATTTTTGGTTTGCGTAATATATTAATAAAAGAACCCTCAGCCTGGGAAGAAATGTATACTTTTGATATTTGTACACTGAACTTAAATACAATTTGCCAATGTCTCACCCTATGTCACTAAATACCTTTTTGTTTTCTTTGTTATAGGATTCCTTTTGGAATATACGTCGCACATTTATGGCGATTCGCCGTGTAAGGACAGAGTATTGCCAGGCTCAGCACAGCATTGGCGCAGACAAGTGAGCTGGGAAGTCTGTTGGTGCCACCAAAGTCCACCCTTCCAAATTTTCCCTTCCATCATTTTTGTCTACTGCAGCAAATCATATGGGAGTTCTTATTTATTTTACTCCAGAGCTCCACAATTATCACTACTGTTGTGAAGGGGAGGAGTTAGTAAAGAGACAAATTGTTGCAGAGTTGTGCTCTGCAATAACTTCTTTTCAACCCCCCATGAGTGCCTCATTGCGGTAGACTTAACTCGTAGTTTTTGTTATATAAATATATATTATTTTTTTTCCCCCTCTTCATTAAGAAGGAAAGTTCCCATCCCAGATGTAATGTAAGAGATTCTTTTTGGATGCTGTTCTGCATCCCCCACAAAGTGCTTCTTTTACGAAAACCTGCAGTTACCCCCTGGGACTTTGCAATAACAGGAATTTAAATATTTTGTTTCCCCCTTTATAGATTTTTGTAATTTTTTTTTCTTTTTTTTTTTTTTTTTTTTAAATAATAAACCTTTATTTTTTTTAAACTGTTCACAATGAACCGTCCAGCTCCAGTGGAGATATCTTATGAGTGTATGCGTTTTCTAATCACCCACAATCCAACTAATGCCACGCTCAACAAGTTCACAGAGGTAAGCAACAGCTAACTGATCTGCAATATTACACAAGCTGTAAAAGCTTAGCAAGGGTTTTGATTAGTATTGTACTCTAAAAGTTCCACATTTTAATGAGCTTTTGTCACACTTGGCAGTGGCAGCAGCGTGTTTTGTTTTTTGTGTTCTGTTTTAAATATATCGGAGTACATGGATACAATCATGCAAGTAAAGAATTGACATTGTGAAATCAAAATTATTTCCCAATTTAATGTCAAAGATGCATTGGTGTTTATGGTACTTATAGCATCTCCCTCTCCCCAATGTAAGTGGTCCTAGAGATTTAGAACGATTTAACCTTTTATCTGCAGATTGCCAGGTACTACTCCCCCACCTTTTCAAGCATGAAGGGAGAGCCAGATACTCCTGCTAGATGCTACAATTGGCCTTACTGAGACCAGCCATACGTATCTGGGCTAATCTCCATGTAGCGGGCTTCCAGCTGCAATGGAGTCAGGGTTATGACCTTTTAAGTGACTGTCACTTTGCAGGTTATGTTTAAGTTCTTTGTTTCTCTTTTTCCTTGGTTATAATTATTTTGAAATATAACTTAGATTTTTAGTAATACTTAAGTAAATGTATGGACTACATTTTCTCATGGGGAGCAGGATCTTTGACAATGGGCAAAGATTAAAGGACCTCTCCACACTTATTTAAAAAAAAAAAAAAAAAAAAAAAATATATATATATATATATATATATATGTGTGTGTATATATATATACCATTTTCTTTTTAATGCATGTAGTCATTTGGGATATATCCTAAAATCAAGTGCAAAAAATCTGCGGTTCTTATGAAGCAAGCCATTCCCTTTTTCCTGGAAGATATTTCCAGTCTTTTCATGGGGAAATAGAAGCCTCAAGTTTTCCAGCGTGTGTGTGTGTGTGTGTGCGCGCTCACAAACTGTGCCTCAGCGTTCAGAAAGAATGCTAGACTGGTCTTGGGTATAGAGGGGCAGATATGCTCAAGTAGAGAGCGCCTGCAACTTCCATTGGCTCAGAGGAGCTAATGGGGGGGGGGGGGGGGGGGACCTACCTGGCTGTTTAACAGCCAGATTGGTATTCAATTGTTTATAAATTAAAGTGCTGATTTCTCATAGATTTTGGCACTTTTATAATGTAAAAGGCAATTTATAAAAGTGCTGATTCTTCTTTAAAGGGACACTATAGTCACCCAGACCACTTCAGCTCCATGAAGTGGTCTGGGTGCCAGGTCCCTCAGGTTTTATCACTTCACATGTAAACATAACAGTTTTAGAGAAACTGCTATGTTTACATTTGGGGTTAATCCAGCCTCTAGTGGCTGTCTTCCGGACAACCACTAGAGGCGCATCTGCGACGCTGGAGGTGAATTTCGCCTCCATCGCGCAGAGCGTCCATAGGAAAGCATTCAGAAATGCTTTCCTATGGACACTTATAATGCGCGCGCGGCACTTGCTGCGCATGCGCTTTCGGCTCCGCTGACATCGGACGGGGAGGAGAGGTCACCAGCGCCGAGGAAGCCCGTAAATGGTATTGAAAACTTAGCATTTAATCATTGTTGGTTAAAATCTGCTTATTTTATTTAGAGAGGGAAAAGAGGAAAGAAAGTAGATACATCAATCTGAAGAAAAAAAAACATGTTTATTATTAAATTAAAAAGAAAAGTCTATACAGATCCTGCTCAATTTTACAAAAGTTGAAACTTAGAACTATCAGATGCTGGCCAGGCTGTCTGAGATTCCAAAATCCAAGGATAGTAATTCCCAGTAGAGCATATATAGAGTGTTTGATTGCTACAAAACAATTGTTGTAGCACTAATCTTAGTTACAATGTGAGAAGATGGTAGCTCTAACGGAAGTCTGATCCAAGTGCGCTTAGATATGTCAGTACAGTATTCTATTGTAACGGATTGCCAGCACCCCGACTGGGTACCTCCGTTGAAGGATGCTCCTAGCGTTTCTTGAGGACTTCAAGCACTGCAGCAGACACCATAACCACCGTAGACTCCTCCAGAGAGCAAAACAGGAACAAGCAGAACAAGAGCTTAGCAGTGATTTAGCAAGGGAGTATAACAAGCATAGCAATCCCTTGTAGCAGATTCCCCCAATAAGAGACGGCACTCCAAATTGAGGGTAAAGTAGAACTCAGGTTTAATGACACACTCTACTTTTATGCAATTCTCCCCTGCAAGGGAGACGCCCACATAAAATTATACATTACCCAATCACACAATGGTTACATCCCACAGATTCCCTCCCCTTAGCCTGAGAAGTAACCCAATTATCCGTACAATTTAAACATACTTTTTACCCAACTTTCATAACTCTAAAACCATACAACCAATATTAATATATTAATAAAAAGTTACATATTATTAATCAACACATTCCAAATACAAGCATACCCAAAAATCATTTGAATCCGTTCAGCCGTTCGGGAGATAGGTATAAGTCCTTTATGACTGACCGCAAGCACATTTTCATGCCCAAAACAGTTCCATGGATTTGGGCTGTGCGGTCGGTCTATTTTACAACGAGAAAACGACTGTCCCATTCGAATAAGCGTTCGAATCTTCGAACGGGACCTAGTCTCTAGCCGCGGTGTCGAAGAAGGTACGGGTCAGCGGTGTTCGTGCAATTGGGTAGCCGCAAACAGTTCCATAGATTTTGATGCACACACCGCTGACCGCGTTCGGATAAGTTAAAATGGCCGCCGCCACGTGTTCGTTTGTCAAATGGCGGCCACTTCGACGACTTCGACTGCATTCGAAGTGCCAGTTTAAAAGTTGTAACACTGCTCCCAAGTATTTAAAGGGCCAGGAACAGCATACAAAAATCCATTGTGCCCAAATACACTTCTTAAAGGGTTAATACACTCCAGGGCCATAGTCGCAGGGCAGGAGGCTAGCAACCAGGCTTCTCCAGTTCACAGTGGCGAGGTTGGTTCCGCTACATCTATATTAACTGAAGTACTTGGGGAGAAGAAAAGTTGGAAAAAGATATATAGAAAAAAAATGTGTATATACTTAAATCAGAGAAAAAACGGGTCACAAGAGTATTCTGAGAACGGACAGCAACTGAAATAGCCTGCCCTTCGGTAGGCCCCCGCTCAGAACTCAAGCTGGTTTTAGCTCATCTTGTGCCATTACAGAGAGAACATATCTGAAGCATATCAGACTGGTCCCACCCATACGGGTAGTCCAGATCCGAAATGCCAGCAAGTTCTCTCTGCACGACCCATTTTTTACTCACCACAAGCTTAAAGGGATAATCCAGACGTGGACCCCTTGCTCACGGTGCCTAGGGAGATATCAGCTATGCCTCACTGATGATGCCAAACAAGGCTGAAACGATCGTCTGGGGTTGCTGTGTCTCTCGTGCAGAGGGAACTTGCTGGCATTTCGGATCTGGACTACCCGTATGGGTGGGACCAGTCTGATATGTTTCAGAGAAGTTCTCTCTGTAATGGCACAAGATGAGCAATAAACAGCTTGAGAACTGAGCGGGGACCGACCGAAGGGCAGGCTATTTCAGCTGCTGCCCGTTCTCAGTATTCTCTTGCGACCCATTTTTTACTTAAATCAGAGCTGCATATATCATTCAGACATGCTATACTACTGTGCCTTTGAAGGCACCTATTCTCCTAGTTGAAGCTAAATAGCTAATCTCTTGGCAGCTTAGTCCGGAATGTTAGAGCGGCTTAGTGCTACTCCACCAGTTAAACCGTTAAATGTCCATAATTTGTTAGGATTCATGTAGACAGAGAGCTAATTGCCGAACAAATCTAAGGGTCTAAAACTGTAGTGGGAGCACACTGAGCTGAGCCCCAACGCACATTTCGTTGGTCAGGAGGCTCTTCAGGGGGAAGAGCCAACTGACCGGCAATTTGCCCTGTCTACACGAATCCTAACAAATTATTAGGGACGTTTGACTGGTGGAATAGCACTAAGCCTCTCTTTAACATTCTGGACTGAGCTGCCAAGTGATGAGCTATTTAGCTGCAACTAGGAGAATAGGTGCCATCAAAGGCACACTATAGCAAGTCTTAACGATATATGCAGCTCTGTCTGCTTGATTTAAGAATGTATGTTTTCTATATCTCAATTTTTATTTTTTTTCTCTCTCCCCAAGCACTTCAGTTAATATATAATTGTACAGCGCTACGGAATTTGTTGGCGCTATATAAATAATATAATACTGACCTTCATCTTAGTGCTCTTTGGTCAGACCTCAGTTAGAGCTTGCTACTATCTATTTGCATTGTAATTATCTTCTAAGGGTAGTGCACTTATAAAATGCTAATTTCTAGTTACCATTTACTTAATTTTTTCACTTGGTCTGGGTAATTTCACCGTATATGTACAATTCTGAGTTTTATCCCCTATTTGTATGCCTGGTTCCATAGACTATCAAGCTCATTTGTGTCTATATAATACTATAGGGTCAAGAACATGACTATGCATTCCTGACCCTAGTGTTAAAAACACAAACTAGCCCCCCTAAATATAGTACAATCCTACCTTTATTCCAGTCTGCTGCTCCTGGCTCTACCCCTGATCTACATCTTGGCTGACATCTTCAGAAGTGGTGATCTCAGCCAATCACAATGCTTTCCCATAGGCAAGCATTGGGTTGGCTAATATTGTCAAGGAGGCCGAATCAGCGTCTCCTCCTCATCAATGCATCTATGAGGAAAGTTCAGTGTCTCCATGCGTTGGGTGGAGACACTGAATGGCAGTGCTGCACCTCTAGGAGGTATCCCTAGGCTGTAATGCAAACACTGCATCTTGTATGAAAAGACAATGTTTACTGCAAAAAGCTTGAAGGGACTTTGCCTGGACAAAAACAATAAGCTTTAGTACTGGTGATTATAGTGTTACTTTAAATTCCAATTCATCAGTCAAAAGAATCCTGCAGAAAGGCCAACTGCAGACATCATGGACAGAGGAGACCAAATGAACATGCCCAGGTTTTGGATCCAGTGCAAGGAAGAAAACATAATGGATATGAATAAAGGCAATGGCAAAGCCTGTGTGGTATATTAATTAAGATTACAGAACTACTTTAAAACTATAGAGTATATAACTTGGGATAATATGTAACAAAATATCACTTTTAAAATGACACCAAGTCTTCATTCAAATAGATTTTTCTGAATGTATGACTCTCTTCTGCAGTGATTGAAACTAATGCATCATTACACACATTCTTTTTGGGTAATCATCTAGAAATTCAGAGTGAGCTGCATCAACGTGTAGTTAGCATGGTTTTGCTCAATATATTTAGGGTCATGAACATGAGAAAAATAGGTCATAAAGCACTGCCTGTTTCCCATTATACAGAAATAAAAACCATTTTTATCTATAAATGAATGGTTTTATCAACTTGTGTATTCATATGCATTAATAATTACTGCCCCTTTTCAGTATTCTACTGTATTTTGTATTTTTCCCTGTGAGGTTAAATTTCCCCTTTTTGTCCACCTTGCCATTTATTTCATTATCTATGTAAAGTGCTTTGTGCAATCCATTAAAGAAATGCTCCAAGTATGTTGTAGTGATTATGGTGTCTTGTTGACCTGGAGTCTGCTGGGCACTGCTCCCAGCTTCCACTACTAACATTGGTGAGCCAGAAGCTCATAAGCAGGAACATCGTTAGCTCTCCTAAGCTATGGCCTGTATTGCCTGGCTGGCTAATTGTCCTCAGCCATTTACCCAAGCCCTGCGTTGTGCATAACTCAGGAGAGCTAGTGGAACTGTGAGCTTAAGGGCTTCCGGTCTCTGTAGGTGGTTTTGGAGCTGAGAAGCCATGCCCGGTGGGCCCCAGATAAGGGAACAACTAAAAAAAATTGATTACTTGCAATGGGTGAAGTACCTGGTTACACCTGACATCATAACCTCTACAGTGAGCTGCTTGAAGGCTTTTTAAAACTATATTTTCTTTCTTATAACTGCTTTGAATTGTGTATCTATGAAGGAGACAAATATTAACTAGTGTGATTGGGTACCTGTACACGGTTATTTCTGATAAACAGGTGTGTGTGCACAGAGGTGCATTCTTCAATTTATAATAATTCTGAACCTTTTCCTTCTAGGAACTAAAAAAATATGGTGTGACCACCCTTGTCAGAGTTTGTGATGCCACATATGATAAAGCTCCAGTAGAGAAGGAAGGCATTCAGGTTCTGGTGAGTATACTCATTTCTTGCTAGTTATGTATCGAACTAATTGCCTGCTGTATCCCCTTTGACTAAAGAGTGGTATTTTAACATTGAAATGTATATTATGCCCTAATATGTAATACCATAGAGATATGGTATAAATATACACATGTCTAAGTGTATTTTGGTATATATTGTATATGGAATTTGCTGGCGCTTTAAAATAATATAGATGGATATTGTTTTTAGTATATTCTGTGTACATAGATTTATATTTAAAATAAATAAATAAATAAATAAAAAAATCTACTTGTATATGTATTTTTACATAATTATGTGGTATTCATGAACTATAATTTGTGGGAACTGGCTGACAACCTAGGCAGGAAGTCTAGAGATTTTAATTTCCTATTCATATTTAAACCTGTAACTTTCCAAAACCTGAGACATCGCTGAACACAAATATTGGTGCTTTAGAGCAGTAAAACACACTGCCTAATACACGCACCAATACTAAGACACTGTGAACAATATTGCCTTTGATTTCACTTGTTCCTCTTTAATTTGTTAAAGCCCATATGCATCCATACCAATCCTTCTGATGGTATGTATTTTCCTTTTTGACATTTTTGTGGACCATACAAAGAGAAAATCAGTTTAAGATGTTCCCTGCAAACTATATTCTTGCATGACTGTCAGTGGAGATAATGCTTGAATCATTTTATGTGTATGTGTATTAAAATTTATATAAAATAAAGCCAACAGGGACTTCGCATTCTAAACACACAGACCTTCAATATGCAGTTTTTGCTACTTTTAACTGGCGGAAAAAAAGACCAGAAAGTTTCTACATGCTAATTTTATAATGCCTATTGCTAGTTATGTTTGTTTTACCAGTGTGTAATCACATTTGCAAACTTGCATTTCTATATTGTATGGCCAGCACAACTGTGTTTCAAATACAAAAGGTAGAAAAATGTAAGAGAAATTGAAATGTAATACACTGGCAACTGATAAGTGAATGACTATCTGTATTAGCATTTTTTGTGTCCATTTTCCACTTGCTTCATGTCTTTACAATATCTTTCAGGATTGGCCTTTTGATGATGGAGCACCACCCCCAACACAGATAGTTGATGATTGGTTAAATCTCTTGAAAAACAAATTTCGTGAGGAGCCAGGGTGTTGTATTGCAGTACACTGCGTGGCAGGTCTTGGACGGTATGTTATTTATATGTAAAGTACATTTATCTAGGCAGGGTTTATTAACCTTTCTTTCTCCACAAAAAAGTTAACATTTCTGCATGGTCAAGTGATTCCAATTCTTGTTCATATTTTGTCAACTGAAATTCGAGGGACACATTGGGCACCATAACCATTTATTCCCATTGAATTGGTTATAGTGCCTGGAGTCCCTTGACACTTTCCCTTTTTTAGTGTTAAACTATTTTTTTCCTAGTTAAACTCGAAGGCTCACTGGCCACTTGGTCCTGGAGGTGTGGCTAAGGCAGAGATTGCAAACTTTGCTTTTAGCCCATCACTACACCAGTTGATGGTATTAACTTGTATGTATTTTGTATGGCTGAAATGGTCAGCTGACACAGCCAATCACAACCACCCTTTGTTCCTCTGTTTAATGTATCCTCATTCGCCCGAACAGTACGGTGAAAATTAATTGATTGAAAGATGGCACCATGGGACTACAGACACTAGAACCACTTCAATGAAATAAAGCTGTTACAGTGTCTACATTGTTAATTTAAATAACTCTGTAGTTAGAAACTAAAGGTTATCACTGCTGAATGAATCTCTACCAAGTCTTGCTCCATTCGTGAAATAAACCATAATCAACACAATGTGCAGCTTGGTTAGTAAATCTGGCCCACTTGTGAAACCCATATTTAATGAAGAGTGCACTAAATAAATGTTTTGCTGCTCCTGTCCTTTTTTGCAATATGTATATTCCCTTACACATTGCAAAAGGGAGAGGAGTCCCAAACATGTATTTGGTGTGCTCTGCATTAAATGTGGGTTTCACAAGTGTGCCCTGTTTTCTAAGTTGCACTTTGTGGTGATTCTAATTTTCTTTTGTGCAATATTTACACATATTCTGCACTAGTATTTCTCCTGTGTTTAATACTATAAGGTAAGGAATGCATGTTTGTGTTCCTGACCATTTAGTGTTCCTTTAATTCATAAATATACACCTGTTTTTTTAATGTCAAAATATAACTTTTTTTTTTTTTAGACTTTACTTTTATCAATTTTCTACCAATCTGTTTGCCACATTACAGATATTTTTACCTTAACAGTGTCCTGTTAACATGGCAGGTTTACTATTGATATTACAATGAAATCTTTTTATTATTTTTCTCAGCTTTTACACCTTGTTAAATCTACAGTCCTTGAAATGAATCTTGATCTATAATACCCTTTTAACCTGTTATGTGTTCTATGTAGCACCACATTAAGTAGTCTTAAATGCCATTACAGCAGCATAGCCCCTGAGCCTCGGGGTACTTGCCTAACCCTGCGATCCGCTTTGGGCGATGGCGTCTGTCACAAAGCAGGAATAGCAGTCTATGGAACTGCTTTCAGGGGGAATAAAAAAGCGTATATGCCTGCAATCTTTTTACATACTTAAATGATTTTATTAATTACAATCATAGGTGTGCACACCCTAATCTAGGATGCAGGGGCGGACTGAGCAGTTGGGCACTTTAGTCACGGACTGGAGGCCCAGAGCAGGCAGGGGCCCAGCAGCAGCTGAGCAGTATTGGGTCTGTTATGGAGATCAGTAAATACCCATAATAGACCACAATACTATCTGAGTGCCAGTTACAGGCATCCCTGACTGCACACACAGCCTTTCACACTGCTTACCCTGCCGGCTGGTAGACAGGGAAGTGCTCTGTACTGCAGGAACTTCCTGTTTGTGTGAGGGGCTCTGGCAGGATCTGACATCAGAGCCTCGCCCACTCCACACACAGCTCCTCCAGGGAACGTCAGCAATGTATGCAGGGAGAATGGAGGACAGTCAGCAGCACCCAGCCACCGTGCCCACGGTAAAGGCAAGGAAAGAGAGACACTGGGAGGAAGACCTAAATGGTGAGGGAGACACGAGAGCAAAGGGGATTAGGAAGAGAGATAAGTAGAGGCTGGGAAAGACACACACACACACACACGTCACTAAAGAACGAAAGCAGACTTGCTAAAGAGAGAGTGAGATTTACTTAAAGAAAAAGGATAGTTACTGGAATGGGAGAAAGTGGGTTACTAAAGGGAGAGGAAGTGAGCTACTATAAAGAGACAGTGAGTTACTGGAGAGGGAAAAAGTGAGAGCTCCCAAAAAGAGAAGTGGGTCTGGTAATCAGAGATAAAAGTAGGTAGGTGAATTATTGCAATTCGTAGATTTAAAGTGACAAAAAGAGAACTCCTACGGTGAAGACCATTAAAGGCCAACTCTAAGCACAGCACTTTGTAGTTGCTGTGGATCTTAAAATAGCTCGCAATGAATTCACACACACTGCTTTACCTTTAAAACACACCACAGCAATAAAGGGAAACTATATAGCTTCCCTCTGTGGTGCAGAAACTGTTAAAAACACCTTCTGTCACTTATCTGGGTCCCTCTGTGCTGCTCAGCTTCGCCCACGTGTGTGTGTGTGTGTGTACACACACACACACACACACACACACACACACACACACACACACACACACACACACACTTTCACTGTGTTTGTGCTTTAGGGTGCACACCCTAATGCAATAGGATGTGCACGCCTATGATTACAATTTGAGGGACCTGCAGAAAGTCCAGATAATTTAATTTGCAAGCCCTATGTTTAACCATGTAACTGTCCAAAACACCCTAAAACCTGTATATGGTGTATACTGTTGTACTTGTGAAACTTCATTTAATGCAAACTATGGTCATTTTAAAACTCATATTTAATTGGCTAAAGTAAAATCAATGTTTTGCCTGTTTATAACAGAGTATTTTAAAACAGTAGCGCGTTCACTGACAATGGCCTAATCAGGGAAAGTACAGATTTTGTGTGAAAAGGGCAAAATAAAAAAATATGAAAGCTAACTTTGGGCAGAGTTTGTGTCTGGATGGCAAAAAAAAATTTTTTTAAAAAAGACTGGGCATACCCCATTTTGAACATCCTGGGTTGTCTACCCCCATCATGGCATACCTTTTGCAAAAGTAATTTTCTTTTCTGGTCTCAAAGGTAACATAGCCCAACAAACCAATCTGACAAATTTTTATGTGTACAAACTGAAATGGAGGAATCTATATTTGACACTGTAACTCTCCAAAGCCTCATAAATTACACCACGGATGAGGAGCGGTAGCTAACTTGAGATGGCAGGAGCGGCGGAGGGGGGGTCCAGTGTACTGGTGAATATCAGAGTGCCCGCTGGGCTGTGGGACTCTCGGCCGAAGGCCTGGAAGTGCTGACAGATGGTTGGTGGCCCTAGGGCCCCCCTTCCCCCCCCTGCTGTACATGGGACAGGACGCATGCACGGAGGGAAGGACATTATACACATTATATTAGTACTTGATTCACATACCCTATTTGGCATGATAAAACGCCGGGAGATACGTGCACCGACCAGACCCAAGGGAGCCCGAAAATAAATCTACTCCGAAGCTCACGTGAGGGCCTTTACTGACTCCATAGAGAGTCTGGATATTAATTTTTTACTTATTTTTTTTTTTCTTTTAGTATTTTTCACTATATCCTTCGGCTATACTTTTTGAGGCATATTTGTTATTAGTTACTAGCAATCTATGTAGGGACAGGAGTTATAATATGTTTAACTCGGATGTTAAACTGATTTATACTACCATCGACCAGACAACTTGGCCTAATATTGCATTAAATTGCAGCGTAAAACTGCGAGGGAACAGTCTTCTCACAGCTTAAACAATTGTGACACAAATGGTTAACACAATTACATGATGCTTTACTATGCTGTTTTGACACTTAGTTATTTAGGCTAAGTCTTAAGTCGATAGCTTTTGTTTCCTCAGTAACATATGGAGTAACCGGAACCAGGTAGTTAATCCTGCCCATTCCGGGTCATTACTTCAAGTACTTCACATGCTACATTTATTTGCCTCTCTGGGATACCTACCACTCTCTTCATGCTTGGAAATTTCTCACTCCGATGCTTACGTATAATTAGCCTATCCTCCCAGAGGCCGACCAGTGCTATATTTTATTTTCGTTTTTTACGTTGTTTGTGCGGAAATAGGATTTCAGTACATAGGCCTAATTATGAAGTTCAGTCAGTCTATGCTATCACTGACTTACTAACTTGGCCTACCAAAGCATTAACTTGTAACGCCAGATTGTGAGGGGAATACATAATCTTACTATTACTCAACTAACTCTAATACATATGGCTTCCATAACTTGGATAAAGCCTTACTAACGCCCTGTCATTTACACATATTTCGGCTAAGCTTAAGGAAGATGGCTACTGCTACCTTCCCTTAGTACCATTGCAGAAACTGGAGAAATGACATTCCACCCATTTAAATCATTTTAATCACCATCTTCGATATGTGTGTTTCCTCTGTGAGACTACCATGTAGAATGTTATATATGTCTTATGATCATCCTGTTTTGATGTACCCAACTGTAAGCAACTACTACTGATCATTTTTTGTGTTGCCCATGAACGTGTATGAATAAACCCTGATCTTGAATAAAAAATAGTTGTCATTAATGGTAAATTTTCAAGCTGGACAGAGGTTGCAAGTGGTGTCCCTCAGGGTTCTGTTCTGGGACCCCTTCTATTTAACATGTTTATAAATGATCTTGAAAAAAACACTGAAAGTCATGTTTCAGTGTTTGCAGATGACACAAAACTCTATAAAATATTACAATGTGAGCAAGATATTACTTTGATGCAGAGGGAGTTAGACTGGGGGACTGGGCACTCAAATGGCAGATGAAATGTAATGTTGAAAAATGCAAAGTCATGCACTTCGGCGTAAAGAATACACAAGCAACGTATACACTTAATGGAAGCGAATTAGGGATAACCACACACACAAGGGACTTGGGAATTGTTATAGACAACAAACTATGCAACAATGTGCAATGTCATTCAGCAGTGGCTAAGGCACAGTGGCTATTGTCATGCATAAAAAAGGGCATTCATTCTCGGGATGAGAATATCCTTTTGCCTCTTTATAAATCACTGGTAAGACCACATTGAATATGCTGTGTAATTTTGGGCACCTGTTCTAAAGAAGGATATTATGGCACTAGAAAAAGTGCAGGCTACAAAATTAATAAAAGGAATGGAACATATCAGCTATGAAGAAAGGTTGACAAACTTAAACTTAGTTTAGAAAAACGTCGCCTGAGAGGGTATTTGATAACATTATATAAATATATTCGGGGACAATACAAACCATTGTGTGGAAATCTATTCACAAACCAGACTTTACATAGGACACAAGGTCATGCATTTATACTGGAAGAGGATTTCGTCTAAGGCAAAGGAGTCCATACAGATGTCCAAACGGCTACTAGATGGATACTTGCAAAAACAGAATATTCAAGGATATAATCTTTCAATGTAGGGTAATAACTGCTTGATCCAAGGATAAATCTGACTGCCATTCTGGGGTCAAGAAGGATAAATCTGACTGCCATTCTGGGGTCAAACTGGGTTGTTTTTGCCTTCTTTTGGATCAACCGCAAAAAACAAATGTGAGCAAGGCTGAACTTGATGGACGCAAGTCTCTTTTCAGCTATGTAACTATGTAATAAAACTTGTGTTGTTGCAGTAAAAGCTAACAGTATGACATTCACAGTTAAAATTCAATGCAGAACTAGAGATATTTTTCTTTTTATTACAATAAAATATTTTTCATATAGATTTGATGTGAAATAAAAGCGTAAAACTTGTACAATTATCTCTGTTCTTAATTGGTTAAACAAATATACAAACCAAAATAAAGCAAGAAAAACTTTGAAATGAATATAATAAACTTTAAACTTTGTCCGATATTATGGCAGTATAAAAAGTGTATAGGCGGGCTACAAAATTAATAAAAGGAATGGAACATTGTATTTATGAAGAAAGGTTAACAAATGTAAATCGGTTTACTTTAGAAAAATGGCCCTTTATAATGATGGCATTATACAAACCGATTCAGGGCCAAAACAAACCATTGTCTGAAATCTGGACCATACATAGGACACAAGGTAGTGCATTTAGACTGGAAGAACAGTAAGGATGTGGTTTTATCAGTTTGTACAGATGTTTAAACGTCAGCTGGATGAACACTTGTATGAGTTTACAGGTTTGTTTGTTTTTTCAGCCTGCAGAGTGCGGCAACTATATCATTCAAAGATTAAGGGACACTGTAGGCACCCACAGGGCCGGCGCCACCATTAGGCGAACTAGGCATTTGTCTAGCGCGCCGGGCTGTTTGGCGGTGCCCACCGGGATATTTCCTGGTGGGCTCCCCTTGTCTGGGGCCGCAGCACTGGGTGAGCGGCTCTTGTAAGCGCCTCCAGCTCCGGGCCGATCCTCAAAGTGGGGGCGCTGAGAGGAGCCCTACTCCAAGGGGGCCCAGGAGGTGGCTATCTGGCTACCTCAGGGCTCCCCCCAAAGCTGTGCTTGGTAAGGCAGAGCAGGCATCTGCTTACCTTGATGGCAGGTGCCATCCTTCCTCCTTCCTTGAAAATGTGAAGTTTAAAAATAGCCCATTTATTTATTTTTAATTTTTTTTTTTACAGGGGCACTATAAAAGCTTTAAAAACTTTTTTTTTTTATCTCTAGATCGCTCTCTAGATCTCGGTCGCGCTCTCTCGGAATTTACATATAGAGGGATGAATAAAATTACTTTATAACATTTGACTTGTATAATTTATGGAAATATTCAGCCCTGCTATATAGTCACTCTAAAATCATTTTGTCAAGGTTTTTTTTGTTTGTTTTTTATATTTATACATATTAAGACATTCAATTATATTTTGGATATCAACACACTATTCAAGGCTTTTCAGTACTGGAGTTAACAATGCTTATTCTAATTTGTCATTGTGTGTATATTGCAAATTCAGGTTCATTCAATTTATTATAAATTCTCTTAATTTCAATATCATTTATATTGTTTAAAGGTGTGGCAAAATACCTATAGCTATATCTGTTCTAATCCTTTTAATGAAGCTTTTCTCGTGTCTTCTCTCCCCCCCCCATAGTTGGGACACCTTAGTATCTAGTCTATGAAATTCACACCTCACTAATCTGTTTATTTTAGGGCTCCTGTGTTGGTTGCTCTGGCGTTGATTGAATGTGGGATGAAGTATGAGGATGCCGTGCAGTTTATCAGGCAGTAAGTAAGCTCATTAATGGTCTTTCTATCGTTCACTCCCCCTCCCTATCCTCTTCTGCTCTACCTCCTGAGACCTGCTCCTGGTAAACAAGCCTCTGTGCAAGCTGCTTCTTAAACCGTTTTTCACAGATGCGTTTTGTTGAAACAAGGTATAAACAAGCTGATTTAGTTAACCGTGTAAAGTGTGTATGAAGGCTGGGATCAGACTTGCACAGATCTGCTGTGCTGCTGGAATTTAAGGTGTAACATTTGTACACCTTATAAATGCAAATTTCACATTGGCTAAACTGTAACATATGTCGGTTTCATTCTGTGTTGTATGTTTAATCTGTGACTAAAACAAAGATATACTTTTAAGTGTTTTTATTTATTTGTTAGGAAACGAAGAGGTGCATTTAACTCAAAACAGCTGCTCTACTTGGAGAAGTATAGGCCCAAGATGCGACTGCGGTTCAAGGATGCCAATGGACACTGCTGTATGCAGTAAAAGAAGAGTGAAAACCCATGGCTTTTTAATATGACCCCTGTGCTCAAATGTTTTTGAGTTATATGGTCCAAATGTGATGCTGGATCAAAAAGGTGGACTGGTTTTGTGCCTCCGTCCCAATTAAATGACTAAGTGCCACCATCTGCAGAAATAAAAATGGAATTAAAACATGTGTCGGTGAAGGAATTTTTTTTTTTTTTTTTTTAAATTAATGTGAAAACAGAATAGCGGCAAAGTTGTATTACCTGTCCTAAAAAACTAAAATTATGTATGTTTGTTTATTAGGAGGGTCTGCCTAGTGGTTGCTTATGTGTGCTCTACTGACTCCCTTCTAACATTACATGGGTGAACAGCAAGATACAACTTACACTGAAGTACACAATGTCCTTCATTAACAGCAGGTCTTGTGTTGGTTGTCAGATTTTATCTATATCTTACAAGTGAGGTTTATTTTTTGGTAGTTAGGACTTGTCTGGACTATTGTATGTAAATTAGAATCAGACCCTTTCACTTGCGCACAAGACTATTGGGACGTTATCTAAATAGCTTTGTGATTAAAGAAGAGCTGATATAAAACTTTATTTGGTGACTATTAGTGCAGTTCAAATCAAAGTATACAAAGCACCCAACAACCTGTAGCATTGAAAATGTAAACATCAGACATCAAACGGTGCAAAACACCATAAATGTACTTATTTGTGGTTGTGTTCCATTTTTGTGAGTCGTCTCAAAGTCTTTTGATGTGGCACAGGTTCTCTTTAAAGCCATTCTTAAGAGGGTACGTAATGGGATAAAAAAAATATAAACATGCTGCTAACTGATGAATGGAACCAACTTACTCACCATCATATTGGCAGCTCCCAAACTGTATAGCAAAAGGGAATGATACTTTCCATTCATATTGTATTGTGGCACACATTTTCCCCAGAGTAAGTGAAGTGTGACCAAGTAGGCGGAGGAGTCATGATAAATATCTATCTAGCTCTTTTCTGCCACAGTACATATCCAAATTGTGTGTGTGGGTTTTTTATTTTTTCTGCTGCAGGCAAATGTGAAAACTACAGTTAACCTACAAAATTGGATGTTACCCTTATTTCTTACATCAGAAAACTGCCATAACATTTTTTTTTAAGTTTGCTCAAAACTGATGCCAAAATTAGGGAACAAAATGTTCATGGTAAGCACCATAACTTTGCATCATTTGGAAAGGTTATAGTGCATCATCCCAATCACACCACACCAGCATATAATTGCAGCTATAACGCTTTTTCTAGAGGCATACCTTGGCACCTGATAAGGAAATGTATATCGTCATTACCTTGCCCCATAGAAACTGACGTTTTGTTTTGCACCACAACCTCTTTTTACTATAGAGATGAATTGCACACACTCGTTTGCCTGTGGGTAGCTCTCGAGATTGCCCAGTGCATAAAACTGTACAGATCTGTGCGTAAACTTCTGACTGCCTGACCAGCCTATAGAACAGTTCTAATCATAAGATCTGATGAGTGGACTTTAGCCTATCGGCGGTTTGTGGGATAATAGAGACCAGAATTAAGTTCCAAGTTGGTGGAACCTTTAATTGGTATGTGAGTGTGTATGGTCTGGACTTTCCTGTGCAAGTGGTGCAATTTTAAGAGGGGAAAATAACTCCACTTTGCTTTTAATCTAACATCTATATACTGCATTAACAATTTGTGTAATTTCCTGCGTACCTTTTTTGATGCTCCCCATTATTCATTATAAGTGAAGAATGATTGCGATGTTGAGGTATTAACAATGCCATTTTGTAGACCTGTAACACATGCTGAAGACCAGTCATGAACTGACTTTTGGCACTCCAGCTCCTCTGGAACACAGCTCCTAGTTCTTAACCAGCCAAACCACACTAGATGTTTATTCCCACTAATGTGATTTCAAGGGGCTTTCAGCCACTTAACGTTAGTGCTTTAACTAAAACATTTCAGGATATAGTTGCATAATAAATCTAAGGGATTCCTTTTTATTTTATTTTTTCGATTGATTCTGCAACAAACTATTTTTACACCAATCATTTTTTTTATATCATATTACATACTTTTATGGCTATGAACTTTAGCGCAACATTTCCATGAGTGAAAGTCACCTTACATTACAAATAAATAGCATTGATTCTTGGGGGCAAGTTTTTTGTGCTAGATGGGTACAAATATGCCATATTAGCTAAAAAAAAAAATAAAAAAAGTGAGCAGTCCTATCTATCCCATATTTTATCATATGGACACTAGAAATACAGATCTCTTCCACATGTACATTGACCTCTACATTGCGATGGTTTTTAGAATTATGAATCAGTGACTTTTAATTTTTTTTTTTTTTTAAATCTAAATAGAAGAACATTCACACTTGTACTTGCTGTTCTCCCTTTGATATGCTGTATTTTATTTCCCACTTACGACAGATATGCATTACATCTGGAGGGGGAAGGTGCTTTGAATTTGTAATTTATTTTGTTTCCCCTGAGCCAAATTGTTTATGCAATTTTAAGATGTTGATTGGCAAAGGAGTAGACATGCTGGCAAACTAGAATATTACTTGGTTTCAAGAAACATGTTAAATAAAATATTTTACACATTCTAGTCTGTCTGAATGTGCATTACTTTTTTATTTTCACTTTATCATAATGGTTTTCCTTCTCTATCTACTTAAGTTTTTGATTTGTAGTAAGTAGTATCTGCTTGTCATGATTAAACCCTTTAAGGACCTTCGTCACTGAATTAATTTCACCCTAATTAAGTGCACACATGAGATGGATTTTTTTATATATATATTTAATTCCCATGACATTGGGAAAAAATATAGATTAATTTGAAAAAAATACATATAGAAACATTTACATTAGAGTTTACAATTTTACCAATCATTACTATTCTACTGCACAATTCCAATCAATAAGTTATTTGCAAAGAAGTATGTAGTTTTCCCTAGGGTGTATCTTTACATGTTAGTTTATATTTACTATGTAATTTAATAGAAATACAAACTGGTAAGTAGATATAGTTTAAAAAAAATAAAACAAAACGACAATTCTAAATGCATGACATTGATTCAAGGTCCTTATAAAGGGGGGGAGTCAATGAAGATTGAGAAAGTTTTGTAGGAACTTAAAGGTATTCAGCTCAGGGCAATCCCATAAGATATGTAAGAAACAAACAATATTTTCACATCTCCAACACATTTGTGATGTGTTGGGATACATTTTATGCAATCTAACGATCTAAATACCAATGCAAAGTTATTTTGTACTGAGTCTCTATTAGATTCATACTGTGCATGTTCTTTCCTTACTATAATCAGACCCTTCACCCATTCTTCATAATCCATTTCAGCATTTATTTCAATTTCCCATTTGATCCATGGTGACATTTTTTTTTTTTTTTTCTTTTGGTTGCAATTGGCCAAGAAAATTAGAAACCCTGGAAGTGATCTTATGTTTATTATATATATATTTTTTTTTTTTTTAAATTGATCAAAGAATTATCCATTACAATTGGTTTTTTTTTTGTTATGAAATGTTTTAATCTAAGATAACTAAAGTTCTCTAGGAGACAAATCTAGTCTGGACTGAAGCAAATCAAAAGACAACAAAGACCCATCTGGTGTAAATCTTTTAGGTTTTTGTTGCTCTTTTCTCTCCACCTTAACAGACTCACCTATATCCAACTCTATGGTTTCTAATGGCGTATTAAGCAGAAGGGAATTTCGTAAACCTAACACTAATCTTTAAATTCTAAGAGATTGTATAAATATCTCTGATTAGCGGGTTTTGAGTAGGAATACTCCTGCTTGCTTTCTACCTCGGGTCTATATTTGACCAGAGTAGAAAAATAGGTTCTACTTTCCCTAAATCTTGTTTATTCAATATCCAACCAAATAGGTCTGGAGGTTGACAAATTATCCCAAGCAACGGCATGTGCAACCCTATTATACAAAGAAACAAAATGTTGGGAAACGATAATCCTCCCATTTTTAAATCTCTATGTAAAATCTCTGAGGAAATTCTGGGTTTCTTATCCTGCCAAATGAATTTATTAATTGAATTTCCTTAAGTACTAAATAATTCGGAGTGCTATATTTTTAAACAAGTATAAGATTTTAGGGAACACGTAGGATCTTACAACTTCCGCTCTTCCCATCCAAGATAATTCCATCCCTTTCCAATTTGATAGTTTTTCCTAAGATCACAAAGCTTGGAATGATTACTTTATTTTCTAATATCTAAATCTACATATAGTTTAATCCCCATATAATCTATATTTAGAATGCCAGTCAAAATTAAATCTGGATTTAATATACTCAATCCTCAATGGATACGTTATTCAATAGTATTTGAGTCTTGATTTTTCATATAAGTAACCACATTTCTGTGGTGAGTTCAGATCCCTAACATTCATAGAGACTAAATTAATAGACATAACACATACTGATTGTTACTTGCCTAAATACATCGACTCCATCCACCCCCTATCCCAGGACCTTCTACAAACATACTGAATTCCATACATACAACTTAACCTGCTACCGACAAATCCTCCAGGGATTGCCGATAAAGGTCCACACCATACTACCAAAGCTCAAATGTATTTGAGTCCGTGCTTAGACCTACAGCCGCTGCAGGACAAAATGGAGCCCTACGAGAGAGGGAAACTACACAATGTTTGTCTCTTTTGATATACAGAAGCTAAAAAAACCAAACCTCAAAATCTTCGCTAGACTACAGATTGACACCTCAATGGAAGGAGAGTAGAAGGAAGGGGCGGCGATCGTCTCAATACACGTAGCACCCATTCCAAACCACTGGAGAATAGACATTTCCCTGTTCCGCTCCCCCATCCCTCTAACATTGTCTCTTTTTCTGTTCTTTCTGCAAATCTGTACTGTAGTTATATATTTCTAATAAGTGTCTGTGAAAACTGTGCCGTTATTCTTGTTCTATCTATTCGAGCCATTACCCCCCACAATCTCCGCACCCCCTGAATCATTCCTTCCATCCTCAACATGGTGTTATTTGTGGAAAAACCTAGAGTGTTTTTCTATTTAAAATTCAATATCAACATTATTGTTACTACTATAGAAAGAAAGTAGAGAGTGTGTGTCAGGTCGCTGAAGCTTGATGGGAGGTAACCCCTAAATAGAATGTAACTGAAAGGAGAAAGTGCAAGCAAGCTAGAAGGGGAAACAATTGATCTAAATAGTATCCCTTCAGGCTTCTTGGACTAGAACAGCAACCCCAAGTACATATAAATCAATAAATAAATTATAACTTTTAAGTGAGAAACTTTTTTAAAAAAATCCCTATATATAAACCAATAGTGAAAAACCGAGGGGAACAACGAAAAGGATATACTTGCTAACCTGTGTTACCCCTATCGGGTGGTAGCACCTGTGGTACAGGGATTTTCAGGGTAAAGAAGTAAACTGTATCAGTTAACAGAGAAAAAAACGATATCAGATATATATCGCCCAATTCCCATCACCCAGTACTACTATTGCAGCAGGATCCCCTTCCCCTCTACCATGAAAAATGTAGCCAAGAAATATTGGTGGCTACCTATCTAACATTATTGTTACATGCATACATTTTCAAAAAAATTGTGTCTCGCTTCGTCATCAATCGTAGTTAAACCAGCCCCATATTACGTAACTGGAGAAAGGGGGGGGGGAGGGGGAAGGGGGAAGGGATGATCGTTGTTCCCTCATTCTCATTCCCCCATCACTACATCATATCATTTCTGTGAGTGTGTACCATTATCTAGATAAACTTTCAAAAACTTTTGCCAATATATGAAAAAAAAGTGGCAATTATAATTTTTGTTTGTTATCGCATTAATTCCTTCTATACCTCCACCCTCCAACCACAAATAAAACAGTTTGCATTAAATATTACAACTGCTTATTCTATCATAGTTAAACCACCCCCATTAACATAACTGGAGTAAGAGGGGTGGAGAAGGAAGGAACAGCGAATGATCGTCATTCCCATCCCCCGTCCCCCCAGCACCAAATCATATGTCTTCTCAACTTTCAGTGGGTGTTTACCATAATCTACATTTTCAAAAACTTTTGCCAGTATTTAAAAAACCAATACCCTCATAATATTTTTATGTTTTGTGTTTTATCACACTAATTCCTTTTATACCTCCTCCCTACGACAAAAAAACTGTTTTTTTTCCTGGCACTGGAGAGTCCCTTTAATCCATATATCCGTTTACTGATTTTTATTTGAAGAGTAAAAAGACAGCCTTAATTCCACGTAAGGCACCCCAAATGTTGCAATACTATTGTTTAAATTATTTGGCAGTCCAATTCTTTCTCTCCTACTTCCTCTCTTTCCTACCCTGCCTTTTTCAGCTGCGAGATCAATACGGAATCACAGTACACACACACAAAAAAAAATCTTATTCTGTTTCCTCAATCCCACATACACGTAGTGAAATTGTCTTGTATAGTCACAATAATGAACCAGTATAAATAAAGGACTTAATTGAGCATGGAAAAAAAGAAAGTCAAAAGAGCTTCACAAACGTGTGTAGCAATTTTCAGGTATCTTTCAGATATTTTTTGCCTGCTTGAAATGAACCAGCATAATTTGCAGAACTCTTCTTACCTTATTCAAAAGCCCCTGCTGGTATTGTAGGTACTGCCTCATTGTGACCATATGTACTGAAAACGGGACATCATCAGACGAAAAGAGGACCTCAATTTATTCCGCATTAATTCCGATAACGCCAAAGAGGTTCCGTCTCCATCTCCTCAAATTTCGGCGTGAACAGAGGCATCTCACCAGAATGTTAGATCAGCGTGTAGCAACCCCCTCATCTCACTGGGCCACCAAATTTAGCGTGTAAACGTGCGGGTGTGCATGCGTGCGTGCGTGCATACGTTACATCTCCCCACCCCTGACTTGACTTTTTTTTTGTTTTTTTTAAATGACATGGCATGATCTTCTGACACCCTCATGGTTTATATAACACAAGTATTAATAAAAAAAATGTGTGACTATCTCTACAAGAGCTGACGTTTTAGCAGTTTGCTGGGCTAGAACATTCAGGTGTATATTAAGACAATGCCAAGGAGCAAAGACCTCAGCATTGCTCTTAGAGTAGCAATTCTTGCTGCTCATCAAACTGGGAAGGGTTATAAGACCATTTCCAAACAAATTAAAGTCCATCACTCTACAGTGAGTAAGATTATTCAAGCCCATTGCCAATCCAAGCAAATTTACCCCAAGATCAGACTGTGCAATGCTTAGAGAAATTGCACAAAAAAGAGTTCAATTTTAGACTCTACAGGTCTCCGTTAGCATGTTAAAATTCATGACAGTACAATTGGGGGAAAAATCTGAGCACGTGTGGTTTGTTTGGAATAGTTGCCAGGCGAAATCTTCTTCTCTGTAAAAAGAAAATGGCAGCGTGGCTTAGATTTGCAACAAACCACAAGACTATAAGAAAAAATGTCCTATAGACAGACGAGACCAAAGTGGAGATGTTTAGCCAAAATGCACAGTGCCACATTTGGCAAAATCCAAGTAGTGTATCAGCACAAACACCTCATACAAACTGTAAAGCATGTGATGATTTGGGCTTGTTTTGCATTGAATCAACCATGAATTCCTCTATATACCAAAATATTCTGGAGTCAAATGTCAGGACAATGATCCCAAGCACACCATAAAATCTACGACAGAATGACTGCAAAAGAAAATAAGTTGCTGGTGTTGCAATGTCCCAGTCAAAGTCCAGACCTCAATCCGATTGGAATGCTGTGGTGGGACCTTAACCCCTTAAGGACCAAACTTCTGGAATAAAATGGAATCATGACGTGTCACACACGTCATGTGTCCTTAAGGGGTTAAAGGAACACTATAGGGTCAGAAAAACATGTATTCCTGACCCTATAGTGTTAAAACCACCATCTGCACGCGCTCCAACTACCCCACCCCCATGCCACCCTAAATATAGTAAAATATTTTGTTCAAGTTTGCATCTGCTGGCTCTGCCTCTGATCTGCCTGCTTGGTTGACTGAGACTGTCAAGGAGGCAGATCAGGGGCAGAGCCAGCAAAAGTCACACACAGCCCTGGCCAATCAGCATCTCCTCATAGAGACACATTGAATCAATTAATCTCTATGAGGAAAGTTCAGTGTCTCCATGCAGAGGGTGGAAACACTGAATGGCAGTGCAGCACTGCCCCAGGAAGCACCTCTAGTGGCCAACTGAGGAGTGGTCAGTGGAAGTATCCCTAGGCTGTAATGTAAACACTGCATTTTTTCTGAAAAGACAGTGTCTAGTGCAAAAAGCCCAGAGGGAATGTCACGGCACTGTACTGTACTGTACTCACCTGCCCCTGGGCGCCCGCGACGCCCTCACGGCAGAGTCCCGGTACTCGCCGCTCCTGGAGACCCCTCACCCGGCGTTCTGCACAAAGAGGAGGAGGAGAGCTGCAGATCCATGAGGGAGGAACAGGTCAGGCACTAAGGTTTAAATCAAGATTGCGCCGAGTCCCTGACCTCTTTATATAGATACTGTGTGCACCACCTACTGGTGGGAGGTGGCCGGTCATGTGATCCCAGCCACCTATTTAAACCAAGCACACCTTCCAGTCAGTGCTTGGTTATTTTGCTTGTCTCTATATACCTGCCTATTGCCCTAATTTTACACCGATGTGCCTGGTTTCTGATCCTTGATTCTCCGGTTGATTATTCCTGCCTGCTTCCTGACCTGACTCCAAATTGATCGGCTACTTCTGTCTGCTGCCTGACTGCGGTTTTCTTTCTCAGATTGATCGGCTACATCTGTCTGCTGCCTGACTGCAGTTTTCTCTCTACGTCCCCTGCTCCTGTTTCCTTGGATTCTTCATTTGGCTTCTTCCCATTTAAGGCCTGCACACAACCACAGACCCTTTGGGACCTGGTCTCCACTTCCAGGTGCTCCTAAAGGGTCATGATAGTAAGGGAGTGCTGTTCCGCTACATCTCTGCAAATTCCCCAGGTGGGTGTTACAGGGAATGATTCTACTCACCAGAACAAATACAATAAGCTGTAGTTGTTCTGGTGACTATAGGGTCCCTTTAAATGAGCACTATAGGGTCAGGAGCACAAACCTGTATTCTAGACCCTATAGTGTTAAACCACCATCTAGCCACCCTGAGCCCCTCATGCCTCCCTAAATATAGAAATCCTACTTGTATTCAAGTCTGGAGCTGCTTACTTTGTCATTGTTTCCTTCATACCTGCCCACACTGCCTGCTGACATCAGCAGAAGTGGTAGCCTGATCCAATCACAATGCTTCCCCATAGGATTGGCTGAGACTGACAAAGAGACAGATCAGAGGCAGAGCCAGCATGATTCAAACACAGCCCTGGCCAATCAGCATCTTCTCATAGAGATGCATTGAATCAATGCATCTCTATGAGGAAAGTTCAGTGTCTGCATGCGGAGGGAGGAGATACTGAATGTTTTGATGCATTTTAGGCAGCCATGACCCAGGAAGGATCTCGAACAGCTATCTGAGGAGTGGCCAGTGAAGTTATCACTAGGCTGTAATGTAAACACTGCATTTTCTCTGAAAATGTTTACAGTAAAAAGCCTGAAGGTAATGATTCTACCAGAACAAATTTAATAAGCTGTTGTTGTTCTAGTGACTATAGTGTCCCTTTAAATCCCGCTCCCTCTACATATATTTATATATAGAAAAATGGTAAAGCCTTTATTAGGAGAAAATAATGCCATCTTTAGGTTATGGAGATATAATAATCAAGGCTGAATGGCTTTTTATAAGATCTCCAGAATCCCAATATGGTATTAGTTTGGGAAAGCTTATACTTTCCAGAACAAATACAATAAGCTGTAGTTCTGGTGACCCTAGTGTCCCTTTAAGACACTATGCATAAACAAATGGAAACAAACCCCAATGAACTGACACCATTTTTTTTTTTTTTTTTTAAAGAGTGGACATAATTCCTCTACAAGGAGGTAAGAGACTGATAAAGTCATTCAGAAAAAGACAACTTCAAGTTGTTGCTGTTAAAGGTGTATCTACAAGCTATTGAATCCTAAGGTGTACTTCGTTTTTCACGCATGGATTCTCCAGTTTGGCTTCATGTTTGTTAAATAAATCATGACACAGTGTAACATGTCCTGTGTTGTTGTTGACCTGGGGTTGTATTTACCTAATTCTAAGGAATAGATGATTATGTCCTGATTTGTAAAACCAGAGCATTCATAGAGGGTGTACTTTCGTTTTCCTTTGACTGTACATTTGAAGAAAGTACCATTTTATCACCAACCTCAGCCAAATCTTCTGGTGATACATATTTTGTTTTGTTTTGTAGTATGTCTTGTAGTTTTGTATGCTTTTGACATGTGTTTGAGGGACTTGTAGAGTCAAATAGAACACATGCCTCTTTGTTTACTTCCTAATCCTAAGACTAGCAATAACCAACACTAGCGAACCCTATCACCAACCCTACTGGTAACTGTAATGCATTAGGATTCCATCAGTTGATATTGCTGCTTTGTATTGTATGATTGTCTCATAAGTTAGATCTCCCTCTCATCTTGCAATCTGTGTGATGTGCTTGCACACAGTGATAAATGCTGGGTAGCATGCTCAGCCCATCGCTAACCACTTTTTCAGCAGGGAAGCATGGCAGGAACCCTGATAGAATCACAGTGGCTGATAGAGGATTAAAGCCCTGAACAGGGCAGGACTGGGACAAAAAGGCAGAGGAGCCCAATGCGGGTGGGGGCGGGGTCAGAGTGGGGTGTTTTGTGTCATCAGCATTAACATGCACACTTTCTAAAGAGGGCATGTCAATGTGGTGCTTTGTGACAGTAGTCACCATAACTGGGAGAATAAGAGAAACACTTCAAGTAGGTTCTTGGATGACTACTATTTTCAAGTCATTCTATGCTCATTATAGGTGCAGGGTATGTATAATGTAATTGTCTATTGTTTAATATTTTGTGTGCTCTCCTGTCCTGTTGACACTTTCAATCAACTTAATGTATTTGGCTGTGAAGCCTGTACAGCACCATCTGTTGGTTGTAAGGATCTCTAAACTGCTATTCACTACCAGAATAGCAAGGCTTGTTAATTTGCATATTCAGGTAATTTGCATATTATGAATTCTGCAGACAGGGGAGATATTTCTTGTTAGTTATTGTCTTCGCCATACTTTTATGAATATGTTAAAGTGTTGTTATCAGTTACTGTATGTTTCCCCATTTAGCTGTTTGTATTAGATTGAGATTGTCACAGTAAGTTTAATGTAATGCACATATGGGCTGGTCTTGCGTAAAAATAAATCTGTGAGTGTTAGTTCCATTGGGAACTGTGTTGTGGTTGGTGTATTCAGGGATCCCAGTAACAGAGTCTTCTGACCTTTTGGCTGGCTGCTTTGGTCCCTGATTGTAAAGGCGGTAGCTGTACACTGTGTAGGCAGAGGTGTGGATACCTATCTGGGAGAGGAGCTGAAGCGGTAAAGGCAGAGAGGACAATACCTGCCTGGAAGAAGAGAGAGCTGCAGTCTCATCCAGGGTGGAAGAAGTCCTCAGCAACCCCAGTCAAGCTTCGGCAACTGGAGCTGAAGCATTCCAGGATCCCTGGTAGCAGCTAGTATTATGAGCAAATGCAAATAATGCAAGATTTAGAATGAAATGTCGTATTTCTTAAACTGTGTACTTTGTCTTTAAGAGATATTGCAAACTGACAAGGTGTTAGAAATGGAACATATTGTTTTTCATACAGTTGCAAGAAAAAGTATGTGAACCCTTTGGAATGATATGGGTTTCTGCACAAATTGGTCATAAAATGTGATCTGATCATTATCTAAGTCACAACAATAGACAGTGCGGTGGAAAAAGTATGTGAACCCCTAGACTAATGACATCTCCAAGAGCTAATTGGAGTGAGATGTCAGCCAACTGGAGTCCAATCAATGAGATGAGATTGGAGGTGTTGGTTACAGCTGCCCTATAAAAAAAACACACACCAGTTCTGGGTTTGCTTTTCACAAGAAGCATTGCCTGATGTAAATGATGCCTCGCACAAAAGAGCTCTCAGAAGACCTACGATTAAGAATTGTTGACTTGCATAAAGCTGGAAAGGGTTATAAAAGTATCTCCAAAAGCCTTGCTGTTCATCTGTCCACGTTAAGACAAATTTTCTATAAATGGAGAAAGTTCAGCACTGCTGCTACTCTCCCTATGAGTGGCCGTCATGTAAAGATGACTGCAAGAGCACAGCGCAGACTGCTCAATGAGGTGAAGAAGAATCCTAGAGTGTCAGCTAAAGACTTACAAAAGTCACTGGTAAATGCCCACATCCCTGTTAGCGAATCTACAATATGTAAAACAGTAAACAAGAATGGATTTCATGGGTGGATACCACAGAGGAAGCCACTGCTGTCCAAACAAAACATTGCTGCACGTTTACAGTTTGCACAAGGGCACCTGGATGTTCCACAGCAGTACTTGCAAAATATTCTGTGGACAAATGAAACCAAAGTTGAGTTGTTTGGAAGAAACACACAACACTATGTGTGGCGAAAAAGAGGCACAGCACACCAAGATCAAAACCTCATCCCAACTGCGAAGTATGGTGGTGGGGGCATCATGGTTTGGGGCTGCTTTGCTGTGTCAGGGCCTGGACGGATTGCTATCATTGAAGGAAAAATGAATTCCCAAGTTTATCAAGACATTTTGCAGGAGAACTTAAGGCCATCTGTCTACCAGCTGAAGCTCAACAGAAGATGGGTGTTGCAACAGGACAATGACCTAAAGCATAGAAGTAAATCAACAACAGAATGGCTTAAACAGAAGAAAATACGCCTTCTGAAGTGGCCCAGTCAGAGCCCTGACCTCAACCCGATTGAGATGCTGTGGCATGACCTCAAGAAAGCGATTCACACCAGACATCCCAAGAATATTGCTGATCTGAAACAGTTCTGTAAAGAGGAATGGTCAAGAATTACTCCTGACCGTTGTGCACGTCTGATCTGCAACTACAGGAAACGTTTGGTTGAAGTTATTGCTGCCAAAGGAGGTTCAACCAGTTATTAAATCCAAGGGTTCACATACTTTTTCCACCTGCACTGTGAATGTTTACATGGTGTGTTCAATAAAAACATGGCAACATTTCATTCTTTGTGTGTAATTAGTTTAAGCAGACTGTGATTGTCTATTGTTGTGACTTAGATGATGATCAGATCACATTTTATGACCAATTTGTGCAGAAATCCATATCATTCCAAAGGGTTCACACACTTTTTCTTGCAACTGTAACTGTTTCTTTAAGCAATAACCTCAGTGCATATTATGTTGACGCCATTTTGTCCCAGATTAATTACAATAACAATAATGCATAAACAAACTTCAAAGCTATCCTATGACTCTTTCAGTACACAATATACTGTGATAACCCTAAGTAGATAAGGATGTTCAGTCTTTAAGATGCCATCTTGAACTAAGTCAGGAACATTTCCATGACGTATGCACCCTTTAGTAATGGCCTTGTATGTTTGCCAAATTAAGGGAGGTCCTAAAATGAACAAAGTAAAGGAAGTGTTTCTTTTTCATATATGAACTACGGTAACTGTGCTGTTACACAGTTAATATTCTCGTTATTGTAGATGCAATTTACATAGCCTATTCTGTGATTTATTTACCTTGTATTTTTCTATGGGTAGGTATTTGCTGCCAGCTTCTGGCCCGTTTCGGTAATGCACTTGTTCCTCCTGTGAGCATCTTACATCATTTCCTGCTATGTAAACTCCGCCCTGTTCTTGCTGTACTTCCTGTGTCATGGCTGCTTGTATTTACCTCATGTAACTGGGATTCTTGTATTCCATGCTAAGCTAAGGAAAGCATCATCTTTTGACCGCACAATACTAAAAACCATTCATTCTGCTGTATTCCTGTTGTGTGATGTTCTGAATAAACCAGCTTTTGGATGAAACTAGTATTGGTGAGTTCAGCTATCTGAGGAGGATTGTCCGCAGTGACCGTATCTGCTTATACAGGCCAAGCACAGAGGTCTCACAAGGGTTAGATCACTATCACAACAATCCGAGTCAGAATAGTAACCCTAAAATGGAGACAACTAAGGTATAAATAGGTGTACTTTTAAAATGTTAAGACACAGAGGAGAGACTTGGAGACGGACGCTGCTCCATCTTAAAATGACAGAGAGGCTGACATGATGACATGTTCAGAAGGGTATGTTAACCTATTAATGATATTTGCAAGCATTTAGTTTAATCTTATAAACTCTGCTATAAATTATTGTAATGGATTTTATATGTCTATATTTATATCTTAATATAATAAATATCTAAAAGACAAAACTTTATTGCTTCCAAGACAATCCTTATTTTATATTGTATTCTCAATTATTTATATATGTTAAATAGAGGATCTCTTACACTAACTATATAAAATTATGGTTAAGATATCTGTATGGTTAGCCCTACTAAGTTCTATGCTTTAAGACGTTATAGTGGTAAATAAGGGAACCAGCCGCGGTTACACTAGGAAGCCTACTTTTCGGAGGTACTCAGTCAGACTGGAGCTCTGTCACATGCCATTCTAGGGCAGCTCGGGCAGAGAGCTTGTGACATGTTTCTGAAGTCCCCATAAGTGGACATAAGAGGGACAAGGATGGGAGAGGGAAGTGTGTGTAGGGAGGCTGCTTGTTTAGTTGGATGTTTGAGGGAAGGGGGAGTTGGGAGTTGCTTGTGGTGTCATTGTCACGTATTCATCTGCACATAAAAATGTGGTTAATAGCATTTGCTGTCCTGACAGGAAAAGTTGTGCCGAGCAACATTATCGTCCTGACAGGAAAAGTTGTGCTGAGCAGCAATCATGCACATATGTCCATGACCTCGGCAAGTATTTTGACTATTCTTGGATACGTTAACTCCAGCCATTCTGGTTATATGTTATCCTTAGTCCTTGGTGTGCCACAGTACTGCGTGCTGGATCAACTTGTAAACCAGACAGTCATGTGTGGTAGACTCGTTGTGGCGCTATGGGAGATAGGAGTATGTGAAAAGGGGATTGGAGCAGTAATGTGGGATATAGGGACTGTGATGAGGGGAGTTAGAAGCTGAAGTGTTTGGGTAAGCTATGGGCTGTTTTGTGTGTGGAGTATAGGGACAGTAATGTGGGGGGATGGGGGCTATGATGGGGGAATAGGGGCAGTAGTTGGGAAGGGAATGCCTATTACCACATCCCGATTTAAATCAAAGAGAAAATATCTGGGGGGGGCGATGCCTGACCGCCGGCGGGATCAGACGTGCTCTGTCTGCGCTCCCGCTCCAGGGCCGAAAAATCGGCACTAACTGGGGGCCAAAACCTAACCAGCAACCCACACAGGTGAACAACTTGATCCCCAGTGACTGGGACACTGGATATACCCCCCAAGACCATAACTGGCACCAACGGTAACCTGACAAGGGCCCGGAGTGTGCAGGAGCTTGAGCCGGGACGAGACAGCCGCTCTCCCGGGTCTCCGGCCGGCGTTTGGCCTTCCCCCCCACCCCCCCGGACCAGGGGGTTATCCCGGTCTGCATGGGCAGCCACTAATGCACCTACCTGGGCCTGGAGCAGCCACCCTGCAGTGGAATCCAGACTGAGCGACCCCCCTCAAGATGGCCGCCGAGCGCAAGCCATGTGCGTGACCTGCCGACATGACGGAGCAGATCAAGGAGGGGAGTAACCAGCCAGCTCAGGGTAAGCCCGGGGACAAAGAAATCTCTTTTCACAGGCAGAGAAAGAGTGGAGCTGGAAGAATTCCTGGACCCTCTGTCCACAACTGACGGCTCCTGGGTGAGCTATGCTCCCATGCCACACGACATTTTAACCGGGCGCCCTTCCCAAGTGACAACACAACGCTCTACACACCAGCCTAAAGCTAAAGCCCGAATGGGCATAGGATGTCTTAACAGCCACATTGCTTTTGGGTGCCCAACGGTCTCTGATTCACCCTTGAGGCTATGGGACTTAACGATCGGACAGACCCTGCAATGATGCCCAGCAGCCGGTGGCTGTCAAGCAACAGCTGCAGAAATGCAGAAACAGCGGATACAGTACAGCTAAAACGACTGAATATTTATAAATATTGCAATGTATAATCTCTGAGAAATGCTATCTGATCGAGTCTAGCTATACTAGCCTGTTTAAACAACTAGAGTGGTATAATTGCATTACATGCGTGCTAAGCCATAATAGCCACCACTGTAGCCTAGAATATAAATATCTACTACCGTTAGGCCGACTAAAATGGTCATTACTATGAATAGCACAGAAGAGTTGTCAATGCCATATTTACAACCAGGTAGTCATGCACACAGTAACGCTAACTGTACATATTGCTAGTTAACCCTGGAATGCCAGTTCAGGTTAAGATCAAAGGCAGCTGTCTGACTTCTATTATTATTATTCCCTATGTATGTAGAGCAGTCATTCAGACTTTAAGCCTTAAGTTCCACACCAATGGTATAGGTGTTGCCGGTCTGGCTGGACATCAATTAGACACTTCCCCTTTAATTTTGAATGCCCATTCTTATACATTCAAGCATAAATATGTGTTTAATGTATTAACCGCGCCACATGTAACCTACCACATTAGACATACCTATTAAGTCTTAAGCATATTCACTATTCTAACAAGCATATTGTAGTCTAACTACTGTACTATGAACCAAGCAAATGTTTCTTATTGATTTTGTGAAGCTCAAGCTATAACCTTGTTTACCTAGCTACGTTAAAAAACATAAAAAAAGTGCCATGATTCTCTTTACTGCCATGTGATTAAGCATGTATACAATTCAGATTGCGCTAGCTGTTGTGGCTGTGCCAATCCGCATGTATGATCTTTGCACGAAAAAAAATAAAAATATCTGAGATTCATGATATTAAACAACCAAAATCCTTTTAAAGGTATGCCATTCAGTCTGAGCTCTGCCCTCAAAGATCTTCAATATAATAGCTCTACTGAAAAAAAAAGGCATCAAGATCTTCCCCTTTTAGACGAAATTCTGGTTATAAACAAGTGCCCGAAAACTCTAACACAACAAAAAGACATGCAGATCCTATAGGAATTTGGATGGGTTATAATTTTCAACAAAAGCCAACTAGATCCATTCCAAGATATAGATTCCTAGGAGCCCAGATCAACACAAGAACAAACTGGCTATCATTATTAGAAGAAATGATCACAAGATTGCTGAACAAAGTAAAATTTAGGCCTCCTTTTGTCTTTTTTTGTGAGAGAGTCAAGATCTTCAATCTTGGACATTTGCCTCTCCAGATGTACGTATTAAAGGATCACTATAGGGTCAGGAACACAAACATATATTCATTTAGGTGGCTTAGCCCCCCATAAAAGTTTAAAACTCACCTTATTTTCAGCACAACGCGGGTCTGCCCGCCCCTTTTGTGACATGGGGCGGGGAAAAATGCTGTTTTGGCCAATCAGGACCTCCTCATAGAGATGCATTGAATCAGTGCATCTCTATGAGGAAAGTTCAGCGTCTCCATGCAGAGCGTAGGGACGCTGTATGGCAGGACTGCTTACTGTGCATGGAGGTGTCCCTAGGGGAAATGTAAACACTGCCTGCACATGAAAATGCGTGAAGGGAGCTATTATACTCACCAGAACAACTACATTAAGCTGTAGTTGTTCTGGTGACTATAGTGTCCCTTTAAAGCTACGTTGGAGTATTATCAGCCAATTCTCAGGAATCCTAAAAAAACTAATTTAGGCAGCAAATAAGAGTTTATAACGTTTGCTCTATCCATCCATTATACTTCTACATTTTCCCACTGTTTTAAAGCATGGTTTGTAAATTTTAGAAGCTCCAAGAAATTAATTTCCATACAAACCTATATTTTTTATTACTTTTTAGGGATGTGCATGGGCAAAATATTCAGTTCGGCATTCCGAAATTCGGGACTTCGGCACTTTGGTTGGGTTCGGCACTTCCGAAATTCAGGACTTCGGCACTTTGGTTGGGTTCGGCACTTCCGAAATTCAGGACTTCGGCACTTTGGTTTCGGTTCGGCACTTCCGAAATTCAGGACTTTGGATTTTCTTTTTTGCAGCTGCTTAGTAGATAACTCCCTAATTCCTATAGTATTAGGGAGCTATCTACCAAAAGGCTGAAAGACTTAAATTGGTCTTTCAATCAAATTTGCTAATACTAAGTAGGGCTCAGGGGTGGGGGCCGGGGGGGAGGACAATAGATTCCCCCCACCCTATTATTCTACTTTAGGGCCCCCACCCGCCACTCAAGGGTGGGAGCTGGGGGGAGGACAATAGGTGCCCCCCCATTTTTCTGATTTAAGGCCCCCACCCGCCACTCAGGGCTGGAGGCCGAGGGGGAGGACAATAGGTCCCCCCCTTATTCTGATTTAGGGCCCCCACCCGCCACTCAGGGGTGGGGGCCGGTACACACACGATAGGTTCCCCCATTGTCTTTCAGGGCCCGCACCCGCCAGTCAGGGGTGGGGGTCGAGGGGCAATAGGTCGTCTCTTCAGTTTGAAAGCCCCCACTCACACGGCATGGGTGGGGGCTCGGGAGGGGGACACTTGGTTTTTGGGGGGCAAATTCAGCTATTCGGACATTCGGCGCTTCGGGAATTCTGCAGTTCGGTTCGGCATTCGGAAATTCGGCACTTCGGAAATTCGGCAATTCAGCTATTCAGACATTCGGAAGTATCCCAATGTCCGAATTGCCCGAAATTCGTCCGAATTGACATTCAGAATGAAACGAATTGCACATGTCTATTACTTTAATACCAAAATTATTTATTGCCTTATTGAGCCTCATTCATAAAATGATTTAGATATATAATTGGATCAGTCATAGTTATCAAGGTATAGTCTGCAAATAAGGTGAGTATTAGTTCTTATGAATGGGTAGGGACTTCTTTAATATTTTTACTTTCCCTGATCCTGATCCTGGCCACAAAAGGTTTTAATAAAATTATATATAGCATGGAAGATAGCGGACAACCTTGTTTGTTGCTATTTAATAATGGGAACCAGCCTAAGCATAGATTTTGTCCGACTACTTTTGCAGTAGGAACCTTATACAGGTATATTATTGCCTTATGAACCCAACAATCCATGCTGAATTTAAGCAAGGATGCACTTAAATAATCCCAGTCGACTCTGTCGTAAGCCTTTTCTGCATCCACCGAGCCTATTGGCTAAATCCAAAAATTCAGGATTACATAGTTACATAGTTACATAGCTGAAAAGAGACTTGCGTCCATCATGTTCAGCCTTCCTCACATATGTTGTTGCTGTTGATCCAAAAGAAGGCAAAAAACCTAGTCTGAAGCGCTTCCAATTTTGCCACAAACTAGGAAAAAATTCCTTCTTGACCCCAAAATAGGAGTCAGATGTCTCCTTGGATCAAGCAGCTATTACCCCACTAATTAAAAATTATATCCCTGTATGTTATGTTTTTGTAAGTATTTATCCAATTGCAGTTTAAACATCTGTAGTGACTCTGACAAAACCACCTCTTCAGGCAGAGCATTCCATATCCTTATTGCTCTTACTGTATAAAAACCTTTTCTTTGCCTTAGATTAAATCTCCTTTCTTCCAGCCTAAATGTGTGACCTCGTGTCCTATGTATAGCCCTGTTTATGAATAGATTTCCAGATAAAGGTTTGTACTGGCCCCGAATATATTTGTATACAGTTATCATATCCCCTCTCAGGCGCCGTTTTTCCAAACTAAACAGATTTAATTTTTTTAACCTTTCTTCATAACTAAAATGCTCCATTCCTTTTATCAATTTTGTAGCTCGTCTCTGGACTTTTTCTAGTGCCATGATATCTTTCTTTAGAACAGGCACCCAAAATTGCACAGCATATTCAAGGTGTGGTCTTACCAGCGATTTATAAAGAGGCAAAATTATATTTTCATCCCGAGAATTTATGCCCCTATTTATACATGACAAAACCTTACTGGCTTTAGCAACTGCAGATTGACATTGCATATTGCTGCCTAATTTGTCTATAACAATTCCCAAATCCTTCTCGTGTGGGGTTATCCCTAATTCACTACCATTTAGTGTGTAAGTTGCTTGTGCATTCTTAACTCCGAAGTGCATAACTTTGCATTTCTCTACGTTAAATTTCCTCTACCATTTTAGTGCCCAGTCCCCCAATCTATCCAAATCCCTCTGCAGCAAAGCAATATCCTGCTCACATTTTATTACTTTACAAAGTTTTGTGTCATCTGCAAACACTGATACATGGCTTTCAATGCCTATTTCAAGATCATTTATAAATATGTTAAATAGAAGTGGTCCTGAAACAGAACCCTGAGGGACACCACTTACCACTTTTGTCCAGCCTGAAAATGTACCATTAATTACAACTCGTTGTACTCTATCACTAAGCCAATGTTCTACCTAAGAATAAAAATATTCATCTAGATCAATTTCTTTTAGTTTGAAGACTAACCTATTGCGAGGAACCGTATCAAATGCCTTGGCAAAATCCAAGTAGATCACATCCACTGCAACACCCTGATCTATACTTCTACTTACTTTTTCGTAGAATGCAATTAGGTTAGTTTGACATGACCTAAACCATGATTATTTTTGCTAATAACAAAGTTCTTCCCAATGAATTCCTGAATATTATCCCTTAATAGCCCTTCAAATATTTTCCCAGTTACAGAAGTTAAGCTCACAGGTCTATAATTTCCAGGCAAGGATTTTGAACCCTTTTTAAATATAGGAAAAACATCTGCCTTCCTCCAATCCTCCGGTACAACACCTGAAACAAAAGAATCTTGAAAAATTAAATACAGAGGTTCACTTATTTCCCCACTTAGCTCCTTAAGTACTCGTGGGTGAATACCGTCAGGCCCCGGAGCTTTATTTACATTAATTTTCTTTAATAGCTGTAGCACCTTGTCTTGAGTTATCCAATCACAAGTTATCTGCAAGTTTTTTGCAGCAATCGTTTGCATATCTCTTGCCATAGGATCCTCATTAATATATACTGAAGAAAAATAGTTATTTAAAATTTCTGCTTTTTCCTGGTCTTCATTAGCTAATAAACCCAACTCTGTTTCCAGTGTACCTACACTTTAATTTTTTGTTTTTTTAGAATTGATGTAATTGAAAAAAATGTTGGGGTTGGTTTTGCATTCTTTAGCTATCAATTTCTCATTTTCTAGTTTAGCCACTTTAATTGCCTTTTTGCAAGCGTTATTGGCTTCCTTATATCTTAAATTGGATGCCTCTGATTTGTCTGATTTAAATGCCTTTTTTCTTATTTTTAATCTCTTGTTTTACTTCTCTACTAAGCCACGTTGGTTTTAATTTGTTTCTTTTATATTTATTACCCAATGGTACATACTGAGAAATGTACCATTCTAATATTTGTTTGAATAGTTTCCATTTATCCTCAGTGTTTTTATCACTAAGGAGTTTATGCCAGTCGATATGTTGTAGAGCTGCCCTAATCTTATTATCTCTTCCCTCTCCACTACCTGTCCCTTCTTCTTGAATTAGTGTTAGCAGTTCTGTTTGGTATAAATCCCATCTTGTTACGATGTATTAGCAGGGCCGGATTAACATAGGGGCTGATGGAGCTGCAGCTCCAGGCCCAGGCCCATGGAATAGGCCCATTGTAAAAAAACAAAAATATATATTTTTTTTTTTTTACAGACTACTCTTAGGTTTACCACCTGACTGGTATTTTAAGGCACAGGTGGTATTGGAGGCTGCCTGGCCATGACGGTATTGCATTAATACCGGCAATACAAATGCAAATATTTTTCTCCGTATAAACGGAGATTATTTTGCAATACCATCCCCGGCCAGTAGGGGTCACTGTGTATGGAGAGAGGCAGGGATAGGAAGTTACAGCATCTCCCTGCCTCTCTCTACTCCCTGATCTGCGGGGGAGCAGCTACACAGCACAGATAGTCCAGACAGCAGCTCCCAACCTGCAGAGACAGACTACAGCTCAGGTATGTGAAAGGCAGCATGTAGACATGGGGACACGGAGACACTAGGGGACACTGGTAGATGTGGGGACACTGAGATACATGGGGGCACAGACACATGGGGATGCTGTGAGACATAGGGAGACACATTGGGACACGGAGACACTAGGGACACAGTGTCTCCATGTCTCCCAGTGTCCCCATATCTCCCAGCCAGTGTCCCTAGTGTCTCAGTGTCCCCATGGCTCCGGGTGTCCCCTGGTCTCCAAGTATCTGTGTCACCATGTCTCTGTATCCCCATGTCTCTCAGTGTCCCCATGTCTCATAGAGTCCCCATGACTCCCAGCCAGTGTCTGTGTCCCCATGTCTCCCAGTGTCCCTATGTCTCCCAGCCAGTGTCCCTAGTGTCTGTGTCCCCATATCTCCCAGTGTCTGTGTCCCCATGTCTCTGTGTCCTTTGTGTCCCCATGTCTCCCAGTGTCCCCAAATGTCTCAGTGTCCCCATGTCTCCCAGTGTCCCCATGTCTATGTCCACAAGTGCCCCATGTCTCCCAGTGTCCCCAAGTGTCTGTGTCCCCATGCCTCCCATCCAGTGTCCCTAGTGTCTGTGTCCCTATGTCTCTCAGTGTCCCTAGTGTCCCTAGTTTCCCCAAATGTATCTGTCACCATGGCTCCCAGTGTCCCTTAGTCTCCCAGTATCTGTGTCCCCATGTCTCCCAGTGTCCCCATGACTCCCAGCCAGTGTCCCGATGTCTCCCAGTGTCCCCAAATGTCTGTGTCCCCATGCCTGCCAGTGTCCCCATGTCTATGTCTACAAGTGCCTCATGTATCCCAGTGTCCCCAAGTGTCTGTGTCCCCATGCCTCCCAACCAGTGTCCCTAGTGTCTATGTCCCCATGTCTCTCAGTGTCCCTAGTGTCTTAGTTTCCCTAAATGTCTGTGTCCCCATGGCTCCCAGTGTCCCCTAGTCTCCCAGTATCTGTGTCCCCATGTCTCTCAGTGTCCCCATGACTTCCAGCTAGTGTCTCAGTGTCCCCATGTCTCCCAGTGTCCCCATGTCTCCCAGCCAGTGTCCCTAGTGTCTCAGTGTCCCCATGTCTCCCAGTGTCTGTGTCCCCATGTCTCTGTGTCCTTAGTGTCCCCATGTCTCCCAGTGTCCCCAAATGTCTCAGTGTCCCCATGCCTCCCAGTGTCCCCATGTCTATGTCCACGAGTGCCCCATGTCTCCCAGTGTCCCCATGTGTCTGTGTTCCCATGCCTCCCAGCCAGTGTCCCTAGTGTCTGTGTCCCCATGTCTCCTAGTGTCTGTGTCCCTAGTTTCTGTCTCCTCATTTCTCCCAGTGTCCCCAAATGTCTGTGTCCTCATGTCTCCCAGTGTCCCCATGTCTGCCAGTGCCCCCGGGTCTCTCAGTGTCCCCATGTCTCTCAGTGTCCCCTAGTATCCTAGTGACACAGGACACACTGAGCCATGGGGACACTGGGAGAAATGGGGGCACAGACACTGGGAGACTAGGGGACTGTGCAACATGGGGACATTGACACTGTGATACATAGGGACACTGATGCCAGGCTGGCCTTCCAATTCTTTGGACAGACATGCTCCCTTTTTGGGCATGTTCGCCCCTTTTGGCAGTTCTGGTCACGTGATTCGCGTCAGTGGCACACCCTTTTACCCCGCCCATGGATACTGGTGTTATGGGGTATGGATTTACTTGAAAGATGAAAGCATTAATTAGATAAAGAAATTAGCATAGAGTATGTGTTTTCTTATAGCTGCATCCTTTGAGTTTACCTCCAACACCAACTCCATCAGATACATGACTCTTGAGAGGTATGACTGTTTTAGTGTTTTTGGTCGATAAGTTTCTGTAATTAGGCCCCATCATAATTGTCAGCACCAGGCCCACTGGGCTCTTAATCTGGCCCTGTGTATTAGTGATTGTAATTACGTTACAAAGTAGAAGTGGCAAAAACATGTTGGACAATGTTGGCTTTGGATTACATGAGTCTCCTAGGAACTCATCAACCATTGGCCTGATAAGATAGCCGCATGGAAACCTCAGACTGGCACAGATGAACTTCTTAACACAATTCAATCAGGAAGAACAAAACTTGGACCAAACAATTAGGATAACAGAAGAAGTGAAACTGAGTCTTAAATGGTGTTTGAAAGAACAGAACATCAGCAGAGGATTTCCACTGGAAGATCCTGAATGTAGATATTGCTGATGGATGCAAGTGCAAAAGGATGGAGGGCGCAATACAAACATCATCTGGTGCAAGGTGTATGGCCAGTGAACAACTGGAAGTTACAGTTGAACATCCTGAAACTGAGAGCAATTTACAGAGCCCTTATTGCGTTCAAACCTTTCCTGAAGAACAATTGAGTGAAAGTTCAGAATACTGCACCATAAGCCTGCCTCCTTAGTCATGCCCCTGATGCCAGAAAACTTCCTTATCAAATATATGCACATATGTACTTTCTGCAAAAAAAAAATATTTTCAAGGCTTTTTTTATATTAAAATCTTACCTCCGTTCCAGCGCCGAGCTCCCAGCCATGCCGCGCCCCCTTTTTCGTCAAAATGACGAAATTGCGGGGCCCAATAGGACGCTTCTCTGAGAGAAGCGTCATCGCGATGTGGTGCGCATGCGCGGCTTCGCGCTGCACCAATCGCGTTCTTCATAGAGCGGCATTGACAGCCGCCCTATGAAGAAACTCAGCGCTTTACCGCGGATGTGCGCGGAATGTGCGTTCGCGAGCTGAGCTGTCTGACTGACAGCTCAGCTCGCTTTCTATACCCGCCCCCCTCCTACTCCAAACTTTGCATGCAAACACTATATAGAGAGATTTCTCTATATATAGTGTTTGCATACAAACACACATATTGTTAAACATAAGGGGGGGGGACCTACTGTCCCCCCCGGCCCCCACCCCTGAGCCGGTGGGTGGGGGCCCTAAAATTAACAATAAGGGGGGGACCTACTGTCCCCCCCCGGCCCCCACCCCTGAGCGGTGGGTGGGGGCCCTAAAACTAACAATAAGGGGGGGGACCTACTGTCCCCCCCTGGCCCCCACCCCTGAGCGGTGGGTGGGGGCCCTAAAACTAACAATAAGCTGGGGGACCTACTGTCCCCCCCCGGCCCCCACCCCTGAGCGGTGGGTGGGGGCCCTAAAACTAACAATAAGGGGGGGGACCTACTGTCCCCCCCTGGCCCCCACCCCTGAGCGGTGGGTGGGGGCCCTAAAACTAACAATAAGGGGGGGGACCTACTGTCCCCCCCTGACCCCCACCCCTGAGCGGTGGGTGGGGGCCCTAAAACTAACAATAAGGGGGGGACCTACTGTCCCCCCCGGCCCCCACCCCTGAGCGGTGGGTGGGGTCCCTAAATACAAAGGGGGGGACCCTAGTTAACCCTTCCCCCCCCCCCCAAAAAAAATTATCTCCCTACCTACCCCCCTCACCCTAAAAATAATGAGGGGGGGACCTTTAACTAAAAACCTGTAAACAAAAAAAATGAGATAAAAACAACTTACCATTCGATGTTTCCTTTCTTCTAAAATCTTCTTTCTTCAGCCCCAAAAAAGGCCAAATAAAAAGCCATAATAACCGACGCAATTAAAAAAAAAAAAAAAAAAAAGCGAGCGCAAAAAAAAAAAATCCATGTTCACCCATGGAGGGCTCCGCGCTTATAAAGCCTTGCCATGGCCTGCAATCAGGCTAAGAACACTCTGGGGGTTTAAGCCAATCAGAGTGCGCTTTGTCATTTTACACAGCGTGGGAAAATTCCAAAGAATTTTCCCACGCTGTGTTAAATGACACAGAGCACTGTGATTGGATGGATTTCAAGCAGGCCCGGACTGGCCATCGGGCATACCGGGCAAATGCCCGGTCGGCCGCGATGGCCAGGGGCTGAGGCCGGCAGGGGAGATCACAGGATCTCCCCTGCCAGCCCCTGCAGGGCCAGCGCTATCCGAGCGCCGGCCCCGCTGTGTGCCTCCATGGGCCGGTGGGGAGATCAAAGATCTCCCTCACCGGCCCAGAGGCACTATAACATTGCTATGCCGGCTGGGGAGGGAGGAGAGGACCGGCGGAACTCTACCCTGCAGCTCCGCCGGGTTCCTCTCGCGAGGTCGGAGCGTTGCCGCGGTAACGCGGCAACGTTCAGATCTCGCGATAGTGAACTCTACCCCAGGAACTGCAGTGTAGAGTTCACTCCACTAGGACCACCAGGGACAGCAGCATGGCAACGCACCACCAGGGACTCCTCCATGGACTCACCCAAGCTAAAGGTAAGGGGGGGGGGGGGGTATGGGTTAATTATTTGTATTTTTTTATTTATCCCCTATTTCTAAAAATCTTTTTTTATCCCACATTTATTTAATCATAATAATAATAATAATAAAAAAAAGAATCATACTTTTACACCTTGCCCCCCCCACACACACACAATCCCTCCAGACATATTCACACACACACACAGAACCCTCAAACACACACACACACAGCACACTCATCCACACAGCAACCCTCAGACACACACAGCACCATTAGACACACACAGCACCGTTAGACACTTACACAGTACACTAACAGCACCCTCAGACACACACATCACCCTCAAACACAGCACACTCACACTAACAGCACACTTACCCACACAGCACACTTACCCACACAGCACCCTCACACACACACAGCACGCTCAAACAGACAACACACTCACAAACACAGCACCTTTAGACAAACACACAGCACCCTCACACAGCACACTTACCCACACACAGCGCGCTCAAACACACAGCACCCTCAGACACACACACATATATATATCATATAAAATAACCCTCAGTGAATTAACAAAGATAATTAGACACAAAGAATGTGATGGTAAGAACACCCTCACACACATGCTGCACCCCTCACACACAACACTGCACCCCTCACACACACATGCTGCACCCTTCACACACAAAACACTGCACCCCTCACACACACATGCTGCACCCTTCACACACAAAACACTGCACCCCTCACACACACATGCTGCACCTTTCACACACACACACACACACCCAACACACTGCAACCCTCACACACACATGCTGCACACAGCACACCCAACACACTGCACCCCTCACACACACATACTGCACACAGCACACCCAACACACTGCACCCCTCACACACACATGCTGCACACAACATCCCCCTCCCCCCTATTTGGATAGATAGAGATAGATAGAGATATATATATATATATATAGAGAGAGAGAGAGAGAGAGAGAGAGAGAGAGATAGATTGGTGAAATCTCCTGGTGTAATCCTGTGGTGCCCGGTGCTGGCCTGGCAAGGATCATGTAGACATAGCAGAAATGACCGCACTCCAAGGACTTTATAGAGATTTTCAAATAAAATGTAACTTTTTAAATGGATTGAATAAAAGTTACATTTTATTTGAAAATCTCTATCATGTCCTTGGAGTGCGGTCATTTCTGCTATGTCTATATATATATATATATATATATATATATATATATATATATATATATATATATATATATATATATATATATACACACACACACTATAGCACCCCTCAAACTGCACCACTACACACATTACGCTCCACGCTAGATCCCTTACCCAACTCTGGATCATCTAATCTACACACACATACACACAGTAGATCCCTATACACACTCTAAATCCTCTACACACACACACAATCTCCTATACACACTCTGGGTCCTTTACACACTAGATCCCCTACACACACACACACACTGCACCACCTACACACACTACATTCCTGTCATACAAACTCTGGATCCCCTATGCACACACTACATTCCTTGTTAACAAACACATGCTACATTCTCTCAACACACACTCTCTACAACCCTTACACACACTACAGCCGGTATGCACACTCTCGCTACATCCCCAATACACACTATGCCCCCTATACACACACTCTCTACAGCCCCTAGCATGATACGCTTTCCTCGCCCTTTTGTCCTCTGGTATCACACTTACTGAGACACCAGAGACAAGTGAAAAGCAAACACAGCGCAAGCATGTTATTAAATTTGCTTGCGCTGCGCAGACCAAATACAGGGCTTTTTTCTAATGCTAGAGCTCTTCAGCAGGGCTCTGTGCATTGAACTAACATGCTAACTTTGAAAGGGGGTGTGCTTGTCATTAATGATGACAAAACACACCCTTTCTGTGATTGAAAAATGCCCGGGCCGAATTTTTTTCCCAGTCCGGCCCTGATTTCAAGCCATCCAATCACAGTGCTCTGTGTCATTTTACAAGCGTGGGAAAGTTCTTTGGAATTTTCCCACGCTTGTAAAATGACACAGAGCACTGTGATTGGATGGCTTGAAATCCATCCAATCACAGTGCTCTGTGTTATTTTACACAGCGTGGGAAAATTGAACTTTCCCATGCTGTGTAAAATGACACAGAGCACTGTGATTGGATGGCTTGAAATCCATCCAATCACAGTGCTCTGTGTCATTTTACAAGCGTGGGACAATTCCAAAGAACTTTCCCACGCTTGTAAAATGACACAGAGCACTGTGATTGGATGGCTTGAAATCCACCCAATCACAGTGCTCTGTGTCATTTAACACAGCGTGGGAAAATTCTTTGGAATTGTCCCACGCTTGTAAAATGACACAGAGCACTGTGATTGGATGGATTTCCTTGTCTGCTCCTCCCTAGAGTCTGATGTAGTCAAAAGGGCTACGAAGTCGTCTGAGGTGACATATTTCATCCAGTAGAACCACCTCTTCGTGTACCTTTCCTTTGTCGCTGCTGTGGTTGCCTTCAAGTCTTCATATTTCCGGGTGTCCTCCACCTCTTCCACCCATCGTCGGAGTGGGGGGGTGCGTGGTTGTTTCCAAAAGATAGGGACTGTTGTTTTCGCTGCATTGAGGAGCCTGGGTATCACTGATCGTTTATATACCTGCATGGGCATCGTCGTGTGGTGCAGCAAGAAGGGGGCCGGCGTCATTGGGAGGCATTCCTCCGTAGTTTCGGTGATCACTCGTCCCACCGTTTCCCAGAATGGTCTAATGAGAGTGCAGTCCCACCAGAGGTGTAAGAACGTCCCGGCCTCTCTTCCACATCTCCAGCATGTGTCTGATTTTGAGCTGTCTCTGGTGTGAATGTCTGCTGGAGTGACGTACCACCTCGTGAATATTTTATATGAGGTTTCCTGGAGCCTCGCTGAGCCGGGGGTCTTCTGGATGAGTGCAATTATTTTATCCCAGTCTGTGTCTGTGAGTGGCTCCTCAAGGTCCTCTTCCCATCTCCGAATGCATGGCGGTGCCAGGAGGTACCGTCCGGTTGCCAGCGAGGTGTATATTTGAGAGATCGCCCTGGGGGGCGGTGTGTCCGTTCTGCATAGGGTTTCGAACTCCGTACATTCCCGTATAAGGCTCGGTTGTTGGGGGATTGAGCGTGTGTAGCGCCGTAGTTGTTCATGCGCCATAGTGTGCAATAGGGTATGTCTTTGGTCCGGAAATAGGGTGGTTATTGGGTGTATTGCGCCCGTGGATGTTAGCACATCTCCTATCCGAGGCAGCGCGTTATTGAGCCCTGATTGCAGGGTTGGGCCCATGTCCCCTGCTGGGAAATCCGGGTTACCTCTGAGGGGAAGTAGGGGACTCGGGTCCGTCGTAAGATAGAATTTGGGCCCTGTCTGGTGCCAGATCCTGAGTGTGGTCTTCACAAACGGGTTCACGTGTTGTACGTGTCGGCTAGCTTCCTTAGTGAGCCAGGGTAGGGCTCGCAGGTCGCAGTTAGTGCTGTCCTCTTCCAGTTGGATCCATGGTTTTCCTCGCGGCTTGGTTGACCAGTTAATGATCCTTGTGAGGTGGGTTGCAATGTAATACTTCTTGAAATCAGGGAGGGCTAGGCCCCCTTTGAGTTTCGGGAGAGTCAATTGGGAGTGGGCTATTCGGGGGGTTTTGCCTTTCCAGATGAAGTGCCTGACTGCCGCTTGGATGGATGTGAAGAAGCTGTTTGGTGCCGCGACCGGTACGGTTTGGAAAACAAATAAGAATTTTGGGAGAAGAGTCATCTTCACCGCGTTGATGCGGCCAGTCCAGGATATGTAGTATGCGTTCCAGGCCTGTAATTCTGCCTGCGCAGTCTGAAGGAGCGGCAGGAAATTGTGTGAGTACAGGTCTGCCGGGTTCTGCGTGAGCCACACCCCTAGGTATCGCATCTTGGTGGTGCACCCGCGGAAGGGAAAGCGGCGCCTGAGAGTCTGCGCTTGGGTGTGTCCAACGTTGAGGTTTAACATTTCTGATTTGGTATAATTGATACGTAGGTTGGAGACTTTGCCGTATGTTTCGAATTCCGTCATGATCTTTCGCAGTGTCGTAGCCGGGTGTTGTACGATGAAGAGGAGGTCGTCCGCATAGGCCAGGACTTTGTGGTGTGAGCGACCAATGCTGAGTCCGCGTATCTCCTCGTTGCTTCTGATGTTGTTAAGGAATGGCTCCAGGGTCAGCGCGAAGAGCAGGGGAGATAGGGGGCAGCCTTGACGTGTTCCATTGCGTATTCGGAATGGGTCCGTGAGGGCCCCATTGATGCGGAGTCTCGCCGTCGGGTCACTGTATAGCGTCTGAACCCATTGTATGTATTTGGGGCCGATGCCTAGGCCTCGTAGGGTTTCGAAGAGGAATTCCCAGTTGACCCTATCGAAAGCCTTTTCGGCGTCCGTGGAGAGGAGTAGGGTCTGCTGTTTGGATCGCGTGGCTATGGAGATCAGGTTCAGTGCCCGTATGGTGTTATCTCTAACCTCTCTCCCTGGGATGAACCCTGTTTGATCTGGGTGGACCAGGTCCGGAAGCAAAGGCGCCAGGCGGCCAGCCAGCACGCTTGCCAGGAGCTTGACGTCCACATCCAGGACTGAGATCGGGCGGTAGCTAGCACATGATGTCGGGTCCTTACCCTCTTTTGGGAGGAGGGTGATGTTCGCCGCCGTGAATTGGGTTGAGGGGGTTGCCCCATCCAAGATCGAGTTTAGAGCCGAGTGTAATTTCGGTAGGAGATCCGGCATGAATGTTTTATAGTACAGCAGAGGCAGTCCGTCTGGCCCCGGTGCCTTCCCCGTCTTAGCCTTTCTGAGTGCATAGGTCAGCTCCTCCACGGTGATAGGGGCCTCCAGCTCGTCCCGTTCTGGGGCTGCTATTTGTTTCAATCCTGCTGTGTCAAGGTATGCGCGGATGGCCTCCCCCTTGTGAGGCGTCGCATTGGCCTGTGTGTCTGGTTTCAGATTATAGAGGTCCTCGTAGTATTGGGTGAACGCTGCTGAGATCTGGTTGGGTAGGTGGCATATCTGTCCCGTGGCATTCCGAATCTTGGGTATATACAGGTGGTTCCTGCGTTTCTTTAGTAGCGTTGCCAGGAGTCTCCCACATCTGTTTCCATGTTCATATACCCGGTGTTTGAAGTGTTGGTAGGAGCGTTGGATTGTTCGGTTCAAGTGTTCGGTGAGGTGGGTGCGCTTGAGAAGGAGGTCTCGATAGGTCGATGGGTTCAGTGTACGCTTATGATGACATTCCAGTTCTGCAATGTCCTTATTGAGGTCTGTTATCGTCTGGTTGTATGCCTTTTTCATCTCCGAGCATCGCGCAATGAAGTGTCCCTGGAGTACCGCTTTATGTGCCTCCCAGCATAGCAGGGGCGACACGTCTTCTGTTTCATTTAAAAGAAAGTAGTCTTGGATAGTTTGTTTAGTCTCGGTAACCAGGTTAGGGTCTTTGAGGATTGATTCATTGAGCCGCCAAGACATCTGACGGGGTCGGAACAGGGGTGACTTGATTCGTATGCGGATGGGGTTATGGTCCGACCACGTCATGGGCAGGATTTCCGATTCCACTAGAAGAGGCAGGTTGTGATACTGTAGGAGGAAGTAATCGAGCCTGGTGTAGGTGGCGTGCGTCGTGGAGTAGAACGTGTAGTCCCTCGCGGTGGGGTGCAGCGCTCTCCAGCAGTCTGTAAGTTGGTGATGGTGCAGCAGTTGTACCGTCCGTGAATGTCTATTGGGTGTCCGCTGTGCTGGGTTTGCTGTGGAGTCCTGATGATGGAGCGGAAGATTAAGATCTCCTCCTATGATCAGGGTGCCGTCCGCGAATCCCATCAGGGTCTTCAGTGCCGAGCGTAGGAATCCGAATTGGTTGGTATTGGGCGCGTATAGAGTCGCGAAGGTGTATGCCTGATCCTGGATGGTCCCCTTCGTAAAGATGTATCTGCCATGGGGGCATCTAAGCGTGTCCTTTTCGACGAACGGGATCCTTCTGGAAAACAGGATGCCCACGCCCAGTGTGCGGCGGTGTGGATTGTTGCTGAAGAATCCTAGTGGGTAGTTATGGTCTCGCAGGGATGGTGTTCGGTTCTCTTGAAAGTGTGTCTCTTGTAAGAAGGCCACCGATGCGCAGTATCTTTTCAGGTCCCGCAAGAGTCGTGATCGCTTCTCTCGAATATTGAGGCCCCGAACATTGTATGATAGGATGTTCAGGTCCTCCTCAACGTAGGGAGCGTCACCTATAGCCGGCGCGGCCCTCCGGGGCATCTTTGGCGGGCGGTATATGGGGGGGAGACCGAGGGGGGAGGGTAAGAGGGAAAGAGGGGGGGGTGAGGAGAGAGAGAGAGGGGGGTGAGGAGAGAGAGGGTGAGGAGAGAGAGGGTGAGGAGAGAGAGAGAGAGAGAGAAGAACACAACCCAAGGGGAGGGGGGGGCGGAATGAGGTGTGTGTGAGCGTGTGTCTGTGTTGTGGTCTCCAAGGGACCTTAGGTATTGTTGGGTCGGTGGACTGAAGTCCCAGTGGTAAGGTCCGTGGACCCAGAAAGTCTGGTGTCCGGGGCTACTCCTGGACGGGGGTACTCTGCTCAGTTGAGGGTACCTTTTAGTCCCAACCCTTCGGGGTATGCGGGTATCCCCCGTTTGCCACCGGCTGACGGGAGGGATTGTCCAAGCCGTGCCTCAGTGGCGCCGGGGGGTAGCCGTCTGTCCGGCCGTCAATGACAGGGATCGGTGTCTGTCAGGTAATGTGAGAGTGCGGCCCGTGTAGGCCCTACTTCTATCTGGGTAAGCTACCCCTGTGAGTGCATGTAGTGGGGCAGGTCTCGGTTTGCCTGTGTGTGGGTAGCCTAGTGTTTCATGTCGCCCCTTGATCTGAGCACAGGTTGTGGGTTCTGCGTATCGTGCGGTGCCAGTGCGTGTGTGAGTAGTCTGCGAGTTATGTCGGGGTAGGGTGCTTGTTGTCTTGCGGGTATCGAGGTTGCCCTCCCAAGCATGGGTGGGTCTGTGACCTGGGTGGTCCTATTTTCGTGCAGGTGTGTGCGTTATGCAGTAGCAGTATGTGGGTGTGACCTGGGTGTCACTGATTGCTCCTGAGCAGATGTGTCTGTATTGAACTCTTACAGTCGTTCCCATGCCCTGTGGGCAGTATTTCCCCCCCCCCCCCTCTATATGTCCGACCTGGGTGCCTTTATGGATATGTCTGCGTGATGTCCCACCTCCAGCAATTCCCTCCTCTAGCGGGTGTCCTTTCTCCCCCCCCTCCGCTTTGTATCCTTCATTGTTTCTTACCTCCCCCCACCCCCCCTACTCTCTTCCATCCCCCCACCCTCCATTCTGTGGGTCTTGCTCCTTATCCCCCTCCCCGCCCGTCTCATCCGCCTTCTCGTCTGCCATTGCCCCCCTCCCTCCTCCCCTAATCTCCCAGGTGTATGTTTGTCACATCCTTGCCCGTTTCCTGTTGCCCTCCCTCCGTGTGTCCCAGTGTCCGTAAAGTGATGTGCAGATGATGGGCCATGTGGCCTATTACCTCGCGGTGGGGAACCAGAATGACCATGCGACTGTGTGACACCCTCCCTCCCCCCATTGTCCTGCATTGTCCATACAGATAGGCCATATTTGGGCGGCCAACTACGCCAATGACTTCAATAGTATCAGAGCACCCTACGGTGGTCGCTGCTGGTCTGAATTGTAGTCGTCCTGTTCACGGTAGCACAAGTTGCTCTGTGTGAATGTCCCAGGTCTCAGGACCCCATGTGTAGCAATGTCCCGGTCTCCCATACGACCCCCTCCCCAAGTGGAGGATACACCCCTCCTGTTATGTGCGTGTGGTCAGTGGCCCCTGGTGTTTAATAAAGTACTCACGGGTGTGCTGGATAGATGTGTTAGCGGTTCGTCCCCTCCCAGCATGTCCATGTGTCGCTGTTGCATCCTCTATTCCTCTGATCTCGTCGGATCTTGGTGCCACGGACGGTTGCGTTGGGGCCTATCTCCGCCCTGGCCTCTGCCCATAGGTGGTGGTGGCGGGCCTGTCGCTTGTTGTAGAAAATGGGGGTCCAGCCAGTTCGGTACCTGGGTCTGTGGGAGCCCCAGGGAGCGCTGTAACACCGGTACGTCCACCGGGGCCCTGATGACATGGATGTTTGGGCCTCTGCGGGCGGATAAGGAGAAGGGGTATCCCCATCTGTATGGTATACCCGCCGCTTGGAGTGCCACGGTGACCGGTCTGAGAGCCTTCCTAGCTTGCAGGGTGTAACGCGATCTTGGTAGATGGATATTTGCTGATTGTCAACGCGGATTGTACCCATGCGGCGCGCATTGCGCAGTATATCTTCCTTGAAGGCGAAGTTGTCTAAACAGCAAACAATATCTCGTGGCTGTTCGCCAGTAGCAGGTGGCGCGCGCAGGGCACGGTGGGCTCTGACCAGGCCTAATCTGTTGATTTGTTGGCCTCCCAGGGTATTGCTGAAGATTGTGCGCAGAATTTCAGGTATATTCTCCCCTGGGCCCTCTTCTCTCACTCCCCTCACACGGAGGTTTAGCCTGCGCCCCCTGTTATCTAGGTCATCCACCCAGGTGGTTAGATGGGCCAGGCTGGCTTCACAGCCCTGTATGGTGTTGCTTGTTGTTGCTATGTCTGACCTTATTGCTCTGGTGTCAGCTTCATTCACTGTGAGGCGTGCATCCATGCCAGATACATCTGCCTTCACCTGTGTCAGCTCCTCACGGATCGCTTTGCAGAGGCGGTCGGAGAGTGCCTCCAGGTCTGCCTTGGTGAGTAGATTGGGCAGTAGGGCGCGCAGATCCCCATCCAGCGTCCCCCGTGATGCAGGTGAAGCCGATGGGGCCGGGGAGAATTCCGCGGGAGTCTCGGGCGGGGAGCCCGTCGTCTCACTTAGGGCCTCCATTTCCGGCTGGGAGGTGAGGTCCCTCGGGGTGGTGAGGTAGGACCGGATGGTCTGCTCGGTCCTGGACCCCGATTGTTTAGGGGTACCCTGGGGTTCAGTGGGCTTCTTTGTGCGCCCCATCGCGGGATGTAATGTGCGGGGTATGCCTATTGTAGCCGTGTATTGGTTCGGGCCTCGAGGAGCTTCTCTCTCACGCGGCCATACTTGTCGGCAGCCGGACACGCCCCCCCTAGTCATGCCTTTTGGATTGTGTAATGCCCCTGCCGTATTTCAGGATCTCATAAACGATGTCCTTAGAGACCTACTGCATGTCTGTGCCGTAGTCTACCTTGATGACATACTGGTATATTCTCCGGATTTGGAGACACATCATACTCATGTTAGGATGGTGCTTAAAAGGTTGTTGCAGAACGGTCTTTATTGTAAATTAGAGAAATGCTTATTCGACCAAACTTCTGTACAATTCCTGTGTTATGTTATTTCTGAACAAGGATTCAGCATGGATCCTTCAAAATTGGAAGCTATACTGTCCTGGCCCCTTCCCCAAGGACTTAAGGCAATACAGCGATTTATAGGGTTTGCCAATTATTATAGAAAGTTTGTTAAAAACATCTCATCCATTATTTCCCCTATCACTAAACTGACAAAAAAGGGTTTACACCCCAGGGTTTGGAATCCTAATGCTATTGTGGCCTTCGAGACTCTAAAAAAGGCATTTGCCACTGCCCCTGTGTTACACCATCCTGATCCTTCCCTTCCCTTTGTACTGGAAGTAGACGCCTCTGAATCAGGTATAGGAGCAGTGTTGTCACAAAGACAATCGTATGACGAACCCCTCCTTCCCTGTGGTTACTTTTCTAAACGCTTGTCAGAGTCTGAAAAGAATTACGACGTTGGGAACAGGGAATTATTAGCTATAGTGATGGCATTTAAAGAATGGAGGTACTTGTTAGAGGGAGCTAGACACAAGATTCTGGTTATAACCGATCATAAAAATCTATCCTATATCGCAGATGCTAAGAGGTTATCCTCTCGTCAGGCTAGATGGTCTTTATTTCTCTCACGTTTTCAGTACCTAATCACATACAGGCCTGGTTATCGAAATGTCAAGGCTGATGCCATCTCCCGCCAGTACGAACCTGTAGATTCTATTACCTCCACTCCTGAGCCCATTGTACCCACAACTAATATAATAGCTACTACCCGTTTGGTTATCTCGTCTCTTTTTCTTGATGGTATCAAGTCATACCAATCCCAAGCACCCTCTGAGACTCCTACTGGTAAGCTGTACGTGAAAGTAAAAGACAGAAAGAAGTTGTTAACTTTATTTCACACAGCCAAAACGGCTGGTCATCCAGGGGTTACCAAGACTTACAAGGGTCTTTTCCAACAGTTTTGGTGGCCCTCACTCAAAAAAGACGTGGTAGATTACGTGCAGGCTTGCCGTGTCTGTACACAGTGTAAGTCCCCTAATGTTAAACCCCTGGGACTCCTTATGCCCCTATCTGTACCCAAGAAACCGTGGACACACTTATCCATGGACTTTATTGTGGATCTTCCTTCATCTGATGGGCAGACAGTAATTTTGACTGTAACGGATAGGTTCTCCAAAATGGCGCACTTCATTCCGCTTAAGAAGCTACCTTCTGCGGTTCAGTTGGCTCAGGTATTTGCCAAAGAAGTGTTCCGCTTGCATGGTATACCACAAGATATCGTATCTGACAGGGGCCCTCAGTTTGTCTCTCGGTTCTGGAGAGGCTTTTGTGCTGAGATGGGGGTCTCCTTATCGTTTAGTTCCTCCTATCATCCGCAATCTAATGGAGCTGCCAACGAGCAAATCAGTCTGTGGAGTTGTATTTACGCTGTTTCACGAATGCACACCAGGACAACTGGTCCCATCTCCTTCCCTGGGCTGAGTTTGCCAGGAACACTGTGTCTCATTCTTCTACTGGCGTAAGTCCTTTTATGGTGGCTTATGGGTTCCAACCCGCTGTCCTTCCCGGTGTGTTCTCCGACAAGGGAATGCCCGCTTTGGACGAGCACCTCGCCTCCTTACAGAAGATGTGGGATCAGGTCCATGCTGCTCTTTGTCGTGCTGCTGCTACTCAAAAGAGATTTGCTGATCGTCGCAGATGTGTGGCTCCTTCTTATGCTCCGGGTGATAGGGTTTGGTTGTCCTCTAGGAATCTCCGCCTTAGGGTTCCCTCGATGAAGTTCGCGCCCAAGTTCCTTGGTCCCTATAAGGTGTTGCGTAGGGTGAATCCTGTGTCTTACTCCCTGGCCTTGCCCCCTTCCATGCGCATACCTAACACCTTTCACACCTCCCTTTTGAAGCCCTTGCTCTGTAATCGGTTCTCTGGGTCTCTCAGGCGTTCCGATGCCCTCCGCGCGGTCTCTAGTGACGTATATGAGGTGGCTGCTCTCCTTGATTCTCGTTTCTCTCGGGGTCGGTTGCAGTATCTGGTTGATTGGAAGGGTTACGGCCCGGAGGAGCAGTCGTGGGTTTCTGTCTCTGACTTGGACGCGCCCTCTTTGATCCGCTCCTTTCATGCGCGGTTTCCTTTGAAGCCTTCGGCTTCCCGCCCTCTGGGCGGTCTTCGAGGGGGGGGTTATGTCAGGGCTCCGCGGGCAGCGGTGAGGGGAGGCTGCAATCCTCTCGCAGCACTCACCCTCGGTCCCCTCTCCCCTTACCGATAAGCGAGCGGCGTCCTCTCCTCTTGACACGCCGCTCGCGTCCTCCTCTCCTCCTCCCAGCGGCAGCATGTCTAACGCTGCACGCTGGGAGCCGGCACTATTATCTAAGCGCCGGGGTCACTCACGTGACCCGGCGTTAAAGCTACAGTGCAACAAACACAGTGGGGGGTATAGATATCCCCCACGTGTGTTTAATACTGATTGGTGGTTAGCCAATCAGGATTCAGGCTAGGATTTAAATACTTACCTTTCCTGTCTATCTGTGCCCTGTTGTGGTCTTTGCTTTATAGTATTGATTCTGAACGTGTGCTTTCTGGTTACGTACTCTCTGGCTTGTTATACTGACTTTGTGACTTTCTCCTACCCTTTGACCTCGGCTTGTTTCTCGTTATTCTGTTTTCTGGTTCCCCTTACTCGGCTTGTCTCCTGACTATTCTGTGTGTGCTTAGCCCGGCCACTCTAAGGACCGGTACTGCACACTTTCTGTCTGTGTGTCTGTGTGTGTGTTAGCGTGTTGGGTTCCCCAGTATCGTGACACAAACATTCCACACATTCCTACCCTGTGCTGGAGAGATAATTACCTGAGCACACGAACATATAATTAAATTATCTCTCAGGTACAAAAAATACCCCCAAAACACATGAAAACCCCACAAAAGTAAAATCTCTTGATATCCCTGATCTGGGTGACCAACATATCCAAAAATCACCCTGATCGGTTCAGGGGTTCGGGATTTTCATGTAAGTCACATTTTTGACTGAACTTGCACATGGTCCTATGCCCAAATCAGTTCCATTAAATCAGGGATAACAGTCGGTCTAATTTGGTAGTTTTTAAAGAAACACTATAGGGTCAGGAACACAAACATGTATTCCTGACCCTATAGGGTTAAAACCACCATCTAGCCCCCCTGAACACATCATCACTAAATATAGTAAAATCTTACTTGTATTCAAGCCTGAAGCTGCATGCTTTGTCCCTGTTTCCTTTTGACCTGCCCACTGCCTGCTGACATCATCAGAAGTGGTAGCCTGATCCAATCACAATGCTTCCCCATAGGATTGGCTGAGGATGACAAAGAGGCAGATCAGGGACAGAGCCGGCACAACTCAAACACAGCCCTGGCCAATCGGCATCTCCTCATAGAGATGAACTGAATCAATGAATCTCTATGAGGAAAGTTCAGTGCCTACATGCAGAGGGAAGAGACACTGAATGTTTGGATGCATTTTAGGCAGCCATGACCCAGGAAAGATCTCTAACAGTCCTCTGAGGAGTGGCCAGTGAGGTTATCACTAGGCTGTAATGTAAACCCTGCATTTGCACAGTGTTTACAGCAAAAAGCCTGAAGGTAATGATTATATTCACCAGAACAAATTCAATAAGCTGTGGTTGTTCTGGTGACTATAGTGTCTCTTTAATACCGAATAGGAAGCAAGTTAAACCACAATGTTTATAAGAGGTTTCTGGACTGGGGATGAGCACAGTGAGTGCTGTGAGTGTTTGTGGTGGCTAAGTCTTGAATGTGTGTGTAAAGGCCAAGTGCTGTATGTGAGGATGAGGCTTAGCATGCCAGTGTTTTGTGTATTAGTAGTGTTCGATTGCGTGTTTGTTCCCCTCCTGCTTACATTTCCCTGGTGGTTCAGTGTAGAGCCTTCCCTGGTGGGGGAGCATTGTGGTCTGCACCAATATAAGGTTCATGCCACCTTAAGAGCTCTGAATCATCAAGAAACCCAGGTGGACTGTGAGGGAGCACTTAAAGTGGTGTGCACCTGATAATTGTGCACAACCAGGGTGACCAGATCCTCTATGTTTACAGGGACACACATAATTTAGTCATATTTATGAAAATGCATGGAAACAAGTTGCTCTGCAGTATGTACAAAGCATATTCTGCAGGATTCTTCATTCTTCATTGCCCAGTTGCTTAATTGAGGGAGTCTTCATTGCCTAATTGCTTAATCTTATACACCTTTTCTGAATGTTTCATATTATAGGGCTACCATTTTCATGTGCTGCTCATCAATATGTATACAATATGTGTCTCAGAAAACATAATGGATCTGATCACCCTGTGCACAACACAATGTAACGCAGGTGTAGAGGCTTATGGGGAGCAGGGAGATCTTTTTGATCTCTATGCCAGTTCAAAGAAGGCCACCTCACAGCCAAAGCTCTATGCCCAGACAGGGTCACACCAGGTCTCTGCTTAAGCCAGTTGCATCACAGGAATGTCCCTCTGTGCTTGCCAACTAATTTCCAACTACCTTTCATGCCTCCCAAAGTTGGGACGTATGATATTCACATAGACACAGAGAGACACAATTACACCCAGTCACACACTTAGCCAGACAGTGAAACACACACGATTGCATACATACATTACATAACACACGACATTAAATAACACACACACAGTCACATTAATATATAGGCAAACTCACATACGCATAATCATACATACATAGAATATACAACACACACTTACATTTAAAAATCCTGGTGCCTAATGTTGAAGGAGCTGGGGAGCTGTAGAGCCACTTGCACTGCTTCATGTACGTTCCCTCTTTTAGAGGGCAATATAATAACATGCACCAAGTGCCAGTATATTACTCTGCACTTGCTGCCAGGGCTGTCTTGCTGCTCACTGTTGTAATAAAGACCCCCAACATTCTAAAAAAGTGCCCCTTAGTGGGGCACCTATAAAAAATAATCAACTGGGGGACATAATGTTCCCTGAGCCCCCACTCGTTTTAGTGGGGGCCACTAAACTAAATCGGAGACCTAGTGTCCTCGCTTGACCTTCCCAATGAGCGGTGGGGGCCCTAAGATACAATGGTGGGGGGAACTCCGGCCTTCCCCCCGACACCCACCCATGAGCGGCGGGTGGGGACCCTAGTGACAAAGGGGGGAGGACCTATTGTCCCACATAGCCCCAGCCCATCGGCGTGGGTGGGGACCCTAGTGACAATAGGATGGGGAGGACCTATTGTCCCCCCCCCCCCTGCCCCCACCCATGAACAGTGGGTGGAGCCTAACTAAAATTACAATGGGGTGGACCTATTGTCTCTGGCTGCTCACTGTTTAGTAGACATGCCCCTACTCGCATTATAGCAAGTATAGGCAGAAGGGAGATTTAAATCTTGCGGGTGCGCGCACACACACAGAAACTTTACACTTTTAAAGCCAGTAGACGGGTTGAGTAAGGAGACAGGGCTGTAATAAGGGGCTAGGGGCTATGAGCTGTAATTGGGGTGTTTTAGGAAATGTAGTGGGGGGAAAGAGGCTGAAGTAGGTTGATGGCTACAATTTGGGAAACGGGCTGTGGTGTTGGTGATATGGGTTGAAATTGGGGGAGACGGGCTGTGGTGGAGGGGGCATGGGGCTGAGTAAGGGGGACAGGAGCTGAGGAGGGGGTGGGGGAAGGAGCTAAGAAAGGGGAAAAAAATAAAAAAATAACTAAAGTGTGTTCCCCCCCGAGTCTTACCTTAGGCCAGGGAGGGGTGGGCAGCAGGAGCAGCAGCCAGCAGTCAGGAGGAAGGGGCGTAACTTCCTCTGCTCTTCTCCCAGACTCCCTAGCGGTCCTGTATGAAGAGCAGTGGAAGTCACGCCCCCTCCTCCTGACATCATCAGGAAAGGCCGGCGGACTCCACCGGCTGCAGGCTGCAGGGAGAGTGAGGTAAGTTGAAAAATATGAGTCCCCAGCCAGAGGCAGTGGATTCCGATTTTTCCTTTTTTTGTGCTGGATTTAGGGCGGCCTGGAGGGCAGTTGCCCCTCTGCCCCCCATCGCAGCCCGCCACTGCTCAGAGACCACCTCTTGTACAATTACAATTATAAAAAAACATCTAACTATAAAATGTCCTACCCTTCCCTTTACAGCCTCTCCTTAAGTAGGGATCTTCCTGATTTCCTCCAGTGTGTTCGTGGGTGTTTTCTTCTAATTTGCCAATCACTGAAGCTTGTTTTACCTCCCCACCGCTGTTTATAATCATCTCAATTGGCGCTGTGGATTCCTCCATATAACTGCTACAACTTCTGTCATTTTGTGCGTTCCAAATGTTCACTAAACTTTATTGTCCATACAAATTATATGTTCACAAAGCAATCTCGGGATGATTTGTCGTTTTATCTATTAGAGTGAAGAAGTTACTCAGTAGCCAACATCATTTATTCTTATTTCAAGCCCTTTTATTTCTTGGGTACAAATTTGGATCAATGCAGGCTATAATGTTGTACCCGATCTGTTTTGTATACTCTTATTATCATTTTGTTAGAGTAGCCGTATATGGCAAATCAAAATTCATAAAATAAAAACTTGTCCACTATTTTGAAGGTTTCTATCAATTGTAAATTTATATATATATAAATCTTTGTTCTTTTTACAGAAACTGGATAATAAATCAGAAAAACAGACTCTTTATAATGGAGAAATAGTTTCTTAAATAAACAAAAAAATAGAAAAATAAATTAAAGTAAATGAAATAAAATAAATATAAATAAAAATAACAATAATAAAAAGTATATTAAAAATAAATATAAAAATGAAATAAAAAAATTCATTAAATAAATAAAAAAAATACAAAAATTAAACTAGAAATGAAAAAATAAAATAAAATGTATAATTTTTTTTTGAAAAATATACATATTTAGTGCCAAGTTGCCTCATGAATTCCAACTTGCCCCCCTAGGGTTCCTCTCCATTTCCACATTAACCATGCATTTTATAGAAAACAAACCAAATCAATCTCCATATTTAATCCACTCGACTCCAGTGTCTGCAATCTATGTATCCAAAAAGGTTTCACGTTGGGACAGGGACCTCAATCTGTCCCCTCCCCTCCAATGTTGGTCAATCTTTTCTATTCCAATGCATATCAATTTTTGAAGGTCAAACATTGGACAAGAATTACAGTGCACCGGAACCGAGTGCGACACAAGACCCTTTCTGATAGTGTTGGCATGTTCCAACAATCTGACCTTTAGCAATCTCTTAGTTCGCCCTACATATTGCTTGCCGTACAGACACTACAGTAAATATACAACATAGTCCATGCGGTAGTCAATTGGGGCTTTAATGGCAAATAGGAAAAAAGGTGATTTGCGCACACAGAAAAATAGTTTTTACCTTACACATAAAATTTCTCAGGTAAGCACACTACAGGTTGTTTTTACAAAACCTATATACAAATAGATAAAACACACATAGTGTAACCTGTATATAACAAATAATAACGTGAGAGGAATATATCTTCAAACTCACAATTTTCAGAGCCTTTTCAAAGTTGGCTCTAAACTTATAGTGCTCGTCATCTCATCCTTAAGATATACAGTGGAAGTGCATCAGGTATGCCCACAGGAACTTGGAACTGGTAAAATTGCAGCAGACTCCAGAGTCCAAATAAGGTAGGTATAAAAAGTTTTATTTAAACAATAAGCTAAAATAAAGATGTGTGTGTATATATATATACAAATAAAATACAAAAAAAGCACAACGGGAGGGGCGGGGCCTGACCGTCCAGCCGAGCAGATGCTGGTCACATCGGCTACTGAGCAACTAACCGTTTATTGCCCCAAAATAAACGTTTTCAGCACATATCTGGCATTATACCCCTGCCTGACAACCCCTGGGCATACCTGGAAAGGAAGCAAGCATGATCCCACAATGTGCCCACGCTGACTGGCGGTTGCAAACTGCGGCCTACTCCGTGGGTGGAGCGGGGGAAGAGGCTGATCTCCCGTCCCTGGCCTGGAGGGGCCAATCCTGCACACGGACGGCACCTGTATCCCCCCCCCCCCCTGTGGTCCGGTGGGGGTTATCACGGACCCCACCAAGGAATCTTAGCCAAGCTGCACCAGCAAAGCGAAACAGCATCTGCAAACTCGAAACGCTGTGAGAATCCCAAGATGGCCGCCGCTGAGGAATCATCGCGGCATGGAGGGGCAGAGCCCACATCGCGGAGTGAACAAGCCTGCTTAACCACTACCGTGGCAGACCCAACTCAATACCAGGCAAGCCCTGGAGAATCTATATCAGACATGCCTCACATGCCCTCATGGGAAATCAGGCTCAGGCCCGACAGCTACAGAAGTCACTTCCCCCACAGCCACATGGGGAGACCCCTAGCGTCGATCAGACACGCCATTCCCCTGCTGAGCCAAAAGCCCAGATGGACACTAAGCCCAACAGCCGTCCACAACCAAGTGACAGGGGAAATGGGACCAGTTCCCCCCCAGCCCACCTCCACCATGAATGGCCGACCAGGCCCACGAAACGCCAATCTGGCAGGCAGGGGAACCCCTCAAAAGCCCCCAAACGTGTGAAAAGAAAACCCCGGCCAGCTCGACACACCGGCTCCCGAAGGAGAAGAGGCCCACGTGGCCCACTGGACCGGAGCCAACACCTCCCATGCTCTAATCTCCAGCTGGAACGGGGACCATACCTGCAGTCTACCTACCACCGGCCGACAACCCATAACAGGGACCTCCACAAGCTACCTCAGGTACCTCGAGGAAAACGCATTCATGGTCCTTCAATGATAGCCTGGAGACAAGCCAACAGGACAGGCCTACAGAACGCGGACGTGACCATTCAGCGGAGAGGCAGCACTCTCGGTGTGGAGCTGATCCCTCGCAAACATCCCATCTGGCCCGATCTCAAGGAAAGTGGTCCCAATAGATACCGCCCCAAGCAAAGTATTGAGGTAGCAGGAGGCTTGGACTTACCTAAGCAGGTACAAATACTGCCGTTAATGGGGATCGGCTGATCTGGATACAGGACACTAAGCCGGAGCTCAGTGCTACCAACCATAGACACTGCACACTAGAACATGTCAAATGTGTGCTCCACGCTTACAACCGAGATTATTATCCTGCCTACAGCCAGTTATATTATGTTTTTTGCAATACTCACTTACATTTATTATAATAGCAACATGATGCCTAGATCCCTCAGTGGCAATAACACATCTTGCTTAAGTCTACCTATATATGCCAAGATTTGATGCCCATGAGAATATAATGCTATGTCAGACCTACTGTCGGTGTTTGCCAGTATTGGCTACGGGGCACACACTGGGCTTTACTCATGTCAGCTCCTGCTGATAATGGGCTAGCCCAGTTAAGAGACCATCACCCTTTCCCACTATTGCTAGCATATCAGTATCTTATATAAGCAGATTTCTTTGTCACATAGTCCGAGTGAAATGATGTGACTGCCATATCTACTCATTGATGTATTAAGCCTGACTAAGAAAATGAAAAACGTGCAGTCCTTGTCATGTATTTACATTCGTTGATATGCTCCTATGTGCTGTTATGGTGGTGTATGCATTTTGGTCAAGCAATTAACATACACAGTGCTTCTTGCTATCTTGCCATTTAACTCTCCTAATAATCTCACAGGGTACATGCATAGCATAGGGCACATAGCAATTATGTCATAGCAACGCTCATACACCTACTCAGCCCTAGAGGCAATACTAATCGAACCATGATTAATGCTTATTTTTTATACATATATTCCTGATACTATTCAAATCATCTACTCCTGGTGGCTACCAACCTGGTTGAAGCTAATGTTGAAGCTAATGTTAGATCTCTCTTAAAAATTGTGCTGTTAATTCTTGCCATGTTACTGTTTATCTTGTGTTGTTCCATCAGCTTGTATCAGCTGTCGTGGCGATATAAGCTTGTCTGTAATTCTTAGCACAACAAAAATAAAGAAAAGTTAGTGAAAAAGAAAATAAATAAAGGAGGGATTGTAACAAAAAAAGCACAACGAGGTTTCAACCTTTTAGTAGGTCTTTCTCAAGTGTATATAACTTGATATTGAGCTCAGAAGCTCTTATATTTTAAAGACAATCATGGAATGAAATGAATAATTACAAACATCTGTATAAACTACCACCCCCTTCCAAATATGGTCATAGCCGGAAGTGTCACGCCAACCAAAGTATGGCCACACCTCCGGCTATGTACCCATACTTATAGCCCTCCCCAACATGTCTAACATAAAAACGATCTGTATAATTTCTTATAAAATCCCAGTTCTTCCGGTCCTAGCTCTACGATGTCATATCCTGTAGTGTCGTCTTGATGTATTCCAACGCGTTATTTCCTGTCACGTGTGCCCAGAAATCATCTGCCGGTCTAATGGGGCTTTCAAATTAGTTCCGGTATATGAAACGTCCATCATTACTCAGGCAGCTTGCCAATAGTTCATATCATCAAATGACAGAAACATACAGAAAAAAGAGGATAAATAAAATACGGAGCCGTTATTATTTCACACTTTTGCAATATGCATATAGTGCTTTTGTTTTACAAAAGCACTTTAATTCACACACTATACAATTAATGTACATATATTCAAAAAGGGAAGGTATAAAAAAAGGAAAAGTAGAAAGGGGTGGATTAAGATCAAAGTGAGTTCCTTTGCCAACTGCCCTAGTAATGGAGGTGTCACGCCAACCTGTGTGTGCAAATCACCTTTTTTCCTATCTTATCACTTTTTAAAATGTAAACGGTGACATTACACTTGGGTTATTTTAGCTGCACCAGTTTTTAGAAAGATTAGCATCACTGTGTCATTTTTCTGTTTTATCCCTTTAATGGAAAATACCTCTCCTGTTTTGTTGTTTTTAAATGTAGTGGTCTTTTGTAAGTTCATGGTGTTGCAAGTTTTGCACCTCCAACACTTTTTAAAGCCTGGCTTTTTTTTAGTGTGTCTTTTTAAATTGGTAGTTTTTATCTCTTTCACATAGCTGGAAGCCAAAAGATTTTTAAAATTGCAGTTCTTTCTAAATGTTGCTATGGGATTTTTCGGTAGGATCCTACTTAGCATTGGATCCTGCAAGAGAATGGGACAATATTTGGCTAAGCCCCTTTTGATCTTCCAATGATCCTTATTATATCCAGTAAAAAAACTAAGTTGAAAATTTCTCTCTTGTACATTGTCAGGTTTATCCATAAGTAACATATTCCTTTCCTTTTTCCTGGCTATTTTTATTTCCCTTTCTAGTTTTTCTTATAGCCCTTTTGTAAAAGTTTATTTTTAATGTAATTAGCCTGTTATTCATAATCCCGAGTGTTAGAACAATTTCTTCTCACTCGGGTGAACTGGCTTCTGGCTATACCTCTAAGCCATGGTTTATGATGGCAACTTCTATGGTGTACGTGATCTAACTTTTCTTTCTTCATTAAACAGAGTTACATCCAAAAAATTATTATTTTTTTAATTCTATTCAGGAGTAAATATTAGATGAAATGAATTTTCGTTTAAGTACTGGACAAAAGAGCCAAAATCCTGTGAAGAGCCCCCCCATATGATCAAAACATCATCTATAAATCGCCGCCATAGCACCAGGCTCGACCATACCCACATATCTTCCCATTGTCACATATAGATATTGGCATAACTGGGGGTGAACCTGGTGCCCATGGCGTTCCCTGTTACCTGCAAAAAAAACTTTCTGTCAAAAGTTGAAAAGTGAATTCTTGGATGGGATCTTTTTTGAGAATTATATAGGTTCTAACATCATTAAAGGGAAACTCCAGTGCCAGGAAAACGATCCGTTTTCCTGGCACTGGAGGGTCCCTCTCCCTCCCACCCACCAATCCCCAGTTACTGAAGGGGTGAAAACCCCTTCAGTCACTTACCTGAGGCAGCGGCGATGTCCCTTCGCCGCTGTCTCCTCCTCCGCGCCGCTCCTCCTACTGGCTCTGTCGGCCGGCGGGCGAGACTGATCCCACCCACCGGCCGAGGAGACTTAATGCGCATTCGCAGCAATTCCGCGCATGCGCATTAAGTCTCCCCATAGGAAAGCATTAAAAACGAATTTCAATGCTTTCCTATGAGGATTTGAGCGACGCTGGAGGTCCTCACACAGCGTGAGGATGTCCAGCGACGCTGTAGCACAGGTTTCCTGTGCTATGGACCAGGAAGAGACCTCTAGTGGCTGTCTAGTAGACAGCCACTAGAGGTGGAGTTAACCCTGCAAGGTAATTATTGCAGTTTATAAAAAACTGCAATAATTACACTTACAGGGTTAGGAGTATTGGGAGCTGGCACCCAGACCACTCCAATGAGCAGAAGTGGTCTGGGTGCCTACAGTGTCCCTTTAAGAATATTATTTGATTCTCATATATAGCTATCACTTGATAAAACCACTATCCCTCCTCCTTTATCTGCCTCTCTAATTATTATATCTTCCCTTTTACTTAGATTTTTCAGGCATGTATTTTCTTCCTTATGATTTCTTGCTTATCTCTACTTTTCTTGTGCGGCAATGCTCCAAACTGCCTGCTTGCATGAGCGACACACACAACCTTTCATGTCTTCTTTTATCTCCACCCGGCCCAAGAATGCAAATAGCTCTAAATGGGCTAACAGGGGAGATAAAGGATCTCCCCTGTCGGCATTAGCCCATGGACTTCGCTGTGGCCCCCTATGCTTGTGTGGCCAGTGGTGTATTTTGGTTTGGTGCTTCGCTGATGACTAAACTTGGGCACCTCTCTAATATAATTTTGCCCCACCCCTACCAGTCAAGGCCGCACCTCTTCCTGATTAAGAACCCAGCTCTTCCTCTTGAGACTCCACCCCTTTCTATTCCTTTTAAAGCGATACTATTGTGCCATGAAAGTTTTCCTGGCACTAAAGTTCCCTATAGTGCCCCCCTCCCTTTTGCTCTCCCTCCTTACTTGGCACTGAAGGTTAAAGCTCCTTCAGTCACTTATCTGAATCCAGTGCCGATGTCCCTCAGCGCTGGGTCAGGCTCCTACTCCATGCTTGCATTACGCTTCCCCATAGGAAAGCATTGTATCAATTCTTTCCTATGGGGATTTAGCAGATGCAGGATGTCCTCATACACAGAGTGAGGACGTTCAGCATCAGTTAGGCAACTTTTGGTCGCTTAACTACCCGGAAGGAGATAACCACTCAAGGTAATTATTGAAGTTTCTGAAAAACTGCAATAATTAAATTTGCAGGGTTAAAGGGGAGTGGGACACTGCACCCAAACCACTTCAAGGGTCTATAGTGTCCCTTTAAGCACACACTCTGACAGGCCTATGCACATTCACTGACAGACACACACTGGCAGATGCACACAAATGTCCCTGACAGACAGAGACTCGCTGATTTGACACACACACATTTCCCAACAGACACAGACTGGCAGATACACACTGACAGTCACACACACACTCAGTGACAAACACACTGTAACGGATCGCCTGGCACCCAGACTGGGTACCTCTGTTAAAGGATGCTCCTAGTGTTTCCTGAGGACTCCAAGCACTCTGGCAGACACCACAATCACCGAACCGGAGAAACTTGTAAATTCTCTCAAGCATATGAATGCTGTATACAGCCGAATAGGAAAAAACATGCGAATAGGTTTACACTCCTAGCAGTCAAACTGGAACAGCATATAATAAATCCTCCCCCAATAATGAGACGACACTTCAGTTTGAGGGATAAGCAGGAACTCTAGATTTATTCACACACTGTCTTCTAAAGGTTTACAATACACCAATCACACAATGGTTACATCCCACAGATTCCCTCCCCTTAGACTGGGAGGTAATCCAATTATACATACATTTTAAAACATACTTTTTACCCAACTTTCATAACTCTAAAACCATACATCCAATTCACATAAATACATATTCACAATCAATCCATTCAGGGGAACAACATATCAAAAAAATGGCATGAATCAGACCAGGGGTTCAGAAGTTAGTAAAATATATTTTGGGCCCTGGCTGGCACATGGCTATCTGGCCCAGACCAGTTTCAGAGTCTTCTATCCTGGAGATAATTGAGAATTAATTCAATTATCTCCCAGGACAGAGACAAGACTCCATTATGCACATGGTGAGCACAAAGCATTAAAATACTATAAAAAACACAAAGTCACATTTTATACATAAAACACAGACATGTCACATATCCCCAGATAGCTGGGATCTGAGCGCACAAAACTACCGAATAGCGCTCAGATCCTATTCACACAGTTCAATTGCCATGGAGCCAAAGTCTTTAACTACACGGATGGGCTCCATGGCATAGCTATCTGGGTTAACACATTCACATAAAGTCGGGTCTATAGTCCAAAGGCAAGAGGCGGGCAAGCAGCCCCCTCCAAGGACACGTGGCGAGGTCGGTTTCGCCACACACACAGACTCACTAACAGATACAGACTCACTGATCTGACACACACTCATTAATTGACAGACACACACATGCACACTGACAGACACACACTGACAGACACTCATTGAAAGACACACATTGATAGTCAAACACAGACTAAATGACAAACAGACTCTTGCTGATTTGACAGACACTCACAAACACACCCACTGACAGACACACTCAGACACTCATATGCACACACATATACTCACAGACAGACACACACACACACAGACTCACAGACACACGCACATACACTCAGTCACACACAGACTCACAGAATCACTAATTATTAATATTATTATAATACTATTTTTTCACCCAGCCTTCCTACCTGTCGTTGGGGGTCCAGTGGGGCTGCTGTGAGGCGGGCGGCTGTATTGACATCTGAGGCGGTGAGGGAGCTGTGATCTCCCTGCTCTGCTCCCTCGCGCCTTGCGGTTCCTGCAGCATCAGCAGGAACCGGAATATGTTTTTATCCCTTTCACATAGCTTAGGCGCGCGAGGGAGAAGAGCGGGGAGATGACAGCTCCATCACCGCCTGTGATTCTCACACAGCCGTACGCCGGTGGGGGGGGGGGGGGGGGAGGAGGGGGACGTCCATTAAGGTGGCCAGCAGGCCTGCCCTGGGACCCCCATGACAAGGAGAACACCGGGGACGCCCAAGTGGGCGTTTGGGGGGCAGTCCCTTTGTCAGTGCCGCCCAAGGCAAATGGCTAGTTTGCCTTGGGCTAAATACGCCCGTGGGCAACTATCCTGCGTGCCCATGCATAATGACGGCCCTGCTTGCTACCTGTATTAGTGAATGCACCAGGTGTAGTTAAGCAGATAGCAAACACCTTGGGCCTAGGCCAAACTACATTGCTAAATATACCCAATTCAACCTGTTCACAGTTTAACTAGCAGTGTATAACAAATGTTAGTTATTTGTTGATATAAAAAGAAAATAGTACACAATGGATTATACTGTTTTACACCACACATAAACACACATGAAACGGTAGTTATTGTTTCCATATTTACATTTATAAAACAGGAACAAGCTTTTCCGTGGAAACTGGTTTATAGATTTGAATAGCTCAGTTCAGTTAGGCTTTCTCTCTCATAGATAGTATTTGCATGATGGATGTGTAAAGGATCCTGCTATCCGTGCAGCGCTGATCCCTGTAGCGATTCCCGAAATCCAAGCTGAATAGAGAGAAGTAATGATTATACCTCCCAATCCCCCAAACATGAGTCGAGACTTCATGAAGGGGTAAAACGATCTGTTTATTGATGGCCAAACTCAGCCCTTTTATGATGGTCCACTAGCAAGGGAACTCCCACATGGGACCTTGTGGAAGACTGTAACAAAATATACAGAACCAATCAGTATACAGTACAATTCTTATACACACCCACAGGAAGAGTGTAACCCCTCCTCTCTATCCTGGAGATAATTAACTTAAGTGGTTGAAGAGAACCTAATTATCTCCAGGCAGAGCGAAACATGTGCTTTTTATATCTTACAAAACTGTATTAAAATCTAAAACTTAGATTTAACCGAACATAACCTTTAAGTCCCACATATCCCCAGATAGCTTGGATCTGAGTGCATATTCTAGGCGAATAGCGCTCTGATCCCACAAACACAGTTCTCAAAAACGTCGACTGAAGTTTGGCTTTCACCGGCTGTTCGCGTGTTTGTAGCCGACTACAAGTTCCATACTGTAGCTATCTGGGGTCGGTCACTTTCGCATACATCCACGCACGAATGAGGTAGTATCTCCGGCATTCGTGTGTTTTCCCCCGTATGAACGATGACCTGAAGAGGTAGCAGCGGTGTTCGGCAAAATAAGTAGCTGAAATTAGTTCCAGGGTATCGTCGCCGTTTACCGCTGCGCGGTCGACACTCCAAAATGCCGATTGCCACGGTAGCCGAACACGAATCACCATGCCTTTCATCAATGACCTTGCGGTTAACCGCAAGGTCTGGGTGGTAAATAAGCAGCACACTCCACAGACAGGGTGGTCGGCCATTCGGCAGTTTGTTCGTCTGTATAAACAGCATTATCCTGGCTGTACTGGAAGTTAAACTGCATGAACCAACATACGAATGCACCAGGGGAAATGTAAAATCCAAGCAAATAAGGCGAACAATGTGATCCAGAGACAGAGGGCTCTGTCCCAAGTGCCTTAAGACCCCATAAGACCCCATAACGGGCCAGCATCCCAGGGTAAGAGGCTAGCAATCCGGCTCCTCCAAGAGATAGGGGGGCAGGGCAGTTTGTCACATGCAAGCCCAGTGACAAAAGCCATTTTGTCACAGGATGTTTTGAAGTTTTTTCCAGGTAATTTTAATGCGGATGTGTATAAGCTTTTTTCAGTTCTGCTTTTTGTTGAGCTACGTTAAGTCTAAAGGATATAATGATCTTTGCGCTTATCACTGTTCATATTCACCATTAACTGTGTGCAGTTACTATGCGCAATAGCGCTATCTATGGGTGAACACAAGGTAATGGACGTGGCCTGGTAATGTTAGATATGAATTGTACATGCATCGTATGTCTTATATTTCTTGTCATGGGTTAAATATTTTGTGTATTAATCAGCTATTTTTACATAAATTTTGCCATTTAGTTTTTAATTCACTTCCATTTCAAATTTAGCTAATAAAGTCTTCAGACTCTGCCACCAAAAACAACCAGAGTATGTTTTAATGTCATGAGCACTGCCCCATCTCTGGCTACAGTCACTTGCAAACACCTCTAAAGTCATTATTCATACTCATCACATTCTGGCAGTCTGGTCAGTTTTAGATACTGCGCTGTTCGGACCTGGATATTGAGATTGGGGACCATCGGTACAAGCTGCTTCTCTCTTGCAGTGGTCTGCCAGAACCAATCCCAATGTGTCTCCTGCTATTTTAATTAGCAGAAGGGTTATTTTATCCCCATGCCACAAACCTATTCTTTTGATTTAAAAGGGCACATACCTGTAATTTGTTTTAATGCTCTCTTTTATATAGTATTGGCAAAAAAAAAAACAAAAAAAAAAACATTCTGCATTCTCTATTCCACCTCATCCATTTTAAAATGTTTCCTTCATGCTGGTTATTATAGTGCAGTTCATGATGTCACAAGCCAGGAATGCCAAAAAAGGTAGATCCCCAGATGTTTTAAAACTACAGCTTCCATGACATTTGCACAGACGTTATTCGGCATGTGCTAAAAACTTATATAAACCTTTGCACAGACGTTATTCGTCAAGTACTATAACCTTATACTAAATAAGACACGGACACAGTTAATTCTGTTGGAGTATAAAGTCCACAGCTTTTATTAATTAAATTATTAATTAAATGATTCCTTAAATTATCATAAATTAACATAATTAACATAATTTAGGGTCATTGTCCAACTATACATTAAGTTACTATACCCCCCACACAGTCCCCCTGACAATGACCCTACCAATTGAACAATAAATAACCAAATAACAATTCACTTGAAACACGGCCTACCAAAGAGGCCCCACATCATACTGTTAACTGTAGGGGTGTACCTCAGACACCCCTACACCCCCAGGTTCGTCGCCACCGAAGAGCTAGAACCAACCAGTCCTTAATTCCATCAGGCCTACACCTCGGCCTGTCCAGTTCAAACTCCACGCCAAATTCCAATTTTCACTACGCCCTGTTCCGCCGCTGTGACTAAACGGAACTGCTAAAATTAGGGAGGGTGGGTGGGACAATTTACAGGTAAGAGAGGCTCTGGTTAAAATGGCCCCTATTCTAAAATGGCTGCTCTTTATATTCCCTGTCTCCACCCCCAAGCACCATTACCCTAACCCAACCCCCAAACACTAGCACCTGCCCACTCCCTGGCTCTGTCAAGGCCCACTCCTCCCACTGCGTTGTTCCATGGGCTTCATGACATTTGCACAGACGTTATTCGGCATGTGCTAAAACTTATATAAACCTTTGCACAGACGTTATTCGTCAAGTACTATAACCTTATACTAAATAAGACACGGACACAGTTAATTCTGTTGGAGTATAAAGTCCACAGCTTTTATTAATTAAATTATTAATTAAATGATTCCTTAAATTATCATAAATTAACATAATTAACATAATTTAGGGTCATTGTCCAACTATACATTAAGTTACTATACCCCCCACACAGTCCCCCTGACAATGACCCTACCAATTGAACAATAAATAACCAAATAACAATTCACTTGAAACACGGCCTACCAAAGAGGCCCCACATCATACTGTTAACTGTAGGGGTGTACCTCAGACACCCCTACACCCCCAGGTTCGTCGCCACCGAAGAGCTAGAACCAACCAGTCCTTAATTCCATCAGGCCTACACCTCGGCCTGTCCAGTTCAAACTCCACGCCAAATTCCAATTTTCACTACGCCCTGTTCCGCCACAGCACATAGCTTGACCTCCTTAAGCGCATGTGCGACCCCCACCACACCTAAACAGGGCCTGTTCTATACCTTCGTGAAAGCCTAGGTTCAACAGATCATTCCCCACGTCTGACAGGTGTACACCGTCCCTCCTAAAATACCCAGGTAACATGCCCTCCAACTCTCTGTGACGCACCACTACGCCCCCAGAACGTCTAATAAAAACTGCCATAATCTTATTAACCTTACCCCTTGATCGAGCAATTGCAGCCGGATCCCTGGCGTGCCGCCACGCAAAGCGCGGAACCATCTCGGACCACACCACCACCACGCCAGGAACCAGCTCCCTCAGCCGATCCACATCCCTTTTCATCCTCCTCACCAACTCCCTTTGGGGAATCCCGCCTAAGTCGTTCCCCCCTCCGTGGACCAACACCACATCCGGGACCGACCCACCAACCACTTTTTGAAACAAGAAACTGCATAAACTCTGCCAACTAGCGCCCCTAAAACCAAACCAATATAGAGTCACTCGTTCCAATGGAAAGCCCAGCTGTGATCCGCTTCTGCGAACTGCGGCTCTCTTCTCCGCCCAGTACACATACGAGTGGCCCAGCAACCAAACTTCCAAACCTGAAAAGAGACAAAATTAGTGGCAGAAAAAAGGCAACGTCCCCATCCCAAATTCCTGGACCCAGTCATTTACACCAACTTATCCGGCCTTACGTACGAGCGGAATCGCATGGATTCCCACCTCCCTATCCGTTTGATCCTCTCGTCCCCCAAGCCTAAACGCGCAGCCTCCGTCGCTGCCCCAATGCGAAAAGAATGCGTCCCAAATTGGCTTGGTTCCAGGCCCAGCTTCTGCAATCCCATCCGAAAGACCCGCAGAAACTGAAATCGTGACAACGCCGAACCATCGGCGTGCAAAAAGAAACAACCCTTCCCTTCTGGTCGAACCTCACTGTACCTCGCGCCGCAAGCCACCGGGCAAGCCCCTGATCCTGGTAACTCATACAACACCACCGCACATCCTTTGCCGCAAACGTCCGTTTTAGACCGGCGCAGCCATATCTGCACCCTGTCACTACCTATGACCACGTCCTCAAGCATTAATCCGCCGTTCCCTAACCTGTTGGCACTCACCAACTCGCTAATGCGAAAAGCACCAAAGAACGCCCAGACAAATGCCCCAGAAAATAGTGTTACTTCGAAAGGGGAATTACACAGCTTATCAACACCCCTAACAGTTTCAGTAAAACCGAGAACGACACTGGCCGCCTCGGGTCCACGAGCTTCTTACCCCTCTTAAAACCCTTCAACGCCTGGCGTATTACGAAATTCTTCGTACTGTCCTCCCACCCGTTGAATTTGAACAAAAACGCCAGGGCAGACATGCACCTATCTACCACGGCCGGTGACGCCTGTTTAGCGAACAAGCGACACAGCACCCACAACAGCACGTCCACCCTCTGCCCCTGCGAACTGTCGCCCCCTACCTGATGTACCGCCTCTTCCCATTCCTTCCAAACCTTGACGTTGTCAGGATCGGGACAGGGATCCAACACGCAGAGTACAAACAGTAGCCAGATACGTATACCGGACCTTAGAATGGCCGGACTAACGTAAGTAGTACAGTATAGAATGGTCAAAGACAAGCCGAGGTCGAGGGTAACAGAAGACAGGTAAGCGAGAGACAAGCCGAATCAAGGGTAACAGAGATAAGCAGAGTAAGGTAAACAAGCCGGGTCAAAACCAAAAGGGATAATAGAATACACAAGCACTGAGTGACTAGAACAAGCTAGAACCACGACAGGGCAATGAGCTAATGAAAGAAGCTCTGTTAAATACCCTGTTCAGAGCAGTAACCACGCCTCCGAGGCGTCCTGATTGGTCCTGCAGCAATTGACTGACAGGTCGTTCCGGGGGAGTGTCCTGATGACTACTTCCTGCCTAGATGCTGTAAAAGGCAGTCACTCCCTCGCGGCCGGCCTAGCATGACCGGATAGACCGCGGGGAAGGGAGCCATCAGACCGTCTGGATGGAGGAACAGCTAAGTCTCTACCTCTTTCGGAGGTAGAGACCACAGGTACCCTGACAGTACCCCCCCTCTCAGATACGCCCACCGGGCGGAATGAACCGGGACGAGATGGGAAGCGAGAGTGATACGCCCTGCGGAGACGGGGAGCATGAACATCCTCCTGAGGTACCCAACTCCTCTCCTCAGGACCATATCCCTTCCAATCAACCAGATATTGTACTCTCCCCCGGGAGATTCGAGAATCAATAATAGAGTTAACCTCATACTCCTCCTGACCCTCCACCTGAACGGAGCGAGGAGGGGCTATTGTGGAGGAAAATCTGTTACATATGAGTGGTTTCAGCAATGAAACGTGAAACGAGTTCGGAATGCGTAAGGTATTAGGAAGAGCTAAACGATACGCAACTGGATTGATACGGGTCAGCACCCTGTAGGGTCCAATATAACGAGGAGCGAACTTCATGGAGGGCACTTTTAAACGGATGTTCCTCGTGCTCAGCCATACCCTATCACCAGGAACAAAGACCGGAGCCGCCCTTCTACGTTTATCAGCGTGTTTCTTGACCAACATAGAGTTGTGCACAAGGATTTGTCGAGTTTGATCCCACAACTTCCTCAAATTGGCAACATGAACATCAACCGACGGTACCCCCTGGGAAGGAGAATCCGAAGGAAGAATAGACGGATGAAAACCATAATTCATGAAGAAGGGGCTTGAATGAGTAGAATCGCAAACGAGATTGTTGTGTGCAAACTCCACCCAAGGAATCAAACCGACCCAATCATCCTGGTGTTCAGAAACAAAGCATCGTAAATATTGTTCAATTTTCTAGTTGGTACGTTCAGCAGCTCCGTTAGACTGAGGATGATAGGCAGAAGAAAAGTTTAATTTAATACCAAGTTGAGAGCAGAAGGACCTCCAAAAGCGGGAAACAAATTGGGAGCCTCTGTCCGATACAATTTGAGAGGGTATCCCATGTAGGCGAAAAATCTCCTTAGCGAATATCTCTGCCAATTCGGGAGAAGACGGGAGTTTAGGTAGGGGAATGAAGTGTGCCATCTTAGTAAACTTGTCAACCACGGTGAGGATAACAGTCTGTCTTTTAGAGATAGGTAGATCGACAATAAAGTCCATGGCCAAACAGGACCATGGTTTTTCTGGAACCTCCAAGGGTTGCAGGAATCCACATGGAAGCGTATGGGGTTGTTTGGTTTTAGTACAAACTTCACATGCAGCGATGAACTCCTCAATATCCCTCCGTAAAGCAGGCCACCAGAAGTCCTTAGAGATCAACGCGTAAGTTTTGCGAATACCAGGATGTCCCGCCATCTTGCTATTATGTAAACACTGTAAAAGTTCCAGTTGAAGAGCAGGAGGAACGAAATGACGGCCCGCAGGAGTCTGTTTAGGTGCTAGATGTTGCAACTTAATGATCTCGGCCAATAATAGAGAATGAATCCTGAGATTCGTATTAGCAATGATATTGCATTTCGGAACTATAGAAGAAAGAACTGGTTCAGGTACAGTAGAAGGTTCATATTGGCGAGATAATGCATCGGCTTTAGAGTTTTTAGAACCAGGTCTGTAAGTCAGTACATAATTGAAGTTAGTCAGGAATAAGGACCAACGAGCTTGTCTAGAGGATAAGCGCTTAGCCTCCCCAATATAGGACAAGTTTTTGTGGTCCGTCAAAATCGTAATAGGGTGTAGGGTCCCCTCCAACAAATGTCTCCACTCCTTTAAGGCTTTAATGACTGCTAACAGTTCCCTTTCCCGATGTCATATCTGCTCTCAGGCCCAGAAAATTTCTTAGAGAAGAAACCACAAGGGTGTAACGGTTTATCCACCCCTAACCTTTGAGACAGAACAGCCCCAACTGCTGTCTCAGAGGCATCGACCTCGAGCAAGAAAGGCAGAGTCGTATCAGGATGGACTAGAATGGGAGCCGAGGCAAAAAGTTCCTTGAGAGTCTTGAAAGCACCCAGAGCTTCCTTAGACCAGAACTTAGTATCAGCCCCTTGTTTGGTCATATTGGTAATAGGCGCAATGATAGAGGAGTATCCTTTAATGAAGCGCCTATAGTAGTTGGAAAAACCAATAAACCTTTGGATAGCCTTGAGTCCTTTGGGCAAGGGCCAGTCTAAAATAGATTGAAGTTTTACAGGATCCATTTTAGACTAAAAACAGATAAACTATAAACCCACTCCCTACCCAAAAATTACAATGATATTGGTTTATATAAAGAATATTATTCATCTCTGTTCCATGAATGAAACAATACTTATAAAAATAGGGGATTTTTTCTGAATTGGGTATTTTAGCTCTTATTTTTGCAATGCTTTTGTCTATTTCTTACAATTCCCGCTTTACTAAAAAAACACCATATTTAAACCAATATACCATTTCAGTGGCACCTCCCAAAAAATTTTTTGTTGGGGGGAGGAAACGCGTTGGACAGATTGTGGACAGAATTGACTTGTTTTAATGCTGATTGATTCTTGCCTTTGTGTAAGTAATAAATGCTTTTTATACTTTATGCACATCTTTCTATATTTCATTCTGGATGCACTTTATTTTCCATGTCACTGAGATCTGGAAGACCAAACATTGGAAGCAAAGAATTGCCTGAGATCTACACTGATTTCTGATACGCCCTGTTTTAACAGTTAAAGTGTGAGTGACTGTGACGAGACCAATCTCGCCACATTGCATTGGAGAAGCCTGGTTGCCCGCCTGTTGCCTCTGGACTATGGCCCCATGTTCAAAAACTTGATTTTCCCCTGCAAAGACATGAAAACCGGGTCCTTCGGTACTTGCCCTATTTGAATAGTGATACCCCAGATAGCTATGCCATGGAGCCCATTCGTATAATGAAAGACTATACGAAAGACTTTGGCTCCATGGCAATTGAACTGTGTGTATGAGATCTGAGCGCCATTCAGTAATAATGTACGCTCAGATCTAAGCTATCTGGGGATACGTTGAATGTACCTGTTTTATGCAATGGTTGCAGTTATATATTTTTATGTATTTTATTGTCTTTTGCTGCCATGCGTTCAATGGAGTTTTGCCTCTGTCCTTGGAGATAATTGGATTACTTCCCAATTATCTCCAGGATAGAAGACTCTGTGGAACTGGTTTTGGGCAGAAAAGGCATGCTTCATTTGGTCACAAAGGACTACGATCTATCTTTTGAACCACTGGACCAATTTGTTTTGACGTATGTTTGTATTTGGAGTATGCTGAATCTGAAAATGTAAGTTTTATGTGAATGTGATGCATACGTTTAAAGTTATGAATAATGTGGAAAAACTGTATTTCTCTGCCTGTGAAAATTACATTACCCATTGTGTAAGGTAATTGTATCACAGGCAGAGGGGAGGATTTTGTGTGTGAGTGTCTGAGTGTATTGTACCTGTTTATTGGTTGTTTTCCAAAACCCTGTGGGTGGTACTAATGTGTATATAAGAACAATAAACCCCCAGCTCTGGCTGTTTACTGCTTGACCCTCAACACAAAGCTTTGTCTCGTTCTTGGGGGGATTTACTGTATGCTGTTCCAGTTTGACTGCTAGGAGTGTAAACCTATTCGTATGGTTTTTCCTATTCGTCTGTTTACAGCATTCGTATGGTTCCAGTTCAGCTGTTTACGGCATTCATATGCTTCTCTGGTTCGGTGGATTGGTGTCTACAGTAGCTGTGCCTGTATATCTGGAAGGGAATATCTACTAAACGGCTGTTAACCCCTTTTTATGCCTGGGGGTGCTGTTACAGTGACCCATTGGCACACATCATTATTATATCCGTATCACACGGAGTTGCACTATGTTATTTTTTATTTCCCTAGAGTTGGATTGACCCTATTGTTTATGTCTGTGAACCTCCAAAATGACAGATATTTACTTATTAGGCAAGTTTCTTTAAAATTGTCTTTGGTACTAAAAAGCTTAAAGGACCACTATAGGTACCCAGACCACTTTAACTCAATGAAGTGGTCTGGGTGCCAGGTCCATCTAGTGTTAACCCTGCAGCTGTAAAAATAGCAGTTTCAGAGAAATTGCTATCTTTACACAACGGTAAATCCAGCCTCTAGTGGCTGTCTCATTGACAGCAGCTAGAGGTGCTTCTGCACTTCTCACTGTGAAAATCACAATGAGAAGACGCTGGACGTCCATAGGAAAGCATTGAGAAATGCTTTCCTATGGACTGATTGAATGCGCGCGTGGCTCTAGCCGTGCATGTGCATTTAGTGCTGACATCGGAAGAGGGAGAAGAGTTCCCCAGTGCAGAGCGTTCCCTTCAGCCTGGCGAGAGTGGGACCCTGAGGGTAGGGGGGACCGAAAGACCCTATAGTGCCAGGAAAACAGTTTGTTTTCCTGGCACTATAATGGTTCTTTAATGGATTTCTTTGGGATTCAATCTGCACTGTCAGCATGTTCACAGAAGAACAAGTCATGAAGACCTATTGCATCTGTTCGAGGCACAATGGGAAACAATGTGGAACAGTCCGTAGATGACCCTATCAAAACCAACACTTGACTGACCGTATGGATAATGTTTCTACACCATTTAAAAGAGAAATGGATGGTAACCACAAACTAAATTCTGCATTTGTGGGCTACTGCTCAGATTTAATCATGTTTGTATAAAACCGGAGTATGTAAGACTAAGTAGTTGCATGAAATAAAAGAGAGCCTGAATGCTTATGTGTATGATTTGGATCAGATTAGTGGTGGCATAACTGTGTCAATAAAATAGTAGAAAATTGGTCGAAACTCAAAAGACTCACCAATGCCCTACAAAAATATACCATCAATTTTTAAATGAGTACAACACGTTTGCATTTAGTAACTGTGTTGCTAAAGCATTAATTTTCATGGATGTTAATTTGTTGACAGCCAGAGTCACAGATGCTTTGCTCTGAATTTGGATGGCTAGATGTTGCCATCATACTTAATTTAAAATTAAAATCCGAAAGCATTTTGCTTTTATCGTTGCTGTTCGAAACATTGCCATTTCATTAAAGTGAAATTTTCATATAGTCTCCAAATAAGAAAAATGACAAAGACTGAAATAGTGAGGTTTCATAGCAAATGCTAAAATACTAGGAAGCATGTGTAAACAGTAGGCAATCCATCCTGCTATAGTCATGACCGGGTTTACCCTCCTTGCTGCCCCGAAGCCAGTTTTCTCAATGCACCTCTCTCTCTCTCTCTCTCTCTCTCTCTCTCTCTCTCTCTCTATATATATATATATATATATATATACACACACACACAACAGGTGATATGGCGAGGGGCAGGTGCTGCTGTTATGGGGGTAGTGGTGGAAAGGGCTGATACAGGGGATAGGGCTGTGATAGGGGATAGGGGCTGTGGTGGGGTGTAGGTGCTATAGCAAGGGGATAGAGGCTATGGTGGGGGATAGAGGCTATAGTGGGAAGGCAAGAGCTGTAGTGGGGGGATAGGGGCTGCAGTGGGGGGATAGAGGCTATAGTAAGGGAGACGGGGGCCATAGTGGGAGGACAGGGGCTGTGGTAGGTAGTGGCAGTAGCGGGGGGATGGGGGCTGTAGTGGGAGGATAAGGGTTGTAGTAGAGGAATAGGTGTTGTGGTGGGGTGAAGGTGCTATAATAAGGGGATAGGGGCTATGGTGGGGGGATAGGGGCTATAGTGGAAAGACAGGGGCTGTAAAAATGGATAGAGACTGGAGCAAAGGGATAAAGGCTATGGCAGGGGGATAGGGGCTGTAGTGGGAGGATAGGGGTTATAGTGAGGGAGACAGGGGCCATAGTAGGAGGACAGGGGCTGTAGTAGGGGAATAGGGGCGGTTGCGGGGGGGGAGGGGGTGATAGGGGCTGTAGTGGGAGTATAAGGGTTGTAGTAGGGGCATAGGGGCAGTAGCGAGGGGGGATAGGGGTGGTAGTGGGAAGATAAGGGCAATAATAGAAGGATAGAGGCGGTAGTGGGAAGATAGGGGCTATAGTGGAAGGCTAGGGGCTGTAGTGGGGAGATAAGGGCTATAGTGTGAGGATAGTGTCAATAGTGGGGGGGTAGGGGCTGTAGTGAAAGGATAGGGGCTATAGTAGGAGGACAGGAGCCTGTAGTTGGAGGACTTGGATTGTAGTGTGGGAGGCAGGTGCTGATGAACTGTTTAAAACAATGTTTCCCCAGTCACTGATGATTTCCTTGTTCCAAAGAGGGGGGAACCTCATCCCTAGTGGTCTTTTGGGAGTAGCTGCTGTGTGCACCCCGGTGGGCGGGCGTCAGGATATTATATCAAAGCATTGCCGCGGTAACCCACATCAACGCTGTGATAGAATATTGAGTGCCAGCCCTGCAGGCTTACCTGTCCCCATGACGGGAGAATTGGATGGCTGGTGACGGAGATCTTTGATTTCCCCATTGACTGTGCCACCCCTCACATGCCTGCTTTCCCGAGGCCATGGCCTCAGTGACCTTATGGCAAATCCAGCCCTGGCTGTACTAGTACAAAACCAAAACTATTTTGTGGGCTCTCTGCCTCCAGCAGGTCCTCTCCTCTCACCTCCTGGGGTAAACCGGCCATCACTTCAGCCAGAGAGCCAGCTCCATTAGAAGAAAGGTAAGCCTGCAGCATCCCAATCAGGGCATCCTTAGACACTGCAGCCATCTTAAAGGGACTCTCCAGGGAGAATATTTTACTCACCTCATTCCAGCGCCAGGAGCCTCGTGAAGCCGCGCCCCCTATTTCGTCAAAATGACGAAACAGGCGGGCGCGAGCAGGGCCCTGCATGATAGGAAGTCCCTCTGGTGGCCGTCTGAGTGACGGCCACTGGAGGTATTCCTATCAATCAATGTAAACACTCTATTTTCTCTGAAAATACAGTGTTTACATTAGATTGCCTGCAGGGAGCTATAGATCTCACCTGAACAAATGCATTAAGCTGTAGTTGTTCAGGTGACTATAGTGTCCCTTTAAGAAATCAGCAATCAGGTAAGACAATCAACTCCTCACAAATCTTCAGAATTTTTTTTTCTTTTTTAGTATATGGAAAGAAGGGAAACAAAAGGGAAAACCCTGTTCCAGCCTTCTTTCTAGGAATGGTGAGTACCCTCCCCTTGCACACATACTTATACGGTCCCATATTGCCACAATTGTATCCCATAAGTCCACACAACCTTACTGTGTGGCAGCAGTCATGCCTCCCCTTCCTTACAGTCCAGGGGATCCCTGGAAATTTAGAATAGGTACATTGAGGAGATTGGGTGGGACAATCACTTGTTTTCAATTACTATTTTATTTTCTGCCAGGAAACATTTTTTAATATGTCTGCAGTCACAAAACATTTCGCCATTCTAAATGTATGTACCAGGATGTTGCCTTTTTTTTCTAGCACAAAGAGGAGAAATAAAGGTTACAATCCAAGAAGCCTAGAACACATCTTTTGAGGGATTTATTTTTAAAACTCAGTATAAGTCAATATGATAAGAGTCTGAGGATGAATTGAGAAAGCCTTTAAAGACCATCTTTTACGAGTGTCAGAATAAAATCTCTTTTAAAGCTATGGAAGATTTGCATATACTGTTCTGTAGAATTTACCTTTCAAAGCTATTCTCCCGAGAGAGTTAGAAGATAGTTCTCTTTTCTAAACCTTATTGAGGACAAGGGCATGCAGTGGGAAACAAGGACATCCTGCTGAATTTCTCTGGCTAATTAATTCTATCCTTGTTAAAACCCTCCACTATAGCTGTTTGAACAGATGCTGCTGTAATTGTGAAAATTAATGCTATTTTATTTTGATTTTTAAAACGGTTGTTAAAGATCTGGTTTGTTGTGACTCTGCCTGAAACTGTTTGATCAGATGCCAGTATGGACGCAAGCTGGCTGAAGAATGGAATGATTGTAGTAATGAAACTTACTTTATGATTGGCTGCAATGCAATATCAATGCTCTTAGCTGCAAAATACAAGTTTTTTATTTAAACATCTAATCCAGTTTAGTTTTATTGAATTTGTTAATACAATGTTTCTTTATTTAGTCATCTATACCCCATGTAAGTCATTGAAAACTCTGGTTATGTTATACCATTAAATAAAACATTGAACATCGCCTGCAAGTTGTGTTAACCTTTTTTTTAGTGAGAAACTCTGTTTTCTTTTAAATTTATATTAAAGATGTAGCAAATTACATTGCAATCCAGTTCACAGTAGGCAAAGCCAGGGCAAATATTGCGAATGAAGGGGTTAACCTATTGTTGGTTTTTATCTAATCAAGACTTAACCCTTTGCGGTCCTGTGTCGGAATATACTCAACAAAATATTTTACCTCTTGTGGACCAATGTCGGATTTTCCCTGGAGAGATGTTCACTGGAGACTACCGCCTCAGCGGGAACATCTGACATTGGACCGCAAGAGGTAAAATATTTTGTTGGATATATTCCGACAGGACCGATAAGGGTTTATACACTCAATGAAAGATGAACCAGATGTGCAGAATAGCTGATCTATCAGTAGGCCATAAGAGTCCATAAGAGTAAGCAGTTCTGGACAGTCAAGGTCAATGATGTAAGTTCTGAAATATGTTCAGTCCGCTACACATTTTGTCGATGATGTGTGAGGTATGTAAATACCAGGTAACATAAGATAAGCGTATATATTACATATGCAGGTCAAGGATATCATTTTGGAATGAGAAAGACATACCTGAGCTAGATAGTCTTCAATCTTCAACATGCCAGGATTATCAATCATTTATGGATGTGACTCTTGTGAATGACACTAATTAACATAGATTATCTATTAATCAGATCAGGATAGGTGAGAAGGGAATTGTAATTTTATGTTAGGTTGGGGGTTGAGGATACTGAATATACATTTTTGTTAAGATATTCTACTTGATGTACAGAAATATTTGGGGACATGTGTGAACATCGGTTAACTTTTGTTTCAAGGGGGCATAGCATACCTAGGTTCAGGGCTGCCATCATAAATCTCAGGGCCGAGCCCCCTGCCTAGACACACAATCCTTGTCACACATAGACACACGAACAGGCGCTGGGGAGATAGCGCAGCTAAGCGGACAAGGGAACATGTATGAGTGTGGGGATAGATGTGTGTGATTGGTTGTGTAGGAATGTGTGGGTGGGATTATGTGGTGTGTGAGTTTGGTGGGGTTGATTTTGCCACTTGGGATTCGGGCCAGCAAAGAGCTTCCCTCCCATTGGTATATTTAGTCGCAGCTAGCTAGGGGTATGTCCTTGCCAATTAAGTTTGAGGTGGTTAAATTGAAAGTTTTTTTTACTGTAAGAACAATAAGGATGTGGAATTCGCTGCCTGAAGAAGTGGTTTTATCAGAGTCCATACAGATGTTCAAACAGCAACTAGATGCATACTTGCAAAAACAGAATATACAAGGATATGATTTTTCAATGTAGGGTAATAACTGCTTGATCCAAGGATAAATCTGACTGCCATTCTGGGGTCAAGAAGGATTTTTTTCCCTAGTTTGTTGCAAAATTGGAAGTGCTTCAAACTGTTTTTTTTTTTTTTGCCTTCTTTTGGATCAACCGCAAAAAAACAAATGTGAGAAAGGCTGAACCTGATGGTCTCTTTTAAGCTATGTAACTATGTAATATGTGGAGTGAGGTGGTCAAGTTTCAGGTCTCGACTGGTGGTAAGCACTGGAAGGAAAAGGAATTTATGCCGAGAGGGGAGGTGAGAAGAAGTGGTGCATAGGCTCATGGTCAGTATATTGGCAAGGACGGTTGGCTTATACTGTATGACACTATGTGTTAACTTATTTTTTAAGTTATGGTAATTTATGTTTGACGTTTGGTTTATATCTAGTAAAGCTAAAGAGTAAAATAAATGATGGATGTGTTATACAGTATTTGTCATATGTTATAATAAATGCGGTGGCCTGTTTCATACATACTACGTTGTCTGTCATTATTGGGTGGTAATTGGGTTGGTTCTTGGTTGTATGTTGGTATGCTGCATCACGATTCCCCACTACGTACATACATGTTATACCCATGCACTCTTCTAGAATATACACAGATACATACTCCCAGACACACATACGCAATGTCCACAAACTCATTCACACACACACGACTGCTAACCCATAACTTCTCCATTGCCCCAATAACGACAAGATACCTGGGTACAGGCAACTGCCACAGCTTTATTTAAATCAATTAACGTGCCAACAGCCCCGAGAATCTCCCTCCTTTCTCTCGGCTCCCTCTATTTTCTCCCAGAGCATTCAATGCAGTTTTTTTCTTTACGTCTAGGCCGTATGATTTATATGGTGTTGTAAGGATACACAACGATCAAGCTTTATAAAATAAAAGGGAAGTTTGCATGTCGGATGATTCCAATGGAAAGGGTTTTTAGCCATTTTTTGACCCGGGCCACTTGTGGTGTCAGGTCCTCGCATCACTTTGTCAGGGTCATGGGGTCATTGAAAGCTGATTTGTGGCTCAGGGAATCATTTTTGTGTGACTTTAACAGGCGGGTTTTCTTTTTAGAGGTGGCTGCATCGTTAGAAGACATTAAATTGTTCACGGACGCTTCGAGGAGAATGGGTTTTGGGGTGTATTTGGTGGGCAGGTGGTGTGCTGTGCAGTAGCCTGATGCTTGGAAGTTGAGACCTCTTATGCAGAATTTGCCGTTTCTTTAGTTGTTCAAACTGGTGGTGGCCTTGGCTTTGTGGGGGAAGACACTGCGGGACAAGAAAGTTATCTTTTTTACTGACAACATGGCAGTCGTTCATGCTGTTAATCGTCTGTCTGCATCTTCTATCTATATCTATTTTTCGTGCTCGTCACGTGCCTGGAATGTTGAATATAGTGGCTGATTCCTTGTCTTGTTCACAGTGGGAGCATTTTCAAGTTGCGGCTCCGGGGGCACAGGAGGTGGGACAGGCTTGTCCAGAGGAGATATGGCAGCTATAGACATCCTGCTTGGAGGATTCATAAGGAGTTCCCTGGTACCCGGTACGTGGGTTGCCAATGTCAAGGTCTGGAATGCATGGGAAACGGTGGTGGTTTTTACGGGGGTTCAACAATCATGGGAGGGGTGGTTGGATACCTTATTGTGGTCCTGTCAGGGTCTTACCTGAGTTGGGAGTCTGTAGCGCAGATAAGAATTCACCTGGCCTGTGGATCTGTTCACGGGGGCTGTGCAGGATGCAGTTCCAAAACGCAACACAGGCAAGGACTCAAACAGTAGGATAGTCAAGGGATAGCCGAGGTCAAAGGATGCCAGAGGACAGGAACAACGAGGAATAGCCGGAGTCAAGGGATGCCAGAGGTCAGAGTAAACGATGCCAGGAGCTGGGGGCAGTGGCGTACACATGACCTATGGGGCCCCGGTTCGAAAATTGATCCGTGGGCCCCCCGCACGCTTACTCTGCACAGACCGGGGCCGCAACACATGGCGGCGGGCACCTGGTCGCAGGGGTTGCAGGGTTGCGACCCCTGCGACCGCGGTATGTACACCAGTGCATGCAGATGCACACACACTTAAAGGACCACTACAGACACCCAGATCACATCAGCTCAATGAAGTGGTCTGGGTGTCAGGTCCCTCTAGTTTTAACCCTGCAGCTAAAAGCATAGCAGTTTCTGAGAAACTGCTATGTTTCACTGAGGGTTAATCCAGCCTCTAGCGGCTGTCTCACTGACAGCAGCTAGAGGAGCTTCCGCGATTCTAAGACACTGAACGTCCATAGGAAAGCATTGAGTAATGCTTTCCTATGGGCGGTTTGAATGCGCGCACGGCTCTTGCCGTGCATGCGCATTCGGAGCTGAGCGGCGGAGGGATCCCCAGCGCCAAGGGAGTCCGGCGCTGGAGAAAGGTAAGTGCTGAAGACACACACACACTCTCACGAACAGACGCATACACACTAGCTAACAGACACACACATTTACTGACAGAGACACACTCAGCGACAGACATACATACATACACACTCACTTACAAAACATACACTCTCACTGACAAACACACACTCACTAACAGACATCAAACAGACTCACTAACACAAACACACTCAGTAACAGACACACAGTAACACACTCACTGACACTCACTAGCAGACACACACTCACTGACACTCACACTAACACTCACAGTAACACTAACACACACAGTAACACTAACACACACACTAACACTCACAGTAACACTAACACACACTAACACACACTAACACACACAGTAACACTAACACACACAGTAACACTAACACACACTAACACACACAGTAACACACACAGTAACACTAACACACACAGTAACACTAACACACACAGTAACATTAACACACACACACTAACACATTTTTTTTTTATTTAATCCCCCCAGCCTCCTTACCTTTTGGAGTGCTGAGGGGATTCCCTGGGGTCCAGTGGTGCTCCTGGGCTCCTGGGGGGCCGGTCACCCAGCGGGCAGTCAGGCTGGCCGGTGCGCGAGGGAGCACTCTCCCCTGAGTGCTTCCTCTTCAGCTCCCTCGCTCGCCGCGTACTGATACCGGCGCTGGAAGATGACGTCATCTTCCGGCTCCGGTATCAGTGCGGTGCGCGAGGGAGCTGAAGAGGAAGCACTCAGGGGAGAGTGCTCCCTCACGCACCGGCCAGCCTGACTGCCCGCCGGGTGTAAGCAGGGCCAGCCTCGGGGGGCCCGGAGGTGGCCGGCTCCTGGGCCCCCCAGGAGAAGAGGCTGGCCCAGAGCGTACATACTGGGTCGCAGGGGCGGCCGGGCCCCCTGGTGGGCCGGGCCCGGTCGCAGCCGCGACCCCTGCGACCCTGGTATGTACGCCACTGGCTGGGGGCAATATGAAGCAGAGAATCAATAGACAGGAACACTGGTACGGAACACACACAACAGGATCAATGACTTGATCCAGATCACAGGGCGAGGCTGAGTTTATACACCCTGCTGATATCTGATCAGGATCAGGTGAAGCACGGCTAACGACAAGGACCGTCCCCCAGTGCTGCAGACACTGGCTCAGAGGTAGGAAGCAGGATTAGTGGGGGAAATTTTCGAAGGGTGGCAGAGGGTTCCACTCCTGATGTGTTATTGATTCATGCTGGTGGTAATGACTTGGGGCTGGTCCCGCAACGGGAGTTGGTCAGGTGGATGAAGAGGGATGTGGACCGGCTACACAAGCTGCTTCTGGGTGTGGTGGTGGTGTGGTCTGAAATAGAAATGGTCTGGACACACACCAGGGACACGGCTGCAGTAGCTCGGTGTCGGGGTAAAATCAATAAGATGATGGCGGTCTTTGTCAGGCGGTTTGGGGGAGTGGCAGTGAGGCATGGGGAATTGGAAGGCATGCTTCCTGGGTATTTCAGGCAGGATAGGGTTCATCTTTCTGATGTGGGGTACGACCTATGTAATCTGGGTCTTTAGGAAGGTCTTAACAGGGCCTTGTTTTGGTGTGGTGGGGGGCGCTCAGGGGCTTAAAATGTCAAGTCCTGAGCTGTAGCGGGGAATGGCCAGGTTAAATCGGGGGGTAGATGGAGCAGGAAGTGGGCACGCAGAGGTTTAGTGTGAATTAGGCAATTTTACACTTGGTTTGTAGGTTTCGAGCTCGCCGGTGGCTCCAAGCCTGGGGGTGAAGGAGTGTCTTGGTACAACCCTACAACTTAATCCAGTGGAAATGTGGCCATTTGGACGGCCAGGTTATGTGTTATCTGTTAGTTATTGTTATTATTGTGAGGTCATTGCCAGGGGTATGTTATGTATGAAGGGAGATGTTGGTTTTAATAAAATATCTGTTGGCAATGACCGTATTTTGTAATAACTTAATTAATTATTAATAATAAAGCTGTGGACTAATATTTCCAACAGTAAAACCTGTGTCAGTGTATCAATGGGGTTCAGGGTAAGGTTAGCGCCTTTGCCGGAGATCCGACTGTGCGCATGTTATGCATGCTCCCTAGCCATCTGGTTGTTTTCCTGATAGCCAGTCTGTGTCTGACGCTGCGTGCCCCATCAGGGGATGGCTGACACATTTTAACTTGGGGTGCAAGGGCAAGTGAATGGTTTTATTTTGCAGACAAAGCATGCTGATCTCAGTATGAATAGTCCTACTTACATGGAGTATGCAATCTATGAATCTGACAGATGGATAGTGTTAAAATGTGAGCTATGACACCATATATCCCGGCCACCTCAATAGTCTGTCCCTGCGTAGCATGACAGAGTATTAGATATTTGTAGACAAATACTATGTTTACTATGACTCAACTGCCACTTATAACAGTCAGCATGTGTTATGAATGTCATGAGTACAGTCTCATTTCATCCCACGGTCACTTTTTTTTAATTCTTTATTTTGTCGTGCGTACATGGTACAGAAGTACCTATTCTGCCACAACAGGAGAGAGAGGCTATAAACAGGTATACATTTGTGTGACAAAGAGTAATCAACGATTATACAGCACTTTTTTGTGAGTTTACTGCGTTTGATAGGACATGCCCGAGGTTAATTGAGATCTTCCTAAAGTGTGCGAGGCATGTCGATGCTCATGAGTTATATCATGCTTGGAATTGAGGTTGTATTTGTGGTTCTGTGGCTGTGTGCGCAGAGAAGTAGCTTGGTCATAGGTAGGTATCATTAATATCTCAGAACCATGCTTGTAACAAACAGTACCGTGTAGGTCCTATGACTGGGCTTAATTCCGGTACAGGGTGTTGCCGATCTGTGCTTAGGTATCTTGTTGATCGTGTATGTGTTTGCCATCCCTCCGAGTGCCTTTCCATCTCAGTGTGGTGTTCAGTGATAGGTGTGTACTGTGTGATACCCCTAACCTAGGGGGCCAGCGGGGGTGGTGGTGGTGGGTGTCATCTCGTCTATTGGGAGTGTGTGTGCTGGCAGGGTGGTAGTTGTCTGTGGTGGATTCGGGGGCCCTTGAGGGGGGTCCCAATGTGTCAGGTAGGTGTAGGTAAGAGACCCTATCGTTCGTGCCAGGATTTGAACTGCGCTAAGCTGTGCAGCTTGGGAACAGAGAAACTGGGGTATAAACAATCTTAGCATAAGCCAAGGTATAAGTCTCTATCGCTCACTCTCTAACTTGAGCTGTGCTATGCTGAGTAACATTTAAACAGGCAAATAAACATTCTTTTTGTTAGTGTCCGATGAACCCGGTTATACATAGTCTCTATGCAGTGTCCTACGGATTGTTTCTTTCAGCTGCATTCATGTGGACTGTTGGTGTGCCAGGTCGGAGCGTGAGATGAAGGGGACGCTGTTATCTGGGTCCCAGGTACCCTCTAGGGTTTGTGCGTCTGCCGCTTTCAGTCCCAGTGTTTCAAGAAAGGTCGGGACTTCTGCAAGAGAGGTAAGTGTATGGGTAGTCCCGTTGTGCATGGCCAGCAGCAATCCTGGTGCTGCCCACCTGTAGCTCATATTGGCTGCTCGCAGTTGTTGGGTCACTGGGTGGAGTGATCGGCGACATTGAAGGGTGGCCCTCGTTAGATCTTGATAGAAGGTGAGGTTGGAATTCTCAAATGATAGTGGGGTCTTGTACCGCAGTGCCGCCATAATCTGTCCCTTGTCCTGTGAGGACATACAGCGGAGGATGACGTCACGTGCTGTTTGCAAGGGAGCCCTTGGGGGGCCTGCGACCCGATATATTCCATGGGTTACTATTTTCCTTGCCATCGCTGGAGGCAATATTGTTGCTATTAGCCTTCTTATATAATGTGGCAGCTCTTCTGACGTAACACTTGTTGGGATGCCTCAGATTTTGATATTATTGCGTCTGTGGCTGTTCTCGAGGGCATTCAGGTGCAGGGTCAGGTTGTGTTGGGACTTTTGGAGCTGTTGCACCGAGGCCTGTATGTTTGTTAAATTTGTTGTGACTTCTGTCATGTCAGCCTCTGTGGCGCGCACCCGATCGTTTGTGGCTTGTAGGTCAGCTCTGAGTCCTGCAAGCTCCTTCGCTAGCAGTTTGTGGAAATCATGCAGGAGTATCTGCAGGTCATGTTTGGTCGCTGGTGGCGATCCCTCTGGGGGAGCTGGTGGTATGGTGCCGAAGTCGGCGCTCCCTGGCTGATCAGCATGGTCCTGTTGTGCAGAAGCTGTCTGGTTTTCTCCTGTGGCCGGTCTGGACCTAGCGGGCCGCTGTAGCATAACCCTTATGTCTCTCCCTTCTGTCTGGGTGCTGGCTTTCTGGGAACGGCGTCCCATGGCAGGCTTGTGATCCACCAGACTGGGATGGGGTTCGGTAGACAAGGTAGGTGCAAGGCCTTGGTAAACTCCGCCGAGGAGCGCCGTCAGGTCGGGCAGTGGCTGTGCGGAGTAGGCCCCGGCCTTTCGTTGCCGTTTCAGCAGCGTCTTTTTTACAAAGAAGGGCATCTATCGATGCAGCTCGGCGTCCCAAGTCGGAGTGTGGGTCGAGGATGGTGGGATCTATGGTGATTCTCCAGATTGAGGCGCGATAGTGAAGATTAGAGCTGGAGCTGTCAGCAATGGCGTCTGAGCAGCTCGGTGGTTAGCTCCGCCCTTCCCTACGGTCACTTTTAAATACCTTCAGGTAGTGGTTCCCAATTCATTTTTCTCATGAAACCCATAGTGTACCAACATAGTAGAACCCCCCCTCCCCCACACACTTTTTTTGTTGCGCTGTAGCACAAACCTTTCAATGAGCAGAATATTAGTTTTTGGGTTTTTTGGCATGTACTTTTTACATCTGGTTTAATTGTTGACAATTCTATGCACATTTCTGCAGTTGCATGAAGTTGGTTTCAATACTTCATTTTGGTGGCAGAGTAAAGTGAGAATCCAGTTTCACACAAGTATGGGCTGGCGAATGGCAACAGTACTTTGATTGCCTGATGCAATAACTCAGGGTATTCTTTGAATAAATCACCCAAAAAGCATTAAGGGAACCATCTTTAAATTTTTGTCCAAACTGACTGTCAGAAATAATATCGATCAGAGTTTGAAAAATAGTACATGAGTAGAAGCAATGCTGTTTTGTTCTCTGCTCTTAGTAAGCAAGTAAAGCAACTGTGCTTTTATCAGTATTGGAGCAAAACGCATTTCAAAGTAAACAGATTTTTGTGCCTTTGGTGCAGAAGCAATTTTTTTTGTCTGTATATATATATATATATATATATATATATATATATATATATATATATATACACACTGATTTCTACAGATATTAAACAGATTGTTCTACTTAGGAAACAGAATCATTTTGTTATTTTTTAATTTTATTTTTATAAAAATAAAATGACTTCTTAAGATGTTTTTTTTTTTCAAATTCTTTATTTTTGTTGCGCTTAGAGTGAACAGGTTAAGCTTGTATCGCCACAACAGCGAGGTAAATAGTGCAGTTTCATACATGAGGTAACAGTGATATGGCTGTGAAGGTACATGCACAAATTTTGTATTTTACGTGTACATCAAGATATACAGTTAAGTCTAGACTAGACAACAAGTTGCGTGAAACAATACTAGATCGCCAAACGTTTAAAAGTAGACAGTTGTTATAGAGATAGTTACGCTAGTTGTTAGATGCAAGATATAATGAGAGTTACGGTCAGGTTATACGATTTAGCATTAAAGTTAGTCATGTTGGCAGGTTCGTCACATGATAAGCATAAGAGTATTGACCCCCTCTGATCCCCATTGTTTGGGTGCATGTGCATTTGTGTTGCGGTCAGGCATATGTGGACGTGGAGTGTGCCCATGTACAGTGTTAGGTCTACGGTGTTTGGTAGTGAGTCTTTAGAGTTGTGTGTGTGCTGCTCTGTATGAGGCTACGGTCCTGGCTTCTGTGCGGCTGTCCCAGTAATGAGTCTCTTATCCCACACCCCGTGGGCTCACGTTTGTCTCCGAGTGCATGGGGTTGTGCTTCATCCTCTGTGGGCTGGTGGTGCTGGGGTGAACAGTTCCATGGTGGGAAATCATTCCGGTCAGTGGGCAATGCTCAGACCCCAGTGGGTAAGTCTGTGGTCGATGCGTTCGCGGGTCGTTGCATTGCTGGTGTGGGTGGGCAGCCCCTACCGCCAGTTTAGATCCCTTGGTGCGCTGCTTTCATATTCTGGTTCTGTGGGTTGCGCCGGTCCAGGGTCCTTGCTGGTTCTCAGCACTAGGGTGAGGTAATTTTCGGCACTTTACTGCGGGTGCTCCTTTCGCTTTGGTTGCTTGTTTTTGGTGGCTCTCGGTCTTAGTGTGGCGCCAGGTCCATGCTGTCTGAGTGGGCCGTCCTGTGTGCCTGCTCGGCTTGGGAATGGAGCCCCGTGGGGTTTGTACATTCCACTCTGGGTAATCCAGAGGCAGGTACCGTGGTGAGTTTCCCAGTGGTGGCTCCTGCTCTGTGGACCATGTGAGGGCCTCTAGCTTCTCCCAGAAGGAGTTGAATATGCTTTTTACTCGCATTTCTGTTACCCTCCAGGCTGTGCTTAGGGCTGCATCGTGGGAGCCATCCGCCATTTTGGGGGTTGCATGTTTGCTCTCCAGACAAGGTGAGCGTGTGGCTTGGGCATCGCTTGGTGTGAGGATCGTGCAGAGGTGGCCCGGGATGACCCCTGCCGGTCCAGAGGGGGGGGAACGTGGGCTCCGAGGTGAGTTATCGTCTGTGCCCGGCGGCAGGAGAACGGACGTTTCTCCCGTGCCCGCCATGTTGGTAGGCCCCTCCAGGTTGATTGGTTCATACCGGAGCTGGTGTAGATTAGCGGGTATCATAGTGTGCGCCCCAGTTTCTCCTTTCGCCAGGAGGCCTTTTGTCGTTAATTTGACGTCTCACTAGTGATTTTTTCTCGTTTTTATCACCTCAGTGTGCAGGAGCCGCCGAGGTGAGCGTCCTCTCGGCTCAGTGGTTAGGCCACGCCCCATTTCTTAAGATGTTTTGCATACAAAAAAAACAGCCCAAGTAAATTAGGGCCAGAGTGCGATATACAAATATTTTCAGACACACACTTCTAACCAGCACAGACTGACTCTAAAAGTAAAAAAAACTATCCTCAGATGTCACATTAGGCGCTAATCTGAAGAGCAGCACAATAAAACAAATAATTCCCCTCCGATGTGAAGCCAGATTGGGTACAATAGTGATTGAAGCAATATAAATAGCTGAAAGAATGAGAGATTTCCTACATGCGACCGTCAGGGCCAGATTAGGAGGCCAGTGGGCCTGGTGCTGTCAATTATGGGCCTAATTATCAACCAAAAACAGTAAAACAGCCCTACCTCCTAGCGTCATCTATCTGATGGAGATGGTCCTGGAGGGAAACTCATAGGATACAGCTAAATTATAACACATATTCTATGCTAATCTCATGCTTTCATCTTTCAAGTAAATCCATACCCCTAACAGCAGTGTCCAGTGAAGCAGGAAGTCTGTGGACGGGGTAAAAGGGTGGGCTATTGATGAGAATCATGTAACCAGAACTGCCGAAAAGGGGCGAACAAAAAGGGGGCATGTCTGCCCAAAGAATTTGAAGGACAGTCTGGTATGCAGGCTGGCCAACTAAGGGCATACTCTGCAGACAGCACCCTGAGCTTGGCATAAATGCGTTAAATGATGCACTCGCTCCACTCTTTCTTTTTTTTTTGGTGTGCATAAAGGATTACAACATTGCTTGTATAGCCACAACAGCTCTCACAAGCGCAAGTTTCAGGTAAAAAAGAACTGTGGTCTGCATGGAAACTGCACACATTTTTATAAGATTACTTAACATCGAGTCATCAACCGGTTGAGTTAAACAAGATTAAAATATAACAATGGATGGTTACATGCTTGAATATTGGTGTGTTGTCAGGTTTATATCATGAGGGAGAGTGCTTAATAAGACATGCTAAGTACAAGCTGGGTAGCTACCTCTGTCCTACTAAATTCCTTTGTCGATTAGTCACAGTGTCGTACGACTAGTAGTTATGATGAGTTTCCTCACTTTAGTGTCTAGACAATTGTATTGCTATGGCTCTGCTGAACCATGTTTAGGTGAGGGATGTGTATATTGTAGTTATTCTAGCACGGTGTCTCCTTAGTTGGGCGTTAGAAGATATTGCCCATTTATGTACAGTAGATATATGTTGATATCGCTTTTCAGGGTACACAACTAGCCAGGACAGAACACCTTACATCAGCATATGATCTGCGCTAAAAATACTGGTTAGTCAGTTGCAGGTTGTCAGGCTTATAGAGTACAGGCTTTCCTGGTCGTCAGTGACATTAGCATGCAGTAAGGTTCACCTTTAAATTACATGTGCAATATATGAACTTAGAAACTTAGAAAACATTGAAATAGCTAGCTTCTAACAGTACATGAGAGGTGAAGTAGATAGGTGGTACACATGCTTAAACAACTCCGGTTCTCTCACATATGTGGCGCTCTAGCTTAGTTAATCTGGGGTATCAAGTTACTATATAGCAGGCCATGACAGTATGCTAGCAAAGTAATATAAAAAATAGGCTGGTCTGCGCTTAACGGTGCGAGTATTCAGCTATTAAGGTAACGAGTTAGTGGTTTATACTGTGCTAGGCTTTTGTTTTACAAACAAGCTTAATACATGTTATTTAGGCAAATTAAAGAATAAAACTGGGATAACTTATGGATGCATATACATAGCATGTTCCTTTAGTTTAGGCACATTTGCTGAGTTAGTGAGCTCAATACAGATAGTGAATAACAAAGAGGAAATCCTGGTTAAAGTAGGTGAGGTTAAGATTAATGAGTATTCATCTGTCTTGGCTGCCTGAGCTTTGAGAGAGTGGTTACAAGTTATGCTAGACTGCTACAAGAACCGGAGTGGCTCTAATAAACCCTAAGGTAGCCCTAGCATTTAGGAATAGTCCAGCATACATATGAGAGAGTTCAGATGGGGCACAGAGGTCTGTGTGACCGAGGGTACTTTGCCTGGCATTGAGTCTTATTCCCCCTGGAGGTCAGCCGATGCCTTGTTGGGGCTGTGGTAGTCGGTGCGGTTGGTGTATTCCGGGGGGGTGCAGCAGGACCGTGTCGAGATGTTTCTGGGCAGCAAGGGATAGGCCTTGTCGCTGGGTTAGGTGCCCCCACGCTTGTGTGTGTGCTGGCCTTTTCGATTTACCGACCTGGGGACATGTCAGTGCCGGATCTGATCTCCTCCGGGGGTAGGCGGTGGTACCTGGTAGTGTCTGACTCCGGTTGTGGTTTGCCTGTGTCCGGCGTAGGTGAGGCGGTGAGGTGGTACCCCTTGGAGCGCTCTGCCCACGTAGAGTTGTAGCACGGAGTCGTGCCACTCGTGGTGTCCTGAGCTTGTGAGTGTGCGGTGTATGGTTCGCCGCCTAGGTGGGGTTTTTGCCGCAGGTGTCTGTGAGGACTTTGTCAGATGTCCTCGGGGTAAGCGTTTACCCGGTCTTGGGAGGGAGATCATGTGTCTTGGGTCGGTTTTCGTTGGCGTATCAGGCCTTGGGTAGGCGAAGGTGTCTGGGGCTTTGAGGCTTTCCCTTGCTCCCCTGCTCCGCAGGGTCTGACAGGGTCCAGTCCGGCCTGGTCTCGGCGCCATATAGGCATTGCTCGCATGAGGGGAGGCAGATAATTGTGGTGCCGGTTCTCGTCCCGCTCCGAGTTTCAGCTTCTCCTGCAGCCTCATCCAAAAGTCTGCAAACAGTTGGTCGATGCGGGCTGGCAGGTCGTCGCACAGTAGCCGTGTATCAGCTTGGCGTCCTTGTGCCTGTCCCCTGCAGGCAGCCGCCATTTTAAGCAGGTGCTGGGACTCTTTGAGTGCATCGTTGTCCGCCATTTTGGAGGCCCCAACTCCTGCCTTGTTTAGTAGGGTCGCAGGCTTGGTCGTGGGGCATGGAGTCGGTGCTTCTCCTCCAGGCGGGGACCGGGATCTCCCCCACCGGTCCATAGGGGGGGGGGGTTAGTGTGTCGTTGTCGCTTGCGGCTGTTTGCACGTGGCGGGGAAGCGGCCGTCTTCCCTCGCCACCTCCCAAGGTAGGCCCCATGCTGCCGTTTTGGCGTCCGGTCTTCCCGGTCGTCGGGTTTGGTCTCACCGGGTTCCAGTGGGTGACCCCCATGTCGTGGGCTCCTTTGTAGGAGGATTGTGCCATTACAGCCCGAGTATTTGGCAGATTTGTGGCTCTTGTGGCAGGAGCTTCTACAGAGCACGTCCAGCCAGCTTGCCAGTCAGGCTCCACCCCCCCGCTCCACTCTTTCTAAAGACTGTCCCCTAACAGTCACATGTACACTTGTCTCCTTACCTTCCTACTAGCAGGCAGAAGCTTCTGGTAAATAGTCTGGGACAGAGTAAAGCTGTATGTAGTGAGTGTAGAAGAAAGGGAACATGCCACAGTGCTAGAGAGACCAAAGTCTGCATTACCTAAACTAATTTCATTGTCAGCCAGTCCACACAAGTTTTGTCCCTTTAAATCTCTCTTAAGTTTCCATACTTAAGATAGAGTATATGAAAAGTAGTTAGGGTTGCCACCTTTCTTGAAAAAAAAATACCGGCCTTACTAATGTCACCCAGTGTCCCCTAGTGTCTGTATCCCCATGTCTCCCAGTGTCCCCATGACACTAGGACACTAGAGGACACTGAGAGACATTGGGTTACTGTGAGACATGGGGACACTGAGAATCTAGGGGACACTGGGAGACCTGAGGACACTGAGACACTTAGGGTCACTGGGAGACATGGACACTGGGGGAGACGGGGGATACTGGGTGACTTTGAGACATGAGGGGACACTGGGAGACATTGGGCACTGAGACACTGTGAGACATAGGGGACACTGTGATACATAGGGAACCCTGGAGAGTTGATAAAGACCTGGGTACAGGTCAAATTTTGCAATGTCCAACAAACCTGCTTAAATCTATCATGCTTTTTCTTTTATACTGGGGGACACTGAGACACATGGGGGCACTGGGAGACTAGGAAACACTCAGAAACTAAGGACACTGAGAGGCTACGGACACTGAGAGACACCAGGGACACTGGGAGCCATGGGGAAGTGAGACACTGTGAGACATAGGGGACACTGTGATACATAGGGGACATTGGAGACTTGATAAAGACCTGGGTACAGGTTGAAACATTGCAGTATCCAATAAACCTGCCTAAATCTATCACAGTGAGTGCCTGAGATTTTTTTATTTTATGCTAGGGGACACTGAGACACTGGGAGAAATAGGGACACTAGGAGACATGGGGACACTGAGACACTGGGAGACATGGGAACACTGGGAAACATGGGGACACTGAGACACTGGGAGACTAGGGGACTTTGGGAGGCTCGGAAACACCGAGACACTAGGGACACTGGCACACTATGGACACTGAGAGACACCAGGGACACTTGGAGACATGGGGACCCTGAGACACTAGGGACACTGGCTGGGAGACATAGGGACACTGGGAGTGCCCCATGTCTCCCCGGTCTCAAAGTCGCCCAGTATACCCATGTCTCCCTGTGTTAACATGTCTGTAAGTGTCCACTAGTGTTTCAGTGTCTCCATGTCTCCCAGTGTCCCTTAGTGTCTGTGTCCCCATGTCACTAGGACACTAGGTGACACAGAGACATTGGGACACTGTGAGACATAGAGACACTGAGACACTAGGGGACACTGAGAGACCTGGGGACACAGACACTTGGGGACACTGGGAATTTTAATAAGATTAGGGCAGCTCTACAACATATCGACTGGCATAAACTCCTTAGTGAAAAAAACACTGAGGATAAATGGAAACTATTCAAACAAATATTAAAAGGTACATTTCTCAGTATGTACCATTGGGTAATAAATATAAAAGAAACAAATTGAAACCAATGTGGCTTAGTAGAGAAGTAAAACAAGAGATTAAAAATATGAAAGGGGCCTTTAAAGCATTTCAATCTGACAAATCAGAGGCATCCTATATGAGATATAAGGAAGCCAATAATGCTTGCAAAAAGGCAATAAAGTAGCTAAACTAGAAAATTAGAAATTGACAGCCAATGCATGCAAAACCAACCCCCACATTTTTTTCAAGTACATCAATTCTAAAAAAACAAAAAATGAAAGTGTAGGTACACTGGAAACAGAGATGGGTCTGTTAGTTAATGAAGACCAGGAAAAGGCAGACATTTTAAAAAACGATTTTTCTTTAGTATATATTAATGAGGATCATATGGCAAGAGATATACAAATGATTGCTGCAAAATACTTGCAGATAACTTGTGTTTGGATGACTTGAGACAAGGTGCTACAGCAGTTAAAGAAAATTAATGTAAATAAAGCTCCGGGGCCTGACAGTATTCACCCACAAGTACTTAAGGAGCTAAGTGGGGAAATAAGTGGACCTCTGTACTTAATCTTTCAAGATTCTTTTCAGGTATTGTTCCTATATTTTAAAATGGTTCAAAATCCTTGCCTGGAAATTATAGACCTGTGTTAAGTTCTGTGACTGTGAAAATATTTGAAGGGCTATTAAGAGATAATATTCAGGAATTCATTGGGAAGAACATTGTTATTAGCAAAAATCAGCATGGTTTTATGAAGCATACATCATGTCAAACTAACCTAATTCCATTCTACGAAGAAACAAGTAGAAGTATAGATCAGGGTGTTGCAGTGGATGTAATCTACTTTTTTCCAAGGCATTTGATACGGTTCCTCACAATAGGTTAGTTTTCAAACCAAAAGAAATTGGTCTAGATGAATATTCTTGTTCTTGGGTAGAACATTGGCTTAAGGATAGAGTACAACGTGTTGTCATTAATGGTAAATTTTCAGGCTGGGAAAAAGTGGTAAGTGGTGTCCCTCAGGGCTCTATTTTGGGACCGCTTCTATTTAACATATTTATAAATGATCTTGAAATTGGCATTGAAAGCAATGTTCCAGTGTTTGCAGATAATACAAAACTTTGTAAAGTAATAAAATGTGAGCAGGATATTGCTGTGCTGCAGAGGGGTTTAGATAGATTGGGGGACTGGGCACTAAAATGGTAGAGGAAATTTAATGTAGAGAAATTCAAAGTTATGCATTTTTTTTTTTTTTAAATATTTATTTTTGCAGTGCATATTGAGATAACAAACAAGCACGTGGTGCCCCAAAGGCAGTCCACCTGCACAATTCGAAACACATGTTACAACGGGGTACATAGGAACAATGCACAATTTTATATTTATATTTAGTTACCAGAGGATAGGTCGCGAGTTTATATATATAGTAAACATGCTATTCAAGGTAGGAGGTCACGAGTCTAAATTTAGTAAACATGTTAATCAAATTAAGAGGTCACGAGTGTACACATAGAAAACATGCTATGCAAATTAAGAGGTCACGAGTGTATACGTATTAAACTTGCTATTCAAGTTAAGAGGTCACGGGTTTACACACAGAAAACATGCTATGCAAATTAAGAGGTCACGAGTGTATACGTATGAAACATGCTATTCAAATGAAGAGGTCACGGGTTTACACACAGAAAACATGCTATGCAAATTAAGAGGTCACGAGTGTATACGTATGAAACATGCTATGCAAATTAAGAGGTCACGAGTGTATACATATGAAACATGCTGTGCAAATTAAGAGGTCACGGCAAATTAAGAGGTCATGAGTGTATACGTATTAAACATGCTGTTCAAAGTAAGAGGTCGCGGGTTTATGCATAGGAAACATGCTATTCAAGTTAGGTTGTAAAGACCTTACACCGGGTATTAATAGATCAAGTCATAGCAACTAGCAGAGGCAATAAACATAATAATACTAAAGAAATAACAAAGAAAATAAATGCGATCTACGATCACGCTGGTGAGGGATATATCTGGCTGATACCCTGGTAGCATTAGGTCATTTATGAGTCCGCTTGTGATGTTCAGCCTATGCCGCATAGAGGCCATGTAATGTGCTTAATAATAGTAATCTCACAAGATATTATGCTCTACAGAGTAAGAGAAGAGAACATGGTAACACCATCAACAACTGAACAGTTCCCAGCCAAGCGTGACGGTAGTGAAACTGTCCATTAGTGGGGCTGGGTCAGCCTATACCGTTGCTGGGTAGCTCCTCCGTGCGCATCTGAGAGGGGAGAAAGATGGCCTAGGCAATTGGAAAGTTCCATAGGGGTGTGACTCGGTACGGGCCTGCGGTAGCCGTCTGCCAGCCCCAGGTTTCCGTGAAGGCCGTCACCTGTGTTCCACTGACTCGGTAGCTCAAAGAGGCCGGGTCTTCCCTTTTTTGGGCGCCATGTGGGGCTCGGATGTTTCGCCGCCGCCAGCGGCGGTTGAGCCTCTGACGGTGTGGTCGGTGCCTTGGAGTCAGACTCCATGTGGTCTTCAGCCTGGGAAGGCAGTGTGGGCGGCCCCCAGGACCGCGTCCCTGTCGTTGTAGGTATAGCTTTGGGCCTTGAGGCGCATCTTTAGGCCTGGTAGAGACTCCGTTGCCTGAGTGAAGCGGTCTTAAATGTGTTTTGGGTTTCACACGTCTCCTCCGCCTCTTGTCGGATGGCGTCTCATAAGCCTTCCGGCTGACCAAGCTTGGAGCGGAGCGGGGAGAGTGCGGCGGGCCAGGTGGCGGTTTCATGTTTCGCGGTTTGCTTTCGAGCTTCTCCCAAAAGGCTGTGAATAGCTTATCAAGGCGGACCTCCAGCGGCTCCAGTAGGTCCCATGTAGTGGGAGACCATGTGGAGTCCGCCATCTTGTCTGCAGCTGCACAGATTGGCCGTCGTTTGCGGGTTACCCCTTCGTCGTTTGGCAGCAGGTATTGAGTCGCTGGGACCGGGATAACCCCCGCCGGTCCATAGGGGGGGGAACGTGGACCTAGGCTCTGTTTGTAAGCCGTCGCCGGCAACGGAGGAGCGGCCGCCTCCCCCATGCCAGCCGTGCTTGTAGGCCTCAGGTTACTTTGCCGGGTGTCCTGTCGTCGGTACCTGGTATTTGGCACCAACGCGTAGCCCTTGTCAGCAGCTTTCAGTTGGTGTCTCGTTTGACGGGTTTTGGAGTCGTTTAGTGGCATTTTCCCCGACTGATTCAGCATTTGGAGCGGGAGCAGCTTCGCCCTGCGTCCGCTCAGCTCAGCGTCCAGGCCACGCCCCCCCCAAAGTTATGCATTTTATGGTCAACAATGCACAAGCAACTTACACCCTAAATGGCAGTAAATTAGGGATAATCACAAACGACAAGGATTTAGGAATTGTTATAGACAACAAATTAGGCAGCAATATGCAATGTCAATCTGCAGTTGCTAAGGACAGTAAGGTTTTGTCATGTATAAATAGGGCATAAATTCACGGGATGAAAACATAATTTTGTCTCTTTATAAATCTCTGTTTAGACCACACCTTGAATATACTGTGCAAATTTTGGCACCTGTTCGAAGGACATCATGGCACTAGAAAAAGTGCAGAGACGAGCTACAAAATTGATAAAAAGGAATGGAGCATTTTAGTTACAAAGAAAGGTTAAAAAATTTAAATCTCTTTAGTTTGGAAAAACGGCGCCTCAGAGGGGACATGATAACATTATACAAATATATTCGGGGCCAGTATAAACCATTATCTGGAAATCCATTCATAAACAGGGATAAACATAGGACACAAGGTAATGCATTTAGGCTGGAAGAAAGAAGATTTCATCTAAGGCAAAGAAAAGTTTTTTTACAGTAAGAGAAATAAGGATATGGATCCTCTGCCTGAAGAGGGGGTTTTATCAGATTTCATACAGATGTTTAAACAGCAATTGGATAAACACTTGCAAAAACATAACATACAGGGATATAATTTCTAATTAGTGGGGTAATAGCGGCTTGATCCAAGAAGATATCTGTAACGGATCGCCTGGCACCCTGACTGGGTACCTCCGTTGAAGGATGCTTCTAGCGTTTCCTAAGGACTCCAAGCACTCTGGCAGACACCACAATCACCGAATCTGAGAAGCATCTAAATCCTCTCCAGCCTCTGAATGCTATAGACAGTTGAATAGGAACCATACGAATAGGTTTGTACTCCTAGCAGTCAAACTGAAACAGCATGCAATAAATCCTCCCCCAAGAATGAGACGACACTTCAGCTTGAGGGTTAAAACAGGAACTCTGGACTGGCACATCCAGCCTGGCTTTTATTTCCACCTCACACATATAATACCGCCCCCAGGGGAGGTGTAAAATATCCAATAGCATCACGGGTGCAACCCACACATCCCCTCCCCTTAGTGTGACACATAATCCCATTATTCATACAGTTTCAAATATACTTTTTACACAATATTTGTAACTTCTAAAATATACATGTCACAAACATAAAACATAAATTTTCTTACTCAGCATACTTCAATTAGGAACACTCTCAAAAATTGTTCAAATCCCTCCAGTCGATCAAAAGTTACCCGGAAGTTCTTTTATGACCGACCGCAAGCACATTTTCTTGCCCAAAACAGTTCCATGGATTTGGGCTGTGTGGTCGGTCAGTTTCCTGCATAAAAACGGCTAAGTACCGTTCCAAGTGTTGCCTGTACTTCGACTTTAGTCGAAGTGTCGAAGTGGAGGGGATGGTAAGGGTCAGCGGTGTTCGAAGTTAAAATGGCCGCCGCCACGTGGTCCTTTGTCCGATGCCGGCCACTTCGACGACTTCGACAACTTCGGTAACTTCGGTAGCTTCGGCGCTTCGACAGCTTCGACAGCTTCGACTGTGTCCGAAGTGCCCATTTAAAGTTACAGCACTGCTCCAAAGTAATCCAAGGGCCAGGAACAGTATTTGTCTTTAGGGACAAGGTAGGGTAGGTGAGGGCAATACAACAAGACAGGGAGGGGACAGCCAACAAAAGGGTTTCCGCTACACAGTGTTAAAGGTACATTATCCCAGAAAGTCCCAATAGGTCCACGGATGGCCCTTAAAGGTCCAGTAGCAGTAATATAAAATATCATATGCCCAAATATAGTTCTTTAAACCAATTTTCCAGGGCCATAGTCAGCAGGTAGGAGGCAGGCAGCCAGGCCCCTCCAATGCCCAATGTCCAGGCGGGTTCCGCCACAATATCTGACTGCTATTTTGGAGTCAAGAAGGAATTTTTTCCTAGTTTGTTGCAAACTTGGAAGCACTTCAGACTGGGTTTTTTGATTCTTTTAGGTCAACAGCAAAAACATATGTGAGGAAGGCTGAACTTGAATGGACACAAGTCTCTTTTTAGCTATGTAACTATGTAAGCTCTCCAAAGTGCCAGACGCCATTGAATGTGAGCACTTGCCCACTCAAGTCGGTTACGACGGCGAACTGCAGTCAGGTCGGGACCCCAATGAGGACGATGAGCATGCAGATGAGCTTCCCTGAGGCGGTTTCTGACAGTTTGTGCAGATATTCTTTGGTTATGCAAACCGATTGTTGCAGCAGCTGTCTGGGTGGCTGGTCTCAGACAACCTTGGAGGTGAAGGTGCTGGATGTGGAGGTCCGTGGCTGGTGTGGTTACACATGGTCTGCGGTTGTGAGGCCGGTTGGATGTACTGCCAAATTCTCTGAAACGCCTTTGGAGACGGCTTATGGTAGAGAAATTAACATTCAATTCACAGGCAACAGCTCTGGTGGACATTCCTGCTGTCAGCATGCCAATTGCACGCTCCCTTAAAACTTGCGACATCTGTGGCATTGTGCTGTGTGATAAAACTGCACATTTTAGAGTGGCCTTTTTTTGTGGCCAGCCTAAGGCACACCTGTGCAATAATCATGCTGTCTAATCAGCATCTTGATATACCACAATGGATGTGAGGTAGATGGATTATCTCGGCAAAGGAGAAGTGCTCACTAACACAGATTTAGACAAATATTGTGAACAATATTTGAGAGAAATAGTAATTTTGTGTGCATAGAAAAAGTCTTAGATCTTTGAGTTCAGCTCATGAAAAATGGGGGCAAAAACAAAAGTGTTGTGTTTATAATTTTGTTCAGTGTATATATATAATATAAAACAAATTATACCAGCAAAGAGATTAAACAAAAGGGGAGAAATTAACAGAAAACTCTAGTACTCACTGCCCTAGTGAGGGAGCTACTTTCTGTCCGTAGTGATAATCCAATGCACCTTTGAAAATGGCTCTCAAATTGATTTACAACATTCCTAGCTGTCATTAGATATTACATTAAATTTTGATTTATCTCAGGTTGCTAGGCTTGTGCTCCTGAGGATTGTCAAGCTATGTAGAAATCTAATTTTTATGAGGGGAAATACATGTATCCAAAGCAGATTGAAAAATAAATAACAATATTTTTGGGCAGGTGCTTTGAATCTCACTATAAGTGAAAAAGAATAGCCACGCTTACATCCATATCTCTGGGGAAATCGCTTGCAAATTCCTTTAAAACGTCAAATTACATCAGTACAGTAAATAAAATAAGATGTCTTTGTTGTTCCAGAAGTCACCTACAAGATTTAACCCATGACATCCCAAATACACTTAGCCTCATGAGATTATCATGACAGTTTCTGCTGCCACCACTGATGCAACTCAGGAACAAACTGAGTTAAAATAGAAGTAGCTGCCAGTCAGTAGTGTAACTCCCTCTATTCTCAGCCGGACTGGGACAGGTATGTTTGTCTGAGATTAGGCAAATAGCCTAGAGGGGGGGGGGGGGGGGGGTGATACATACATTATCCTCTGTTTTCTGTCATTGAAAGGATGACATCGATATATGTGTCCCATGACATCCTAAAACAGCAAATTCCAATCTTTATTTGTAATAAGGCATGCTTGAGAGAAAAAAATCCAATCCGCATCTAAATTTTTTACCTTTATCAATGGCATAGTAATGCCACATATAATCTAAAAAAGGCACCATTGAAAATTATATGTAGCTTGAGTTCACCTATTGTCTATGTGATTCTCCATTTTTCTTTAAATAGTTAGGAAACCAGATCAATCCAGTTCATCCCTGGCATAGCAAGGGCACACATTGATTTGGAAGAGAAGTAGAATCATTGTGAGAGATTTACAAAGGTGTTCTGAAAAAGTGTATTTTATTTTTGGTCTCTAATCTGTATTTATTTAATTGCGGTAAAATGATCTTAAAGGAACACTCCCATCACCATAACAACGTCAGCTCAATTAAGTTGTTATGAGAGCATGAGAGTCTTGGCACTGTCATACTTAGGGGTTAAACCAGGACTGGTTTGGCCAACGGGCAAACCTGGCAAATGCCTGGTGGGCCGCAATGTCCAAGGTCCGAAGTCGGCAGAGGAGATCAAAGATCTGCCTCACTGGCCTAAAGTCACTGAAATGCGATAGACAGGCAGAAAGGACCTGGGAGCTCTAGCCTGAAACTCTACCATGGCAATGTTGCAATCTCGCCAGAGTGAACTCTAGCCCAAGGAGATGCTGGCTAGAGTTCACTCACCACAAGACCACCAGGGATTCCAAGCAATACCCCCCCTCACCCCTCGACCCCTCCGCCGGCGAAGGTAAGAAGGGATGGGGATATAACGTATATTGTTTTAATTAAAAACATAAAACACATATATTTATATTTGTGTGAATGTGCCCCCCCACAATACCTCCCAAAACACACACATTGCACCACTTACACACACACTGCGCCCCTTACACACACTGCACCACTCATACACAGTCTCTCTCACTCTTTACAGCCTCTAGCCCAGTGGTAGTCAACCTTTTTTTACCTACCGCCCACTAATGCATCTTTTTTTTTTTAATTTATTTATTTTTTGCAGTGCATATTTGATACATACAGGCTTGAGGTACCCTGAAAGCAGTCCTCAGGCTTTACTTCGCTTTACATACGGGACATGTGAATGGCATGCACAATTTTATAATATAGGCAAGCTCAAAGGTAGTCAGGTGTACCGACATACTGATGGGACGGTGACATGGAAGACATTATATATCAGTGGTTCAAGAACATGCTTAAAGTTTCCATCATGTCACATAGAGCAGAAATTAAAACACAAGATTAGAAAACATGCGTGTGTGTAGGTTTAAATGGTAACGGTTATGATTAATAGACCTCTGTGGGTAATACGTGTGTGCGTTTGCTCGCTTGTACTAGGGGGTCAGGCAAGAGTAGTATATAGAGCTGGTATAAGCTGCAGCCCAGTTGGGGTGGTGGTAAGCCTAATAGCTTATGTATGTGGGGGGTAAGGAGGGAGGGAGACAGCATAGGTATAGTCACCAACATACATGTAAGATAAATTTAGTCCTGCAGAGTCAGAGGCTGCACTAATGCATCTTTTTGGTTGAAAAAATTTCCTTACCGCCCACCAGTTTTCACGCAAATGCAGAATATTTTTTAGAAAGGAGGGTGTTTAAAAAAAAAATATATATATATATATGTACGTACATTTATCTTTTTATTTCTACTTAATGCAGGTTTATAAGGTTTTAACTTTATAAAGTTTAATGAGAAAACAATAAAGTAAATTGAAATTACCTTTACTAGTGATTAATGAGATCCTTGAGGTTGATGCTGCGAGACTAAATATTTGATATCTGGTTCGATTTTCGTAAGGAACAAACGAAGGTCTCTTTCAGTGATATTCAGACGACTTCTCTGTTTGCGCATAATATGATTTCTCATTTGTGCGTCAGCTCATCTCCTCTCCCTCCTCAATTCCCCTCCCCACCTTTTTTTTCCCCCTTTTTTCTATTTTTTAACCTTCCTTGTAGCAATGCCCAGTAGGAAGGCTGAGCTAGGTAGCCCACTATAACAGACAGGCACACATACAGACACACACACATGACTCACATACAGACACACATACAAGACACACACACATACACACACACATACACACACACATACAGACACAAGACACACATACATACACACACACAAAGACACATACAGACACACATACAGGCACACACACACACATACAGACAGACACACACGACACATACATACACACACGACACACAAGACACACATACATACACACACACAAGACACACATACAGACACACATACAAAGACACATACAGACACACACATACACATACAGACACACATACACACACAAGACACACATACAAGACACATACACATACATGCACACACAGACATGCACACACACAAGACATACATAGACACCCACACATGCAGACACACAAGACACACATATATACAGACACACACATACAAAGACACACACACATTATATTTAAGTCACCCTCCTGTTTCCTACCTTTAAGGTGCAGGAGGGTGACTTATTTTTATTATTTCACTTTTGATAGGCTGTGTATTGCGTCATCGAAAGATAGCACTCCTCTGGTCATTTTTATTTTCAATGACTGTGTTTTTGTATGGCTTTTAAGGCTTCTGGTTATTGTCTGTCCCAAAGTGCAGGCGGGCTTTTACTGCAGATGGAGGCACAGAGGTTATCTATGACAAATAAATGTTCTAAGATGTAATTTCTAGCAAAGCAGACATATCCAAGAGATTTATATCAGAATGGCGTTGACAATATGGCTGGGATAATTCACATTTTTAGGTTGTGAAAACTTCTAGACGAGGCATGCGTTTGTGATTATTTCAAATGGAAAATCATTGGAATTTCTTAATTTAAAACAGAAACAGACATACACACACACAAGACACACATACAGACACACATACGACACACACACACAGACATACAAGACACACACACAGACATACACGACACACACACACACAAGACACACATACAGACACATACAGACACACAGACAGGCACACATACACACATACAGACACACAAGACATACATACACACACAAAGACACAGACAGGCACACACAAGACACACATACATACACACACAAAGACACAGACAGGCACACAGACAGGCACACATACACACACACACACACACACAAGACACATACATACAAACAGACAGGCATGCACACACACATGCAGACACACAAGACACACATACAATGACACATACATACAAAGACAAGACACACATACATACATACAGACAGACACACATATATACAGACAGACACATACACACACACACACACAAGACATACATACAAAGACACATACAGACAGACACACACACAAGACATACAAAGACACACACACACAAGACATACCTACAAAGACACACACACACAAACAAACACACACACACATTATATTTAAGTCACCCTCCTGTTTCCTACCTTTAAGGTGCAGGAGGGTGACTTTCCCTGGGGTCCAGTGGTGGCTCAGGTGGATGGGAGTCAGAGTTCCCACTCTGACTCCCTGGTCTTCCTCCCGCGCGGCTCTCAGCTCTGTGATGTCATCACAGGGGGCCCGGTCGCGCTGTTAAAGCGCCCAGCGCTGACCGGGCCCCCTTACAATCCGCATCCATCGGGTGGCCCTGACAGCATGGGCCACCCGATGGACCCCTCCATATGCGGCCCCGGCGGTTTGCCGCACGGGCCGGGGCCGCAAATGGTCACGGCGGTACCCAGTCGCAGGGGTACCGCTGGCTGGCACCCGCCCGGTCGTCAAAACCTGGAAATGCCTACCGCCCACCTGGAATCCTAAAACGCCCACTAGTGGGCGGTAGGGACCAGGTTGACGACCCATGCTCTAGCCACACATATTACACCACAAACACAGCACAACTGAAACCGACCAATTCACGCAAAACACCACACCACAATCAGCTTACTCTACACACACGCAATCCCACAAGCAGGCACATGCACAATACGCTTTCCTGACCCTTTTGTCTTCTAGTATCCCACTTATTGAGACACCAGTGACATGTCACAAGTACATGTTAATAATTTTGCTTGTGCGTCCCAGAACAAACACTGTGATTCACAAATGCCCGAGCCAAATTTTTTTTTTTACTTCCTCCTGTCAATAGGAAAGTTTGCTGGACGGACATTCCGATTGCCATCTTTGTTTGAAAAATACATATTTGTTTCCAAATATAGCCTTATTTCATATTTTAGGATATGCCTTTCCAATTATTTCACATTTTTGGATAACATTTGAACATTATTTTATATTTTGATATATATTGTTATGTGTGATGTATTTTTTTTATATATAAAGGCACATCTTGTGCCATAGGTTGCTGACCTGCTGACCCCCTACTAATACCATCTCACTGACTTCTATTTCTGTATCTTATGTTTTATTCTATACTGTGTACTTGAACGAGAGACATACATAAAATATATAACGAGAGACATACATAAAATATATAGATATTCATTAATATCCTAGCTGTTAAATAGTTAATACAGTGTATCATTCCTCATTTTAACTACTCACTCACCCATGAAATACTGACAGGTTTATTTTCTTTAATAATGAATGCTGTAGAAGAGAACCATCTCAGACTCAATTATGCCAAATTATGTGCAAAAATATTATACTAAATTGTATTTTCCATAGACCTGTTGGCTTGTAATAAAAAAAAAAAAGAGGAGAGGAATGTTCAATCAATAATTAAAATTTATTTTCTGAAACTAGCAATCACCTATGAATTGTTATGTGCTGCTGGGAATAAACACATGAGATTATCTTGTTAGTATTGAATTGCTGCTGAATATATTGACATAATAACAACATTTACTCCTGGGCTTGGGGTGGAGAGAGCACCCACTAGACAGGGAATTCACTGTAATGCTAATTCAGAGGGCCCTAGAGAGGGACATAGAGCTTGAGTTCCGAGGGCGTGGCCTCCCTGTCAATCACTTGAGGCGGGATGTGGACTGGGGACAGGGAACACGTGGCGTCATTTTGAAAGGGCGCCGTCCTAGGGCCGTGAGTAATGACGAGGGGGAGTAAGGGCAGTCTGCTCGGTAGTGTAAGATCTTGGTGTGAATAGGTAGGTGATAGTGAGCAATAGTGATTTTACCATAGATTTGTGAGTATTAAGGACTAGTTATATATAGATATATATTGATATAGAGGAGGGGAGATCAAAATTACAAAATAATGCAGACTATGTTTTCCTCGATGCACTGTCAACTAGGCCACAACCCCACAAAAGCTGGAGGGCAAAATGGCTTTATTATTATTATTATTAATTTTTAATTAGAATTTTAGTACAAGATTCAACGTTTTTAAAGAAATCTATTCTTGCTGTAATTTGATTCTTCAATAATTAATTTAAAAGGGGGCTTCGAGAGGTGTGTGCGCAAACCTGGAAGGATTGACAGGAGAGCATCTATGAGTATTTACAGCTTTAGACTGCTGTCTGGTCTTATGAATGCTCGTTATTTACAGTGGTAACTTGAGCACTTAAATGTTAAGAAAAGATCAGCTTTAAATATCTTTACAATATTAACACAAAATATTTTTTTGTATTGTTAACTAAATTAAGAGCTGCCATAAACAACATACAGGCTGTGGTTGATTTTTGACACATGGCAAAGCCCTAGATTATATATATTTATATTATATATTGGTGGAAAAAAGAGCCAGGGAATCAGCACAGTAGAGATGTTCTCCAGTCCAAATTCGGATAGGCTGATATGTAAAAGAAAGTATGCAGTAAGAATATAGTTTAGTTATGGGGGATGTAGTCCACAACATCTGTAGTGCCAAAGGTTGCCTATACCTTAGTATATTTATAGTTTGGGGGAGATAAATAAAAGAAATGCACTTACAGTTTTATGGAACTGATAGTTATATAGTCAGATCCATAAAACTGTAAGTCAATTTCTTTTATTTATCTCCCCCGAACTCTAAACATACTACACCATATTCTGCACTTTATCGTCCTTTCTTCTACATATTGGCCTATCCGAATCTGGTATGGAGGACATCTCTACAGAGCTGCTTTTTTTCCACCAATACTTACCTACGATCAGAAAGGAGAGATTCTGGCTTAGGTTGTTCAAGCTGCCTACTTCGAACTCTAAACAAGCGCTAGAAACCATACAGTGTAAGCAGTATTATATATTTAGCTTCAGCATATATACTTCCCAATAGGTATACTCAGAAAGCACCATAAACAGTAAATCACCTAATTGATTTTAATTGTGCAATATTAGAGAGAGTTTTGGCTTCATATTGCAGAATGCCTTCAGCAAGCCTGCTACTAAATGCTTTATTTATAGAAAATATTGGAATTTGTTTATTAACATCTTCATGACAGATGATGTGCCAGTAGCGTCATGAAAACATTGTATTTTCCTAACAACTGAACAGCAATCAGTTCCCCCCCCCCCTAAACAGAGTGTTATACAGTTAAATTCTATAGACAAGCCAAACGTTGAGGGAAGGGGGTAAACTGTCAGCTAATATTGTATATTTTAAAAAAAGGATTTGGATTATTAAAATCTGATAAATGATACATGTGGTGTTGTATAAAATATTTCTCTGCAGGACATCTGAAACGTATTGGGATGGAGATGCTTAATTGTTCTCCAAAATGCTTGACACCACCCCATAGTGAATCTCTGCAAACGTTAATACCATCAGAGGAGGAAAAATGTGGCAGCCCACTGGGATTATTTGAAAAATTTCGAATTGATGATTTTCCAGACCCTGGGGTTGACATTAGTCCAGATTTACATCTAGTGACCCATGAGGATGTTCCAGGCATTACTTGTGAAATAAAGACAGATAATAAAGTGAATGATCCTTCTCCTTGGGACTTGCACCCTGTCGTTGAAGGTGGAGTAGGCAATGGCAAGAGCATGCTGTGGGTAGTAAGTGCAAACACTCTCTTCCCGGTGAATAATGTGAGTGGAAAACTTTATTTCAATGGTATACACTTTCTATATTTAAAGGCGGCGTAATACTTGAAAAGTGGGATATCATATGGTGTCTTATTATAGGTTAAAATCACATGCATAATGTATAGCATATGTAGCTTAGAGAATATTTAGCATAAAAGTGGTAAAACGCTTGGACCTGAGGATATGCTTCTTTTAAACTGGAATGATGAACGTGGCAGGGAATCTAACTTTAAAATGTGTGCGGTAAATTTAAATGAGCTTTGGCTTTGCTGTCATGCATTCAGAAGAGTTTAATTTCATTCACCTGTATTGCATGAATTTCATGTGTTTATTCTATCAGTCTGTGGTCATCACGTAGAATTTTGTTGGCAATAATAATGCTCCTCCCATCAGTAGAGGGACAAATAAGTCCCAAAATGTTTGTATTTCTAATCTTTTCTATGCTAAATTACTTTGACCCCTTAAAGACCGAGGCAATTGTACAAGTTCTAATCAAAAGAAAACCTAGAATGTGAACTATATGTATGTTCAACCATAATTTACCTCTTTCAAATTAGGTACACCCACACTTATTATACATCATTTTGTTCAGGAGAAACAGGGCTTTCATTTCACAGCATATTTATATATGAAACATAATTTAAAAGGGCACTGTAGTGTGAGGAACACTAACATGTATGCCTGACACTGTAGTTCTAAAGCCACCATTAAAGTGCCCGGCCCCCTTATCTTGGATTAGAAAGGTGATATACTTATCTTTTTCCAGCGCCGCATAAGGCTCTTTGCCTATAGTCCCAACCCCGATTTGCCTAGAAAAGCCAAACCCACATGTCAGTTCCAATGTCAGTCTCTTTTTCAGTTTTTACACATTGAAATTTGCCGGATTGGTTTGCTGGGCCTATGTTGCCTTTGAGACTGTATGGCAGCCCAGAAATGAAAATTAGCAGACAACACAGGGTATTTAATATGGATTATGTCCAGTCTATTTTAATAGCCACCTAGTCACAAACCCTAGCCAAAATTAGTGTTCATATTTTTTTTTCCCCACAAAAGCCTGCTCTTTGACTTGTGTTATTAACCTGCCCTTTAACTGGTGTCATTGTCATTATATGTTTTACTGCTTACAAGTGTCTCAGAAGTACAATACTTGCAAATTAAAGTCTCTGGACTTTTTGCTTAGGTTGTCAGGCAAGCACCTCATATTATGATGAATAAAATCTCATAATTATGTAAAAATAATAGATAAATATACACATAAAATATATATGTATATATACACCAAGACTAGACAAATCCCAGGTTGTCTAAAAAATTTGCCCTGGTGCCTGGGAACTGTCAGCTCTTTAGTTAAAGAGGCACTATAATGGCTGAATCCCGTTTTTTTTTAACTCCCCTCCTGACTCCACTACATCTAATTGACCCCCTAGTCACTCCCAAATGCCCCTAAGCCCCCCATATTACCTAGTTTCTAAACTTTATTTTCTGCCCCGACCTATGTTCTCTGGGCGCTGCCATCTTTGTGTGGTTAGATGAATGCCCTGTGGGACATGTCATCTGCCCACACTAGATAGCGCTATGAAATTCCCGCACATGCCCAGTTAAAGGGACACTATAGTCACCTGGACAACTTCAGCTTAATGAGGTTGTTCAGGTGAGAACTATAGCTCCCTGCAGCCTTTCTCATGTAAACACTGTATTTTCTGAGGAAAATACAGTGTTTACATTGAAAGCTAGGGACACCTACAGTTGCAGTCACTCAGACTGCCGCCAGAGGGACTTCTGAGATGATTGAGGCATAAAACACCTCAATCCACTCAGATCTGCTGTCAGCAGAGCTCAGGGTAGCTCTAGCAGCACTGTGCACGATCATCCTGTCTGCGTGGGAGTGGCTTGAGCGGACAAGCTGAAGACCGGAGACCGAGGAGGAGGGTAGGATTCAAACTGTAAGTAAACTTATATAGTGAGTGTGGGTGGGTGACTGAGGGTGAGTGGGTGACTGAGTGTGGGTGGGTGACTGAGTGTGGGTGGGTGACTAGATGGATATGGATGATGGGGATGGATATGGATGATGGGCATGTATATGGATGATGGGAATGGATGGATATGGATGATGGGAATGGATGGATTTGGATGATGGATATGGATGATGGGGATGGATATGGATGATAGGGATGGATGACGGGGATGGATATGGATGATGGGGATGGATGATGTGGATGGGGATGGATATGAATGATGGGGATGGATATGGATGGTGGGGATGGATATGGATGATGGGGCTGGATGGATATGGATGATGGTGATGGATTGGGGATGGATATGGATGATGGGAATGGATGGATATGGATGATGGGGATGGATATGGATGAGGGGGATGGATGGATGATGGGGATGGAAATGGATAATGGAGATGGATGGGGATGGATGGATATGAATGATGGGGATGGATATGGATGGAGAAAGAGTTTGTGTGTATGTCTTTAATTTTTTACTACTTGTGTGTTTGCATAGAAACACTATATATATAGAGAGATCTCTATATATAGTGTTTCTATGCAAACATGCAAACACACAGTTTGGCTGAGGAGGGGGGTGGGTATAGAAAGCGAGCTGAGCTGTCAGACAGCTCAGCTCGCGAACGCGCATTCCGTGCACATGCGGTTGAGCGCTGAGTTTCTTCATAGGGTGGCATTCAATGCCGCTCCATGAAGAATGCGATTGGTGCAGCGCGAAACCGCGCATCCGCACCACATCGCGATAACGCTTCTCATTTTGACGAAAAAGGGGGCGTGGCCTAGCAGGGATCTCGGCGCTGGAACGGAGGTAAGTTTTATTATTAATAAAAGCAAGAAGAAGGCTGGGGGACCTGTCTTTCTTGCGTTTATATGTTGACTATAGTGTCCCTTTAAACACTTGGGCATGCGAACGGGAATTTCATCTATTCATTCATTCGTCAGAAAGACGAATGAATGAATGCAAATGTCAGACGAACAAACAAACACTGAATATTGGTGTTCATTCAGTTTATTACAAGGAGGGAGCTACCGTGGCTCCCTCCTTGTAAAATGTCAAAATAGAAGCGGCAGAAAGCAGTGCTCCGCGCCACTTTCAAAGCCCCCCAGGTCCCCTCTCACTCTATGGGCCCCCACCCCTGAGCGGTGGGTGGGGGCCATAAAGACAATGAGGTCCTCCCACCTATTGTCCTCCCCCCCAGCCCCCACCCATGAGTGGCTGGTGGGGGCTCTAATTGAGAATGAGGGGGAATAGACCTATTGTCACCCCCCCGGCCCCCACCCCTGAGCAGCGGGTGAGGGCCCTAAATGAGAATGTGGGGGGGGGGCCTATTGTCCTCCCCCCAGCTCCCACCCCTGTGCGACGGGTGGGGGCCATAAAAACAATGAGGGGGAGGGCCAATTGTCCCCCCCCCTGCCCCCACCCCTGAGCGGCAGGTGGGGGCCCTAAATGAAAATGAACCCCCCCAAAGGTGTCTAGGGGTCCCCAAGCCCCTAGTCACCCCCCCACCCAAAACAAAAATTAATAATACCCTACCTACCCCCCTGACCCTAAAAATAGTGAGGGGGGAATAAAAGAAGTACCTGTAAAAAAATAAAATAAAACTTACCATTTGATGTCTTCTTTTTTCTAAAATCTTAATTTTTTCAGCCACAAAAAAGGCCGAATAAAACCATAATACACGTCGAACATGTAAAAAATAAAATAAAAAACCAGAGCGCAAAAAAAAATAATCCGCCCTGACATTATGCTCAGAGCACTCTGATTGGTTGGCTTGGAGTCCAGACAATCAGAGTGCTCTGTGTCATTTTACACAGCGTGGGAAAATTCCAAAGCACTTTATTACGCTTTGTAAAATGACTCATAACACTCTGATTGGCTGGCTTGGAGTCCAACCAATCAGAGTGCTAGTCATTTTTAAAAAAAAGTATTTTATTGAGTTTTGTTACAATAACAAAGGATATCGTTACAATAACAAAGGGTATCACTGTGTACAATCAATGTTCGTAGAAGACAGATCAAACTTACTCATCTTGGAAGGAACTCATCTTGCATCTTGTTTAATTAAACAGCAACAGTATGACTGTGTGCTCCAACTGGATTAGAGTCTTAAATCATGATATGTACCATCACAGTCAACCCTTTAGCATAAATGAAACAGTATAACTAGGGGGTAGGGAAGGTTGGAAGAGAGGTGAAAGGGGGGCAGGGGGTACCGTAACCGAAAGGATCCTTTTGTCAGCATTTTGTATTCCACCTAAGCAGAGTCATTGATAGGTGGGTACGTGGGTATCAAGCCGATGGGATGTGACTTGTTCGCGTGTATGGACGTGGGTTGTGGATCTAGGCTTTTTCATGGCCCTGTCTGTCGCCACATTTCCCATTTTTTCCATGCTGTTGCCCAGAATTTGTTTGCGTTCCTTAGCTTTCTTGACGCGATCTCATATGTCTTAGTGGTGTCTATAGTTTCTAGGCATTTGGTATGCTAGGTGTGGCCTTGTTGAGCCACGATCTACTGATAGTTATCAGTGCCACTATAATAATGTGGTATGCTAGGTATGTGTCTGGTTTTTGCATCTTAGGTGGCACTGCCAGTAAAATGTATGTTTCTGGTGTGTGTGGTAATTTAATGCCCGTGGGGCCTTCTATGGTTTTAGGTTCGGACAATTCCACCATATGTGTGGAATAGAGTGCTAGTCATTTTACACAGCATGGAGAAGTTCTTTGGAATTTTCCCACGCTGTATAAAATGACACAGAGTTTTAATTTTTTTGGCTTCACCATTAAAGTTTAAAATTAGTAGAGGTTCCTTATTCTCTGAGGGACAATAAGGAGGAAGAGGAACCTCTACTAATTTTAAACTTTAATGGTGAAGCCAAAAAAATTTAATCCATTATCAACAAATACTGGCATATACAAAGATAAAAAAGATAAAGTAGTGCTAGATTTTGGAAAAAGTAATTAGTGCTGCTAACAATCACCAAGTGCAATGTCACTATATTACACTTAAAAACACGTGATAAAACAAAGTATAAAGTGATTAAGCGCACATAAAGTAATGAATTTACCTCATAGAATATATATAAAAATATATAACATAGGTTCCTCTGGTAGAGCAATTATTTAACCTATATAAAATAAATATACATAGTGTAATCTGTATTTTTATAAAATATAAAATATAGAAGTAGTCTGTAAACTCACAATCTTTTGAGCCTATTAAAATTTGGCTCTGGACTTACGGGGCATTTCATCTCACTCCAGGAGATAAGTGAAGAAATATACTCAGTAGTCACATCCACAGGAACTCAAGAACTTAGTGATATCAGCAACAAAATTTCCAGGCTCCCAGGTGACAAGTATAAAAAGTATTTATTTAAACTTTTGTATATAAAATAAAAATATATAGATAATATATATAATATATATGGAAGGCTTTGCCTGTAATTGTGGGAGGAACTATTGGTCCTATTTAAACTCAGTATCCCCTGCTTACCTGTCGTCGACGATCTCGGAAGTTCTCTGTTTACTTGCGGGTTGACAGGACCCTGACGTCAATTTTCCCTCCCGCCGGCAGTTCGTACAAACATTTGCTTTCATGCTGAGTTTCGTGAGTATAGAGGAGGAAAGTCCACATACGAACAGGCTAACTGTAAGTCATTTAATTTACACAAACGCACCTAATATCAGTTCGTTAGTCGCGGCCGTTCGTTTAAACTTTCATGTTCTATTTCGTTTTAAAATACTCCTTCCTGCACTTCGTTTAATATTTCGTCTGTTTCCCTCCCCAATTATGTCTGCTCTGCTCTTTTTCATATACTACGTTTAGAATTTCCATTCATATGGAATCAGACGAACGGCACATCACGGCTCTCATGGACTGTTATACATAATTAGAGGCTATTAAGTTTGAGCAAATAATCACTTACTAACCCTCATAAAGGCTCCGTTTCTCTAAATCCTTCATGTGCATTCCCTAAAAGGTTGAATCTCGTTTCTCTTGCATAGTACTGTATAAACATTGCTGTTTAAACTAACTTAGGTAAATTTGATATGACAATATTTTGCTAGATTTATTCCCATCTAAGGGTTACGTTTCTCCTTCCTAATGTCAGCCAGCTTAGTCTCTGTTGTGGTATCTTGTTCACTTAGGTCATTCACGGATTTGGTCACTTGCTCAACTATGGCAACTGTGGCATATAATCTACTTTCATTTTCTCTAATGCATTACGTTTCTTTTATATGGTCTTGTTCAGTTAAAATGCCGGTTTTAAGCTTCTAGTTAATTAACTTATGGTTTATTTTCCTTCCTTTCTTAAAAGATACTATGGTTACAGATATTGGTTGCAGCGGTTCTGTCATAAAAAAACCCCCCCAAAAAACAAACAACTCTGCAATTATTTAAAGAGGTAGATCTCTAGGTTAATGTCTCCCTATCCCTCTCTTTTTTTTCTTGTTTCTGGTATAACCAGGACTGTTAATTTAAAACAAGTTACGGTTTGTTTCCCTTAAACAATAGTTCAAGTTTCCAAGCTTCCCAAATTCTACCCAAATAGCAAAATCGGTTAGTATTTAGTTTCTTTCCCAGTTATTGTTTTTGTAATTTCTCTACGAATACTTGGGGGGGGGGTCAGGTTATAACTCATTCATTATGGCATGTTTTAGGAACAAGTGGGGGTCATATAAGTACGGAGGCTACGCCTTCTACGACTACCACAAGTCCTTCGCTTCAAGATCTGCTGCGTCACTGGCCCAATATAATACTCCTACTGACTGGGGCCAATTAGACACAGAATTATTTTGTAGACATTTTGCGGGTCTTAAAACACCATCATGTGCAATATGTTTCTCAGCTGCTCATACTGTTAACTTCTGTCACAGTAACGTGGCAATACCTTCCACTAGCAATGCCAACCCAGAATTTCAACCCAATATGTCCCAAAGATAATTGAGAGATAAACTAGGCAAGCCTATCATTTTTTCTTGGGAAGGCTTAAGTCTGTAATAACAATGCTGGCGGATGTAGTTATAGTGCTTGCAGACTCCTTCACGTGTGCTCACTTTGTTTCAGAGCACATGCTAAAACAATGTGTCCAAACAGATTTTACCCAAAAAGATCTTTAACACCAATAAACGTACCTAATTTGCAATGTTACCTGACTGATTATCCTTCTTCAGATCTGGTAGACTTTTTCACCTCTGGTTTCTCTATTGGGTTTTACATGGGTTTTGTTGCACTCCCCACAGGAATTCTAGAATGCCCCAACCTACGATCTGCACTCACAGACCCAAGTAGTCTGCATGTACTCCACAATAAGTAAATCGAGAATGGTTTCATAATAGGGCCCTTCACTACCCCACCTTTCACTTCTTGGAGAACAAACCCTCTAGGCATAGCTACAGTGAAATTTAATAATAAAAAAGACTCATCATCGATTTTTCAGCACCTCACTGTTCTACTACACCTAGCTTAAACGCACTAATACCGTCCGAGGATTACTCATTACAATATGCAAGAATAGACGATGCCATACAAGCTATCAACTCCGGCAAGGCAGCTTGGTTAAGTAAAACAGATATTACAAATGCATTTAAACTACTACAAATTCATAAATCACTCTGGCATCTGCATGGCGTTAAGTGGGAGAACACTTATTATTTCACAACTAGACTAACTCCAAAAGTAGCCCAAAGATTTTCGATATTTTCGCTGAAACATTGACTTGGCTCTTACTTAACAAAAACAGATGTCCGGTAGTGATTCACTATCTGGATGATTTTCTCTCCATTGAACCACACCACTTCGCACCATGCAGTCTACATCACATGCTTTCACTATTTGAAAATCTAGGTGTTCCGGTAGCCCCAGACAAAACATAAGGTCCCAACACCGAGATAACGTTCCTGGGGATCACACTAAATTCAGTTTCCATGCAAGCTAGCCTGCCTCAAGAAAAGGTAGATAGGATTTTAACACTTATTGACATCTGCACCTCACAAGGGTCTTGCACCAGGAAAGAACTACAATCACGTCTAGGTTCACTCAATTTCGCGATGAGGAATATTCCTTAACCCCTTAAGGACCAAACTTCTGGAATAAAAGGGAATCATGACATGTCACACATGTCATGTGTCCTTAAGGGGTTAAGGGAGGTCTTTCATTTCTAGAATTCTCTCTCTCCTACACGGTCTCCCCGATGACGACTCCAGAGCTAACTTAGACGAACCAGCTAGGGCCGACTTAAGAACTTTGCATCTCTACTTATCCTCTTAGAATGGCAGGTCCTTATTCGTTCCCCCAATCTCTGACGATTCCCCTGTAATTTGGACTGATGCAGCAGGAGCCATAGGTTACGCAGCTATTTTTGGCAATAGCTGGGTATATGACTCTTGGCCACCAGAAACTTCCTCATTAGAAAATTTCAACAAGGCCTCAGCACTGTTTGAAATTTTCCCTATTCTATCCGTAGCACAAATATGGGGCAAGGAGTGGAAAGGTAAATCAGTTAGGTGCTTTTCAGACAACTTAGCAGCATGTAACATTATAAATAAAGGCTGCTCTCAGTCCCTTACAATTATGAACTTAGTAAGGAAACTTACCTGGTTAGCGGCAAATCTACAGTTCAGTCTAAGTTGTATCCATGTACCAGGCATTCAGAACAACGCAACTGACGCATTCTCACGTTCTAATTTACAAAAGTTTTTCAGAATTCATCCGACAGCAAACTTGCAGCCCAAAGAACCTCCACAGTTCACAGAATTAATAATGCTTTGAATACCCTGTTAAATCACAGTAGGTCGCTTGCACAAGCTGGTTTATCAATCAATACTAAAAAAGCCTAAGCCAGAGCATATGATCTGTTCAAAAAATGTGTGCGTGATTATAATGTAATAAATGTTTTTTCCGTAGAAACCATGGTTGCGTTCACAACATTTTGCCACATCTCGATAGTATCACTAATCTGGTAATCAAATCCGCAGCCTATATAGATTTTTACGGTTTCCTGAGACCCAAGGCATTTTCCGTGGAGAAAGCATCCAACTTTAAGTCATGCCTTAAGAAAAATCAATTACTTAAAGTAGACAACCATTATATCCTGTCAATCCCTCATACCAAAACTAGCCAGACTGGCCCCCCAGTAGAGATAAAGTATTACCTTACCTCTACCAAGTGGTGTCCAATTCAAATATTGGATAACTTAGTTAAGGAACAGTTTACAGCTAACCTCTGAATTCCCACTATCAGCCATTCAAGGGAAACCCCCTAACCACCAAACCAAAAATGTAAAATCTTGTTTATAAGTTGCAAAACAAGATCAATGTTTCGACCTCTTGGTCTTTATCAAGATTTTGATTAAGATCGAAACGTTGATCTTTAAATTATTATTTTTATGTATATATATAAATACAAAATATAATTCTAAGTGTATTTTGATATCTATATATTATATATAAATATGCTTATAATGCAATTACATATATTTATAGACATTTATTTTAATAATGTTATTTTATTTTACAATATGTTGTAAATTAATGAAAGCGTCTCAGTAATATATTATACATATATAATACACATATAATTTAATTATATATGTGTAATATATTAATGAGATACTTTAATTAATTTCTAATATATTATACATATATAATACATGTATAATATATTATTAAAATACTTTATCATTTTTTAATACTTTATTCCACTTTAGGGAAATGCCTGACTACCAAGGCAGTCCCCCTGCAGGCAGTTTTTCAGACTTACATTCCAGCCATGTGATCACGGCATCATCGCAATCAAATAGCCCAGGACGTCTGGACTGGCAACAGTGGACTGCCTGGCTTGTCATACAGTCCCCCTTGACCAGGATCAACGTGGATCGCGTCCGAATAAAAGTTTATTTGGGCAGCGGGGCTGCAAATCATTAGGGCGTTAATGGGTTAAAGTGAACGGGTGTCACTGGAAATGATGATACTGAACAGAACATTTTCATCTAGATATATCACAATCCAGTTCAGTCCATGCATAGCTAAGGCACACATTGCAATTGAGGATAACTATTTTGGATTCTCGACTTCTGCTATGCTCAATGGTAGAAAAAGGCAATATTTATGACGAACATTTACAGGGAGCCAAGATAAAGGTGCCAAGATCCCGATGTGAAGGGTGGATTTCTACATTTATTTTTTATTCTTCAGATTTCACAAGATCATATTTCGTATATATAGAAGATAAGTAAACATATTAAAGTGGGAAGTGACAATTTCCCTTTAAAGAACATAAATGCCTGTTCATCTCAGTTTTATCTACTTCACTTCATTGAGACGATGTTTAATTTTTGGCATCATTAGGAATTCTTTTTTCTTTTGAAATCAATATCTCAGGAATTATATTTGCTGCATGTGCATACTTTTCAAAAGGCTTAAAGCAACACACTGAACAACATATTATAACATATAACAATTGCAGCTCTAGTAATTATGTTGCCTAGAATGCCCTGGCGCTATCCCGTGATTTGATTTCAAACAGTTTAAGAATGGTTAGCCCAGTGAATCATTATCATCTGTTAACGTTTTAATTCTGCATTATTAATGAACCCAAGGTGGGGGTAATCCCAAGGTGCTTGGAAAAGCTACATTTTATATCAGGAAATATTATATTAAACCAGGGGACGGCATCTACAGCGAGCTGTAGTGGTTATGATGCTTAGTTCAAGTTAAAGGGACACTCCAGGCACCCAGACCACTTCTGCTCATTGGAGTGGTCTGGGTGCCAACTCCCACTACCCTTAACCCTGCGAGTGTAATTATTGCAGTTTTTCATAAACTGCAATAATTACCTTGCAGGGTTAACTCCACCTCTAGTGGCTGTCTATTAGACAGCCACTAGAGGGAACTTCCTGGTTTCTAGCACAGGAAACCTGTGCTAGAGCGTCGCTGGACGTCCTCACGCTGTGTGAGGACCTCCAGCATCGCTCAAAACCCCATAGGAAAGCATTGAAATGATTTTTCAATGCTTTCCTATGGGGAGACGTAATGCGCATGCGCGGCATTTCCGCGCATGCGCATTAGGTCTCCTCGGCCGGTGGGCGAGATCAGTCTCGCCCACCGGCCGACGCAATCACAAGGAGGAGCGTCGCGGAGGAGGAGACAGCGGCGAGGGACATCGCCGCTGCCTCAGGTAAGTCACTGAAGGGGTTTTGGTGGGGATTGGTGGGTGGGAGGGAGAGGGACCCTCCAGTGCCAGGAAAACGGATTGTTTTCCTGGCACTGGAGTTTCCCTTTAAGGGTTGTTTTCGCTTTCAGTATAGGCAGCTGTAATCTACAGACTGATAGGGACACTCCCTGCACAACAAACACTACAATTTGCTGTTGTTCATTATGGTACCAGGAATGCTGTAACTACAACAACTAAACTGAACAACTAAACTGAAATATGATAAAATAAATATTTTGAATTACTTTTCGCAAGCTGCACTAAAGGTGCACACTTTAGTATTGCCAAACCTGTGAAAAAAAACATTTCTTCTTTTTTTGCATTTTGTTTTATAATAAATTAAGATCTATCTATCTATCTATCTTTCTCACATTAAATTAAAGCCCACTTTGACCTTTACAAAACTGTATATAAAATGTGTTTGGGCAATAAATCAAAAAGATGGAAATTGCGGTTGAACACACACAGAACAAAAATGCAGAAATTGCTTTGGCGCTTAAGTGAAAAACATGCAAATGAAGCTTGGTCCTTAAGGGGTTAAATGCTTAGACCTTTTTATGATGTCAATGTAATACTAAAATAGATTGGTTTCTCTCTTGTGTTGCTGTTGCTGTATAAACACTATCTCTCCTGCAGATACTCTGGATATAGTCTCTGTCCAACGTGTTACATAACTAACATGACATCTTGGGACTTGTTTATGCACCAGTATTTTATACCTTTTTTGTCTCCCTGCACACAGTTGCTTAGAGATCTGCTAAGCTTTTCCTTCCATGCACCGTGTCTTGTGTGACCTGTGTCCACCCGGAGCACAGTATTGTTAAAATTCTACTTTTGACAGCACAGTGGTACATTGTGCATTTCTGGTAGTTAAATGTAGTATGACAAAGCATGGAACTGTCATTTGAACTGTGCAATATAAAACTTTGTAATATTTTTGCAGTGTTAAATTCACTTCTCGTGCCAGTCTTCCTGACAGCCGCTAGAGATGCTTTCTCTTCTAGGTGGAGTAAAATTTCACTAAAGTGAAATTCAAATTTAAGACCAGAGTAGCCGCACTGGAATCATAACTGACATTGGCTATTTTGACCTTACATTTGAAATTCATTTTAGTAAATAACCCTGCTGGTCTGAGAAGCAAATGCTGCTGGTAGTAGCATTTGATTGGTTGAGCGAGGTGTTTGGTTGAACATGCATACCTCCAATCCAATTCTTCTCTATGACAAGCAATGGATTGCAGGAGATGATAACGTTTTTGAAGGTGGTGCTTGTGGCTGCAGCGGAGGAGTCCAGTGGGTAATCTTTATTTTGCTTATTTTTTTTTAAAAGGAACCTAATAATAGTTTTTTTTCCAGGACTATAGGTTCCCTTCAGTCTTTCTTTTGCCAGCACAATGTTTTCAGGAGCAGCTCTACTAGAAAATCTGTTCAGTCTGGTCATCTGTCACTCCTTGTGCAATCTGTAGGTCATTTGTAAGATTACGCTAAACAAACATAAAAAACAGGGCTTCAAGAAAATCAGTTTTTGGTTAAGAGTAGCCCTTCCTTTCCTGACTACCCCCCTTTAAAAAAAAAAAAGGGGGGAGGGGAGGGGGGTAAAACTTACCTTCCTTTCCAGTGCTGAGGATATAAGTTCTCGTTCAGCCTCATTCTACTCCCCTGATGTAACTCCGCTAGCCGGAGGGGGATCCCTGTCAAGGAAAATTAGCTGCTGTTTGGACATAGGCGGCACAGAAGAGGGGACATGCAGCTATTGGATGATAGCTGTGTTTGTGCTTTCAAGAAATGTGTGACAAAACCTAAAAAAAAAATGCAGACAAAACCTAAAACAGCACAGAAAGGATTCAAAAGTAAGGGCAGAGCCTTCAGAGTGAATGGAGGTAAAATCACAGTAAGTCATGTAGGTTGATGTAAGTCGGTTCATGGTTTTCAGGAATAGTAAACATTAAATACTAACCAGGGTCAGAATACCAGAACAAAGTGTAGTCAGGTCACAGCAAAGTCACTAAACAAAATCAGTTTATATGTGCTTAAGGTTGTCTAATGCCATTAAAAGGGCAGCGAGCTTCCATGATCCCAAGCTAAAAGGTCTACTCAACCCCATAACACCTTCATCTCAATGTACTGTCACTCTCAGTTGGTGGCCATAGGTAAGCTGTGAATGTCAGCTAATGCTCTCGGCCGAACATTGGTTGCCGAAATCAAATCTTCAGCATCAGTACAGTGGTAGGAGGCAGTTCCAGGGGTGAAAATTCAGGTTAAAACTGTTCAATAACATTTATTCACACTCTGTTCTGATGATATGTGATGTAAAGCCCCTTTCTTTATCACTTTGGAACTCCCTACTAAAGAGTTTTTATTTACTAAGGTAGTTGGCCTCCTAAAATAGATTTAAGTATGTTAAATCGAGCTTTTACAATCCATTGCAAGGAATATAATTTAGTGTAATCAGCTGCCTTATGAGTCAGATTAACTATTGTCCCTAAATTGCAGATCTTTGTATGTATAAAAATAATTACACATCAATAATTATGATTGTAATTTGTCTAGAAATATCTACTGGGCTTCTTTCTCTCTATTTAATAAGGTCAGGGTTCACCTCTCTTTTTCTGTTGTGTCGTTTTATATGATTAGACTCTCAATGTTCACAGGCAGAATTATGTATATCATACATATACAAATATAAAATATGTGGAAAGAGTATGCCTGAAATTGTGCCTATATAAACCCAGTAACCCCTCTTACCTGTTGTCGTCGATTTCAGAGTTTCCCTCCCACCACACCCTCTATTATTCATATTAACATACCAGGTGGGCCCTCTTTCTTACAGGCCTAACCTCTCGTCGGTTGCGGCATACATCAACCGACTCTTGCTTTCATCAAATGTACATTTATTAATCATACGCCCCATTTATTATCCTGTACACAAATATATATATATAAACTAATGTTCATTTTACTTTATCATAGTGAAATAGGCAAGCTTGGACTCAAGTGCCAACTAGCTGCATTGATGTTTTTGCAGATACTCATCTAAATGTTTATTGACGCTATCATGTGCAAGTGTAGAGTCAACAAATACAGGGTCAGTTTGCAAATCGCTGTTTGACAATATGTGCTGGGAAACAGTAGTAGGGGACCTTAACCTGTACAAGTAACATGTAGACATTTCACATGAATTAGTTGGAAAATGTACCGTATATACTCGTGTATAAGCCAAACCAAATATAAGCCGAGGCACCTAATTTTACCACAAAAAACTGGGAAAACTTATTGACTCAAGTATAAGCCTAGGGTGGGAAATGCAGCAGCTACTGGTAAATTTCAAAAATAAAAATAGCCAATATTAACTTAAATTGTTCTGAGGTCCCTATTAACCCTGAAATGCCCGAGCGAAAATCAATAAATTGATACAGCTGTGCTAATATAAGCCTTGGGGAGTTCAGCATGCTACATCATATGTCACTGACCACACTGGTAGATTACAAGGAGCTGGAACTTGTTGTTCACAAACCTTTGTACAATACAGCTGTATCTGACTAGGGTTCTCTTGCTGTTACAGATGTTAAAGACTACATGTCACAGGATGCTCAGCATCACCAAACCTTGTGTTTTTTTTATAATGATAAGTGACAGTGTGATTGGGAAGCCAGATCAGGACTCACGCTGCTACAGTATCAAAGTCATCCAAACAGACTGCGGTTCCAGGCAGGTGGGCGAGTAGTGGCCACATACTACTACTTTGCCAGCACTCCTGAAGCCCCTACTCCGTTAATTTTCCCTACCCTCGTCACTTCCTGTGACCCGGCCGCACCGGACATGATGTTTCCCAGTTGGGGGAGGAGGTGTGCCGCGCTGCGCAGGCGCAGAAGTACAGGTAGGGGAAATTTACAGCCAGCGTACGGGGAAAAGATGCCACCTACTGCGCTTTCGCAAAACAGGCCAGCTGGACACGAGAACTTAAACTCACTCACTCGAGTATAAGCCGAGGGGGTCCTTTTCAGCATAAAAATGTGCTGAAAAAGTCTGCTTATACTCGAGTATATACGGTACTTTAATACTTTAAAGGGGCTCTTTTTACTCATTATTATTATTAAGAAGAACTTTAAGCATAAGCTTTTCCCTAGCATAAGGTCTGGAAGTACTGGAATTATCTCCATAAACACCATTTATTTGTGCATATATTCCTATTACAATAATCATCTTTTTTTTGTGACCCAGGGGGAAGACTTTCTCCAGCCTAATGGAGTGAAAGTCGTATTTTATGTATGTATTTCTGTTTCTGTTTTTGCGTCAGTTTGTGTATTTTGCTAGAGAAATGTTAGAGAAATAACAGAGAAAGACTGAGAAATTTGAGCATTTTAATAATGAATACAATTATAGATTGAAGGGACACTCCAACTTAAAACTTAATGCAAAATAAAGTTATCTTAGAAATTGTAATTCCAAATTTTTTGCATAGTAATGAGATCTTTTTCTTAACCTTTGTTCCACCTCAATGGTCTTTTTCTGTTATTCAAATTTTCTGCAGTTTTCTGTATTGAGTGTTCGACCTTCCACTTATCACAGATTATGCAAGTCCCCTTACTGAATTAAATGGTAGGAAAGGAACACTCCCACTTCTTCAATTAAGTTGTGATCGGGGTAGGGGTATCCTGGCCCTTTCTTACCGTAACTCCTGAAGGTGAGGCTCTGCATCCACAGAGGTGCCTGTCACCAGAGCACCCAGGTTGCGGGCTAAACCATGGCAAAACATCTAACCCCTAAAGGTAATACAGCGCCTGGACATTCCTTCCCTCATTACAGCTTAAATAAGCTTAGAGTGTTCCTTTAAAGCAGTGCTTGACAAATCCTAGGAGCCAGCTCGCCATGGCAACTAGAAATTTTGCCTTAGTGCCTGGGAATTGTCAGTCCTTTAGGTAAGGTGACTGCCCGCAGGAGCATTGTAAGCAGCGTGTGAGGGAGCATTGATAGTCCTGCAGTTCCTCTCTGCTCCCTCGTGCGCTGTTTTGTGATGCAGGGAGCCGGAATATGACATCACTCCAGCCCCGGCATCACAGCAGAGAGCGCGCAGGGTAGCAGAGGGGAACTGTGGGAAGGTTAGACAGGACCCTGGGTGAAGCATACACTCTAACTCTCCCAAATTTAGGGAGGCTGGATGGACTCAAATTAAAATAACAATATCAACTTGTGAGTGTGTGAGAACGTGTGTGTGTGTTTGTCTGTCAGTGTGTATGTCTGATTGTCAGTGTGTATTGTCAGTGTGTGTCTATCTTTTTCGTGCTTCTCCATAGGATTGGCTGAGACTGACAAGGAGGCAGATCAGGGGCAGAGCCAGCATGATTCAAACACAGCCCTGGCCAATCAGCATCTCCTCATAGAGATGAATTGAATCAATGAATATCTATGAGGAAAGTTCAGTGTCTGCATGCGGAGGGAGGAGACACTGAATGTTTGGATGCCTTTGAGGCAGCCATGACCCAGGAAGGATCTCTAACAGCTATCTGAGGAGTGGCCAGTGAAGTTATCACTAGGCTGGAATGTAAACACTGCATTTTCTCTGAAAAGACAGTGTTTACAGCAAAAAGCCTGAAGATGATGATTCTACTCACCAGAACAAATTCAATAAGCTGTAGTTGTTCTGGTGACTATAGTGTCCCTTTAATAAATGTAGCAACAGGCACTTTAGCAAGTAGCAGAAGAATCATGAAAAAGCTACATGTATGGAGTTACACCTACTTTCATAGGCATAAATTTGTCCAGTTTCTGTGTGCTTGAAGTTGCTTGTCTGTCTAATAAATATCTTCCCCTGACCCTATTTCTATGATTCTATATGGGCGTTTTTCAATATTTTAATCGTTTTCTACAGCAACATAAGTGATTGTGGCGAAACCAACCTCGCCACTGGGCCCTGGAGAAGCCTGTTTGCTAGCCTCCTACCTGCTGACTATGGCCCCTGGGTTATTTGGGGCATATTGTACTTTATATTGCTGCAACTGGCCCTTTCTTGCCTTTGGACTATGGACCAGACTTTATGGGAATGTGATACCCCAGATAGCTATACCATGGAGCCTATTCATAATGAATTGTACTGTGTGAGTAGGATCTGCGCGCTATTCGGTAGTTTTGTGCGCGCAGATCCCAGCTATCTGGGGATAGGTGAAATGTCTGTGTGTTATGTGTAAAAGGTGAATTTATGTATTTTAAAGTGTTTTACTGTCTTTGTGTCCCCATGTGCTTAATGGAGTCTGTCTCTGTGCTGGGAGATAATTGGATGACTTCTCCAGCACAGAGAAGGCCCTGGAAAGCTAGGGGTTTTAAAAGATACTTTTAGTAACTTTTGAACCCCTGGTCTAATCCATGCCATTTTTTAATATGTTGTTCCCCTGAATGGATTGATTGTGGATATGTAATTTTGTGTGAATGTGATGTATGGTTTTGAAGTTATAAATATTGTGTAAAAAGTATATTTTAAACTGTATGAATAATGGTATTATGTGTCACACTAAGGGGAGGGGATGTGTGGGAGGTAACATCTATGTCATTGGTTCTTTTATGCCTCCCCCTGGGTGTGGCCTGTATGTGTGAGTTGGAAATAAAAGCCAGGCTGGATGAGCCAGTCCAGAGTTCCTGTTTTTACCCTCAAAGTGATGTGTCGTCTCATTATTGGGGGGGAGGATTTATTGCATGCTGTTCCAGTTGACTGCTAGGAGTGCAAGCCTATTCGTATGGTTCCTATTCAACGGTCTACAGCATTCCTATGCTTGAGAAGGTTCATATGTTGCATCGGTTCGGTGATTGTGGTGTCTGCCAGAGTGCTTGGAGTCCTCAGGAAGCACTAGGAGCATCCATTAACGGAGGTACCAAGTCGGGGTGCCAGGCGATCCGTTACAGTGATTACATACAGACACTTTTTTTTTGCAAAAATCCCCCCACCCTGCGCTAAACATTTTTATGTTGGCCTTCACCTTCAGGGGGTTGGAGAGAGACAATAGGTGTAACTTATTGCCCCCACCTGCTGCTCATCGGTGGGGGCGGGGAGGTGGACAATAGGCCCCCCCATTGTAACATAAGTGCCCCCACCCGCTGTGTATGGGTGAGGGTGGGGGGTGGACAATAGGTCCACCATTGTAACTTAAGGGCCCCCACCCGCCTCGCATGGGTGGGGGTTGGGGGTGGACAATAGGTCCCCCCCTGTTGTATTTTAGGGTCCCCACCCGCGTGGGGGCCGAGGGAGGACACTAGGTGTCCCATTTAGTTTAGTGGCCCCCACTCGTGGTCCATGAGTAGGGGCTTTGTCCCCTCCTTTGATTATTTTTATAGGCGCTCCACTAAGGTGCACTTTATGAAAGTAGTGGGGGGTGTTTAGTAGACATGCCCCTACTCACGGTATAGCGAGTAGGGGGCATATTTATTACTAATACTAAGTAATATTTACTTAATATTAGTGAGTTTGGCTGAAAGACCAGTTTAGGTCTTTCAGCCTTTTAGTAGCTAGCTCCCTAATACCGTAGGACTTAGGGAGCTATCTACTCGCGGCACGAATAGGATCCGAACAAAAGTCCAGAATTTCGCCCTAAAATGAATGGACGAACTGTTCTCATTCTGTTAGGACTAAATTCGGTAGTTTCGCCGGCGTTCGAACTCCGAATGAAGCAGCAGGAGGAAGTTGAGAATTGTGAGAAAATTGCTTTGATCACAGGAAATGGAGCGGACTTTGCTTCTCCCCTGGGTCAAAGCTGGTCATGCGTAGGAAAAATACATGAGACAAAATAGTCCCTACTTTGTCTTATGTTTTAAAGAAAACTAGAGCAACCACGAAGAAATGAAGAACAGATCCTGAGAGAGGGAGAGAAGAGGAAGCGATTGAGGAAAGATAAGATCGGCATGACATTGCCGCTTTAAGGGTTCAAACCTTTTCTTTCTTACACTCTTTGATCTAAAGCACTTTGCAGATCAGGAAATGTGCAAATTCCTCAAATATTTTGTGTTTTTTTTTTAATTTTTAAATTTTATAATTGCTATAAGGTTTCTCTTGTAGCTGGTGATTAAGAACAGTGAGAAGGTACATTTGTGTTTGGTACTTGCTAAATTGGGGAAAAAAACTATTGATTTCATTGTTCGATTGTGTGATTTTTGAAATAGTTTTGTTAACTATTTATTCACTGGTTTCACACAAGAAGATGCCTTTGACAGTAATATATATATATATTTTTAAATAATTGCAGTGAAGCAGAACCTTGGTGATTGTGACAAACTGCCTTTTGTTACTGGGTTTTTATGTGACCAACTGCCCTTTGCCCTTGGCTTTTGGAGGAGCCTGATTGCCGGCCTCATGACTATGGCCCTGGGGTATATGGCCCTTTAAAAGCTATATTTGTGGGAATATTGGGACTTTTAAAAGATTGTTTCTGCCCCTTTGATTCCATGGGAGAATGTGCCTCTCCCCCTCCCCCTTTAATACGTATCCCATTGTTCTCCAGCATGGCATTGTCCCAGGGACACTGCCAGCCCAGTTTAAACTGGCTGCTTTGTCCCTCCTCAATCTCTCATCAGCCCTTGCAACACTTTAACCCCATGGCAAATTTACTCTGTTCGTGGGATCTGAACACTTTTCACCTATATTGGGCGCTCAGATCCGAGCTATCTGTGGGGGTTCTGTGGTATATAATAGGAATTATGTATTTTTATGCATTTTACTGTTAGCTTAAAATGGAGATATTTTCTGTAGATGGAAATTATTGAGTTTACTGCAGTTCCTTATGCCAATTATCTCCAGGATAGAGGGGAGGGATTTTACTGTGTACGTGGGAGTGTTATTTTGTTCCCATTGGTTTGTGTCCCTTTTGTCATAGTTTACCACCAGGTCCAGGGGGTGTGCCTCTGGCCTGAAAACTTGCATAAAAGAAAGCCCTTTGGTGCTGATTAAACAGATCATCTTGTATATTCATGAAGTTTCGGCTCATGTTTGGGGGATTGGAGAACTACACTCTGGGGATTGCTATAATCACTTTACTCCCCAGGGTATAATCACTAAACTCTGCTAAGAGCTTGTTCCTGTTCCTGCTCTCTGGAATTCGGAGAGGTTGACTTACTGTGTAGCAGAACTCCTCTGGCTGTCCAACACATTGTGGCGGACCTCGCCACGTGTTCTTGGAGGGTGCTGCTTGCCCGCCTCCTACCTTCTGACTATGGCCCTGGGATATATGGCATTTGAAAACACTGTTTGTGCCCTTTGACAAAACTGGAGATTGTGCACAAATATAACTATTGTCCATATTTTTTATGATTCCCTTCGTTTGTTGCACTGTTCCCCATGTGTTTCATCTCTTGGTTCGGCTGGATAGACTACCAGACAAACTGTGGAGTTACTGATTGGCCACCATTTCATGTATCAGAGGCACATGGTGAGAACAATGGATGAAGCACATGGTGAGAACAATGGATGGCGACGATTTTATCTCAAAGACACTGTTTTGACTTTTCTACACGGTGCCATCTCGCCGGTATTTGGTGCACAAAGATATCGTTCAGTAGTTTTAAACTACAGAACAGGGGACACATTGAACAGTAATTATTTTTCATATAGCCTGTATATGTTCTGCGGAATCTGCATTAAACCGTATCTTCCAAACTACTGAATGGATCTGGGTGAATTTTGGATATGTGGTTCACCCAGATCCCCCCCGGTTCCGAGGATATATGGGGTTATTGCATGTTTTGGGATCCCTATGATATGTTTTATAATACTGAATTTTCCTGCCTGTGATAATTAAGTTAGTCTATTGTGTTGAGATAATTGTATCACAGGCAGAGGGGAGGATTTCTGATGTAATGAATGGGAGTGTTAGCTGTGTTGTAATGTGTTGATTGGTTGTTCTTCAAAACCCTGTGGGCAGTACTATGTTTGTAGAATGTGAATAAAAGAGGCTGTATGTGCCAGTACAGTCAGTTCTACTCCCGATATTGGATTTACTACTTGTTCCTGAGCCATTCTAGGATACCAGCGGGAATAAGCTGTGGGAAATCAGCTCTCTGCTACATACTGGAAGCTGGACCCTGGTCTTGGGTCCAGAGTGGATGGAGACGGCGAGACCCCAACCAAGCTGCGGCGGTTCGTGGGAATCGACAGTGGTTATGGTGTCTGGCGGAGTGCTTGGAGTCCTCGGGAAGCACTAGGAGCATCAAATAATGGAAGGTACCCGGTCGGGGTGCAAGCGGTTACGTTACAGTGGTGGCAGCGGTGAGATGGCGTCCTAGTGCGAGGAGAAGCAACTCAGAGGCACCGGTAACGTTTGGAATTACAAATTGAGGGCAACTCTAGTATTCTTACAGCGCTCCTGTTCACAGCAGCATGGAGCAAGTGAGTCCCCATGCAGCAAACCTATACGAGGAGGAGTTCCGCTGGAGGTTGCAGCAATATGCGGTCCAACATGATGGGCCTGTAACAGAGCAGGTCATGCTGGACTGGAGAAATGCCGTTTGAAAAGGGATGTGGGAAGACTCTGGAAGACGTGCGCGGTAAGAATCTCCCCAGTGAGGAGCAGCGGCTACAGGTGCGTGTGGCAATGCAAATGTGTCTATTGGGAGAGCAGCCTCGGGAGGAGTGGGTGAAGGAGCTCGAGCACCGGGTATGGCAGGAGCTTTGGCTAGACTACGCCTACCAGGCCCTATGGTGGCATACGGCTCGGCAGACTCCCTGGTTGGCGGGGCACGACTGTCTCGAAGGAGCCGATTTCTATGGCCCTGGTCGCCCCGGGATGCCCAGGAGGAAGACCTGTATTTCGGCAGATGTTTTTTGTAACTCTTGAATTTATAAGCATTATAAATTAAATCTTATCTCAGTTTGTTACATAAACCTCATTGAATATCTCCAAATCATTTTTTTTATCTCCTGTGCATCTATATTACCTCAATAAAAGCAACATACGTTTGTGCAAGTATTCAACTGTGTTGCTATTAAACTCCTAAATAAGATGTGGTGCAACAAATTACTCTAAAAATTGAATAATTAGTTGAATGGTATCCACCTGTGTGCAATTAAAGTTTCACATAATCGCAAAATACATACACCTGTTTCTAGAAGGTCCCAGAGTTTGCTAGAGAGCATATTTAAACAAGCAACATGATGAAAAACAAGGAGCTATCTAAACAGGAATACAATTCTCGAGAAGTAACCATCAGGGTTGGGTTATAAAAGATTATTCCCCCCCCAATTTTTTTATTTTATTTTGCAATAAGGTTTTTTTTATAGAGTTTTCTTTACAATTTAGAAGAATGAGAAACAGTATCATAGTAGTAGAAAAACAGTTGTCATATAAAAACATAACAGGTAGCAAGTTTTAATAGTATCACGAGAAATATACATATCTGTCATAACATCGATAACAGAACAATGCTTGCTGTCACTGAATGAAAATGAGTGTAGTTCACAACGCACTTAGAACTGTACACCTTGGGTCAGGAACTTGGTTCAAGGAGGAAGTGAATGAGGAATAGCATTGTAAGGAAAAATATAACACAACTGAGAGAGAAAGAAAAAAAAGGGGAAACACCATAACGTCCCTATGACAAGGTACCACTTAAGGCAGTGATGACTAACCTTGACACCATATATTGTTTCTGGACTACATTTCCCATGATGCTAAGCTAGCTTTTAGAGTCTAGCTGAGCATCATGGGAAATGTAGTCCAGAAACAATTTATGGTGTTAAGGTTAGCCATCACTGACTTAGGCTTAGCTGTAAGAGGCTTTGTTTCAGCTATCAGTCTATCTAACGGGCTGCCTTTGAAGTGTAGTCTAACCAGGTGGTCAAGATCCCTTCACATATATCGGAAGAACCTCTAAGGGTTGCAGTCAAAGAATCCCATTTCATAAATCTCTTCCACTCTAGTTACGGGGGGACGACTAAAGCTCCCACACTGCTGGAGGGATGGCGCACACGGACGCTTCCAGTTAGTCGGGATTAGGGACTTTGCGGCAGTGAGCAGGTGTTTGGTTAAGAAATTCTTGTATGCTTTCAAGGACATCTTGATCTGGTGCCGGACAATGGGGAGTGGTTGTAATAAGATGTTGCAGTCTGTGATTTCCTTAATCTTAGATCACAGTGCCAGCATTCCACAGGGATTGCAGCGTTCATGCTGTGAATCACATCCTGCGCCTATACCCATTGGTTAAAACTTTATAGCTAGTTTTTTGGTACTTAGAGTTGATGAAGCATTTGTGTGTCAAGGTGAAAATTTTGTCCCATTCCTGATCCGTGAGAGTCATCCCAGTTTCCCTTTCCCATCTAGCCATAAACCCGCCTGTCTCCTCCTGTTAGGAACATGGCATAGAGTGTTGAGACCCCTTTTAAGATGTGTTCCCTAGAGGAGCAGATCTGTTAGAACTGTGTGAGAGTCCTGTAAAAGAGCGCCCTACCCTGTGTAGTCATGTAATATGATTTGTTTTAGAGACGTTTAGTTTCACATTATTGGTATATATATACCCAATCCGTTACCTGGAAGCCTTGTAAATCTACAGGATGGAGGCCCTCCGCAAGGTGTGGGTTGTGTGTAATTCGGGTGGACCACACTCACAGGGTGACATTAATTAGGGGATTACCTGTGCACAGTTTACTAAGTGCCGTACTTCCCTGCCAAAGCAGGTGAGGGATATTTCCCTTCCCCCAGCTTTCAGTCCATCGCCACCCAAAGCTTAGAAGAGAGAAGTGTGTGCTAGTCTGCAATTCGTAGTAGGTGTGCTGCTTGTTAATACGTGAACACTGAAGGGAGGCCAAGTGTCTCGGCATGGTCAACTGGGCCTTGCTTATTTGAGTTGCCTTGCGGTTGTAACTAAAGCTCCTGATAGGTGAGCAGATGGAGTGGAAAAAGGCTCTAAGAATGATCACTGCCATGACCTGAAATAAATACAAGAGCTTTAAGAGGACTTTTATTTTCACTGTGTTAATGCGCCCGAACCAAGAGAGATGTACAGGTCCAACCAGCGCTTCATGTCTAGCTGTATGGCTGTAATTGTAATAAGTAGCCAGATTCTGAGATATCTGAGTTTGTCCACACACCAAGAAAGAATGAACTACGTGCATAGGTGGGCCTCTAGGTTGTGGGGGAGAGAAAGAGAGACTAAGGTCTTCCAATCTCTCCATGTTCAACTTAAGGTTTGATATTAAACCAAATTGTTTAAAGGAGTGAAAAGATTGGGCAGCTTGACTGCTTGTCTTTCTGTGAAGAAGAAGATATCATTGGCGTATGCAGCAGCGGCTCTAGAGAGAGGGCAAACAGGAGGGAGGACAGTGGGCACCCCTGTCAGGTTCCATTTCGGATGGGAAACGGGTAGGACAGCACACCGTTGATCTGTATGTGCACCAAAGGTGTTGTATACAGGTTTCTTATCCAAGACCGCGTCTGTTAGCTGAATTCCATGTGTTGTAGGACAGTAGTGAGGTAGGTCCAATCTACACGGTCCAATGCCTTTTCGGCTTCCGTGGAAAGGAATACCACCTCCTTCCCAAAGGACCAGGCAGCATGGATAAAGCCAACTTGGTCTGGATGGACCAGATCCGGCAGCATTCTCAACAGAGTTACCACTTTTGTCCAATTTGCATATAATGACAGCTCTTTGAACTCTATCTTTAAGCCAATGTTCTAACCAATAACAAGAATTTCTATCTAGACCAGTTTCTTTTAATTTGAACATTAGCCTGTTGTGTGGAACCATACTGAATGCACTTGCTATATCCAAGTAGATCCACTGATCAACTGATCTATACTTTTAATTACTTCTTCAAAGACTGCAATTAAGTTAGTTTGACAGGATCTATGTTTCATAAAACTATGCCATTTCCTGCTAATGACATTGTTGTTACCAACAAATTCCTGAATATTCTCTCTTAATAGACCTTCAAATACTTTCCCAGACACAGAAGTTAAACTCATAGATCTATAATTTCCAGGCAGAGATTTTAAACCCCTTTTGAATATAGGAAGCACGTCTACCTTTCTCCAATTCTCTGGTGCAATTCATGAAAGAATTTCCACACTTAGCTCTTTAAAGTGGCACTTTCACTGGCGGGGAACTTTGGCGAATTCGCAAAGTCCCACGACGGTGACATTACTGCTGATAAGCACGAAGCACGTCTACCTTTCTCCAATTCTCTGGTGCAATTCATGAAAGAATTTCCACACTTAGCTCTTTAAAGTGGCACTTTCACAGGTGGGGAACTTTGGCAAATTCGCAAAGTCCCACGACGGTGATATTACCGCTGGTGGTTTAGTAGCTGCTGGTGGCAGGTAATGCTGAAATTACTTACCTGAACCTGTCCCTCTTGGGCGCCGCTGTCTTGATTGCACTACTCTTCTTTAACTCTCGTATTCGCAAGAGTACATCATTGAGGTCTATGGAGGATGCCGCAAGACTGCAGGATCCTCCATAGACCCAGTCAATTCCCTGCAACCGTCACTGATTCCCTGCAGGTTTTGGCACATAGGCCCAACCTTTTTGTTAGGAAATGTCAGGAAGAGGAGAAATACGGAAACAAATAGTCCCTACTTTGCCTCTATGTGTCTCTTGACTGGGTTGGAATTTCAGTGAATGCAGTCATAATGAGTATTTCTTAAAGATTCTATCTTTATGAAATGCTCATTTTTCAGGCGGGGGTGACAGTGACGTTTTAAGTACACATGGGTGAATACCATCCGGCCCTGCTGCTTTGTTTACATTAACATTAACTTTCTTTAGTTGCGGCAGGTCCTTATCTTAAATCATTAAGTCACAATATTTATATACAATATTTTTGTTGGCAATCATTTAGCAGGAAACAGCTGCATCAGGTTTTGGGTTTGGGGGTGTGCTTATGCATGTTCTCCAAAGAGAGTTATACGCTTACAACAGGGCTTGACAAATTTGTTTTAAATCTAGGAGCCAGCTAAAAAAGTTAGTAGCCAGATTTTTTTAAACGTATAAATCTTTATATTCAACGACAAAAATACAATTCTCAAAGAGACACTATAGTCACCAGGACCACTACAGCTTAATATAGTGGTTCTGGTGTCTATAGCCTGTCCCTGCCGACTTTTCAACGTAAACACTGCATTCCCCCAGTTTGCGTCTGGCCGCCCACTTTGTATTTAAGGGGCAAAATTCCTAGGCACCATGGGGACCTGGCGCCTGGGATTTGTCGAGCCCTGACTTACAATACTGTAACTTCAATATGATGAACATTTAACGTGGCCATTAACTTACAGTATACAATAACAGGAAACAGTGCTCTCTGTATAACCTAACGTATATACTTGAGTATAAGCCTACCCGAATATAAGCCGAGGCCCCTAATTTTACCCCACAAAAACTGGAAAACTTATTGACTCGAGTATAAGACTAGGGTGGGAAATGCAGCAGCTACTGGTAAATTTCTAAATAAAATTAGATCCTAAAAAAATTATATTAATTGAATATTTATTTACAGTGTGTGTATATAATGAATGCAGTGTGTGTACGAATGCAGTGTGTGTGTACGAATGCAGTGTGTGTGTACGAATGCAGTGTCTGTGTATGAATGCAGTGTGTGTGTATGAGTGCAGTGTGTGTATGAATGCAGTGTGTGTGTGTATGAGTGCAGCGTGTGTGTATGAGTGCAGCGTGTTTGTATATGAGTGCAGTGAGTGTATATGAGTGCAGTGTGTGCATGAGTGCAGTGTGTGTATGAATGCAGTGTGTGTATGAATGCAGTGTGTGTGTGTGTGTGTGTTGCAGAGCCTTGGTGGGGGGTGGGCAATTTTATTATTATTTTTTTTGTTTATTATTTTACTAATTTTTTTATTAATTTTTATTATTATTTTTTATTTAATTTAATTATTATTTTGTATTTTTTTTATTATTATTTTTTATTATTATATTTTTTTTCGTCCCCCCTCCCTGCTTGTTAGCTGGCCAGGGAGGGGGGCTCTCACTCCCTGGTGGTCCAGTGGATGGGCACTGTGTAGGAGGGGGCTGGCAGAGAGCGCTTACCTTTCCTGCAGCTCCCTCCTCCTCCGCGCCGGTCCGTTCAGCACCTCTGTCAGCTCACAGTGTAAGTCTCGCGAGAGCCGCACTATGACCCCGCGGCTCTCGCGAGATTTACACTGGGAGCTGACAGAGGTGCTGACCGGACCGGCGCGGAGGAGGAGGGAGCTGACAGGAGCTGTAGGAGAGGTAAGCGCTCACTGCCAGCCCCCAGTCTGTATTATGGCAATGTAAATTGCCATAATACAGACATTGACTCGAGTATAAGCCGAGTTGGGGTTTTTCAGCACAAAAATTGTACTCGACTTATACTCGAGTATATACGGTAATCTAAAGTTTATTGTTGATATTTTTCTGTTAAAGTTGCCTTACCACAGGCTATTCGAAATGTTTTTTGTTGACTATTTCCTCTTGTTACAATCCAGAGTTTAGTGGAGAACCCTGTTAGAAAAACCTAACTGAAAAGAGCTTTCAATTCTATTAAAGTCAATAGGATGAGTAAAGTGTGTCTTTACATTTTGGGTAGTATAGATTAGTTTCGGCTGCATGTTGTTGCATTGGATTTTCACTTATGAAGATTGCAACCAATTGTAATACTCATTTTTGTCTGCTGTGCAGAGAAGAGAAGGAAACCAGTGTAAGCTGATGGGATCTTGGGATGCAGATTCCAAAGACGTTAGAAAACTGGAAGAACTGGAAAATTCATGGGATGAAGGAGAATTGTACATTGTTGAAGACCGTATAGCAAGTCCATTAAATGTATGACAAAAATAAAGTTAAAGTACCTTGATCTTCATTTTCATAAGCGTCTAGGCATGTATTGTAATGTACACTCACAGACATAAATTAATTGCAGATCCAATCAGGGGTACACTTCTTTTTCTCCAATTTCCCAGTCGGCAAGAGCATGTAAAAACAAATAGAAGCAGACAATAGAGCAGATACAAACACTGCTTTAAGTTATATTGCGCTTAAAAATGAAATGAAAATATCAGCATATCTCCACGTATAATATATCTAGAGGCAAGCTCAGACCTCCAAGATTTCCAAAAGAAGAAACAATTACTAAGAATAATACAATAAAATTATTTAAAGATTAAAAACAAGCTCTATGTATTTCATCCATATGCATGAACCTCCTCAGGGGCATTAAACCGTAATCTGTGCAGTCTTGATCACTATAGACTTATTGGTGTCAGCTCTGGTTTAAATTCCCTGGCCGGTGCCTCCCGTGGACAGCCGTAAGCCAATCTACTGGGACCCGCGCCTTCTCTTGTCTATTATTAAATCAAAGCGTGTCAGACCTCGCTCTCGATTGAAATTCCAGTTACGTTTTTTTTATGTGACTTGCGTACCTAATATATGTATTGCATTCCAGTAGTCTTAGCGTGCTTTAAAAGTGCACGTCTTGCATTGCATCAGTCTTTAACTTCCCTGTTTTGTTAAAAAAAACATAATATGATAATTGTACTCAAATACCACGAACATAAAAGGGAAAAAACACACAAAGCATAGCAATCAGAAGAGATGTAAATAGCTATCAGAATAAATAGGACTAAAGGTGGGGTGGGGAGGGGGGTGGTGGGTTATCTGGAATCCACAGAAAATTAACCAAGTGAATACAAATTAAAAAATAAAAATAATACCCACAAATTTGAGGACCAAAAAAATAAATAGAAAAAAGAGAAGAAAAAATATGAAAAAAATATTGTGACAGAACTCCTGTACTCCAACTGAGTACTTCCACCCAGTCCGCTTCCTAGCCACTTTCAGGGACCCTGAAACATCTCAGACCCAGTCACTTGTGGCTCCTAGGCCTAGCTCATTTTTTCTAGATACAGGGACCAAGCAGCTAGCCAACAGGTCCAAAGACTGTTACTGGGATCCCTGAACAAATCAACCAGAACACACTGTTGCAAAAGGAACTAACACTGAGCCCATATGCACATTACATTAAACTTACTTTGATAACATCAGTAAAATACAAATAACCAAATCATATAGGGAAACAGGATACAGGATCTCACAACAAAACATATTTATAAAAGGGGTGGGGAAGGCAATAACTAACAAGAAATACCTCCCTTTCCTGCAGAATTCAGAATGTAAATGCAAATCTACCTAAATATGCCAATTACAAATCCTTGCTATTCAGATAGTGCATATATTTAGATGTTTCAAGATCCTTACACCAACAGATGGCACTGTACAGGCTCCACAGCCAAATACACCTAGTTGGTTGCAAGCATCACAGCACAGGAGAGAACACAAACATTTAACAATAAACAATAACATTATATACACCCTACACCCTACAAAAAGTGTCCGTCTTCCGCTCCCAGTAATGGTGACTACCGTCACCAATATAAATAAAAATAAATATCTAAAAATAACAATAAAATAGAAATATAAAATAAATATTAAAATATGAAAAATATATGTATTCAAATAAAAAAAAAATAAACCATATCAAAATCAGCATTAAGACCATTGGGCTGCATAGTTCCTAGCCTGTGAATCCAGAATCCCTCTCTCCTTCTAAGTTTCTTCATAAGTTCCCCACCCCTACTTAGTTTAACATTTTCAATTGCAATACAAGAGAAATTTTTAACATTCAAATCTTTACAATCCCTTCAGTGGTTAGGTACAGAGTGGGTTTAAATTATTCATATGTTTCATTAATTGAATTTTATTCTTCCTACTTTTTCTTCCAACATATTGTGTCCTACATAGTCATGTCAATAAGTATACCATGTGGGTAGTGGATTTTAAAAATTCATCCTCTAAATGTAGGGGCCAATGTTTCTTAAAAAATCTGTTGGAACTTGGTGCCCATGACCGTCCCTTTAATTTGTAAATAAAAAAATCTCCATTATAACCATTATGATTAAGCATAAATTTGATTGTCTATAGTGCCCTTCCAAAATTAAAACATCATCTATATAGCGTCTCAATATTATTTTGTTCTTATATTTAATTTTATCCTTTTTAAAATTTGTATTATTATTTATATTTTTTTCTAAAAATTTTGTAGTTTTTCAATACTTTTTTCATAACTAATGTTTCCCACGCCTCTGAACTTTTTCTAGTTCTGCAATACCCTTCCTTAAAACTGGTGGCCAAAATTCCACCTCATATTTAACATGGGGTCTTGCCATTCATTTATAAAGAGGCAAAATGATATTTTGATGACGTAAATTAATACCACTTTTTATACATGACAGCACTTTACTAGCTTTTGCAATGGCAGAAAGGCACTGCATGTTGTTGACTAGTTTGTTATCTATACTTGTCAGCAAGTCCGTTTCATTTAATGTTATCTCTAACTCAACCCCATTAAAGTTTATTTTGCTCATACACAAAACAATTTAATAATTTTTAAGGTTAAATAGCATTTTTTTTTTTAATGAATTTGACCAATACAATTAAACAAATATACATATATTAGTGCAGTTAATAAATTGTGTTTGCTTATTATTTTTTCAAAATTTCTTTCCTAACTGCCTGAAATCCTATCTTTTCTTTGCTAACCAAATAGTATTGTTCAGCTAAGCATCAACCCCTTTTACCCTGTAGCGGGTGGAGCCATTAAAGCAATAAATGGGGGACAAGGCATGTCCACTACCCTTGTTTTATTAATAGTCCCTACCCACCAATTATTTATTTAATGGGGGTGAGGGGGAAGAGGTGCTGGGGACACATTTTAGTGTCTACTCTGGCTAATATTAGTTTATATGAGATTTGTATGCGAAGAGCACTTATTTTTTTTATTTTTTTTAATTCTTTATTTTTGTGTCACACTGCACATATGACATATATGGCATTCAGACACAAGGTGTACAACAACATCAACTTCGCAGGTATTACAGGTCATCATTAAAGCAGTAATAAGCAGTGTGAACATTTTTTTTTGAGTAGAATTAAGTACAAACATAAACATGACACGATTTGCCTCAGTGGTGCAGTAATGATCGGCTGTCTAGTGACGGTATGTGAAAGTAGAAACTCCACTGAGAGAGGCATCCCCTTTACTGCAAGTGTGTAGTGGTGTGTCTCGGTTTGGTTGTGGGCATGGGGGGGGGGGGATGGATTTCACGATTCTATATGCTCCTAAGTTAGCCCGCTCTCTCTGGATTGGCCATATATGTTCGAACTATGTGTAGTGCTTATTGAGATTGGGTGCATGAGTTGTAACTGCTAAGGAGCTATTTGTGTGGCTAGGGTGTAGGGTTAGGTCGGTTTCGTATTGTGTAAGGAGTGACTATCTACTGGTAAAGACAGTAGGGTGCATCTATGTAAAGTCAGTCCCCAGGCGGGGGGGGGGGGAGATGGGATTCACCCTCTGGGTAAGTCTCTCACGGTGGTGCGGCGTGTCCCAGCGGTTTCTGAGCTTGGCCTGGCGTGAACTCCGGTATATCGGCTGCATTTAGTTGTGATAGGTTCAGACCCCTCTGGTTCGGTGGTGTCTGGATGCCCAGGGTGGTGAGCAATGATCCAAGCTCCTGGATGCTGTGTGCTCTATGTGTGGTCCCTCTGTGGGTTACGATGACTGCTCTTGGGGTTCCCCACTTGTAGGGGATATCTCTATTTCTCAGGAGCTGTAGGCTTAGTTGCATCTCCTTTCTCCATGCCATGGTGGTCCTGGTCAGGTCCGAGAAGATGGATAGTGTTGATCCTTCAAAGTGTAAGGGGGTCTTTCCCCGGAGCCCCGCCATGGTCAGAGCCTTGTGTTGGAGTGATTGGAATCGGATTATGAGATCCATGGATGCGGTCGCAGGAGCTCTGGTAGGTTTTGGCAGCCTAAACATTCCGTCTGGCTGTACTGCCTTCGCTTGCTTAGGCGGCAGGACGTGGCGCCTCTGTTGCCCCCACTGAGTCGGGTATGCCCCTGACCTTTAGGTTGTATCTCCTGCGTTGGTCCTCCATAGCGTCCATTCTGTCTATGGAGGATTTTTGGTGGTGCTGGAGGTGGGCCACTTGTCGTTCTACTGCTGTTAGCCGTGTGTTTTGGGTGCCGGAGATATCCTCTAGCCTGTTGATTTTGGTGGTTGCTGTGTCTATAGCAGTTTTATAATATGCCATGTCTGCCGCGATATTTTTGCGTAGCTCGCTCAGCATTTGTTGAAGCAAGTCCGCTGTCACCGGTTCCCCTGGTTTGGATGTGGCTTTGGTGGGAGCTGGTGCTGTATTGGCAGTTGTTTCCATATCCAGGTCAGCAGTAAAGTCATCCGAGGAGTATGGGTACAAGTCATCTGCCGTCGCCATCTTGTCCCATGCAGCCTTAGTCGTACCGCGGAGCAAGTCTCCGATGTCTCGGCTCGTGGGGGCTTTATCTGCCCTTGTTTTCTTAGTTCTTTTGCCCATGGTGATCCAGTATGCCTCTGGTGAGTGGGTCGTTCGTTTTTTGGGGTTCTTATCCACCTTTTAAGCGTCAGTTTCTCAGGTTGAGACACGGAGCTCAGGGTTATGCGACCGACCTGATCCCCAGCTGGCTCCGCCCCCCGAAGAGCACTTATTTTAAAGTTGACTCCTAAAGCATCTGGCAGTATGGTGCTGATTCAGTTGGGTTACTGGGAATACCTACTGCAATTGGCTTTAATAAATATGAGAAGTGTCAATCCGGATGGAATTTGTCCTTATGGTCCAAATTTGATTCTTAAAGGGACACTATAGGAAACAACAATTACAGTGTAATTGCTTAGTGTAGAGTCAAACTCTGCCCTGGTCAATCTGCACCACCTAATGGAGATGCATTGAATCAATGCATCTCTATAGAGAAAGTTTAGTGTCTCCATGCAAAGCGTGGAGACACTGAATGTCAGTGTGCAGCCCTGCCCCAGGTAGCAACTCAAAGGCCATCTGAGGAGTGGCCACTAGAGGTGTTCCTAGGCTGTAATGTAAATACTACCTTTTCTCTAAAAAAAATCAGTGTTTGCAACAAAAAGCCTGCAGGGAGACACTAGAACAAATACATTAAGCTGTAGTTGTTCTGGTGAATATAGTGTCCCTTTAAGCTATTGTTGTTTTGGTGACTATAGCGTACCTTTAAGCTCACTGTTTAATGGAAGTGATAGTGGTACTTCTTTGCCATGCTACAAATGGCTAAAGTGTCACTGTTTAATGAAAGGTATAGTTTCCCTTTTATTCCAAGCTGATAATTGGTAACATTGTATAAATATCACTGAAAAATATTGGAATGGCAAGATTATGATTGTGTGAAATTCAGTCATGGCTCATCCACCCTTAGTTATGTTGTCACTTTCAGTTCTTTATTATTCACTGTGTAGTAAATATACTAGGGACAACCGATTATCGTTCTGGCTGATATTATCGGGCGATATTCTGTATTTTCAGCAACATCGGTACCGGCCAATAAGGATACTGATATTGCCAATAATGCAGATTAGGGCCGCCATCAAGGTCCTGGAGGGCCAGCGGCGGTCCTGGGGGGCCCAGCACACTCTTACTTACCTTACCTTCAGCTCCCCTGTCTAACTCTTGCGAGTCCTGCGGGCGTCAGAGCGGTGCCACAGGTTACCATGGCAACGCTACGAGCGGCACGCAGGCCGCAAGGGTTGGAAAGGGGAGCTGCTGGGAAGGTAAGTAAGTGAGTGTTGCTGGGCCCCCCAGATATTGCCATATCCCCCCTCCCTGGCCAGGTAAGAAGCAAGGAGGGGGGACTAAAACAACATGTAAGAAAATTAAATTAAATTAAAAAAAAAAAAGTTAAAAAATAACCCCCCCCCCTTTTACACATACCTACACAAATACTTACTACACAAACACACACTATACACACACACTCTGCATTCCTTATATACACATACTACATAAACACACTGCATTCACTATACACACACTACACACTGCATTCACTATACACACACTACACAAACACACACTCTGCATTCATTATAAACACACTACACAAACACTGCATTCACTATACACACACTACACAAACACACACACTCTGCATTCATTATATACACACTACACAAACACACTGTATTCACTATACACACACTACACACTGCATTCACTATACACACACTACACAAACACACTACATTCACTGTACACACACTAAACAAACACACACTCTGCATACATTATATACACACTGCACAAGCACACACTGCATTCACTATATACACATTACACAAACACACACACTGCATCCACTATACACACTACACAAACACACTGCATTCACTATACACACACCACACAAACACACACTCTTCATTCATTATATACACACTACACAAACACTCACTGCATTCACTATACACACACTACACAACCACATACTCTGCATTCATTATATACTCACTACACAAACACTCACTGCATTCACTATACACACACTACACAAACACACACTCTGCATTCATTATATACACACTACACAAACACACACTGCATTCACTGTACACACACTACACAAACACACACTCTGCATTCATTATATACACACTACACAAACACACACTGCATTCACTGTACACACTACACAAACACACACACTGCATCCACTACACAAACATCCACTGCATCCACTACACAAACACACACCCACACACACTGCATTCACTAATCAAATGCTCTCACTGCATCCACTACACACATATATATTCTTGAAAACATAAAATATTCTGACTGGCATGTATATTTTGTGCATTTACCTTAATGCAAAAAATTTAATAAATAATAAACATTTTCAGTTAACAGTAGATTTGTGTATAAATAGTTTATATTTTAAAAATGATAAATGTACAGAATATCGGTATCGGTAAGTTTTCAGCTATCGGCTCGAAAGTTTAGATTATCGGTATCCGCTCTAACAAAAATCAATATCGGTCTTTCCCTAAAATATACCTCCCTTCTCGTCTTTCTTCAGGAGGAGACTAACTATGATGACGTTATTTGCGTTGAAAGTAATGATGCCAGAGATCTTTTGAAACCATATGGAAGGAACGAATTGGTTAAAAGAAAGGCAAGAGACCACCTGCATATAGGTGAGTGACATTATGTGCATAAAACTGTGTGCAAAATCATGTCGGTCATTTGTTTTTTTCTGTTGACAAATATATCAAACTTGTTTTCAGAATTCTAGGATTAAATTAGCACAAATTAAATATTACAACTATACATTTAAACCACAAAATGCATCATTACATTTGTTCATTTCTGTCATACATCACAGAGCAAAGATTAAAGCAATTGAAGTAAAGAAAACTGAAGTTTTCAGTTAACAAGATACGATTGTTGAGAAGAGCTATTTTGACTTCTTTAGTGGCATTTCAGAGCTTTAGACGGAAGCTCCAGCAATAAAAAGGCACACTAAAATTGCCACTATATATTTTTTATTTGCTGGACCATGCGTACATATTTTTTTCACTGGAGTTAATCCATCTGAACCTACTAATACATAGAAATCGCCTAGTAGTTTTTTCTCATGGTGACACACTAAATCAGGAAAAGGAGCCATTTATCAACCAATGCTATCACCTTTTCTCTTATTAAATTATTATTATTTTTTAATAAAAGTTTGCGTTCCCTGGCGTTGACTCTTGATAAACAGAGAAGTCACAACCATACCGTACACTGATAACGTCATGACGTCATGTGAAACCGCAAAAGAAGACGTCGGAATGCAGGATGCGGAAGCGGAAATAGAGACGTCATGATGCAACGGAAAATAGGCGCCAAAATCTGGGCTATTTAAACAGCGAGAAAGGAAGGTGAAGTAGGAACTTTTGATAAAGGCATTCCCGAAACGCGTCACGTTCGAGTTACAGCACAAGTGGACTTTACAGATTTATTCTATTTTTTTTTTTTAAATTCTTTATTTTTGGTGTGCACAAGAGTAATTACAAGCTTTGGTGCGCCACAACAGCGATATCAGGGAACAATATTGAACATTTGCATTACAGGTTGTGGTAAATGATTGTCAGGCACATTTTTAGTTAAAGTAACAGTTTAGCAATTGTTTAGGTTCTCGAGTAGCGTGAACTTTTAAGCATGCAATGCAACTAACATGTATAAACACGTTTGACTCAGTAGCTTAAAGTAAGTGTTAGTAATATGATCATGCTGAACTACGCTTGTCTGTGCTTAAGAGAGGGACATGCATTCCATACATAGACATCTGGACTGATTAGTCTTACACCTATCCTCTATAAAATTACATGTCTAGCTAGGTACGCGGATGAGTTAAATGAACGACATCAAGCCTATATATTTGGTAGACGATATACTATGCTGAATGGTTTAAGCTTTAAACACATTGTTAACCACTGATATCCCGCAAGTAGTGGTGCCACAGCAGCATTCTATCCCGGCTGGTCTGGACTTCTTGGGTTGGTGTATGCAGCGTAGGGTAGCCCGGTGTGATTGCGGTGGACATAGGAGCCCAGAGCGAGCCATGCCAGTTACAGTCAGTACCGGGACTTTCCATGAGGGGTATGGTGGCAGTCTGTCACCTACACAAAGGATATCGCAGTCGAGCCATTCAGAAAAAATAGAAGTAAAAAGAAAAGGGTGTAACAAAAAAATAAAAAGTAAAACCACCGGCGTTGGACCTGTCCTTATGCCTGTTATTGTCCCCAGAGTGCTGTTGGTTCCATCAGTGTTGTGAGGTAGCATAGGGGGCTCTGCGTGGTCGGCAAGTCCGAGGCTGGAGTCAGCAATCTTCATTGGGTGAAGAGGTGTGGAGGCCCGTGCATGAGGGTCTCATAGTGTGGGCGAATGGTGAGCGTTGTGGATGGGCTTCCTTGCTTTGATGCCGGCTCGGATTTACCGGAGGTGCCACGTGTGGGTTGCTTCGGTCGGCCTTTTTTCAGGCCCAGTTTCAGGTATATCTGGTGAGTGGTGCTTCTGAGGGCTGCGTTCGCCACCTGTGTCCTCCACTTCTTACCCTATCTCATTTCCCATGCAGGCAGAAGGCATGATTATATGCGGGCTTTTCTCTAGTGAGGATGAAGCTCAGTGGGTCGTTTTCACCTGCCGTCATATAAGGTTGTGCTTTTTAGTACAGACCGCATTGCCGCCATTCTAGAGGCTTGGCTCGTGGTGTGCGCCGTCAGGCAGGTCCAATGTTGGGCTTTGTAGGGCGAGGATTCCCTCCGGTGGAGACTGGGATGACCCCCCCGGTCCATGTGGGGGGCGAGGCCTGTGAGGTGCATCACAAGGCTGTTGCGTGGCAGCCAGGTTCGCAAACAGGACGGCGGCCGTCCGTCCCGCTCTCCACCCGCCTAGGCCGCAGACCCCGAAGTTCCATTCCACCCGCTGGGAGCTCTGGCACTCCCGATCTCAGGGCCCGCGGTGGCTCCAGCCTCAGCCCGGACACTGTATATAGATTCAGGTCGCTCAATGTGCAGAAATTGCTTAAGTTTTTAGCCATATTTGATCCGATTTATCAGGAGCCTCTCCAGCCTGCGACCGGTCAGCATGGCGGTCAGGCCCCGCCCCCTATTCTATTTTATTTGTTGTTTTTTAAGCTACCTCATAGTGTGTAAATAAATTTGTTTCCAAGATTTCCTGCATCCTGGAATATTCTTAAGCAACAAACAACTTGCAAGACCACAGAGGGAAAAGAGCTTGGTATCTTGGTAGCTTCTACAGAGTGGCTCATGACCATGTGAGTGGAACCTTTGAAATTTTAAATTGTCAAGTGGCTCCTACGTTATTACACTATTGTGGTTTTTCCTGTTTTAACCTACAGGCATATATACACTATCGGTCTGATTGTGGAAATCCGGATTGATTATTAGCACTTTTTTTTACCAAATTCTACGTGTAATTAAGGGTAATGTGTAGTGATGTCCCGAACAGTTCGCCGGTAACCGTTCGCTGGCGAACATAGCCGCGAACACGCGCGATGTTCGGTCCGCACCCTATTCGTCATGGAGGTGGGAGGGAGGGTCTGCTGCTGATTGGCTGGAATGTGTCTGCTGACTGTGAGGTACAGGGTCAAAGTTTACTCAATGATGACGAATAGGGGGCGGACCGAACATCGCTATGTTCGCCGGCGAACGGTTCCCGGCGAACTGTTCGGGACATCACTAGTAATGTGCAATATTTATTAGTGTGCTCTCACCACCCACTTTCTTTTTTAATTTAGCTTGCTAGAACTTTAAATTCACAATGCTTTCCTATGGACGCTGGCGTCTTCTCACTGTGATTTTCACAGTGAGAAGCATGCAAGCGCCTCTAGCGGCTGTTAATGATGCAGCCACTAGAGGCTGTATTAACCCTAATATAAACATAGCAGTTTCTCTGAGATTGCTATGTTTATAGGTTTATAGAAAAAAAATGTTTATAGAAAAAAGGGTTAAACCTAGCCGGACCAGGCACCCAGACCACTTCATTAAGCTGAAGTGGTCTGGGTGCCTATAGTGGTCCTTTAAAAAAGCTCATTACCACTGCACTTGGAACAAACTAGAGAAAAAATTATCCCACGCTAAGGTTCAAAATACACCTTTTGAATTACTCCAGGGTGTATTCTTTAAGAAATAGTATGTGTTTGTGGGAAAGTTTCAATAACCAACCATCTAAACTACTCCAAAATGGAACATGGACACAGCGTAAAACTTAAAAGTTTGAAAAAAACTGAATGGCTGTGTCTCAAATGTGCCCCTTCAACATCCACATATACCTGGCAAAGGTACTTACGGGGGTATTGCTGTACTCAGACGACATAGCTGAGCAATATATGTAGTATTATACAGTCGTAGCACACATAAGGTTTGCAAAATATACTGTGCAAACTCACTTTGTGTGTCAAAAAGGCAGAAAAAACGCTTAATATCACTACACTTAGTACAAGCTAGTGGAAAAATGATCCCACACTAAGGTTCAAAATATGCCTTTTGAAATACCCTGTGATGTCTTCTTTAAGAAATGGTATGGCTTTATGGGGTATTTGGATTATATAGCCTGGTAAAATACTCTAAAATGGGACATGGGCACAGCGTAAACATTTTAAGTTTGAAAAAAACTGGAATGGCTGTGTCTCAAATGTGCCCCTCCGATGTCCATATATACCTGGCAAAGGTACATACGGGGGTATTTCTGTACTCAGCCGACATAGCTGAGCAACATATGAAGTATTATACAGTCGTAGCACACTTACGATTTGCAAAATATACTGTGCAAACTCACTTGGTGTGTCAAAAAGGCAGAAAAAACGCTTATTACCACTACACTTGGTACAAGCTAGCTGAAAAATTATCCCACTCTAAGGTTCAAAATATGCCTTTTAAAATATCATGGGATGTCTTCTTTAAGAAATGCTTTTATGGTGTAGTTGTTATATGTAGCCTGCTCAAGGGCTCCAAAGTGGGACACAGACGCATCAAAACCCTCCATGAAAATTCACACTTACAGGATCACTATAGTGTCAGGAAAACGAAGCGGTTTTCCTGACACTATAGTGCCCTGAGGGTGCCCTCACCCTCAGGGTCCCCCTCCCGTGGCGCTGAAGGGGTTAAAACCCCTGCAGCCACTTACCTCCAGAAGACAGCCACTAGAGGCTGGATTAACCCCAAATGTAAACATAGCAGTTTCTCTGAAACTGCTATGTTTACATGTGAAGGGTTAAAACCTGAGGGACCTGGCACCCAGACTGTGATGGGATTTCAGCTAGGCCAAAAATATAGCAGGCCTAAAATCTCCATGTGGCATATACAAGTACAAGTATCTGTTGAATCTGTTAATTAGTTACATGTAGTTAGAGACTGTCATCAATGTACTGAGCATGTGCAAGAACTAAAACCACATTCCATTCTCCTAAAGAGCCATGTTGACTGTCCATATAAGGTGATCCTGTATATCCTGTTTGTTGATTGGTGTAAGGTTACAGATGGGGGGGATGCATAGCTAATAAAAAGACCCTTTGAACAGGAGTTCAGCTGAGACCCGATTGGTGAGAATAAAGACCTTTACTTCCTGAACAGACCTGTGTCCGACTCTTTGTGTCTGGCTTCTTCAGTGTTACCCTGTAACAAGACCACTTCATTGAGCTGAAGTGGTCTGGGTTACTATAGTGTCCCTTTAAAAACCTGAACTTGTCACGTCTCTTTTACAGCACTGTAACTTCACAAAATAGTGTCTAGGTCATACATTGGGCATATTGTTTTACTCAGAAGGTGTAACTGAGTATAATTTGGGGATTTTTATGACAGTGGTACATATTAAGTGTAAGAAATACTCAGCAAAAATGCAACATATATGTAAAAATGCCATTCTCACCCCCCACCACAAACATTAACATAAATTGGTGAAAAAATGGTGCCAAGTTAAGGCACAATATACACCATATAAGATACCCTGCTTTATCAAATGAATGCCCTTTGTGGGGTTATTTAAACAGTCACACTGCTAGAATACCCTAAAATGAGACATAGGCCCGTCAAATCCATCTACGAAAATTCTAACTATAGAAACTGAAATAGCATGGTCTCTTATATGGCATTGTAACTTCACAGAAAAGTGCCAAAGGCATACAATGGGGTTATCATTATACTCAGCAGATGTAGCTAAACACAATATAGGGTTCTGTGCAGGAATAGCACACACCAGCTTTACGAAATACACATTACAAAAATCTTGTTAAATGTGTATATGCCAAAATAAAGAAAAAACACAATTTTACTCCAATATTTAGCAGAGATTGGCGATGAAATGGCTACGTAAAAAGTGTCAAACTAACCTTGGGTAAATAGCCTGTGAGGTCTACTTTATATAAATATATACTTTTGTGTGGCAATTTTGTTTTCTGTGATGGCTACTAAATCTACAAGACAAACATACCAAATTCTAAAATTGTTGCAAATTAAAATTTTATTTTAGTCCTTGTATTTTGTGACCTGTAGCTTTCAAAATAATCTGAAATCCTAGACATATGATGTACTCTATAAATCAAGACACATAAATTAATTTATTTTGAATTACTTTTTCTAAGCTGGACATATTATGCCAACCGTGTGAAAAAAAAGATTTGTTTTTGTTTTTTCGTTAATTTTTTTGTCATTTTTATATAATTAATGAGAATGTATCTATGTATATGTGACATCAAATTAAAGCCCTGTTTGCAATAAATGACAGATGCAAATTGCGTTTGAATACAAACAGCAGAAAAATGCAGAAATGGCCTTTGTCCTTAAGCGTAAGACAAGCTTCTGAAGCTCTGTCCTTAAGGGGTTAAGGAATTAAATAAATTTGCTTTAAACTATACACTCCCGTTTATGAAATTTCAATTATGTATATATCTTGTGAGTGGAATATTGAACACCCTCTGCATCATTTTTTTTTATAAAACAGCCTCAAATTCCCCACAGGTAGAGCAATTGTTAAACTTCCATCTTTGTGAAGATATTGACATACATTTTGTGGCTGAAGTTGGGTTACAGAATCAGTTATTAAGTTGAACTTCTCATCTCTCCTTGTCACTGAGCTTCAATGCAGCCACTGTTCCTCTTTGATACTGCAGTGTGTCCATGTGTAGAATATGCTGTAATTAGCTATGAGATGGGACGTCTAGACACATTATATAGTTTAGATTCTTTGAACTATTTGTATCGCTGTTAGTTTTCTCATATTTCTTTGAGAACGCAAATATCAAAGTGCCAATTTTTAGACTTTAGCTATTGCAATCAACCTGTTTTGACTCAGTTTTGCAGATTTTGTCATTGTAATTTAGTTACTTGAAATGTAATCTCCTTATTTATATGTTGTTTCTATTTTTATCTCCACCAAACATATTTAAAGGAACACTATGTCAGGATCGGGACAGGGATCCAACACGCAGAGTACAAAGAGTGGAAAGGTACGTATACCGGGCCTTAGAATGGCCGGACTAACGTACCGAGAGTAAAGAATAGTCAGAGGCAAGCCGAGGTCGAGGGAACGAGAAGACAGATAAGCGAGAGACAAGCCGGGTCAAGGGATAACAGAGAAACAGGGTAGTACAACGAGCCGAGTCAAAACCAATAGAGCAAACTAGAATACCAGAGCACTGAGTGACTAGACAAGCTAGAACCACGACAGGGCAATGAGCTGAAGTAAGGAGTAAGCTTAAATACCCTGGCTCTGGATGGAAATCACGCCTCTGACAAGTACCGATTGGATATCGGACACTTGAGTGACAGATTGCTCGTGCTAGCGTCATGACGTCACGTATTGAGCGTCCTGCTAGAAAAGGACGTGGATTCCTCGCGGCCGGTGTTTAAGTGACTGGATGAACCGCGAGGAACGGAGGAAACAGCTCGCCTGGACGGATACACCACCAAGTCTCTACCTCCCTTAGAGGTAGAGGCCTCAGGTACCCTGACAGTACCCCCCCTCTCAGATACGCCCACCGGGCGGAATGAACCGGGGCGAGATGGGAAGCGAAGGTGAAATGCTCTGCGAAGGCGAGAAGCATGGACGTCCTCCTGAGGTACCCAACTCCTCTCCTCAGGACCATATCCCCTCCAGTTGACCAGATATTGCAATTTTCCCCTTGAAATTCTGGAGTCAATGATGGAGCTGACCTCGTACTCCTCCCGACCCTCCACCTGAACAGGACGAGGCGAGGAGACCTTAGAGGAGAATTTGTTGCAAATGAGGGGTTTCAACAAGGAGACATGAAAAGAGTTAGGAATGCGTAAGGCAGGTGGCAGAGCAAGGCGATACGCAACCGGATTGATACGAGTGAGAACCCTGTAAGGGCCTATGTAACGGGGAGCAAATTTCATGGACGGAACTTTTAGGCGAATATTCTTAGTACTCAACCATACCCTATCCCCAGGAACAAAAACAGGAGCCGCTCTTCTATGTTTGTCAGCGTGTTTCTTGAACAGCGAGGAACTATGTAATAGAATTTGTCGAGTCTGATCCCATAATTTCTTCAGGTTGGCGACATGATCATCAACCGACGGTATCCCCTGAGAAGAGGAAACCGAAGGAAAAATCGAAGGATGAAAGCCATAGTTCATGAAGAAAGGGCTAGAGCGAGTTGAATCGCAAACAAGGTTATTGTGTGCGAACTCCGCCCAAGGAATCAGACCGACCCAATCGTCCTGGTGTTCGGAAACAAAGCAACGCAGATACTGTTCGATCTTTTGATTAGTACGTTCAGCAGCTCCGTTAGACTGAGGGTGATAGGCAGAGGAAAAGTTCAATTTGATGCCCATTTGAGAACAAAAGGATCTCCAGAAACGTGAGACAAATTGAGAACCTCTATCAGAAACAATCTCTGAAGGAATCCCATGTAGGCGAAAAACTTCTCTCGCAAAAATCTCCGCCAATTCAGGAGAAGTCGGAAGTTTAGGTAATGGCACGAAATGGGCCATCTTGGTAAATCTATCCACCACCGTGAGAATAACAGTCTGTCTTTTGGAAGCAGGCAAATCAACGATAAAGTCAATGGACAAACAGGACCAAGGTTTCTCAGGAATGTCCAAGGGGTGTAACAGGCCACATGGGGATGCATGAGATAGTTTAGTCTTGGCACAAGTCTCACAAGCTGCGACGAACTCCTCAATATCCTTACGAAGTGAAGGCCACCAGAAATCCTTGGATATCAGAGAGTACGTCTTGCGAATACCAGGATGACCAGCTATTTTACTTTCATGAAAACATTGTAAGAGCTCCAGTTGAAGTTCAGGAGGAACAAAGTTTCTTCCCTCAGGAGTGTTTCCGGGAGCTAGATGTTGTGACTTCAAGATCTGGTCAAGTAGCGGGGAATGAATTTTGAGACTGGTATTAGCAATAATATTGCATTTGGGTACAATGGAAGACAAAAGTGGTTCAACTGAAGCAGAGGGTTCATATTGGCGAGATAGCGCATCGGCTTTAGAATTCTTTGACCCAGGTCTGTAAGTCAGAACGTAATTGAAATGGGTAAGAAACAACGACCAACGAGCCTGCCTGGAGGACAGACGCTTGGCCTCTCCGATATAGGACAAGTTTTTGTGGTCTGTCAGGATGGTAACAGGATGTAATGTACCTTCCAATAAATGTCTCCATTCTTTCAAAGCCTTGATAACCGCTAGTAATTCTCTGTCACCAATGTCATACCTGCTTTCAGTACCGGTCAATTTTTTAGAGAAAAATCCACATGGATGTAATGGTTTATCAACACCCAACCTTTGAGATAGAACAGCACCTAAACCAGTCTCTGATGCGTCTACCTCGAGCAAAAATGGCAGAGAAGTGTCAGGGTGAACTAAAATTGGAGCGGAAGCGAAAAGCTCCTTGAGAGTCTTGAACGCAAGGAGAGCTTCAGTAGTCCAATTCTTAGTGTCAGCCCCCTGTTTGGTCATGTTAGTGATAGGTGCAATAATGGAAGAATAGCCCTTAATAAAGCGCCTATAATAATTGGAAAAACCAATAAATCTCTGTATGGCTTTAAGACCTGTGGGTAAAGGCCACTCTAGAATGGATTGGAGCTTATCCGGATCCATCTTAAATCCCTCCCCAGAGATCACATAGCCGAGAAAGGTTACCTGGGTTTGATCAAAGCTACATTTCTCCAACTTGCAGTACAAGCCATGCTGGAGAAGCTTGTGCAAAACCCTCCTGACTTGTTTGTGATGAATCTCAATGTCACTAGAATGAATGAGTATATCATCTAGGTATACAATGACGCACTCTTGCTGAAATTCCCTAAGAACCTCATTAATCAGATCTTGGAATACTGCTGGCGCATTGCATAACCCAAAAGGCATGACAGTATATTCATAGTGGCCATATCGAGTATTGAATGCCGTCATCCACTCATGTCCCTGCTGGATTCTCACCAAGTTATATGCCCCTCTGAGGTCTAACTTGGTGAAAATTGTAGAGCCCTTCAAACGATCGAAGAGTTCGGTGATCAAGGGAATCGGGTAGGCATTTTTAATGGTTATCTTATTCAAGCCTCGATAATCAATACAAGGTCTCAAAGAACCATCTTTCTTTTTAACAAAAAAAAATCCAGCCCCGGCAGGGGAGGAGGACCTCCTGATGAATCCCTTGTCTAAATTCTCGTGAATATATTCCTCTAGGACTGAGTTCTCCTTTATAGATAATGGGTATACATGACCTCTGGGAGGCATGGTACCAGGGAGTAGGTTAATTTTGCAATCAAAGGACCTGTGTGGGGGTAAGGTATCGGCTTTCTTTTTGTCAAATACTGCCTTTAAATCTAGATACTGAGGCGGAATTTGTGTCTCTGTAGGATTGTCAGAGGTATTCGATGTATTAGTTAATCCAAGAGGTAAGACCTTCCGCAAGCATTTTTCTTGACAATTCTCTCCCCACGAAACTATCTCCCCTGATTCCCAATTAATAATAGGGTTGTGTCTCCTCAGCCAGGAGTACCCCAGAACTATGGGAATAGACGGAGAAGAAATGAGCATCAAGGATATATCCTCTTTATGCAGGATGCCAACAGTCAAGTTAATCGGTATGGTCTCATGAAAAATAACAGGCTCAAGTAACGGTCTACCATCGATGGCCTCAACAGCCAGAGGTGTCTCTTTTAACTGGGATGGAATAGCATGCTTGGCAGCAAAACCCTGATCTATAAAGCTCTCAGCAGCTCCAGAATCGATTAGTGCCATAGTCTTAACTACTCCCTTCTCCCACTTTAAAGAAACGGGTAACACAAGCCTGAGCTCCTTGTAGTTGTGAATAGAGGACAAAGTAGAAACACCCAAGGCCTGTCCTCTAGAGGAACTTAGGTGCGAGCGTTTCCCGAACGATTGGGACAATTTAGGCGTAAATGACCCCTGACTCCACAATACATACATAAACCCTCCCTTCTCCTGTACTGTCTCTCCCTTTCAGTGAGATGAGTACTGCCTATCTGCATAGGTTCAGGAATACGTAAGTCTTCGAACTCAGAGATTTGAAAGGTAGGCGCTAGTTTAAAGGAGGGTCTACGGGTCCTATCTCGAGTGTTCTGCCTCTCTCTTAAGCGTTCATCAATACGAGATATAAAAGAAATTAAATCCTCCAAATTTTCAGGGAGTTCTCTAGTAGCGACCTCGTCAAGAATTACATCTGATAACCCATTCAGAAACACATCTATATAAGCCTGTTCGTTCCACTTAACTTCTGCCGCCAAGGATCTGAACTCTAGTGCATAATCCACAAGTGTTCGATTGTCCTGTTTAAGGCGCAACATTAATCTAGCTGCATTGACCTTTCTGCCAGGAGGGTCAAAAGTTCTTCTAAACGCAGCTACAAAGGCATTATAATTATAGACGAGTGGATTATCATTCTCCCATAAAGGATTGGCCCATCTCAAAGCTTTTTCAATGAGCAGAGTAATAATAAATCCAACCTTTGCTCTATCTGTAGGATAAGAGCGGGGTTGTAGTTCGAAATGGATGCTAATCTGGTTTAGAAAGCCACGACACTTCTCCGGTGACCCGCCATAACGTACTGGTGGGGTAATACGGGAAGAAGCACCTACAGTGGCTACCTCTAGACCTGAGACTGCAGGAGAGATAGAAGGAGTACGTGTCTCCTCAGGTGGATTACTAGCACGAGACAAAAGTGCCTGTAGTGCCAAAGCCATCTGATCCATCCTATGTTCCATGGCGTCAAACCTGGGATCCGAAGAACCAAGCTGACTGTTTGTACCTGCAGGATCCATTGGCCCTGTCGTAATGTCAGGATCGGGACAGGGATCCAACACGCAGAGTACAAAGAGTGGAAAGGTACGTATACCGGGCCTTAGAATGGCCGGACTAACGTACCGAGAGTAAAGAATAGTCAGAGGCAAGCCGAGGTCGAGGGAACGAGAAGACAGATAAGCGAGAGACAAGCCGGGTCAAGGGATAACAGAGAAACAGGGTAGTACAACGAGCCGAGTCAAAACCAATAGAGCAAACTAGAATACCAGAGCACTGAGTGACTAGACAAGCTAGAACCACGACAGGGCAATGAGCTGAAGTAAGGAGTAAGCTTAAATACCCTGGCTCTGGATGGAAATCACGCCTCTGACAAGTACCGATTGGATATCGGACACTTGAGTGACAGATTGCTCGTGCTAGCGTCATGACGTCACGTATTGAGCGTCCTGCTAGAAAAGGACGTGGATTCCTCGCGGCCGGTGTTTAAGTGACTGGATGAACCGCGAGGAACGGAGGAAACAGCTCGCCTGGACGGATACACCACCAAGTCTCTACCTCCCTTAGAGGTAGAGGCCTCAGGTACCCTGACACACTATAGAATCGCAAACATGTATTCCTGACGCTATAGTGTTTAACCTCCCTAGCGGTATTCCCGAGCGTGACTCGGGGTTAATTTTCGCTGCCAGAAGCGGTAACCCCGAGTCACGCTCGGGGTAGATAAGATGTACTTACCTCCGCCGCGATCCGCTTCGGGAGGACTGCCTCACAGCCCAGGCAGCCCTCCCACGTCAAATCAGGCCCCAGGGGGCCATGTGATCGCTCTCAAAGAGCGATCACATGGCCCTCTATAGCTGGCTGTGGATCTGCCAGCAGGGGGACTGTTTGAAATATCAGACAGTCCCCCTGCTGGTGGGAAGTATAAAAAAATAAATAAAAGACAAGTGTAAAAATAAATTAAATATATTTTTATATATATATATATAATATGTATATATATTATATAATAATATATATACATATTATATATATGTAACGTCATACAAAGTGTATTTTAATATTAATATAAGTATATATATTAATATTAAAATACACTTAGAATGACGTTACATATATATAATATGTATATATATAATAGATGTACATATATATATATTATATATAAATACGTATAATTAAAATAATAAATAAATAAAATAATAAAATAAATAAATAAAATATTGAAACAAAATTTAATATAAATTATATATGCATATGTAATTTCATTCTAACTGTATTTTGTTATTAATATATATATATATCGGTAACAAAATACACTTAGAATGACATTCTATATATATCTATATATATATAAAATACAAATAACCGCAAATATATATATATATAGATAAATACATAGAATTACATAAAAAATTACATTAGTATACACGTAGAATTTAAATACCTATAAATGCATATATATTAAAATTCTACATGTATATTTAAATAATCTTTTAACGTAATTATGTGATTTGATTAATTAAAATTTGATTGACATGCCTGACATGGAGGCGGAACTGGGCGGGTAATTCAAATGCAAAAAAATGGTACCGCTTTTGGTACAAAATTCCTGACATAATCATACCGCCAGGGAGGTTAAAAAACCATCTAGCTCCCCTGGTCCTCCCATGCCCCTCTAAAAATAGTAAAATCATACCTTTATTCCAGTCTGCTGCTATGGCTCTGCCCCTGATCTGCCTGCTTTGCTGGCATCATCAGAAGTGGTGATCTCAGCCAATCACAATGATTTCCCATAGAAAAGCTTTGGATTGGCTGAGATTGCCAAGTAGGCAGATCAGGGGCATAGCCAACACAAGCCAAACACAGCCCTGGCAAATTTGCATCTCCTCATAGAAATGCATTGGAACAATGCATCTCTACAAAGGAAAGTTCAGTGTCTCTATGCAGAGGGTGGAGACACTGAATGTCAGTGTGCAGCACTGCCCCAGGAAGCACCTCTAGTAATCATATGAGGAGTGGTCAGTGGAGGTATTGCTAGGCTGTAATATGAGCACTGTCTTTGCCCTGAAAAACATTGTTTACTGCAAAAAGCCAACAGGGACAGACTATACTCAGTAGAACAAATACAATAAGCTGTCGTAAATCTGGTGACTGTAGTGTCCCTTCAAATCTCTCTCGCTCTGCATATATTTATATATAGGAAAAATGGCAAAGCCTTTATTAGGAGAAAATAATGCCATCTTCAGGTTATGGAGATATCATAATAACGGCAAGGTTGAGTGGTTTATTACAAGATCTCCAGAACCACAAGATGGCATTATTTTGCTAAAACATAGGCTTCATTGTTATATACATTTATTTTTATATTACATGATTTCGTAATGGTTAGGCTTTGCGTTTTAGTGTTGGTTTTGGTAATAATTAGTGTAAGAATTTGTGTTAGGGTTAGTGCTTTTGTTAGAGTCAGTTAGGGTTATTTTAATCTTAAGGCAGTAGATTGTCAGGACCGAGTGTGCCCTTGTTCTCCCCCAACGCATGCCTCACACTGCCATCATGGTGTTCCATGTTGTCCCTGACTCCAGTCACGGAGCCTAAGCACTTTACAGTACAAAGCAGCTGTATCCTCTCGGGTCCCAAACACAGTATGGCAGTGTTCTCATTGGGACGTGGGTTGTGAATGGGTTCCTAAGTGGCATCCCAGCCTCTCTCTGCCATATTGCCTGCCCTGCTGTATAGGCATGGGCATGCCAAACACAGTGTGCTTTATAGAAGCACTGGGTTGGTTCTGGGGGAGGTGACTGCAGTTCCAGATCATATGGCAATGGGTAGTGTCCCCTATCCCCTATGAAAAGGTACTGTGCAATTTTACTGTGCCCTGTAGTACTTGAGCTCCGGAGCAGGCTACTTCCCTGTGCAATCCCTCAGTGTTTTGAGAAGCTGCTTTGCTGTGCGAACTCTGTGTCTCAGTGCAAGCTCCATTCCTGTGCAAATTCCAAGGGCAAGCTGCATTCCTGTGTAAACCCACAGTATTCCAGAGCAAGTCGTATTCCTGTACAGAATCTCAGTCACCAAGAGCAAATTGCATTCTTGTGCAAACTGTCAGTGTTCAAGAGCAGGCTGCTTTTCCATGCATTTCCCATGACATAATACAATGTAGTTGATTCCATTGATTTTTCCACAACCATACTGTGCTCTTCATGGCAAAATGCTGTGTTCATGTTTCATATGGTAGTATCTGTTAAGGTTTTCATGCAGTTCTCAAGAAGTGGCTATTTGGAACATACTATCCTGTCCCTTATTTACCCTGCATGCACATACATGATGTCATTGGCACATAGATGTGTAGGGTTTCCTTAGCAACTTAAGGATATGCATTAAAGGGATTCTATAGTGCCAGGAAAACAAACCCGTTTTTCTGGCACTATAGGTTTAATAGGTCCCCCCCCCCCCACAGGGCTGAAAGGGTTAAAACCCCTTCAACCACTTACCTGAGTCCAGTGCCGATGTCCCTCGGTGCTGGGCCAGGCTCCGCGCATTAGACCTCCCCATAGAAAGCATCATTCAATCCTTTCTTATGGGGAGAATCTGGAGCTGGAGGTCTGTGAGGACGTCCAGCATCAGATAACCAACCAAATGTCAATTTGCATTCCAGAAGCGGCCCCAGTGGCTGTCTGAGGGCAGACGACTACTTCAAAGAACTGAAGTGGTCTGGGTGCCTACAGTGTCCCTTTAAGGTGATACAGTGACTTCAATAAATCGAGCTGTTTGAGCATGTGTGGTACAGATATACAATAACTTAAGTGGAAGCCAGTTGACATGTGTGAGTGTCTCACTTTCTTTTCTCTGCTCATTAAACATCTGAATAAAGTAGAGCAGTTATGTCTACTGCAGTTTTTATGTGGTGGTTCATTTATTTCCACACTTTCTTGTTTTCCTCTCCCAGACAAGAATACGCATAAGAGAAAGAAGAGAACAGGTGAAAAAGAGAAGCTGCAGACTGCCTATCTGCAAATAGTTGAGTTATGTCCTGAAGATGTCCGTGTTACCACAGTGCAGACTCTGTTTGATACACTACTGAGGAGGTTGGTTGATCTCATGTAATGGAATTATACCAAATCTGCTCCTTCCTTTGCTTGATTTGGGAGACCATATAGGTTATTCGTTAACATGAGAATTCAAAGTAAATTCAGAGAGAATCTCAAATTGAATGCCAGAGTAGCGAAACTGAAAGCATAGTTGGCTTAGAGGATTTTTCCAGTTTGGCTATTTTGACCTTAAATTTGAAATCCACTTTTAATTCTCACTTTAGTGAATAATCTTGCATCTTTTGTAATTTCAGAGTCAGAGAAACCCCAGATCTTCACGTATTGGATGAGTCGGTGCGTGGAGTTGCAGAGAACGTAGAACAAGAAATATTTAAACTTTTCCTGTGTACTGACAGCAGATATAAGAATAAATACCGGAGCCTCCTTTTCAATTTGAAGGACCCTAAAAATCAGGTGGGAATAGTGATAGCAGTATCCTGTTGGAATCTGTACATACTGTTAATCACTAAAACAGTTAATCAATAAACTCTGAATTGTATAGAATTTAAATCTGACTTGAAAAATAACCGATATTCTCCAATTTAGCAACACCCACAGCTTGGGTGTTTTTGCTTACATTTTGCAAATCAAATTTTCATTTGGTCCAAGTTGGGCTTCAGTGAGTAAACCCCTAATGTGTAAGTTATCTGGAATTTAAATCAAATGTGAAATTTAAATCCTAAATAGTCAGTTGGAAAAAATTTCACAGTCAACTTTGTTTTCATTTTGGCTATTGACCTAAAATGATAAATTCCTAACAGTTCACATGAAAGTGAATAACCCTAAGGAGTTTCACTAAACTCCAAATAGTAGCAAATGAAAATCCAAGTGGCAAAATTTAGGCTAAAAGAGATAAGCTGGGATATTAGCTGAGTTGGAGAAATTTGACCTAAATGTTGCCATATGGATTTCCATTTGCTACCAATCAAACTGTACTAAATAACTGTGTAAGAATGTATGTGAATCACACATTTCTTATCTCTGTCCCTGTCTATCTATATCTGTGTGTGTGTGTGTTTATGTACACTTCTAAATTACATAACATATACAATTATGTTATCTTTTCCCAAAACAAAACAATTAAATCAAGCTGCATAACCACTATATCAAAAGCTAATCGCCATACATTTCCTATTATATATGTCTATATGTTTCATGCTTATATTTACACATAAGCAAATGTTTGGAAGTTCTGATAAGACAGTTTATAACACCAGCTGTGCAGTTGGGCACGCACAGTATACATATTGTTAGAGTGAAATGTAGCCATCTTGGGTGTACAAGATGGCTGCTGACAGGCATTACTATATTATTGATAAAACAAATAAACCATTTTTCAGTTAGCAGCAATTACAGTGCTTAGATAGCTTTCATTCAAATTAAGGAAAAATCGTTTGCATACTTACTGTCATTTTCTTTTCCTGTCTATTATTTATGGCAGCATTTAATTAAAGGGCTAGCTTCTCCCTTCAGATGATTGAAACTAAATTAATTAAAATGAACATTTGGTACAAATAGAACACCTACAGCCCCATATCTGGTAACACATCAAGCAGAATCCAGGGAGGGAAAGCAATGGATAATAGCCAGGAAAAACACAATTGTGTAAATAAAAAAGTGTGAATACATTTTATTTATTCCTCACTAGTCAAGGCAGCATTTAACTAATGAGTAATACCCAAGCAGTAAATGACAACAGGGAGGGAAATAAATGCCAGAAAACTTTATTAGGTACGAGAAGAAACAGAATTTCAAACAAAAAGACCAAATTGAGAAACAGCAACTAAGAAGACACCCACTCTGTAGTGGCAAACAAAGATTTTCATAGAGAACCAGTTAGCAGTTTTGCAAATGCTCTCAGTCAGAACACCAGCCTCTTTAGCCTGCAAAGTGGTGATTGATCTACTCGAGGCCCATTACACAAAATTGCTTGTTGCACCAATCAAAAGGTCTCTATGATACCCTCTGATTAAATAGCTGAGTTTAACTCGGTTATTGGGGTTGAAGCTCTAATATAACAAGTGCTGTTTTTGCGAAATGACAGTATGTTCAGTTGTAGGGTTAAAATGGCATGGGCATGGTACCCAAACCACTTCATTGATATGAAGTGGTCTAGGAGCCCATAGTGTCCCTTTAAAGTCTAATGATACCAACCAATCCCCTGAATGGACAACTGAAGCGACTCAATGCAAAATCATCTGATGTGAAGGGACAGGTTAAACTTATGGAGATCCAGGTGAGGTCTCCGTTTTCTGTTTGGTTTCCTAAAAAAAAAAGAATAAAAAAGAATAAAACCCCTGAAACCGTTCTTCTTTTGGAACCTCTCTGATCATGTTGTTCTAAGGGAGGGAGATGGAATATTGAAATAAAGATAAGGAGGAGACTCTTCAAATTAAAGAGTATAACCTTTTGAAACTATAGACATTAGTCATGCGTCTGGAACTTCTTCCCAAACTTCGCATCAGACAATGCAAAATAGTCTGATGTGAAGGGACAGGTTGAACTGATGGAGATCCTGGTGAGGTCTCCGTTTTCTGTTTGGTTTCCAAAAAAAAGTATAAAACCCCTGAAACCATTCTTCTTTTTGAAGCGACTCAATGCAAAATCGTCTGATATGAAGGGACAGGTTGAACTGATGGAGATCCAGGTGAGGTCTCCGTTTTCTGTTTGGTTTCCTAAAAAAAAGAATAAAACCCCTGAAACCGTTCTTCTTTTGGAACCTCTCTGATCATGTTGTTCTAAGGGAGGGAGATGGAATATTGAAATAAAGATAAGGAGAAGACTCTTCAAATTAAAGAGTGTAACCTTTTGAAACTATAGACATTAGTCATGCGTCTGGAACTTCTTCCCAGACTTCCTGAAAAAGCTGTAGTCTGGTAGCTACTGAAGGAGCCTGGGACTAGCCACCTTCAGAACTGCTTGGTGATGGAAAGGAGAAAAAAAGGAGCCTTGTTCTTTGAGGACTTTGAAGACAGGACACTTCTCCAATTGAAGCATCTTGTATATTTCCAACCTGATCTGTAGGATTTGCTATCTCTGTAGGAAGTTTGATATCTGTATGAGTATCTATACTGTTGAGGTCTCCTGCATCTTTCGTCCTGGAGGAGAAGAACCTGGCGGACATCAGCAGCTTTCCTGATAGCTTCCTCTAAATATTTCCAGAAGAAAACCTCAAAACCCAAAAGAAAGAGAACAGTGTTTGTCTTGGATGAGATATCTGCACCCCAGGATCTCAACACGATCACTCTGACAGAACAATGACCTTGGAGACTTCTTTAATCAGATCAATTGAGGCTTCCAGCAGCCATAAACTGGCTAGCTTGACATCCCTGAGAGATTCCGCAATAGCATCGTGTCCAGATCAATTGTTCAGTTGCTGTAGTGGCCTTTTTTAAACCAAATGCTCAATTAATTGTTAATTTCCTGTCTTATGAGCTGGAGGTAGGATTTAACCCATTAGTTAAACGCTGCTATGGTGATATAGTGATATAGTTATTGTAAAATACTCTTCAAATGATTTGCTATCATACTAAGCTGCTCTGTTTTGGGTGACCAGATCCTGTTCCGTCGTGTGGTCCTTGGTGAAATCACCCCACAGTGTTTGGTTCTAATGAGTGCAACGGAAATGGCTGCACAGGAGCTGGCCAACTGGAGAATTCAAAAGAGAAAACATGTGAGTGTGAAATGTATTAATATTTAGGTTTACAACTCATATTCAACATGATAGTGTTATGTACTATATGGAGCTGTAGAATTTGTCAATAAAGGCCAAGTTGTGTATGTAAATATTGTTGAAAGTCATGTGCATACTTACCAAGCAACTCATGATATTTTGTTATGTGGAATTCCCATTGACTCAGGCATTACTTTGATCTAAGTAGGATGGAATCAGAGAAACTTTAAGATTGAAGATCATTGCTCAGTTGATCTGCAAGTAGGTCTTATATATATGTATGATCATTTTTTGTCATATTTAATATATAATGGCCCAATATGGTATGAGTAACTAGATCCACTTGTTTGCTCTATAAGTGGAAGATGCAAATGCTTAGTTCCCTTCTTCTTGCAATTTCAGGCACTGGAACTAATCGAGAAAGAGGAAAGACAGCCATACCAGATTCAGATGACAAAGCTGACACACAAGGGGTTAATTGAAATTGATACCGTGCCCGATCAGAACTTGACCCTAGAGGATCTGTCTGTGAGTTTAACTGCATTGCTGTCTGTTACTGCACAGATTAATTCGAGTTGCACTCGTGTGATTGCTTGTTTTTATCCTAAATTACTAATTAAACAGTAATTTTGTTAAATTCATAACTGTAACTTTCTCTTAGACTGTAGTAATGGTGATTTTTTAATATTTACATTACAATATCTCTGACTGAGTTTCATTAGATGCCAATTTTTATTTGTTTGGTCAAGTCATGGTTATTGTTTTATGTTTTATTGTTGTTTTATTTTCTACAACTGTGCAAAACCATATTCCTTGGTTTTGAATCATTTTACTAGAAGTCATTCAGAATATCCCAACCACAGGCAGAGTGCATTTTGAATGATGGCTCCCAAAGATGAACTGCTAAGGGAATGCCTGAGACTTCAACAGATAGAGGAGGTTCCTTGGCAAGACCAACCTCTCCATGGGGTGTACCACCAGCAGATAGTGGATGTGGCCAGGGCACACCGGTCCTGGGGGCGCAATGTCAGACTGTCCGGCAGGAGGGAAGTGCTGTGCGCACCCCTCCAGCCAGTTACTTTATGAAGCGTGGCCGAGCTCAAGCACCTTGCCTTAGCGCAGCCCAGCCTCTTACCACACGCCCTGCTTACTGCCGCCCGAGGAGCCTCCTTCACTGGCATCTGCCGCAAGCTATGTACAGAATATCGGCAAGTTATCGGCTATCGGCCTGAAAGTTCACAGATTATCGGTATCGACTCTAAAAACTCAATATCGGTCGATCCCTTCTCTGTATGCATGTATGCCTCTCTACGCATGTATGCCTCTGTACGCATGTATGCCTCTGTACTCATGTATGCCTCTGTATGCATGTATGTATGTATGTGCCTGTATGTATGTATGTTTGTATATGTATGCCTGTACCTGTATGTATGTGTATGTTTGTATGTATGTGTCTGCATGCCTTTACGTCTTTGTATGTATGTGTCTGTATGACTGTATGCCTGCATGTCTCTGTATTCCTGTAAGGGTCTGCCTGTATATCTCCGTGTGACTGTGTCTGTATGTCTCTGTGTTACTGTGTCTGTATGTCCCTGCGTGACTGTCTGTATGTCTCCGTGTGACTGTCTGTATGTCTCCGTGTGACTGTTTCTGTATGTCTCTGCCTGTGTCTTATGTGTTAGTATGTCTCTGTGTGATCATGTCTGTGTTTGTATGAGAGTGTACCTGTATGACTTTGTTTGATTGTGTGCCTGAAAAACAATGCCTGTGTGCCTCTATGATTGTGTAAGCATGTTTGCATTTTTGCCTGCATATCTATGTCTACATGGCTTGGAAGAAAAAACACACAAAGGCAGGGGAGGGACACACAAAACGGACTAAGGGGAGAAAGAGCCACATAGAGGGACTATGGCGGAGAAAAAAAACAAAGAAAGGGGCTGGGTGTAAGTAAGAAACATACAAAGGAGGTTGTAAGACACACTAGAGGGAATAAAATACACTAAAGCACAAAAGGGGCAATACATTCAAAAGAGGGGATATGAAACACTAAAGAGGGTAAGAAAGTCAAAAGGGGGGTTAAAAGACACACAGGCGAAGATCCACTTTTGTTTTGCGGGTGGTGGGAGAAGGGGGGCAGCAAAATGCATCTTCGCCTGTGTAGCTTAAAACCCTTGCACCGGCCCTGGATGTGGCTCACATGACAAAATCCTACCAGTGGTTGGGAAATTCAGGACTGTAAGACAGCACTGAGACACTAATCCTAGCAGCACAGGAACAGGCACTCAGCACCAGATCAATAGAAACTGGAGTCTACCACACCAGGCAAGACCTAGTAGCCAGATGCAAAATGTTAGCAGGAACAGCATACACAGAGAGACACAACCAAGTTGCTGGGATTGTGTACCGATACATCTGCACAGAATATGGATTGGACCTGCCTAAGTCCAGATAAGAGATACCACAAAGGGTCGTTGAGAATGACAGGGCTAAGATCCTGTGGAACTTTTAAGATCCAGACAGACAAGCAAGTGCTGGCCAACCAACCCGACTTCGTGGTGGTAGAAAGGGAACGGAAGACTGCAGTAATGGTGGATATGGCAATACCCAGTGACTATAACATCAGAAAGAAGGAACATGAGAAGGTGGAGAAATACCAAGGACTGAAAGAAGAACTAGAAAGGATGTGGAAAGTGAAGGCAATAGTAGGTCCCAGTTGTGATAGGAGCACTCGGTGATGTGACTCCCAAGTTGGGGGAATGGCTTCAACAGATTCCAGGTGGGACATCTGAGATCGCTGTCCAGAAGAGTGCAGTTCTAGGAACAGCTAAGATACTGTGCAGAACCCTCAAACTCCCATGCCTCTCCAGAGAATGAGGAATAAACATACCACCCAGGAGGGGTGAGACAATCAGTTTTATATATTATATATATATATATATATATATATATATATATATATATATATATATATATATATATATATATATATATATATAATATATGTAACCCCTGCACAACAATCAAAAATAGTAAATCCCCGGTTGCTAGATAATATAAAGTGAGAAAATACCGGCACTCCAAGGTTTTCCAAATCAAAATCTTCTTTATTCTGAAAAGTACATCAACGTTTCAGCTCCCATAAGGATCTTTTATCAGGACACTCATAGCATGTAGAATGAAAAAGCTTATATAGGACACACAATCAATACATATATATTACGATTGTCTGAAACTTCTGGACATGTCTTTCTCTCACAAATTTTTGGTGATATTATTTTGCCACCTGGTCATTAAAGAAATGCGAGTAATTGTATGGGTTTGAGCTCCACATGATTTACAAACTTGCCCATTTCTTTAGCAGGCTGCCTTTACAAATGGCATAATCTTGTATAACGTGTCCTTTTAAATTATATCTCAGTAACACGACTTACAGTTTTACACACTATACTTGCAGTGTTGTGTTACCACAATAAGTATCATTTACATTGGGCAATAACGTTTACAGCATAGGTTCCATTCTGTTTTAGGATTCTGTGTGGCAGCCTCAGGATTCTCAGCAGGATTGCATCTCAGAGAAAAGGGACACAACATCCCAACACAAGAGCCACCTTTTAGATCAGGACTGCCTTATATGCAAAGGTGAGACTATTTCTGACTAGGTGATACCTTTCTTAAGTTTTGGGATTATGATTTTGCTCCAGTACAAAATATCCTTGTTGAGGCTCTATATTGCAGCATTTACGACATTTTATATCGACTCATAGAAGAGATCATAATCTTTCAAGCAATACAAGAATGGGCATGCAGAGTGCAGGAAATCTGGTCAGTTGAGCAACTAATTGCCTACTATAACAGCTTGGGCCCATGCAATGCCCTACCGTGGTTCATTTGGGATCACTTTTAATAATCTCCGTTTTTTTGTTTCTTAGGACTAACTACCCTAGACACATATTATGATAATTAATTCCTCCTATTTCCTTCAAGACGGCTGATGTCTACGACATTTGGCGTGCTGTCAACAGTGGTGTGCTGACTCTAACTTCCCATATTTAAAACAATGCTACATAGCCCATTGTTCTAAAGAATAGGACCACACCTACCTTTCTTTATCGTTTTTTGTCTCTTCTCCTCATCTCTCTGTTTTCCTTAGTTATATATCTATCCTTTTCTTTGGTTCTTTAGACCAAAAATTGCAGAATTGAGATAGTTTATACACAAGAGGAATATAAAATTGTCTTATTATTTGTATATCACAATCTTCAGCAGCTAGAATTTTTTGAAGAGATAACTACAAAAGTATAAAAAGAAAAAAGTACCATTTATAGTAAGACAAATGTCAATAGAGAGAGCTAGAATAATCCTGAATCACCTAATAAGGATTCTACTATTCCAACAAGGAAGGAATTAGCTGGCTAAATGTAGGGTGAGGACCTAGTCTACTAAAGACATGAGCATTAAGTAGTCCACTATGAATAATAAGTGAATACATCTTCATCCTGGGTTCTGTAAGCATACTAGTCTCAAAGTGTTTCATCTGTATCACAGACTTTCTCATGAACTGTAATTACACTTCCATCTATCCTCTTCTTTATACCGTCTTCTACTAATAGAAGACGATATAAAGAAGAGGATAGATGGACACCAATAGAAGATGGTGTAAAGAAGAGGATAGATGGACACCAATAGAAGATGGTGTAAAGAAAAGGATAGATGGACACTAATAGAAGATGGAATAAAGAAAAGGATTCTATTAGTGTCCCTCTATCCTCTTCTTTATACTGTCATCTATTAGTAGAAGACAGTATATAGAAGAAGCTAGACGGAAGGGAAATTACAGCGCTAGAGAAAGTCTGCGAATACAGATGAAACGCGTCAAGCATTGTATGCACACATGTGACTCTTTAAGTTCTTTGAAAGAACTTTGCTCCATCCATACCTCATAAGTCAGTAACAAATCTCACTGAAGAAGAAACCAGAGATTCACAGGACTCTAAAGATGGGAATTATCTGGAGAGAAGGTAAATATAGCCTACTTGAATTGCAGTTGCATTTTTTTTCACTGACATATGGCACAACATTTCTTCATAAAATAAGTGAAACGTGTGGACTTCAAATAATATTACATTAAATTGATTTAAAATAAAATTTACATTAAGTTCATTCTTCCACTACAAACGAACAGTTTTTTTTTACTGGATATTCCCCGCCACCACTTATCTGGTTTAAAGAAACATCAAGTTCTGCATTTTCTCACTGATACCAGAAATAATGTAGCCAAACAGTAGAAAAACAACCCTCCTCCTCCCCAATGACCTTACTTATTTCAGCCTTATAGTGTACGCAGCAAATTAAGGAAATTGTGCTAAACGTCTGGAGGATCTGGGGACCATGGGATGAATTCTTCCATAAATCTACACCTATGGGCTATTTTCTCGTCTTCCTACTTTTCTCTTCCATATCTCTCTCACTCTCTCTTTCTTCACCCTTCTGTTCTTCTCCTTATTTAAGTTTTTCTTGTTTCCCTATTTTTCCCCTTCTTTTTGTAACTACTAATTACATGCTAATCCTATAAATGGCATATTGACCAAAATGTTTTATTACTTATTACTCTATGCACTGCCATTATGTGTTAAATATCCTACACTTTTAAACTCTCCTCTTGTATGCCTTATGTCCCCTGTTTGGCAATAAAAATATGCATTAAATAAAAATTAACATGCACAGTTATTTGTCAACAGTAACTCTTCTGCGACCTTGTTCAGTGTGTAAATAGATTTAGTAGACCTCTGCATATATATTTCAGCCAAGTTAGAAAAGCAAACAAAAACTCTATTTGATTTCCCTTTGTTTAGTTGCTGCTTAAGACTTAAGAGACTTACCGATGGGCAAGCTAGCTGAGTTTTTGTCCTATGTGTTTACTACATCTGCAGATGTAAGCGGTTGTATAGATAAATAATACATGCTGGCATTCTGCACAACCATTAATTGATCAGTGCAGATTAAGTGAATCACTAACAAGGTTATTTGCTAAGTGAGAATCCAAAGGGAATTTAAGAACTTACGGTCGAAATAGCTGAATTGGAAAAAAGTCAGCTATGCTTCTAGTTTGGCTACTTTAGCCTTAAATTTGAAATTCACCTTGAATTCACCCTGAATTCATACTTTTGTGAATAACCATGTAAGGCATAATTAAAACTACCAGTGTTATTCACTAAAGTGAGAATTTAAAGTGACTTTTAAGATTTTGGGCTAAAATAGAAGCACAACTGACTTATTTTCCATTTCAGCTGTTTTGGACTTAAATGTTACACCATGACCATTTCTGCTTTTATAAATGCTGCACATCCAGAGATATTTGCATTTTTTAAGCCAGGGCTAATTTCACCCACTAAACAGGTAACTTGGGCAGCCCAGAATGTCCAGACTGCCTAATGTCAAATCTGTGCAAAAATTACATCTGTCGTCAGCGCACACATCTTGCTGGTTACAGACATAATGAGATTTTCTCATGCTGGCAGTGTTTATCCCCATTCCTCCCTCTTTCCCTTTTTTATTTAAGCCTGCTGTCTCATCCTCCCTATACCCTTAAGGCTCCTTTCTTTTTATTCTCAAATATCTCGCACCTTCCTCTGTTTACCCCATCAATCTTTTTTTTGCTGTGTTTATTGTAATTTGTTAATTTTAGTTTTGTGTTTAATGACAGTTACACAACATAGGGAGAGAGAAACCGTTATAGAGCTATTATTTCAACAACTTTTCAATTGTTTTCTTACTATATTTTAGGGCTGATAAGCCCCCCAGGTGATGCTGACTTAAGCCAATGGGTAATTACCAAGAAACCAGAGAAAATATGGAAACACCATATAACTAATGGCAATCAACATTCTTCATGCATTGAAAAGAAGAACAAGAAATTGTTGAGTATTAACTTGATCTTACCATTCCCAGTTTAAATTGACTCGTGATACAAAAATAGTTTCTCTTAAATCAGCAATTTTCTTTTTTAAATCAATTGCACCTTGTACTGGCCAAGCATCTAACAAATATACAAATGTATTATATTTTTACTTACCTTGAAACTGTAACAAATTGTTAAAGGGTTACTCCAAGCACCATAACCGCTTCAGTGATTTGAAGTGGTCATGGTTCCTGGAGTGTCTATGTGCAGTGAACACTATGAAACGCTACACAAACAGAGTTTAACTCCTCTGCTGCCAGAAGTGTAACTCTACTTCCAGCTCATCATTGGAACATTATTAGCCAGCCTGTAGCAAGAGTTCCTGGTGGCTAATGATATCTTTGTGCATACTGAATCTCTGACATCATCATGCTGGTGACAGACATCCAAAAACAGCATACAACCACCCTCAGCCTTTCCTCCTCCTACATCTTTTCCCTTGCTAGCTATGGCGAGTGATGTCATTGGAGGAGGATTGGATGCAGGAAGAACTTGGTCTTGATGCTTTATCAAGTCGGATTTTCAAGTTTTATTATTTCTACCTATTTTTTTTATTTTATATTTTTAAGGGGGGGGGGGGGGTAATTTTTACTGTGTTTTGTGACTGTAGACCGTGTATAACAGCTCTTCTCTTTAAATCGGCATTTTAATAAAGTGTGAAAGAGGAGCCATTCTGTTAAACCACAAAGAATTTCAGCAGGCATTAAGTGTTTTAGGGGTTTGGAGTTTTGCTTTAAAGGGACACTATAGTCACCAAAACAACTTTAGCTTAATTAAGCAGTTTTGGTGTCCAGATAATGTCCCTGAGGTCCCACTATTCAATTCTTTACCATTAAGAAGTAAAGGCACTTTGTTTATACAGTCCCAGTCACACCTCCTGGAATGTGATTTGCATAACATTTCTAAACACTTCCTTTAAACCCTTAAGGACACATGACATGTGTGACATGTCATGATTCCCTTTTATTCCAGAAGTTTGGTCCTTAAGGGGTTAAAGAGTCATCTAATGTTTATACTTACTTTATTGCACATTCTGTTTAATTTAGAATTGATTATCTCCTGTTCTGTTTATAGCTTGATAGACCTTGCTAGACTCTCCAGTGTGTGACTAAAGTTCAGTATACAGAGCAGGAGATAAAAAACTATTTAAGTAAGTAATATCTGATTGAAAGTGAAACCATTTTTTCCATGCAGGCTGTGTCAGTCACAGCCAGGGTAGGTATGGTTAGGGCTGCATAAACAGAAACAAAAGTAATTTAACTCTGCAGGAGCATGATCTATACACTTAAACAGCTTCATTAGTTGTTTTGGTGACTATAGTTTCCCTTTAATCTACAAAAGTGTGGGTAGCTGATGATCAGTGTACATTTATCAGTTTCGAAATATAAGAAATATAAGTCCATTTCCTTTTCAGGTATGATCCAGATACTAGACTCACAGATCCAGCAGACTCAAGTGTGTGGAAGGGATTCCTTCACATGTTCTCTATAAAGCAGTTTAAAGTTACAGCCATGCCAGTGTCTGGTTATAGCAGTCATCTTTGCCAGGTTAGTGCCATGTCATCTGTTTTGAAAAGTAATACAATTGTGTCCCTCTACACACATTTTTTTTATGCATAGCCTATACCATAGTATTTAACAAAAAATAAAAAACTTTATTAAATAATCCTTTTTGATGGTATATTTCATCATCTAATAGAACATAGCATTGTGGATATTCAGTGCTTACCATTAGGCACTTTTCCAAATGCTCCAGAAACTGAGTTGCTGCTTTAATATAAATTGTGATGCTATGAACAGCAAATAAGAGTGTGCAGAATTATTTATTGTATATCAATCATGCTTTCTGACCAGACTTTAAATATACCAGAGACAATAAAGTTTATAGCTTACTAGACCATGCTGGGGTCTTATGTGCACATGCGTAATCATACACTGTGAAGAGGATATTGTATTCAGTTAGTTATTATTACATGTCTTGATAGTTAGGTAAGCAAACCCGTGATGAACAGGACATTCATCTTGCTATAATTTATATATAATGTTGTTTGTCTTTAAAATACCTTGAACTATATCCAAGTTTTGTTTTATATATTTTTTTAACCATTTCCTATGTGCATTTTATAGGATTTACCAAAAGTGTTAACATCCGAAGGATGCATTTTGCAAGAGTCTGTTTGGGAATATGTGGATCGTATCTGGCCAGAGTGCACCAAGGTGAGGAATAACGGTGAAAATTAAGTAGCCTTTTGGTAATGTCTATAGTTTAGTAAACAAACGCATTTAAATGGTTCCTTGACAGGGGAATGGAGCCTCAAACCAGTTAATGACACATGGTAAAAAATAATGCGGCAAATTATATTGATTTTAATCAATAATGATTGATAATGGTACTAACTTATTTACTAGACTCATCAATATTTTTAAATTTTTTTATACTTCTATAAACAGTGACATTACTGAGCAGATTTACACTACAATATAGATAAATACAATCTGGGTGCTAAATTTACCAAAAATTGCTTCACACTCTGGTGTAACCCCAAACTCCACCAAAAAGAGAAAATTATGTGTGATAGTGAGTGGAGCAATTTCACCATATATGAGACAAAAAATAGAAGTATATATATACAAACTGTTGTCGGTGTGTGGTATATCTTCCAGTAATAATGATGTATATAAAAGGAAAAAAAAGAAAACAGTAGTAGTGCAGATTGTCTACATGAAAGATATAAACATATGCATGTTGAAAAGTATCCTTTTAGGGAATACTAAGATGGAGTTCCAATAGGAAAAAAGGACATAAATTTATTATCTGCCACATGCAGAAAAAATAGTACACATATACCAAAAATAGAATAAAAGGAAATAAAAAATAGGGTGACGGGGGCGGGGCCTGACCGCCATGCTGACCGGTCGCAGGCCGGAGAGGCTCCTGACTACTTTGGTCCCCAATGGCACAAAACTCTACCATCACCGGAATCTGAGTGACCAGAGGCAGTCATGAGCACTCAGGCAGAAGCCGGAGCCACCGCAGTCCCTGAGATCGGGAGTTCCAGAGCCCCCAGGGAGCGATATGGGACTTTGGGGCCTGGGGCCTACGGGGGTGGAGAGCGGGACGGACGGCCGCCGTCCTGCTTGCGAACCTGGCCACCCTGTGACAGCCTTGGGATGCGCCTCGAGGGCCTCGCCTCCCCCCCATGGACCGGGGGGGTTATCCCGGTCCCCAGCGGAGGGTCACACCGCCCTACTAAGCTATGCGCTAGGAGCTAGGGCACTAAAATGGCGGCGCTGCGGTCCACAATGGTCGAAGCGGCCTCGCCTGTATGCAGATGGAACCACCTAGCTGAGCATCACCCCTACCCAAACAATCCTGCCTTCCGACTGCGTGGCGGGCGGGCTGGAGGTGGAGGGTAGCACCGGCAGGAGGGGCCCTCAGAAGCTCCACTCACTCACTCTGTGTCCCTGTGGTCGGGTCTGAAAAGGACCGATCGAAGAGGCCCACCAGCGGTAACCCTGCTAACCTGCTGACCCGAGCCGACACCACAGCCACAATGCCCATCGACTACCCTCAATGCCCGCACACACCTAGACACCGCTAACCGAGGCACGAACTAACACCATGCAACTCTGTGACACTGCAAAACCGATGGAACCTGCAGCACTCTGTGAACTGTGACAAGCACAGGGACAGAACTATACACAGCGATTTTACTGGCAAGCAGTATACCATACCAGACGGAATCAGCTAGGCTGACTTGTGGGACTGATACTGGTCTGGACTCTGTCCTCAACGACCTGGTTTGCTAATTTAGCCCTTAAATGTCACACACCGAAGCTTGAATGTCATGTATTATGTATTATGTATTATGTTCTCTTACACCTTGCTAACCCCTGCTACTGAGATTAACACAGTAAGAGCATAGCAATGAGGATAGCTAGGGCCAGTGTAACAATCTTGCCTCTTCCCTAGACTAAGCCTGAATAATGCTATTTGGATACCACTATCTGATCTCCCTTATTGATACTGCTTAGTGTGGAAATTACTCCCACAGGATTCCATTCACAGTTAATGTAATGTATTCTCAGAATAGCTGACTAGTCTGACACAACTGGCTTCTGCCATATGATGAGATCTCTCATACTACTTAATGTATCTACTATGTCCATGACTTGTTAACCTAACAACGACTGCTAAATGGTGACATGTGTACCGCAGTGAATGCTTAAGCCATAGCCTGTATGCCACGAAAATTTACCGGGCACTGTTTTTGATTGTATAGCTATCGTTATATCCACGCCTGCCACAGTCTACCTTACGCTAATGTAACCAAACGATAGAAGAAGTCATTAAGGCTCACCAGCATGTACCCAGCTTGATTTTGTTATCACAATACAAAAAATATGTGCGTACCTTCTAAATGCTACATAACAGTATACACTCTTGTATGTTAACGTTGTCTAAAAATGCTGTTGTGGCATCAATGTCTTGCGATTGTTAAACATGCACAACAAAAATAAAGAATTAAAAAAAAAAAATAGGGTGACAAGCCCCTTACTGGATTCGTTGGTGAGTATGACACATATGGGACAACTCACTATAAGAGCTTAATATGTTGGGGTAGCAGGCTGCTGTGTCCGGCGTTCTCCTTATTCGGCTGCAAAAGATTCTCCACGTGTGTTGCTGTGTACCGGAAAAACGCTTCAGGACTCCGTGGTCTGCAAGCTGCAAGCTCCTCCCCCTTCTCTGACGTCAACGCGTTTCGCCAATCGGCTTCCTCAGGACGTGCTCACATCCTCCATGTTGGTTGTGGGCTTAAAAAGGGCATCAGTCCTTCGTGATTGGTTATTGAATTAAAAAGCGTCAGATTTTCAATTAAATCGACTGAAACCCTTTAACTTGATACTCAATAGAACTTTGGTTCTAAGATACATTAATCTTTATAAAAATATTGGTTCTAAGATACATTAATCTTTATAAAAACATTGAAAAATCATTCATAATAGAGAACAATTCTTAACTTACACAATAAAAAACATTAATAGAAACACTGAGATTCAAAACATATCCGTTCATATTTATGTTAATCATAATTTAAAGCTAATCATAATTTAATTCCTTTTTTAGTCAGTATAGCTTTAAATTATGATTAGATTTAAATTATGATTAACATAAATATGAACGGATATGTTTTGAATCTCAGTGTTTCTATTAATGTTTTTTATTGTGTAAGTTAAGAATTGTTCTCTATTATGAATGATTTTTCAATGTTTTTATAAAGATTAATGTATCTTAGAACCAAAGTTCTATTGAGTATCAAGTTAAAGGGTTTCAGTCGATTTAATCGAAAATCGGACGCTTTTTAATTCAATAACCAATCATGAAGGACTGATGCCCTTTTTTTTTTTTTTTTAATTCTTTATTTTTGCTGTGCACGCAAATTGTACAGAGTGGCGAGAGGTGCCCCAAAAGCAATCCTCTGTCTTTTCCCACGCTTAACATGCGGGGCACAAGAATGACAGGCACAATTTATTTTTTTAAAATCAGGCTTAAACACTTAGCTTTAAACATATATAAGTAAGTTAGAACGATGCTATAACCATGCTATAAGCAATCCTAGTAATGTAATTGCATATCATTGGCAGTAACATGCTAGAGACATGAACATGTGATGTAGTATATGATGTAGACTATCCATCGCTTCATGGTGCTAGATTTGCTATGCTTATATATATACACAAGACATATACAATAGCGTTGTTAGAATGGTGCAATATCCATATCATGGGCAATCCTATAGGCGTAATTGCGTATCATTGGCAGTAACATGCTAGAAACATGAACACAAGTTGTAGGATAAATGTCGCTTTCCGGTGCTAGATTGGCTATGTTCATATATATATATATATATATATATATATATATATAATCTATACTCTATACACATTAGTGTTGCATATCAAAATCTAATATTCATACGTAGTTAACCAGCTAAGAATTAAGGCATCAACAGTAACAGCAGGGATATCAGTACAGAGCTCTGTCATGTCGGATTAATAACGGATTAATGTACTTTGTAGACAGAACGGAGGGCACAGTGTGCTTCTTGCTCCGTGGGGTCTGCAGTGCAGCTGGTAAAGTTCGGATGTCGCTCAGCCAATTCCCATAGATGGATAGTCCCGTTTCTCGCTGTCGCCGACTGCTCTGATGGGGGCTGTCTCACGAGCTCCGGCTTCCCGTTCAGTAGGCCCAGGCTTCTCCAGGCTCGCCTCCCAGTTCTCTGTCCGAGCTTTAAGTCGCGTCACCTCAGATGTGTACCGCGGCCGGTATGTAGCTCCAGCACTAGGCAGAGGTTGTAGCTGCGACCGTAGAGGGTAAAAGTAGGCTATGCTGGTCCCATGTTCTTGGGCCAGGGCTTTTATGCGGGAGCCGCTGCGTATCGTGCTCAGGAAGGATAGTGGTCGGCCATCTTGGGAGTCCATGTACGGACCTCGTTGTTCAGTGTGGTCGGAGTGAAAGCTGTGGCTGCTGCCCATGGATACCGGGATGACCTCCCTGGTCTAGAGGGGGGGGGGGGGGGGAGCGGCGGACCGCTGGCCAGAGAACCGGGAGAGCGGCCGTCCCTCTCGGCTCAAGCTTGTAGGCCTCAGGCCCCGGCCGGGTTACTTTGGTGCCGTGGATGGTCCTGTTGGGTATCCCCTGGGTCACGGCTGTCTTATTGGCACAGTGAGCCCAGTTTCAGGTCGATTCCTGGTTTGTGGCCCGCAGTTGGCTCCGGTATTCCAGCTCAGAGTACGGAGCTCAGACAAGCCGTGTCTGATCCAACCGGCGGCCAGGCCCCGCCCCTGATGCCCTTTTTAAGCCCACAACCAACATGGAGGATGTGAGCACGTCCTGAGGAAGCCGATTGGCGAAACGCGTTGACGTCAGAGAAGGGGGAGGAGCTTGCAGCTTGCAGACTACGGAGTCCTGAAGCGTTTTTCCGGTACACGGCAACGTGGAGAATCTTTTGCAGCCGAATAAGGAGAACGCCGGACACAGCAGCCTGCTACCCCAACATATTAAGCTCTTATAGTGAGTTGTCACATATGTGTCATACTCACCAACGAATCCAGTAAGGGGCTTGTCACCCTATTTTTTATTTCCTTTTATTCTATTTTTTTGTATATGTGTACTATTTTCTCTGCATGTGGCAGATAATAAATTTATGTCCTTTTTTTCCTATTGGAACTCCATCTTAGTATTCCCTAAAAGGATACTTTTCAACATGCATATGTTTATATCTTTCATGTAGACAATCTGCACTACTACTGTTTTCTTTTTTTTCCTTTTATATACATCATTATTACTGGAAGATATACCACACACCGACAACAGTTTGTATATATATACTTCTATTTTTTGTCTCATATATTGTGAAATTGCTCCACTCACTATCACACATAGATTTACACTACAGTTTATATCAAAGGTAGAGAAGAGAATGAAAGGGAAATATAGGACAGGATAAAGTATGAAATTGAAGAAAGATGGTTGGAAAGTAAAGAGTTGTGGAAAACAATATTTGTGAAAAAAGAAAAACAATTGGAAGACACTGTAAACACTGTAACTCAATGGTTCCAGGATTTGTCAGTGTCTCCACTGGAATAAAAAAAGGGAAATACTTAAATCCTGGACTGTTGGTGGGCCACGAGGACTGGTTTATGAAAAACTGCTGTAATTGCTTAATTTTTTTTAAAGTGATAATTGTGTCTGGAATCCTGTGGCACCATCATTTTTAATGTTTAAATTAAAACATGTATTAAAACTGTGCCACTTGAGTTAATCAGAGAGCATTAGCCTGAGCAGCAATGGGCGGCTGTAATTGGTTGAGAGTGTCAGCTGACCTCATTCATCATGCCTGTCACGATTCGGGAACCTAACTCGCTAACAGGTCACAGAAAGTAAAGGGTGCAATACCGGTCCTTAGAATGGCCAGATTAAGCACACTAAGAATAGTCAGGAGACAAGCCAAGTAAAGGGAGCCAGAAAACAGGAGAACGAGAAACAAGCCGAGGTCAAAGGAATGGAGAATACAGGAAAATCGGAATAACAAGCCAAATAATCGGTAACCACAGAGAAACACGAGCAGACTGCAATACAGGTATCACAAGACCACAACAGGGCACTAAGAGACAGGAAAGGTAAGTATATAAATCCTGTGCTTAATTCTGATTGGATAACTTCCAATCAGAATTAACAATCACACGTGGGAGATATTTACACCTCCCACTGTGATTATGGTGCTGTGGCTTTAACGCCGGGTCACGTGACTGACCCCGGTGTTCGCATAAATGCGTGGGCTCCCAGCGTCCCGCTTTATACATGCTGCCGCTGGGAGGCGAGGAGGAGGACGCGAGCGGCGCATAAAGCAGTAAGGACGCCGCTCGCCGACAGGTAGATGAAGGGGAGACCGCGAAGGACTGAGGGTGAGTGCTGCAAGTAAATTGCAGCCTCCCCTTACAGCTGTTATGGTACTTTTTGAAAGTAAACCAAAATGTTCAAAGTCTATCTGTTCCTGTCCAAATCAATAAAATTAAATTGCGTATATACGCTGAAGTAATTAAGTCTGACACACGAGGTTCAGGTTAAAATAACTTCGAGAAAGTTTATTGGCAAGTGAAGAAAAAGCGGGCGCGCAGGCCCTTTTAAGAGGCATTTTGCGTCATCATTGATTATTAGAATATCAGCAAATAAACATCATCAATTGGATTAATTGTTAAGTGACGGAGTTAGTGTCTTACCTATTGGTTAGTAAAATTAAGAGGTTAGTCCCGTGCCCACCCATCAGAGGTGGGATTATTCTGGACACGGGTGGGGGACAAGGGGGTCCTAAGCGTCATTTTACACGGTCAGTGATATCAGGCTTTATGTCCAGGTGCAAGGTCTCTTATGAATAGAACATTTCATTACTACTGTGTTCTGTGGCCTTCAAACTGTACTATCTTACAAGCTCTTAAGGAGTAGCCGGCAAGTCTTAAGGAGTAGCCAGCACCTCCTGGTACTTGTCCTTGAAGGAAACACGGTCTTTGTCTACTGTATTAATTGGGTTGAGAAGTTCAGTCACGTAATGTAGTTTTAAAATGAACAAGTTAAGTCATGAGGACAAAATGGAGGATTGAACAAGTCAGGTTAGGAGGACAAAATGGAGGACGAAGTCACAGTATAAAGTTAAAATGGAGTTAGTACAATAATTCAATACAAGTACAATAATAATTTTTAATAATTCCACATCAGTCCCCCCTATGAAATGTTAGATTCTAAGAGATAAAACTTTATTATGTTAGTATTAGAAGACGTGTTAACCCAAAGGCACAGAAACCCCGTAGCTGCTAGCTAGATGTTAATGCAAAGTGCAAGGCTGTCCCTAGATCTGACCCTAATAGGCTAACCATCCGTCAGTATGGCTCTCGAACGCTTCACACCCAAGGGTATCCCATGGCAGCTAACCCACCACTTCTCCACATGGGGCCTTTACCATTCACTGACAGATGCTGTCCCTGAGCTAGTCCCTTCCTAGAATTCCTGCACTTTATCAACAAAGGGGATAATTTGCAGCGGCAGACAGGGTGAGTTGATGTCTTGGAATTCTTGGTCATCAACTTCGAGATGGGTCAAAGTGGGTGCTGCTTGGTCAACAGTCTTCATAAGGGATTTTCTCAGACATGGGAGGACACAACAAAAGAGAAGAGCAAAGATAAAAAGAAAAATTAGTATAGCCATACCAATCTGCATTAAAGCCTTTTGCCATCCTGTCATCCAACCAAACCATCTTTCCCAGGGATCTTTTATCCCAGAATTCCTTTTTAACTCTTCTGACAGGTCATTTAATTTTTCTATAGCTAGTGTGACTTTACCATTAGGGCCTGTGTTTTCTGGGATGTAGGTACAACATGTCATAGTGTCGGGCAAAATCTTACAAACCCCTCCTTTTTCGGCTAAGATCATATCTAGGGCCATCCTATTCTGAAAAGTCATTTGGGATGTGGCCTGTAACTGTTCGGCCAATCCCTGGAGGGCGTCTCTGGTGTAATTGACAAAACGCTGTTGATTATAATAAATGTAATTTATCCAATTTAGATTCTTGTTTGCGGTAACTATGGTAAAAATTGATTCAAATCCTGCAGCAACTTCATCCCTAGCTTTAAACTCATTGGGCACCCCCCTGGGCACTCCAATGGCATCAATATACACATGAGGATCAAAACTTCCTTTCACTGGGGCGTCACGTTTAACCTTAGTGTGGCTGAACTCATGGGTGTTGAGGTGTGTGTCAGAAATAATATGTATAGGCATAATGGCCTTAGTCAAAGTACACTCTCCCCACCATTCTGTGTCCATTCTGGATCTTAGCTGTAAATCCCCACACAACCAATAAATGTCTCCTAGTGACCTAGTGTGATGTTGCAGCAAACGTACAGGGACAGTTCTGTATGTAGCACAATAGCCTTTGGAAAAGTTACCTACAAATTTACCAATACCATCGTACATGGCATAGCAAGTGTAATTACCTTTATATACGGTAATACCATCAGGGGGTTTGACGTCTTTGGCTAGAAGAGGATACTCCTTTGTCCATGCAATACATATGGACCTGTTAAAATTATAGTGATAGGCAAAAAGGCTTAAAATACATTCTTCTATATCTACAGGTAGGATTAAAGGTACAGTACCCAGGTGAGGCCGGGCACCTCCACACACATAACATGCGGTTCTATTATGCTTATTAGCATTATATTTCATCCATTCTAACCATAAATTTACATCATTAAAACCTGTTTCAGCGGCCATGGTATCTTCAAAAGTGGGGTTAGCAATGGCCATCATGTCCTGAAAGGTCTGGATATGGGGTTTTAATGGGTTAGGGACCATATGGGTGGCCCCTTGCCACTCAGAAGAGTTGCACATATCTTTGAGGTAGAAATGCCCTAATTTCTGGTAGGAACCCTTTTTCCAGTACATTCCCATAACATACTGGTCTGCATCTGTTGGGCTTGGGCGCTCAATGTTAAGGATTAATTTCATTGGTGTGCTCCCCCCAGGCTTTCTCAAAGTCATTCTCTGGAGAAGCGATCTACCATGATCATCTACTTTAGCTACGGCACTTTTTGGTTTGTAACCCCAGGCAGGCCCGGCATTCCATCCTGCCGCCCCCCAGTGATCACAATTGTGCCCCCATTGTTTGTCAACTACACAAACATATGGGTCTTTCGAATGAGGGATATCTCTATAGATGCTCTGGATTTGTGGTGTGGGAAATGGGCATTCTACAATATCACAGTAGTCAAAGGTATAAGTAGCCACCTGGGTGCATGATGAATTATACCAAAAGGTGTACCCACTAATGTCTTTGGTAATGGCTACTTGCTGGGCCTTCATAAGGCTAATTAAGGAGAAGATGTACCAGAGATACATGTTTGTGCGATATTCGCTTCCTCTGGGGCAGGAGATTTCTTGCAGTGGGAAGCGTGGATCCAATTTGGCCTACCGGCCAATTTGACGGAGGTTGCAGTAATCAGGAGAACTTGGAATGGACCGTCAAATCTTGGTTCCAGGGTATTTTTCCGCACAAACTTCTTAACCAGGACCCAATCTCCGGGAAGTAGGTTATGGGAACCTGTATCCAATTCAGGATCTGGAATTGAAGAGAAAACTTGGGCATGTATTTTGTTTAAAACACTTGCAAGTTCAGTTACATAATCTACTAAAACATCTGATTGGAGCTGTAACTGCTGTGGATAATAACAACCTAACCTGGGTGCTGTCCCAAATAGAACTTCATATGGGGACAGTGAATGCTTCCCTCTAGGTGTGTGCCTAACACTAAATAAAGCTATTGGCAGGCTTTCTGGCCAGGGCATCTTTGTTTCTTGTGACATTTTTAACATTCTGGTTTTTAGGGTGCCATTCATGCGCTCCACTTTACCACTACTTTGTGGGTGGTAAGGGGTATGGAAGGCCAGAGTCACCCCTAGAGCAGTCCAAATTTCTTTAGTCACAGTTGCTGTAAAGGCTGGGCCTTGATCACTCTCAATGACTTCTGGGAGTCCGAATCTGCATACAATATCTGTAATTAGGCGCTTTGCGGTTGTCTTTGCAGTGATATTGGCCACTGGGTAGGCTTCTGGCCAGCCTGAGAACATGTCCACTATTACTAGTGCATATTCATGGGGCCCACTCTTGGGCATTTGGATGTGGTCAATTTGAATTCGCTGGAAGGGGTACATGGGCTTTGCCAGGTGTTTCGCAGGCACCTTAATTGGTCTTCCTGGATTGCATTTTGCACAGATGACACAGGCCTTGCAAAAGCTATTGATCAATGTTGTGATTCCAGGTGCTTCATAATACTTCTGTATGAGGGCGGCCATCAATTCTTTTGACAGGTGCGCGGGCCCATGTGCCCATTGGACCACTGCTGGGTATAGATTTCTGGGAAGACAAAATTTGAAGTTGTTGTAATATATTCCATCCTTTTGGACAGCTCCTTTCTTTTTCCATTTCTGGATTTCCTCAGGAGTGACTGCAGCTTGTTGTTCTTGTAAGATTCGCAAATCAGTAGGAAGAGTTTGCAAAGCAAAAATAGGGACTTCTTCTTCTTCTTCTTGTCCGGACACTTCTTCATCCACTTCCTGCAAATCCCTGGCCGCTAACTTAGCAGCTTGATCAGCCAAATGGTTGCCCTTTGCTTCATCTGTATCCAATTTCCCATGGGCCTTGACTTTCAAAACGGCCACCTCTTCGGGAAGTAGGAGGGCATCCATTAGCTCCTTGATTGCAGTGCTGTGTTTGACTGGTGTACCGGCGGTGGTAAGAAATCCTCTTGTCTTCCAAATTAGGCCGAAGTCATGTGCCACACCCAGAGCATATCTTGAATCTGTATAGATGTTGGCACGTTTTCCTTCGGAAATTTTGCAGGCTGAAGTCAGAGCCTGTAATTCAGCTTCTTGTGCAGACATTGCTGGTGGTAAGGATGATGATTTAATAACTTCATCTGTTGTGGTTACGGCATATCCTGTATGATATGTTCCTCCTTCATCGGCATATCTTGATCCATCCACAAACAGGGTAAAATCCGGATCTGGTAATGGATTCTCATGCACAGTTGGTAAGTGCACTGTTTCCATTTTCATCTGTTCAAAACAGTCATGAGGTGTTTCTGGGTCATAATCATTCTTTATGACCAGGTCTTGAAATTCCTTTTCCAGGAAATGGCGTGGCCATGCTTCCAGAAGGTCAGTTGTTGGGTATTTGACAATACCATTTTCCTGTAGCTGTTCTTCATTCATGGTGGCCCATAGTTTTGCCATGGGCCCAAGATCATTCCATGACTTTGTCTTCAACTTGGTAACAGGAATATGTGGGATAGCGGTATCCCAATGGCGGTAGAGGTAGTTAAGTTGTTGAGGTAGCTGGACCAAGACCATGCTATTACCTTCAGAGTCACAATAAAAGTCTTGTGCAGTGAGCTTTACATCGGTCCAGTGGTAAAGCTCATCTTCATAGCAGGGTTCGGGAGTAATATTTGGCTTGTACCACATGGTACAGAAGGCGTAATCCGGGCCTTCACAAAGAGGTGTCTCATCTTCATGAAATGACAAATGTGGATGCATGACTTTCTTGATACATCCACAGAGCAGGTAGATGTAGGTTTCATCTGTGATGAATCCATAATAGATACCCCCCTCAGGGAGTGGAAGAAGAGTGGACGGATTAAGCACTTGACATCTTTGGATGGAAATGTTGTCAGGCAAAAGAAGATGACACTGTAGGCGCAGGTGTCTGGCTGGAGACACGTGCTTGAGCTGGACTTGGTTGACGATGGCAGAGATGTCATGAGGGGCCAAAACAACCAGAGGGTGGCCAAGGACCAGGTCTGAGGTCTTCTCTATGAGTTCTCTCGCAGCAAAAACAGCCCTGAGACAGGAAGGAGTCCCTCTGGCCACAATGTCCAGTTGACATGAGAAATATCCAATAGGCCTCTGGCGGCCTCTTAAGTCATTAGTCTGGGTGAGCACTCCTGTTGCGTGGCCTTGTCTTTCAGAGACAAACAATTTGAAGGGTTTGGAGTAGTCAGGTAGGCCCAAGGCAGGAGCAGAGGCAATGGCCCGTTTTAAAGCATCGAAATTGGCCAGGGCTTCATTGGTTAGACAGAACGGGTCAGACTTAAGAGCATCATAGAGGGGTTGCATAAGCAGAGAGGCTTCAGGGATCCATGCTCTGCAGTAGGAAATGAGGCCTAGGAAGGCATGAAGAGACTTTGAAGTCCTTGGAGGTGGAATGTCCAAAACAGCTCTTACCCGGTCCCGAGTAAGATGTCTGGTACCTTGAGATAGGCAATGTCCAAGGAAGATCACTGAAGATTGACAGAATTGTAGCTTGATGAGTGAAGCTTTGCATCCTTGTTCTGCCAAATAGCAAAGGAGACTAAGTGAACACCTTTTAGTAGTGGGTACATCATCTCCACATAGCAATAGGTCATCCACATACTGAAGCAGGACAACTTCTGGGTGCTCAGCTTGCCATGGGTCAAGGATGGTGCCCATGGCCTTAGCAAATTGACTTGGAGAATTTTGTGCCCCTTGGGGCATGACAGTCCAGGTATACTGTTGCATTTCATGAGTGAAAGCAAACAGGTATTGACAGGATGGGTCCAGTGGGACACTGAAAAAGGCATTGGCCAGGTCAATAACTGTGAAGAATTTTGCAGATGGTGGGACTCCCGAGAGCAGAGTATGAGGATTTGGTACAAGAGGGGTGTCCAGGACGGTAGCTTCATTAACAGCACGGAGGTCCTGGACCATCCTGTACTTCTCTGGTTCACCCTTTGGAGTTTTCTTTTTCACAGGAAATAACGGGGTGTTGCATTCAGATTTACATTTTACCAGGGCACCCTTCTCCAAGAGTGCCTTGATGTGGACAGAAATTGCAGCGGACTGTGCTGGTTTTAATGGATATTGTGGTTTTCTTGGTAACTTAGCTCCTGGAATAAGCTTTACCACCACAGGGGGAACATTTAGGTGACCTATGTCCTCTGGGCCTGAGGACCATAACTTAGCGGGCACCTGTGTTTTTAATTCCTCTGGGAAATTGGACCTTAATTCTGCTGCCCCCTCACGGGGCTTTTCTAAATGCAGCATCAGAGGCAAAGAGCATAGGGCTGAAGTGTCTGATACAGACAGAGGTGTAAACATTTCTACCTGCCCATCCGGGGTAAAAGTGATGGATGCTTGCAGGCGTGAGAGGACATCAGCACCTAACAGGTTAATGGGGCATGTGGAGGATACTACAAAGCGAGCAAGCAGGCTAGAACCAACTCGCAGCGGAGTTGTTAAAGGGCTACGTCTTGGCTGGCCATCCACTCCAACACAAGAGACATCAATACTGGACAGGAAGGATGGGTCTGGCAGGTCTTGGTCTCGTAGAACACTACGGGCTGCACCTGTGTCAACTAGAAATGTGGTGGGGTGGCCTTCAATGGGTAAAGTCACTGTGGCAAGTGGCCCCCCTTTGTCCCCTGTAGACACTGCCATGACAGGGGTCACAGACACAGGCTTGCCAATTTCCTATTCATCGGGTTCCTCAACTATAGGAACCTGTTTGGTGGCTTTGGGAGCCGGGGCAGGCTTGGGTAGTTTTCTGGGTTCCCTTTGCTCCCTTTTAGGTTCTGGACAGTCATTCCTAAAGTGACCCTTTGCTCCACAATTAAAGCAATGTCCCCCCTCCTCCGGTCTGGGACCTCTTGGGGCTGGAGCGGAGCGGGATACCATGAGAGGAGCTGAAGTAGGTCTCCTTGGGGTCTGAACGGATTCCAAACCTCTAGCAACTAAAAGCAGGGTATCCAGGGGAACAACCTTATATTCAGGGCGTGCGGCAATGATTCCCTTGCGTATAGAGTCTTTAACACCTTGGACAAACGCACCTGACAGCATTTGTGAATGAATCTTATCTGTAAGATCAAACCCCAAATCTGTGAACATTTGATACAGTCTTGCATGAAACCTTTCCACTGATTCTCCTTTATCTTGAATAACATCAGTAAGGCCAGCAGCCTGATCCGCAAGTTTGTCCTTAGCCCATTCTCTTAATTGGGTGCAAAAAGTTACTCCAGAGGGGAAATCAACATCACTGCTGAGCAAATCTGTACTGAGGTGTCGGGCCATACTTGGCCAATATGCATCCCCTGCTTTGATAGCACAAATGCTCAGCAAATCACGCCATGCGGCGGAATAAGTCTTTTGAATTTGAACTATCCCTCGGTAGAAGGGCATAGGCTGTTTTTCTGGGTCAGGGAGTGATTTCATTAGAGCACTAGCTTGAGTGGGATTGAAAGCAACATATTTAGGAGGGGCCTGTTCTCCCCGACCCTTGTGGCCAAAAGGGTCATCGATAGAACGGTGAGTTGGGGCTCCCGCGGCAAGCTCCGATGAGACATGGGACACCCTGTCCATCTCATCATCATCGAATTCTATAATATTGGCTCTTTTGCGTGGTGCAGGGCCCGAATGAGGTGAAAGGATCGGTGGTTGGGAACGAGCCCCAGATGCAGGGGTGGCTAGTGAGTCATTACCTGGGGATAGGTAGTCACCGGGGATTACCGGCATCAGGGCCGAACTGGGGGCCGCCATATTGGTGGCCGGAAAAGGTACTACATTAGGGTTAAGGGAAGAAGTGGCGGCCATGTTGGAAGAGGGCACATCCGGGGCAGACTGTGCCGGACTGGGCATGACCGGAACCTGGGGCGTGGCTTGGGGAGTGGGGAGTGGATATCCGGGATAGGGCAGGGCCATGGGATATGGGAAGGGGTAGGGCCAGGCTGGGGAGGGGAAGGAGGTGGGGTATTGAGTTGGGGTGGAGATGGGAGGGAACGGAGAGGGATTGGTAGGGGTGGGTGTAGAGGGAGGAGCCGGGGCAAGGGCGGAGGAGATGGTTAGTTGGGTGGAAGAAGAAGGGAGGGGGTCATGAACAGAGAGAGAGTGTAGGGCAGGAATGGCAGATGAAGTGTCAGGGGAAGGTATAGCGGGTAGCATAGGGATGGATGAGGATGATGGGAATGTTAAAGATGGGGCAGGGGAAAAGAAAGATCCATCAGAATTCAGGACCGGGCAGACAGGGGAGGTGATGGGATGGGTATTGGGAGTGGGGAACATAGTCAGCTGGCTATCACTTATTGCTGACTGAACCTTGGGGATAGACATTCCCTGGGCGCCGGTTTTGGGCGCTGGCTGAGGATAGACCCCAGCAACACAATTATTATGATACACAAACAATTTCACACCTTTGTGATTTATCTCTTCCTCAACCCAACCTTCTAGCTGAATAGCCTTCGCTACTCTATACCATGCTTCAGCAGTCTTTAATAAACCATTATCTGTAAGCTTGCCTTTCTTTTCTGTCAGTAACCTACGCCAACTTTCTGGTTGCAATCTTCCACATGTCGGTACAGCAATTCTACATACTTTTGCAATTTTTTCAACACCTTTAACCATTTCCTCACCCTCTCTGTCTTCGACTAAATCACATGCTAACCAGCCCTTACTGGGCTTGCTTAAATCCTGTCCCATAATCCCTTTACCCCTATACCAGCGTCCTAGATATAGAGAGAGAGAGAGAAAACTGAACAAGAACGTCTACAATGCTCGACTGCCACCCGAGAATCGTGGGATTTTCTCAGGTGCGTCTTCCCAAAACGTAGACTAGTCACTGAATCCGCCTACCCGGGGTGGTAGACACGGATTGGAGCGAAGTGAGAAGTGTGTGACCAATCACTTCTCTTTTTAAGAGGAATGGGAGTGGATAGTATAATAATATAGGAAGTATAGAAAAGATGAAAGACAAGGAAAATCCTTAGAGACAGACACAGGAGTTCATGAGACTCCTAATTAGACAAACAAGACAACAATACAATTGAAATACAGTGCATGCATCACAGTTCAAATGAAATCAACAATAATCCCTTTCCTTTACTCGTGTGCTTACTCCAAAGTCACCTCCCTCAACCCCGTAGTGTCTCCGCTCGGAGAACGACTTTCGTAAGTCTCACTACCAGCGGCCACGGAAAACAACTGACACCGGTCCGAGTTCCGTCAGCCTCTCTCTACTCTGCAGTCCACAAGAATGTGGCCACGTCTATCCTCACTCCCGTAGTGCCCCTATAAAACCCACTTATAAGTCTCACTACCACGTGATGCGGAAAACAAGCAATGCCTACTTGAATCCCCCCAGGAAACAAAGTCCTCTGCCACAAGACTAAGCCCCCCTCACAAATAAACAGAAATACCATGTGCACAAAGAAGCTAGCTAGGCTCTCAAAGTGACACAAGAAGGATCACAGGAAATTATGAGTCTACACAAAATCCACAGTTCCAACACCCCTCTTTTTCCTTACAGCCACAGCCACGAGGCTCCTAAAAGAGGTAAACAGGTAAAGAAGACCCCCAGGAACGCATCCGCAGGTCAACCCCCCTTTTTCCTTACAACCACAATACCGTGGTTCCTAAAAGAGGTGAAACAGGTAACAGAGACCCCCAGGAACGCATCCGCAGGTCACCCCCCTTTTTCCTTACAGCCACAGCCACGAGGCTCCTAAAAGAGGTAAACAGGCAAAGAAGACCCCCAGGAACGCATCCGCAGGTCAACCCCCCTTTTTCCTTACAACCACAACACCGTGGTTCCTAAAAGAGGTAAAACAGGCAACAGAAGACCCCCAGGAACGAATCCGCAGGTCCACCCCCCTTTATCCCAAAAGAGGTAAAATACAAACAGATAGACACACACACTGAAGACCCAGGCAAGTCCCCTCAGGTCCACCCCCCTTTATCCCAAAAAGGGGAAAACAAGCAAGACAGAACCCCAGGCAAATCCCCTGCAGGTCCACCCCCCCTTTATCTCAAAATGGGGAAACAGGCAAACGATTCAAACACACCCAGGCAACAGATAGACTAAAATGCAGGTAAACAAGTGAGTAACGAGGCACCGGGCAAGATATTACCTGTCTTTGATGTCCTCCCGGGAAGCAGTCACAGACACGTGGACGGGTCAATCAAAGGGGCCGGAACGTACCGGTGGCTCTGCAGAAGTCTCTACCGTGTATCTGGAGGTGATCAATCTCCCTTCCTTCCCCCTGGATTCCTCCGTCCACCCTTGTCTTCCTTAGGACGGCTCACCGGCCGGACATAGCCCGACGCCCCACGTTGGGCGCCAAGTTGTTATGGTACTTTTTGAAAGTAAACCAAAATGTTCAAAGTCTATCTGTTCCTGTCCAAATCAATAAAATTAAATTGCGTATATACGCTGAAGTAATTAAGTCTGACACACGAGGTTCAGGTTAAAATAACTTCGAGAAAGTTTATTGGCAAGTGAAGAAAAAGCGGGCGCGCAGGCCCTTTTAAGAGGCATTTTGCGTCATCATTGATTATTAGAATATCAGCAAATAAACATCATCAATTGGATTAATTGTTAAGTGACGGAGTTAGTGTCTTACCTATTGGTTAGTAAAATTAAGAGGTTAGTCCCGTGCCCACCCATCAGAGGTGGGATTATTCTGGACACGGGTGGGGGACAAGGGGGTCCTAAGCGTCATTTTACACGGTCAGTGATATCAGGCTTTATGTCCAGGTGCAAGGTCTCTTATGAATAGAACATTTCATTACTACTGTGTTCTGTGGCCTTCAAACTGTACTATCTTACAAGCTCTTAAGGAGTAGCCGGCAAGTCTTAAGGAGTAGCCAGCACCTCCTGGTACTTGTCCTTGAAGGAAACACGGTCTTTGTCTACTGTATTAATTGGGTTGAGAAGTTCAGTCACGTAATGTAGTTTTAAAATGAACAAGTTAAGTCATGAGGACAAAATGGAGGATTGAACAAGTCAGGTTAGGAGGACAAAATGGAGGACGAAGTCACAGTATAAAGTTAAAATGGAGTTAGTACAATAATTCAATACAAGTACAATAATAATTTTTAATAATTCCACATCACAGCCACCCGCGGAGCCCTGACAATGCCACAGCACCCAATGCTGATACAAATTGGTATTGATAGAAAGCAATGTTTAATCTCTGCCTTAGCCATCCAGTAGAGCTTGGCCGTGGATGGCCAGGATATCTTATTTAGTATTAAACTGCCCAAAAATGGTTTAACACTGAATAGAGGGACAGGGCCAGGGGACTCCAAGCACTTTTAACCAATTAAATGAGATAAAATGGTTATAGTGACTACAGTGCCTGCATATGTGTATAAATATATATGGAAGAGAGTAAATGAGCATAATAATGCATACCTGTGATTAAATATAGCTATGACTGTATATGCTCTCCATTAAAAAGCCATCATGAGAATCGTGGTGGGTGACGCTCTGTATTGTGGAATCACCACCTGCTTGCACTGGTTGACAAGTCCACATGAAGGTGCCTAAGAAAGCTGTATTTATCAAACTGAGTACGTTTGACAATTCAAGTGCTGATTGTGACAGTCATCCTTTTGCTACACAGCTAAAGACTTTTGTTCTTCATCTACTTGGCTCATTTCGTACCAGAAATGTATGTGATTTTTCAAGGATTATCCGTTGCTTTTTAGTCATTGACCAGTGGAGGCTAGCAACATTTTTGTATTTGCTTATGGCAACTCTGTTTTGACTGTACCAATATATACTACATAGGTATTTATTGTTCTCTCCTTTCATTTAGTGAGATAGCTACAAGACATTACATCATTCTCTGGCACCATGGCTTATCAGTTCATGGTTTTCAATCTCCACGTGTCAGATCATGGATAATTTATTTGTTATTACCATTTTTTTTTTACTATGTTGTTTTTATGGTGACTTATTTTAAATAATATTTGTTTTTATTTATCCTGTACTATCAGGATAAAAATGTTATCCTTCATTTCTCTATTAACCATCTACATTTCAGTCATCTCTACTGACCTAAAACATAAATATTTTTAAGCATCTATCCATATTTTATAAGTGACTGAGATGGTACGTTAGAAGATGTACATTCTTAAATATAGCATTGCCATTAAGCCACATATCTTCTCTGTATTATTGATCGTTTAACCTGTTAAATATACAGCTGCCTTTTAAGAGTTTATAAATAGTTAATTCAGTCACAAGTGAGGCTCATCCTTGAACTCATTAAACATTTGTTGGTCCTTGTCAGTCCTTTTGCAATGAATTGTGAAATTGATAACAGATAATTGAATTGCTTTTAAGGATCATTTGAATCTATCATGGAACAACATTTTTAATAAAATGTTTCAAAGTCCTTTCAAACTGCTCCTTTACACATCTAATTTATTGCATCCATACAAAGCCTTCATGTTGGTATCACAAAGTTATCAGTTTTTTTTAAATGATCACCTTGTGACATATCAGTAGCTTAAAGGGACACTCCAGGCACCCAGACCACTTCTGCCCATTGGAGTGGTCTGGGTGCCAACTCCCACTCCCCTTAACCCTGCAACTGTAATTATTGCAGTTTTCATAAACTGCAATAATTACCTTGCTGGGTTAACTCCTCCTCTAGTGACTGTCTACTAGACAGCCACTAGAGGGCACTTCCTGCTTCATAGCACAGGTCTGTGCTAGGGCGTCGCTGGACGTCCTCACGCTGTGTGAGGACCACCACCATCGCTCAATTCCCCATAGGAAAGCATTGAAAAGCATTAGCATTAGGTCTCCTCAGCCGGCGGGCGGGATCAGTCTCCCCCGCCGGCTGACGTGATAAGGGGAGGAGTGGCGGCGACCCGAAACCACTGCCGAGGGACATGGCATTTTGCTGCACGAAGAAAGCAGTGCTGTGTGTGACAAAAATAGCTTATAGCAAAGTTTGTAGAAAAGTTTTGGCTTGTCAAGCTTCTTAGTGTGATGAAATAGAAGTATATGCATAATTCTGAGTTTGGTAAGAATGTCATTACTGGGCAAGTCATGTTGGGATGCTAACTCTTAAAAAGGGAGTATGCTTTCTTTTTGGAATACGTTTCTCGCTGTCATGATGCCTGATTGAAGTCAGGTCCTCAGATCCAAGTCTGGAGTATGAAATTGCAAGGAAATGATTGGAGCAGAGTACAGATAAGCACAGGTGAATATCATTTTAAACACCCATTTACGACACATATGCACCACCAAACTGGTGTCCAGCAGTGGGCTTAGAATTGGTGGTGTTCACGATAGTTAAAAAACTGTTTAACCCCTTAAGGACCAAACTCCTGGAATAAAAGGTAATCATGATATGTCACACATGTCATGTGTCCTTAAGGGGTTAAGGACCAACATACACTTGTTTCAACAAGTATCAAAGGTGAGCAGTGGCAGAAGCCAGTATCTCCATTGTTTTTAGCCAAAAAAGTTGTTGCATAGTAACATCTAATATCTGGGACTCTCAAGCCTCCACCACTTGATTTTCCTTGAATAGTTTTTATTGTAACGTGTCATTCATGAGAACATGCATCACAAATAGTACAGTACACAGAGGTTTATTCGACACATTGTACATACATGGCAGTATTATCCAACTTAGACATAGCAGATAGTGCTGTACACAGGGTAATACTTAATTTGCAATGCAATGCATACATAATGACATATAACAGTGCAGGACACAACTTTGTACTTCTTAGAAAACTGATATCGGGGTAATAATACTAAGTACTGTGATATATAACGGTCAGGGCCGGCCTTAGGCGTTTGGGCGCCCTGTGCAAAAAATCTTCACAGTGCCCCCCCCTCCCCACTCCTTACCCCTTCCCACACACCCTGTCACACACACACACACACACACACACAGGCAGGCAGACAGCCACACACACACACACACACAAACACACTCAGGCAGTCGTACACAGACAGCCACACACAAACACACACACAGACATAGAATGTGACGGCAGATAAGAACCATTCGGCCCATCTAGTCTGCCCAGACAGTCACACATAGGCAGTCACACACAAACACACACACACACACAGGCAGACAGCCACACACACACACAGGCAGACAGACAGCCACACACACAGCCACACACAAACACACAGGCAGACAGCCAAACACACACACACACACACACACTGGCAGACAGTCACACACACACACACACACACACTGGCAGACAGTCACACACACACGCGCGCAGACAGTCACACACACACACGCGCGCAGACAGTCTCACACACACACACAAACATAGGCAAACAGTCACACACACAGGCAGACAGCCACACACACACAGTCAGACACACACTCACTAACAGACAAGCACACTCACAGACACACACTAACAGACACACACTAACATACACAGACACACACTAACATACACAGACACACACTAACATACACACACACACACTAACACACACACACTAACATACACAGACACACACTAACATACACACACACATACTAACAGACACAGACACACACTAACATACACACACACACTAACATACACAGACACACACTAACATTAACACATTTTTTTAAATTTATTTAGACACCCCCCCCCCAGCCTCCTTACCTTTGGGAATGCTGGATGAGGGGGTCTCTTCCTCCCTGGTGGTCCAGGGGCGGCTGGCGAGGGAGCACTTTCTCTGAGCTGTATGCTCAGCTCCCTCGCGCGCGCCGCAGAGTGAGGCTGGGAGCCGGAAAATGACGTCATATTCCGGCTCCCAGCCTCACTCTGCGGCGCGCGAGGGAGCTGAGCATACAGCTCAGAGGAAGTGCTCCCTCGCCAGCCGCCCGCCAGCGCCGCCCAGCAGCCCGGCATGTCTGTTAGCCGCAAGGCTAACAAGACATTTGCCTTGGGCATTTGGGGGCGGCTTTTTTTGCCGCCCCCTGGAAAATGCCGCCCAAGGCAAATGCCTTGTTAGCATTGCGGCTAACAGACATGCCGTGTGAGCTATGCGGCCGCAGGGCGCCCCCTGCACCATGGCGCCCTGTGCGGCCGCACAACTCGCACACCCCTAAGGCCGGCCCTGATAACGGTATTCTTAGGTCACAATAAGGAGGTGTTTGTTACTCATGAATGCCCACATAGGTGAGTTCCCGAAGTGAAGGCATTCTTTTTTTTTTCAATACTTTATTTTTGTGTGAAAGTCTTGTTACATCAGTAGCTTACATTATTCGTTGTACATGGAATATATGACATGAGTATTAACAGTATTCCTGGTTTATTACAGGTATGCCTTTGTCTACCAACTTTATCATGCCTATCCTATAACAGAGACGTTTCACTTTTTGTATTTTTCACATAACTTGAATATCGAACCAGCAGAATTTATCAATCGACAAACTATCTACGCTGATGAGGCTGTTGTTGCTTAATTAATGTCAAAATTCGGTTGGGGGTTGTGTCACCAATCCCTACTGTGTGAGGGCATTCTGAAAGGAACAGGAGGGCTATGTTCATATATGGTGAGAGTCTGAAAGGGTGGGAGAGTTCCTGTTGGTAATGCTATTTTTTCCATATGGCCCATGTGCGTGAAAAAGCCTGACTGCCACCTATCATCCTATGGGTCATTTCTTCGTATTATTTGGTTCTGTTCAATTTGTCCAATACAAGTTGGATAGGGTGAGGGTTACCTTGTTTCCAATATTGCGCTATTGTATTCTTGGCTGCTCACGGGATGTGTTGGATGAGTGCACTAATATGTTTGTCCAGAAAGGACGGTAGAAAGTGTAGGAGGTAGACTTCGGGATGGTGGGGCAACTTTGTCCCTGATTTGGTCCAAGAACGAACTTAGTTTTACAAAAGACCAGAAAATGTTGCTCAGAATTCCAGTCTGCATTCCACATCTCCAACAGTTAGGAGAGGTTTCAGGGTATAAATGTGCTGGTCTCTGGTGGTTGAAATACCACCTCATTTACAACTTGTTGGTCATTTCTAGGTGGTCGATACAGTGAGTAGCTTGTTTGGTTTGGGAGAGAGCTCTCTTCCATTGGTCTGCTGTAAATGGATTTTGAAATTCTGTCTCCCATTTAGACATATAAGAGAATTTGAGCGGTGTAGTAAACTCTTGGTTCATTTTGTAACACATCGCCAACGGGTTCAGGCTAATCCCTTGTGCCCAACACACTTGCTTGTCTTCTAAGGACACCAAGGGTAATATGTGGTGATCTTTTCTTCTAGATGTATAATTGAGAATGCATTGAAAGCGTTGAAGGAGAGTCTTGGATAGGACGGGCAATGTAAGGAACAGTTAGAAGGTCAAAGAGAGGACACTCATTTTGATAGAATAATTGTAACCATTAGCGCCTCTGCAACTAAACGCTGAAGTTTGGTTAGCAGACTCATGATTTTCTTGGAAGCGAAAATGTGGATGCAGTGTTAACATAACAGGAGAGGTACGTTGTGCGCCAGTCAAAGGGGTGAAAAGCTTGAAGAATGGAGATAGTCTGGGACAGGTCAAATAGAAAAACCTGTGTTTTTGCATTATATGTTTTGTATTATAAAAAATTACCAAAATAATTATAAGACACAACAGCTGGGAGTGATGTTTTGTGGTTGGTTAAGATGAGTAGGATATTGCCAGCAAAAAAATAAATTAGTTGTTAGTCAATTAGGGTGGGGATACCTTAAATTAATAGTGCTGTTTAAAGGGACACTCCAGGCAGCCCTTTTTACACACCTCGTTCCAGCGCCGGGAGCCTCGTGAAGCCGCGCCCCCTATTTCGTCAAAATGACGGAAAAGATGGGTGCGAGCAGGGAACAATCAGACGCTTCCATTCGGAAGCGTCATTGCTCCCTTGTGCGCATGCGTGACTTCGCCGCACATGCGCACAAAATTCATAGGGCGGCATTCATGCCGCCTTATGAAGTCCTGAGCGCACTACCGAGAATGCGCGCGGCCTCGAGTTGAGCTGACTGACAGCTCAGCTTGCGGCCTTTGTCCGCCCCCTCTCGGATAGAAGGTGCGCACACAGTGCCTTCTCTCTCCTGCACACGTCAGACGTATTTTAATACGTCTGACATGTACATGGCCTTTTTAGGGCCATACATGATAGGAAGTCCCTCTGGTGGCCGTCTGAGTGACGGCCACTGGAGGTATTCCTATCAATCAATGTAAACACTGTATTTTCTCTGAAAATACAGTGTTTACATTAGATTGCCTGCAGGGAGCTATAGATCTCACCTGAACAACTACATTAAAGGAACACTATAGTCACCTAAATTACTTTAGCTAAATAAAGCTGTTTTAGTGTATAGATCATTCCCCTGCAATTTCACTGCTCAATTCACTGTCATTTAGGAGTTAAATCACTTTGTTTCTGTTTATGCAGCCTTAGCCACACCTCCCCTGGCTATGATTGACAGAGCCTGCATGAAAAAAAAACTGGTTTCACTTTCAAACAGATGTAATTTACCTTAAATAATTGTATCTCAATCTCTAAATTGAATTTTAATCACATACAGGAGGCTCTTGCAGGGTCTAGCAAGCTATTAACATAGCAGGGGATAAGACAATCTTAATCAAACAGAACTTGCAATAAGGAAAGCCTAAATAGGGCTCCCTTTACAGGAAGTGTTTATGGAAGGCTGTGCAAGTCACATGCAGGGAGGTGTGACTAGGGTTCATAAACAAAGGGATTTAACTCCTAAATGGCAGAGGATTGATCAGTGAGGCTGCAGGGGCATGTTCTATACACCAAAACTGCTTCATTAAGCTAAAGTTGTTCAGGTGACTATAGTGTCCCTTTAAGTTTTAAAACCAACGGTTCTAGTTTCAGAATAAAAATTAATGGGTAGAGGGGGTAGCCCTGCCTAACCCCATTGGTTATATCAAATCTACCCTGAGTTAAAGATTCTCTCTGAAAATCTAGAATTGAGGGCTAGCTTTTAAGAAGAAATCTGGTAAGCCAAATTTAAAAAGAACTGAGTGGAGATATTGGCAGTTGAGTCTATCCGAAGTCTTTTGGGGTCTAAGGCAACGAGAATGTATATATTAGCACCCTCTATGCCAGTATATATATGTTAAGATCTGTATATAAATACAATATTTAAGTTTCCTAGGACTGTGGTAATTAAATCCATGCTGATAAAGTCTGATAAAATTTTGTTAACATGGCTACCAAAAAATGCATTCTATGTAACTAATGTTTGGCCTCCACTGTGCTAGTATTTTGGAAACTGATTTTCTACTAGACTTTGAAATAAAGATAAGCAAATATATTGCTTATATAGAGCTACTTCCGATTGCACACTCAAGCGAAGTGCTGCTACCAGCAGTGTTTCCTTCTTAACTACATACAATTGGGTTTGGATTGTGCATAAATTAGGAAAGTGTTGGTTTCCTACTTTTTCTCTGAAATTAAACTGTTAAAAGAAATAGATAATGATCTATATTCATAATTTATGTTAATACAATTTTTCAAGATCCAGAAGGTACATTTAATGTTTGTCTATTTAAAAACTGCTGATAGAGATGTTCTGAAGGCAGCCACTGTAAAGCATTGCTATTGTTAAAGTGGCTATGACAACTTCTGGGGTCTTTGCATATTTTGCAAAGACCCATGAAGATGACATTGCCGCTTGGGTAGCTTGGGTAACTTTTAGGCACTCCAATTATATAATTGGGCAAACAAGTAGCATAAGTATTTCTTCTTTGAGTGAAAAGGGAACTTTTCTGAGAGATGTTTTTTCACAGTCTAATCGTTTCTAAGCTTTGGTTACTGGAGCAAGGAAGATGTGTTAGGCAGATTTAGCCATGTTTTTAACTGTAAAATGCAGAGATAATTATGTCACCTCTGATAGTCCTATGTTACTCTGCAACACTGAGGATAACCGTCTTAGACAGGAAGTGCACACTGTAGACAATATTTTCCAAAGTGTACATGCATTGTATAGATTAATGGGTGGATCTAAAGAGTAGGTACAGCTGGGTATAAAATAAAAAAAATAAAAAAATAAAAATATATATATATATATATATATATATATATATATACGTTAGTTACAATCTGTAAAAAATTGGGAAACTACAGAGAAATCCTAAAGGAATGGGACTTTGTCATGTTTGCATAGTGTAGGCCTTTAATTTATAACATATATGGAGATAAGACAAAAAAGTTATTGTAAATACTTCTTCATGCAGGACATGTGTGTGATCCGACTGAATCCAAGAACGTCAAGTGATGCAGTTTCGTATGCTCGGCTGTATTCTTATCTTAATCGGAAGCTGAGATATGCAATCATCAGAAGTCACGGCATGGAGGCGTTCCTAGTGCCTCTACCTGCCGGCCAACCCATCCCTCAAAGATTGCGTCCTTTGGGAGGTCCAGGTACAACAATACATCATCCCTACCCTGAAGAGAATTTTTTGCATTATCTAAGTTTTAGAGATAACACATATACCGGTATATTAAATTATCTTTTTTATTAACATTTTTAAATCTTACTGTCTGTAAAGAAATACAAACATTACTTTGAACTTACAAATGCAATACAAAACAAATCAGGAACGGATATGTGGTGCCAGTAAAATCAAATAGAATCTATTTGGGTATGGATTCCATCAAAAGGAAATTAATGTTTTGTCCTGCATACCCTAATCATGCCTGTGGACCGGGAAAGTCTTTGTTTCTTTTAAATTTAATAAATGTTTAAATATAGTTTATTTGTTTTATTGGCACCACATATTGTTGCAGCCCTTTCCTAATTTGGATTTTTCAAAAGAGAGGATGGATGGACGGTACCCTCTCTGGGACCAAGCTTGGTGATATATTTTGGTGGCCAGGATCTCTGAGTGCGATGTCTGCCTTTTCATTTTAAATGAGAGAAAAGTTTGAGTGAAAGTACCATGAATGATAACCTTGATTACTAGAGCAGCATACACATACATACATACTGACATACATACACACACACACATACATACAGACATACATACTGAAATACATACACATACACACAGACAGACATACACATACTGACATACTGAAATACATACACATTCATACAGACATACATACATACAGACAGACAAACATACACACAGACACATACTGACATACATACAGATACATACATAAACACACACACAGACATACATACACACACATACACACAGCAGACAGACATACACATGCTGACATACATACATACATACATACACATACTGACATACATACATAACTAATTTTTTTACTCTTTTGCAGGAGGGTGGCCGTGGCTGATGGGAGTCGGCGTGGCTCTCCCATCCTCGCGTCCTGTCTCTCTTCCATCCCACGCGGAGGAAGCTGGGAGGAAGTGACCGGCCGTCACCTCCTCCCAGAACTACTTGCGGCTGCAATTTTTAAAATAGGCCCGGTAGCGCTATTGCACGGCCGCAGCGCGCTGACCGGGCCCTGAAGATATAGGGCCCATAGGGATTGCTATTGTGGCTAGACAGCGGCGGGTTCTGCAATTGCCGGGCGGGCCAGATCTGGCCTGCGGGCCATAGCTTGAGGACCCCTGATCTAAGACATCCAGAGTTTCAACAGCATGATTTCACTCTTCGTTTTGTGAATGACTTTAACAAGCCACTTTTTTTTAACCCTGGCTTCTATAATTTTTTCACAAGGATTTTTAGTTTTAGTGCATTTAATCAGATCTGTTTTTTGCTTTATTTAGGTTTGGAAGACAACCATCCTATTCTGCTTCTGATCTTGCTTCTTCCAAGCCATCCTTCCTGGACAGCTTATCCCAAAAAATCTTCCAAGAAACATAAAGAAGGTTTGGATATCCCAGATGATATTTTCTCTGACATATTAGCAGATGTTGAACGAGAGGAGAGACAAATGGCCGAGCAAGGGCTCCCTCCTCCAGGTTTCCCAAATTTTGAGCAGTGGAATCAGAATTCTGAGGATACAGGAGAGGAAGTTGGCATGCCTGAGATCATGAATATGCTCCAAAATTTGAGCAATGGCCTCCAGTTCCCAGGAGAATTCTCTGGAATTATAGGAGAGAGTCAGGGTGCTAATATTATGCCACCTCTCCATGTGCCAAATACGGTTCCAGCAGGTCTCCCATATCCATCTTTTCCATTGTTTCCAGAAGCAGCCTACCCTGGCTGGCATGGTATGTTGCCCCCTACTCATGCAGTAAATCCATTGTCCATTGACGCAGCCAATCTCTTCTCTTACCCGCTTTCACAAATAATACCACCTAACTTCTTATCTGATCAACATTTTACTGCAGGACCTCAACCTTTTACATAAATGTTGTAGTTTTGTTATATTTACGTTTTTTTGTTTTTTTTAACTGTTATGTTTTAGCGAAATATTGAAAAAAATACATGCAATGTGCTGAACATCAAAGCTGAAATTGTAATTTGTCTCAGTAAGTTGAAAGCCATACTTTCTATGGGAGTTTCAAATGTTCAATAATTGTTTTCTGAAGAAAGCATAACTGTCTGTTTTTAGCAAGCAACAACCCCATATTAAGCTGTTTATTCACTGAACATCTATTTGTAGTGAATTGAAAACTGAATGCCAAATGAAGGCAAAAAACTAATGATTTGAATATATTCTTCAAATACCAGAATTTTTTAATTTGTTTTTTAGTTCACTACTATTCTGTGTTTAGTAATGTATAAGTGTGCCAGATGTGACAAGTTTACATAGGTTAATTATAGCCACTGTTATAGCTGGCCTACAAATACATGCATTTTGGCAAACACCTCAAAGCCCATGTAAGCTTTGTGTTGTTGAATTTCAGTGATTTCTTTTCTGTTGCATGTGTACAGTTGTACTGTAAAATGGGTAAAGCATGGGATATGTTTTTACATGTGTGTACTAAAAATGTTAATATACGTTGACTTATGGCGTGGAATCTTTTTATTTAATTTTTTACAACTTTAACAGGTTTGAAATTGTGTTTTAATGTAGGTTAGGTTAAATGTGGGTCTTACTAAGGCTGCCTGTTGCATTCCTTCTATATTCTAACTGGTTATTTCTTATGTTTCCAATTATTAGTATCCATTATTATCCATTATTATAGATGATGAATAGTAGTAAAATATAAGATAGTTGCATTAAATGTCATTATAACAATCTATTCTCATATACCCTGAGCTTTTCATCTCCTTGTAACGATACATTTAAAAACACTTACATCAATGTTGTGGCTTATTTCTATCCGTATTACTTTTCAACTGTCATGTCATGTGAGTCATTATCTGTCCTGAACACTCTGTCCTTACTTTGTAACAGCAGAACTTGCTTGCTCTTTTTCTTTTCTCTCCAACCTGTTGTTCTGAAGAATCATCCCTGTAGGCTCTTTTTGTAGTTTGATTCACTAAGCCACACAATATAATTTGGTCTTATTGTGAAGGGTATCTTGTTTTAACTCAGAAAGGAATACTTGTTCTCTTTTCCTGGAATGCCACTGGTACAAACAGAACTATTGTCTGACTGCTCCAAATAAGGCTACTCTCTCAAAAACAGATTGAGCCATTAGTATACTTGTGAAATGACTTAGGCAACAAGTACAGGGCCAGTCATCCTTTTATCCAAAGTATAGTGACAGTAATAAATAGAAATATAGGATTTAAAAAAACAATAAAATAAAAAAAAATATATATATATATATATATATATATATATATAATACAGCTAAAACTTTCACACATTTCTGTTTCCAATTAATCAAAACACAAACAAGAAACACTTGAAGCCTGCAACAAAATGAGTCAGAATCCCTCTTGATGCTAACATGGTAATCCTTTGTCTTTATCTAACTTTATGCTTCAGCATTGCTTCTTGTGTCACATTATTTGCAATAAGGTTTTTTAATTCCTTCAAACTCTGTAGGGATTTATGAGTTTGTCTGACACTATATGATACCGAATGTGTTGAGGAAATGTTTGTGTGTGTGTGATGTGGTATGTAAGTTCTAGTGTCTAAATGCTGTATTTGTAGTGTAACTTAGATGGAATACTTCTTGGGCAGGCATTGTTGGCATGTGTTGAGTGATGCAAATTTCATCACTAAACTCCAGCACGCCTAGTATGGCGTGTCATTACTGATTCTCACAGAGACTCACTGGAACATGGCCATTTGTGTAGAGTCCAGCTGAAATACAGGAAGCAGGGAGAAAGCAAATCTAACCAAATACATATTAAAAAGGGTACTTCTAAAGCTCATTTTTATACTATATAGGGGGGGTGGGGGGGGGAAGCATTTTATGACAGTAGGTTTGCTGTGGGGGGGGGGGGGGGGGGGGAAACAAGGATGTGCATTTTTTTTTACTTATAGAGTTCATATAACCTGCACACTAGCCTCCCAATGCTTTCCTATGGGAGATTATCAGCCACAATAGTGACTAATATTATTCCTGACATTATAGTGTTCCTTTAACATGACATAAAGTCATGATTTTATGAAAACATTTAGGCTTCTTTTATGCTAGTCTCTTTCTTTGTTCTCTCAACAGCAAAACATATAAAAGGGTTAACAAAGAGAGAGAAAACCATATGAAAGGGTTAACAAAATCATGCTTAGTGTAACGGATCGACGGGCACCCCGACTGGGTACCTCCGTTGAAGGATGCTCCTAGCACTTCCTGAGGACTCCAAGCACTGCAGCAGACACCACAACCACCGAACCAGAGAAGGTTACAAATGCTCTCAAGCATATGAATGCTGGAAACAGCTGAACAGGAAAAGCATACAATCAGCTTACACTCCTGGCAATCAGCATACAATCCAATGCCCCCAATGACGAGACGACACCTCGTTTTGAGGTAAAGCAGAACTGACTGTACTGGCACATACAGCCTCTTTTATTCACAATCCACAAACATAGTACTGCCCACAGGGTTTTGAAATACAACCAATCAATCCATACAATACACACAGACACTCCCACACAAAATCCTCCCCTCTGCCTGTGATATGATTACTGAACACAATGGGTAATATAATTATCACAGGCAGAGAAATACCGTTTTATAAAACATATCACAGGGACCCCAAAACATGCAATAACCACATAAAAGTATATCCTCAGAACCGGGGGATCTGGGTGAACCACATATCCAAAATCCACCCAGATCCGTTCAGTAGTTTAAAAGATACAGTTTAATGCAGATTACGCAGAACATATACAGGCTATATGAAAAATAATTACTGTATAATGTGTCCCCTGTTATATAGTTTAAAACTACTGCACGATGTCGTTGTGCACCAAATACCGGCGAGATGGCACCGTGTAGAAAAGTCCAAACAGTGTCTGTGAGTTAAATTGGCCGCCATCCATTGTTCTCACCATGTGCTTCATCCATTGTTCTCACCATGTGCCTCTGATACATGACACGATGGCCACCCAGTAACTCCACAGCAGCATAATAAAATACAAAATGCCCAAATACTGTATTTAAAGGGCCAAATCTCCCACGGGCCATAGTCAGCAGGCAGGAGGCGGGCAAACAGGCTTCTCCAATGCCCAGTGGCGAGGTTGGTTTCGCCACACATTAACCAATTAAAGGGATCATAACTTATAAAGGCACAACACACTCCCAGCAACCCCTCTTTCCTGTGGAACCGGGAAAACATAATCAATAAAAAGTCCAACATAGAAAATGGTTCCAACGAAGACGATCCAACCACGGAAATACATCTCAAGCTGAAAAGAAGAAATAAAATATGGTAATCATCACAATTATGACTAGCAAAAAAACATTTATCACAATTAAATTCCAAAAGGTAGTGTGCATTCACAATCTACTTTTAAAACTTAGCGTTTATTTCTTAATCTTAAAAACACTTGTGTAAAATGCTTGTAGTGCTACTCGGGGGCGACATTTCAGTCCCTATTCACGATTTTCCTGAGCACAGCAACAAAAACTTACTATATTACAATAATATACACAAATTCTCAAAGTACATACACAACATCATAATATACGATAATAATACAATTATATTAAACAAATAAAGGAAGGTCATAATTCCTCAAAAGGCAAACACACAAACTGAACATCACAATCAAAGTAAACTGGCATATAAATAGATGAAAAGAAGTAATCCAAATCATAACAGCTCAACTTCCAATACCAAAAAAAGACCCATGTAAACCTGAAAATAAGATTACAAAAAAGGGAGTGGGACTCAATGATTACATCTGATATTGAACCGAAGATGACTCTAATCCATGTGTGAGAGCCGCCACATCAACTCTTCCTTGGCTTCCGCATCCAATGATATCAGAGTCTCCTAAGAATGACCAGACCGTAGATAAGAGTCCTTAAATCTTCAAAGTGCCCAATAACTCAACAGACTGACGGCTTTCCAGAAATGGAAAGTAAACTGTGTTCCTCTGTCCGAGAGGATAGTGTCAGGGATACCGTGCAATTTAACCCCTTCCCAACCTCGGATGTATCGGGTACGTCCGACAAAAAAATGGTCGTTAACGACCTCGGACGTACCTGGTTCGTCCAATAGCAAATAGCCACTTACCTGATCTCTGGCAATCTCCCGTCGGCGATCGCGATCCTGGGGTCTGCCTGGGAGCTTAGGCAGATCCCCACTGCCTGATCCGGCCCTCCTTGCGATCACATGGCCGGCATAGCCGGCTTGTGCAGTGCCTGCAGGGGGCCTGCTTGAGCTCTCAAAAAAAAGTAAATAAAAGTTTCTAAAATATATAAAAAGTACTTTGAATATATATATATATATTAATATTAAAATACACTAAGAATGACGTTAATATATATATATATTGTGACAAACTTACTTTCCTGTGTGTGTTTGTCCAGGATCTTTTGGCAACTGCACAGCCCTCTAGGGTAAGAAAACCAGGTCAAGACAAAGTCCAGCTTCAAAAAGGCCTCTGGCCTGTTTATTTTCTGTTGTTAAAAAGTAACAGGATACAACAAGCAGCAAACCTTCTTTCTCCACAAAACACTTTCTTTCTACACAAAACACTTTCTTTCTACTCCAAACACTTCCCTCACTCCACCCTGCTTTAACTCCAGTTATATAGCTGCTCACAGCCCCTACAGGTGAGGCTAATGACATTGTTAGGCAGTGAGCCAGAACTCTTTAATTTACCATTAACTATTCATATATGGAACATAATTTATTATGAATAAAATAAAAAAAACTGTGAGAAATTTAGTTCCGCCTCACATTTTAGCTGTAATTGTCATAATACTGCAACAAAATGCACATATTTGTAATCAGCGATGTCTCACGAGTACAACAGTATCCCCCATTAACAGGTTTTATGGTGTTTTGGAAAGTTACAGGGTCAAATATAGAACATTACATTTTCAAATTGGAATTTTCCAGATTAGTAATGTTACCTTTAAACGGTGTGGTAGCCCAGTAATGAGAATTACCCCCATAATGGCATACCATTTGAAAAAGTAGACAAGCCAAGGTATTGAAAGTGGGGTACGTTTAGTCTTTTTTAGTAGCCACTTAGTCACAAACACTGGCCAAAGTTAGCGTTCATATTTGTTTTTGTGTGAAAAAAGCAAAAAAACGAATATTTGGCCAGTGTTTGTGACTAAGTGGCTACTAAGAAAGACTGGACATACCCCACTTGCAATACCTCGGGTTGTCTACTTTTGCAAATGGTATGCCATCATGGGGGTAATTCTCATTCCTGGGCTACCATATGCTTTCAAAGGCAACATAACCACTCTGGCAAATTTCAATGTGAAAAAAATGAAAAAAACGTCACTTTTACTTAAAATATAATCGTTGTAATACAATTTACCAGTTTGAAACACTAATATTTGAGTTCAGCGAAGTCTCCCGAGTAAAACAGTACCCCCTATGTACAGGTTTTATGGTGTCATGGAGAGTTACAGGGTCAAATATAGTGCTTGCGAATTAAATTCTCTGCACTTTCTCCCTGTGTTGTCAGGCATGTCAATCAAATTTTAATTAATCAAATCACATAATTATGTTAAAAGATTACTTAAATATACATGTAGAATTTTAATATATATACATATATATGTATTTAAATTCTACGTGTATACTAATGTAATCTTTTATGTAATTATATGTATTTATCTATATATATATATTTGCGGTTATTTGTATTTTATATATAGATAGATATATATATAGAATGTCATTCTAAGCGTATTTTGTTACCAATATATATATATTAATAACAAAATACAGTTAGAATGAAATTACATATGAATATATAATTCATATTAAATTTTGTTTCAATATTTTATTTATTTATTTTATTATTTTATTTATTTATTATTTTAATTATACGTATATATATATAATATATATACATATTATATATATGTAACGTCATTCTAAGTGTATTTTAATACTAATATATATACTTATATTAATATTAAAATACACTATGTATGACGTTACATATATATAATATGTATATATATTATATATATAATATATATACATATTATATATATATATAAAAATATTTTACATTTATTTTTTAACATGTTTAATTAATTTTTTTATACTTTCTTACCAGCAGGGGGACTGTCTGATATTTTAGACAGTCCCCCTGCTGGCAGATCCATAGCCAGCTATAGGGGGCCATATTTGCAGTGGGAGGGCTGCCTGGGCTGTCAGGCAGCCCCCCAGAAGAGGATCGCGGCGGAGGTAAGTATAACTTACCTCCAGGGGCTCAAAGCCGTTACGGCGTTCCATGCCGCCGCAACGGCTTTAAAGCCCATTATAATGGGGACGGCATGGAACGCCGTAACGGCGTTAACGGGTTAAACTTAACTTTCCCTGGGGCTGCATGTGCTTACCCACATGTCAGGATAGTGGCTGTGCAAAAGTCTGGGTGCCAGATATACACCCCTGACCACCATCCCCAACACTCTGTCACAATATATATAGAAAATAAAAATAAATAAATAAATTGAAAAAAAATGGGGAGAAAAATAATGCATAAAGAGGCTGTTGGAAGATCCTTTATGGGATGAAGTGTGCCATTTTTGTTAGTTGGCCTACTTCCATCAGGATCCTTGGGAATCTGGTAATTCAACGATAAGGTCAACTGTAAGGTGACTCCATAGTCTGAATGGAATGGGTAAAGGTCATAGGAATCCTGATTTTTTGATCTAGCACAAGTAGTACAGGAACTAACGTAATTGGTGTAGGGATAATTGTGGGACAAAATATTAAAAATATTTTTTTTGAAAAAAACAATAATTGTATTAATATTAATAATTGTATTAATATTCAACATATGAATATAAATATGGCGGTATGAATTATTTGACAAACGCCCACCATTTTTATTTAAAGAGATACCTATATATTTTATCTCTGATTCTAAATTTTTGTAGTTCAATTTCATTTATAATTCAATAAAATAAAGTATATTACTTAAAAATATCACTTAAAAATATAGTTTATTGTGACAACAACACAATAACATAATCAGTGGTCATATAACACAGAACAAATAAATTGCTTTAAAACATGTCTGAACATAATTTCTTAAACAGTCAATGGGAATCTGGATAATGAGCAATGTAGTTACTGACACAAAGGACTTATTACCATGCGTGTAATAACTCAATATAACATTTGCATTAACATTTAATATCCTTAACCCATAATAAAGGGTATCATATTACAATATCTCCTGCATTAATGAAGCATAGACAATCTCTGATAATAACCAAATATTTCCACAAATGGTTGCGAACTAATTAACTTTTTCCAATCCACTCAGCAACTAAACTCTCTCAGTATGGATTTGCAAACTGACAATATGCAAACGCATTAAAAATGGTAATTAGATAACTACATCTTGCTATATTGCTATGCAATAATATTACATAGAACAAACCAATCAAATAATATTAACAAGTTTTCAAAGAATATACTTGGAAATTTTTAAATAACTTCTGTATCTACCCTAAGCAAATCTACAGATATTTACGAGATAATAGATTTTGAGTAATATCTGTATTCAACAAACGAATGTGTCAATAAGTACAGGTTTTATACCTTAAGAATCATTGTATATTTGTAATCTGAGCTGCAGACCCGGATTTTAAATATACAGACTACTTTCCACAAAAGGAATAAATTATTCGAAATGTTGACTCAGATACTTTCCATACCTATACAAAATATAAACATAATATAGATTATAATTATCAAAAAGTTGCTGATGTTTTCCTTTCCTTCTCAATGGATAAGGAAGTAGGATTTCCGTTTTGTTTAGAAAATTGAATGTAAAGTAGCTAGATAACTTGATGTAAGTTCAAGTTATCAGGCAAATAGTTATGTTAAAATACATTAAATGTAAGAGAGTTAGGATTTAAGAGATATATATAATTTAAGAGTGAGTGATTGAGGAATCAATCAATCAAGATTTCAATAGAATATATTCAAGAGTGATCAATTCAAGATAGTGTGAAGGAAGTATTCTAGATAGTGTGTCCTTTTCCTCTATTCTCTTTACCATTATCAATGTTTTATTATCTCAGGTAACTCACACCTTAGAATTTAAGATTCTCCAATCAGCTTTGGTGGGTGTAACATATGATAAGGAAGAATCTTTAGTTGATTATTTAAATAACATCAGCGTTTACCAAAGTTTAACCACCAGGTGTAGCTCTTAGTCTTGTATAGGATTTCTATTTATTCCTATTTCCTGGAATTGTTAATTAAAATTATGCTGACACCTGTGTACATAGGTATTTATATTAGTCTTTAGACATGTAGATAAGGTTAATCCTATTAGGCTTTATTACAGACAATATAGCAAATAACTAACTTAGTTTGTTTGTGCATATTTTTGGACATTCTTTATTTTTGGTTGTGCAATAAACAAGCAGACATATTTGACATAGTTCACAGGTATAGGGGTAGGTATAGTATGCTTGTCGGCATCAGGTGTGATCTTAGCTAAATTATGTCAAAAATACATGATGCTGGGGTATTTAAGCAACATGAGTAGTCAGTTTGCTGTTAAAATGTGTAAGCTGCGAATAGTGGTAACAGCTTAAAACTAGGAGCTGGTCGAGTACATTGTGGTAACAAGCTAATTGTCGGCTGTCAGTAGTGTATTGGGCTTAGGTGTGGGTATGCTATATGCAACGTGTAGTATATCAGCATACAAAGCCAGTGTTATAGAACATTTAACTTCTGCAACAAAAAGAACAAAATATAAAAATGTTAGGCAAAGAAAATTGAAATTTATAATGCAATAAGAGTAACCCTCTTCAGGGTGGTAAGTCCCTGGGGCATGGTGCTGCTGCTCTGGGTACAAATGGGGTTATTCGGTCTACAGCCCATTACTGACTGGAAGCTGCTGGGAATGATCCGATCGTTAAACCCAGCTCCTGAAGTAAGGAGGATGCTTCCAAGAGATGCGCAAGGGAGCAGGTTCTTCCGTTCTTTTCTACGATGAGCCAAAGCATGCCCCACTTATTGGACATGTCATGTTCCTGTAGGTGCTCAGTGAGTTGTCGAAGGGACTGTCTCCACAGGACGGTGTGTCTGGACAAGTCACGGTAAAACAGAAGTGTACTGTCTTCAAAGCTTCTAGAAGAGGTGCTCCGCGTTTCCCCCATGACCGAGGTCAGTGTCCAGAACAAACTGAAAGATAACGTCCCTGGAATTTTCCTGGGGGGCCCTGGTGGGTTTAGGTAGGAAACAGAAGTCCACTAAAACCAAATTAGCTTGTTTCGATAGTAACAGCGTGACCATGAGCCGCTGAATAAAGTAGGGCAACTCACTTGTTGCAACGGTCTCAGGGACGCCCCTGATTCTGGGATTCCTGGCCTTAGTTCTGTCCTCCAGTGCAGCCATACAGCACAGCAAGCCGGCGTTGTTCTTTTGTAGCGAGCCAAGGGCCGTTTGTGCCAGTCTCACGGCTCCTAAGTCTTCCTCCGATGTGACAATTCTTCTTCTAAGTGCGGTTACCTCATCCTTCACCACTACTACATCAGCCTGAGACATCGTTCTGAGTTCCTGGAGCAGTGCTTTGATATCTGCCTTAGTGGAAGGTGCAGTGTCCCTTTCACCAAGGGGCCTCTGTAACTCTGCAGACACCTTTGGGAAGGTTGATAGCCTTTTAGACAGGCTCTTCTCATCAGGGGATTTTGCCTAACAGGATGGCGCAGGAGAGCCCGATATTGCTGGAACATGGCTTGGTTCGGCTCGTACGTTTTTATTTTTCTTTCCCATCTGCTCCGGGGTCGATTGCTTTGCCGTCGGGTTCCGGGAGGCAAGGTAAAAGGGGCGGTGACTGGGAATTTAGTGGAACATGACCAAAGCTCTTACTGTTACTTACTGTTAAGCATTAGTGCACAGAGTGGCTGTCTGTCTGCAGAGTCGGCCATCCACTCCCCCTTACCTCCTGCTTGCAGTGCCAGAGGAGCATCTAGCCTGCTTGAGCAGAGAAGAGCTGGAACTGGAGGATGGATGTCTCATCTTAATGTAGTGGAAGATAAGCTATTTACTGTGTTTAATAGGGGACGGGGGTGCAGTGTAGTAAATTTGGGGAGGGAGGGGGCAGTATATTTATTTGGAGGAGGGAGAGGGGAAGTGTATTAGAGTGGGGAGGCTGTGTATTAGATTAGAGGGTGTATTAGTTTGGGGGGCAGTGTATAAGTTATGAAGGACAGTGTATTAGATGGGAGGGCAGTGTATATTGGTTATATGCAAATGCACGTCTCCTTAAAATAAATTAGCTCTTTTGTTTACTTTGAAGCCCTACGAGCGTGAGGACATCCAGTGTCAGTGAGGCAACTTTTTTTATACTGTGCTTTTTAAAATAAAGTTTCAATGAAAATTGAAGTTTTTTTTGCGGCCCGCATAAACTTAAACCTTGTTTATTTGGCCCGTGTTAGCCTTTGAGTTAGTCTAGTCAAGGAAGCAAGCTGAAGGAATGCCCGCCTGCCAACGTCAAGGGAGACCCCCCTAAGCGGGTCCTAACACTGACCCTTCAGCCTGCTTCCTTGAGCTTCTGGCAAAGATATCTCTAATGAGACAGAAAGGGGTATTTTTTTATATACACCCCTATACTTATTAACCCTTAATAGGGAACACATGGGATGGGATGGCAGTGTATATTGGTTAAATGCAAATGCACGTCTCCTTAAAATAAATTTGCTCTTTTGTTTACTTTGAAGCCCTACGAGCGTGAGGACATCCAGTGTCAGTGAGGCAACTTTTTTTATACTGTGCTTTTTAAAATAAAGTTTCAATGAAAATGGAAGTTTTTTTTGCGGCCCGCATAAACTTAAACCTTGTTTATTTGGCCCGTGTTAGCCTTTGAGTTTGACATGGTTGATATAGACTATAAGTATATATTACTGTACCAGATCACCTGGCATCTCGACTGGGTACCTCCGTTGAAGGATGCTCCTAGCGCTTACAGAGGGCCCTAAGCGCTCCACATACACCACAACCACCACGAACCGCCGTAGCTTGGTTGGGGTCTCACCGTCTCCTACCCACCCTAAACTTATGACAAGGCTCCAGGTCCAAGTGGGTGAACCTCTCCTCCAAGAGAGTGAAGCAGGTACAGCTCTTAAAAGAGGTAAGTGATTAAAGATCAAGGGATTATGCAGAGCGTAGCAATTCCCCCAATAAGAGACAGGACTCTAGATTGAGGGTGAAGAAGATCTGTCAAAACTTTAGTTTCCTTGGGACTAGCCCATATAGTCATTACATTAACATTACTGTGAAAACTCAATAAAATTACAAACAGTCAAATCATAGCAGGCAACATACAGTGACTTATTATAACACAATGGCATATTTTTAAAGAGGTGGGGGAGACAATAATTAACAGAAAATATCTCACATGCCTGCAGAATTAGCAATATGCAAATCTACCCGAATATGCAAATGAACCAGTCTTGCTATTTAGGTAGTGCATGCTGCTGTTGCTACCAACAGAGGTCACTAGACAAGCTCCATAGCCAAATCCACCTAGTTAGTAGCAAACCTCAGCAGTACAGGAGAGCAGGCAATACATCCCAGGGGCCATAGTCATATGGCCGGAGGCTGGCAATCAGTCTTCTCCAGTGCCCATTGGCGAGGCTGGTTCCGCCACAATTACAAATGCAGCAGGTGAGATAGTTAGTGGATATGACTCAAGCTTCAGATTCTTAGGGTCACATATTTAACTCTTGGCAAAGTTAACTCACCAATTTAACACGTATGAAGCGAGAAAAAGGTGTCAACGTAAGTAATAACATCTAGATCCCAGCATGTACTTGGAAACTATCAAATGAGCTAAGTATACCTTTCTTCTTTATATCTTTGATAGTTTTCTTCCCTAATATAACTATATTAACACCATTATTGCCTTTCCCCTCTGTGTGTCTCTTTATTCCTCCCCAGCTCCTGTGTGTCTCTTTCTCCCCCAGCCCCCTGATGTATCTTTTTCTCCATCACCAGCCCCTTTCTCCCCTTCCCCCAGCTCTTCTGTTACTTTTTCCCTTTCCCTTCTATGCTTCTTTATTTCTCCAGCCCATTTTGTGTGTCTATCGTTAACCCCCAACCCCTTTTGTATATTTCACCTTCCTTTTGTGGTCTCTCCTCCCTCTCCCCTCCTCGTGTGCCTGCCACCTTTCCTTCCTGTGTAGCATGGTTGATCGGACTGCGGTAGAGAATCTTCTGTATCCTCTACTGCGTCTGACAGGAAGCTGTTGTTGCTCTCAGTTAGCTCTTTCTGATTTCAGCTTTGTGGGTGTTAATTTATTAACAGCCACCTCCAGTCCGCCTGCGAGTACCTGCCCTCTCAATCGAGCAGTAGTCATAGAAACCACAGTGCATGTGCTGTGGTTGCTATGCATTGAAGATCTCTCTTGCTCTCTGTCAGTCAATGCTTCAGCACATCAGCACAATATTTTGATTGACAGGTGATTTTTAAAATATGTTTTGCCTAATCTTTTCTAGTATTTTTTGTAATACATTGTGAAAATTAAAACTTATGCTTTATATATTTTAAAACACCTATGTGTAACATGAAAGGTACATTTTAAAAGGATACTCTAAGCACCAAAATATGGTAGCATAATGAAGTAGTTTTGGCATACGTATTACACCCCTGCAGTCTCACTGATCAATAATCTGCCATCTGACCAATAATCTGCCACTGATCAATAATCAATGCAATCTGCCATTTAGACATTAAATCACTTTAGTTTCTGTTTATGCAGTCAGATCTTACAGCGCAGTGTTTTTACTGTAGAAGTTTTTATTTCCCGTAATGTTAATTTAATTTTCATTTAATAAAGCTCCTGAAAGCTTTATCAGGAAATTAGAGCATAATATAATAAGTTCTAAATTGATGTCCAATAAGGGAAGTTAGAAAATTAAATCTCTTTTTACTGGTAGTGTGGAGGGAAGCTGTGTGAGTCACAGCCAAGATAAATGAGGCTTGGAATGCATAAACAAATCAATTGAGCAGCGAGACTGCAGGGACATGATCTATACACCAAAACCACTTAATTAGGCTACATGTATTTTGGTTCTTAGAGTGTCCCTTTAAGGAAATATCAAATCTACTGCTAGTCTGAAGTATTTGAAAACATTTACCTCCTTGTATTTTGATAAGCAGTTAGCAATATTTGTTAATGTGTAACATTATATATGCCCCATTGATTTTGAACACACTCTCCAGGGCATACTTGAAAAATGAGAGAAATTACAACTTATTCTTCCTGCTAATATTCTTTGTAAATGAATACATTCTGTATCAATGAGTGTGTTTTTCTTTATCACATCTCCATGTCTTTTTATATAGGTGTGTGTCTATATTTGTGTATCCCTACTGTTTCCCGGTATGTGTATCTGTGTGTTTCAGCATCATGGGAATGTGTATCTTGACATGTTTACATGATTAGTTTTCCCATGCTGACTATGATTTCCTCTCCATGCTCTCAGGGTAGTTTATCTGCACAATGTATTCATATCTCATGCATATTACATTACAGCCTGTCTGGCTTACATTCTCAATCACGCTGCGCATTTGTTGAGTGCTAAAATCCTTCCGTCTAACCAAAAAATAAAAAATATTTAGTATCTAATAGTTTCTAAACACACAGCTCGTGTAGAATATCCTGCAATCCTGATACTATCTTTATCAACCCTATCCTGATGTTCAACTGAGCATTTGCAGCAAGTTTGTAAGTCTTGCAAAGCTAGATCTCAAGTATAAAAGGCCTCATAATTGCAAGTTATACCATAATATTTGCATATTCATTAAATAGGAAGTGTCATTATTGATTTTTTTTTTTTTTGCTGCTGTATTATTATTAGACTTGTGTTTTCAGTTTGGCTGAATCACTTTGTTCGCTTTGGTAGTCTAGTATTCGTCCATGTTACAGTTTGCCCCGCAAAATTTGGGAAAGTGGTTTGATAGGAATATTATCAGAGTTTTTCACTTAACATTGGATTTTGTCCGAATGGACAAAATCCGTTGAAAATGACCAAATTTGCAATTTGCTGATTAAAGCCAAATGCGGTCAGAACTCAGTTGGTCTGACCAATTCAGTATCATTCCTTTGGAAGCATTTGTAACATCAGTAATATGCACATTTGAATCAATAACAGTACAGGAATCGGACATTTATCAACGCAAGTGTCTTCTCCTGGTCCTTGCCCAATAGTGGCGCATGTGGGCCCTAATTATAATCATAAAGGGGGAAGGACCTAGTTCCCCTTGTCCCCTACCCAATGGGCAATGGGTGTGTGCCTTAATATTAATAATCAGGATGGAGGATCAAGTGTCACCCCCCCCCCCCCCCCAACCCCTCAGTTACCACCCACGGGTGGCAGATGGGGCTCTACTTTTTTATGCAATAGGGTCGATTTTCATGCCATTTCCTATTCCACCTAAATAATGACATCCTCCCCACCTTCCTAAATGGCTAAGGGTCCCTAATACCATTGCCACCTCCTTAAAGGATCAATATAGTGTCAGGAAAACAAAGCGGTTTTCCTGACACTATAGGGTCCCCCTCCCGTGGCGCTGAAAGGATTAAAACCTCAGCTTACCTTAATCCAGTGCTGGGGTCCCTCGGCGCTGGTGACCTCTCCTCCCCCGCCGACGTCAGCAGAGCCACATGCGCGGCAAGTGCCGCGCGCGCATTCAAGCTGTCAATAGGAAATAATTTTTCAATATATTCCTATGGACGCTCTGCACGATGGAGGCATAATATGCCTCCAGCGTTGCAGATGCGCCTCTAGTGGCTGTCTGGAAGACAGCCACTAGAGGCTGGCTTAACCCCAAATGTAAACATAGCAGTTTCTCTGAAGCTGCTATGTTTGCATCTGAAGGGTGAAAACCTGAGGGACCTGGCACCCAGACTACTTCATTGAGCTGAAGTTGTCTGGGTGACTATAGTGTCCCTTTAAATGAAATACAAATTTCTGCCTACCCACTAATATTAGTGAGAAGGGGGGAAATAAATCTAAAATTAAAAATGTTATACTTACCCTCAGAAGTCTTCAAATTATCCTATGCTTCAGCCTCAAAAAATTCCCTACACAACTAATAAAAATAAAAAAATGCCCAAATGTAAAAAAAACATCAGAAAAAAAGAATAAATGGAACGCAATAGAATTGCTACACTGACGCGGCACAATAGATTGATTAATTTGTGTGAAAAGCCCTTATAAAGGCTTGTTTACGCTATATCAGCTATCAACTATGCCAGTGGGAATATTTCCCACGCTTTTAATATGACAAAATAAGACATCCAATGAGGGCACTCTGACAGCAGTGTCACTAGGTCCTTCCACTTGCTGCCAATGTTTGGGGGCCGGAGGGAACTAGGTCCTGCCCCCTTTATGATTATTTTTAGTGCCCCATCTGCCACTAATGGGTTCAATTAATGTTAATTAAAGGGACACTATAGTCACCAGAACAACTACATGTTATTGAATTTGTTCTGGTGAGTAGAATCATTCCCTTCAGGCTTTTTGCTGTAAACACTGTCTTTTCAGAGAAAATGCAGTGTTTACATTACAGCCTAGTGATAACTTCACTGGCCAATAGCTGTTAGAGATGCTTCCTGGGTCATGGCTGCCCAAAATGCATCCAAACATTCAGTATCTCCTCCCTCTGCATGCAGACACTGAACTTTCCTCATAGAGATGCATTGATTCAATTCATCTCTATGAGGAGATGCTGATTGGCCAGGGCTGTGTTTGAATCATGCTGGCTCTGCCCCTGATCTTTCTCCTTGTCAGTCTCAGCCAATCCTATGCGGAAGCATTGTGATTGGATCAGGCTACCACTTCTGATGATGTCAGCAGACTGTTTTTCTGAGTCTAACAGCATGCAGAGTTACAGCTTCAGGCTTGAATACAATAAGATTTTTGCTATCTTTATGGAGGCATGGGGGCCCAGGGGGGCAAGATGGTGGTGTTAACACTATAGGGTCTCTGATTTATTTTGCCAATTGGCCCACACATGATGTCCATGGGTGAGGGCACGTGGGCTATGTTTCACCCCTAGTTTTTTTACATCCCATGGGTGAGTGTGCAATGGCTGCCCAGCCACTAGTGTTAAACGTTTAGAAGACATGCAGCAGGTGGGGGCATATGGTGGTACAATACCTTAATTATAGTAATATTAAGTCTTATTGGCCCTCGCAAGCTTTTTATTTAATTACCTAATGTGACGGCTGACTACTAGTGGTGCCATTGGGCAAACAATTTTATTTGTTTGTTTTCTCAAGCATTCAGTCGAGGTTTTAGCCGACTGGCGGTTTTCTTTCCGGCTGAAATCTGGACAAAGTTCATGCCCATTGCGGTTCAGCCAAAAATTGAATGCACAAGTGTATATGATATCTGTAAAGCGGTAGAAGCATCAAGCACTAAACCTATGTAGTATCTAGCTTTATATATTGTGCGGAAGCCTCTTAAAAGCAGGTATTTGTGTTTACAAACCTGCTAAGGATCAAATTTCCTGGGACAGTCTTAATCTGTCCCTCTCCCTTGCGTCAGTGATAGATAATCTCCACAATTTACAGCGGGAGGTGGTGCCCATTTTCAGCATTCACTGAATGTTACTGCAGCACTCTTTCTGTGTGCAAGTGTTATTAGATATCAAGTTACTTGTGTGCATGATTTTCTGCACGGACATTCTCTCTTTGTTAGTTATAGTCCCCATATACCAGAATTGATGTATATACAAGTCATATAAAATAGAGAGATATGAGCTGGAATCATGGACAATTTAGCATTTCTACCAGGGACACTGTGCAGCTCTCAGGAATTAATGGAATCCAATTATTTTTTGATCCACTTTATTATTGTCTTGTCAAAATAGCTATGGTTTTGATCAAATAGGTTGTTGCAATTGCAGATGATAGAAATTCCCACTTGGGTTACTGCGTAGTAAAATATCTGTGCGTTAATGTTCCAGGAAGACCCTACCATATCACATTACATTAAGTATGTGTGTGCTCATTGTATTGACACATAAATGTTTTCATGAAAGTTTATTTTCATCAAACACGATGGTGGGAAATTGCCCTCTCTCTTCTCTGAACATCTTGTTTTAAAGACACTTCCTTTCGCTAACAGGTCAGGGTGTCGAAATGGCCGCGGCAGCCAGCAGAAAAGAGGGAGGAAAGGCACTGCTCTAGGGACCCCCTGATGTTCATATAAAGAGAGGAAAATAAAGCAGCGAAGCACGATTTACCTCAAACAGTGGGGATGGGAGCTGTAAGAGGTGGCTGGTAATGGAGAGCTGTTAGTAATATCTAGCAGATTGCAGGCACTCTCTGATGACCTCCTGTTCTGTAAATAGAAGCTGGTTTTATCCTTGTCCCTGCTGAACCATCTTTTGTATCATCAGATGCTCTCTCGCCATCGCACAGCAGAAACTTCCCCTCCCTTCACGCTTTGCATTAATGCCTCTCCTGGCCTGACATTGGGTCACAGACAAATTGATTTATTTTCCTCATGTGGAGTTTCGTTTAATTTCTGTTTATTTGCACACTTTCTTCCTCTAAGCTTTGTTGAAGAGGCAGCAGGGATTGGGAGAGGGGGTTGCAGAGCTAAATTGCAAGACCCCCTCTAAGTAAAAACTGTTAACCCATACAACTGTGAATAAAGTAGACTCTGATGATTCTGACTCAAAATTTAATTCAGTGTTGTACTTTGAGTTAATAGCTACCTGCCTGTCTGTGTATCTATCACAAAGCAGTACGCATATGATATTCATGTCATATTTATTGTGATGTGCTCAAACACTGGTATATGGCATAAATTGTGCACCGTATTTTGCACCAGATTTCATTATGGTGTAGTTACCGTCTAGGGATCCACTGTTTAAACTGTGGAATCTCATGACTGGTGCACCGTCGGATTTTGGGCTCTGGGAAGAAACAACGCACCATAAATCAAAACACTGTCACAGGATGTATGGGTAAAATAATTCCGCAGCTTTTAATAAAGCAACTTAGTGCATAATGTTTTGGGGTCATTTTAAACAATCTGTATAAAACCATCGCCCAAAACCACCATACAACAGTGACAATGACCCACACCAATAATACTGACTATCAAATAACACCTGATCACCATAAAGTAGAATTATCTTGCCTGCCTCCTCCATAGTAGCAGTATACCAAAATACAATAAATACAAATTGGCGCTAAAAGTGAAAAAAGTGCAGCTGTATTCACCATGAAATAAATCACTCCAATTTCACCATACAAATATATACAACAATAAAACAAGTGAACAGCGCAAAATATCAGAAAAACCTTAAATTATCAATTATATACACCATCTTTATTTGGTGAGAAATGCTTAGATATGAATATACCCTGTTTGGAGAGCGTGTGTTCCTGAAATATAGAAAAAAAAAAACTCTCATAGGGTAATACAACACATTTTTGCTTAAAACTGATAATTGTGGTAATAGTTGGTATCACACTAACATTTTAATGAGCCTATTCCTTTAACTGGCGCAGGTAAATAGGCTTGAGTATGATACTGGAGGTTGAGTGCAGGGCTGCAGCAGCTCTCTCCTCAGAGATGAAGTGTACAAATGTTAAGATGCATCTCATTAGTATTAGAAAACATTTATTGTAAACAAAGTGTAATAAAAACCTTACATTAAAGGAACACTATAGTGCCAGGAAAACAAACTCGTTTTCCTGGCACTATAGGGTTATTAGGTCCTCCCCTCCCTCGGAGCCCCCCTCCCGCTGGGCTGAAGGGGTTAAAACCTCTTTGGCCACTTACCTTAATTCAGCGCCGGGCTCCCTGGTGACCTCTCCCCCTGCCGACATCAGCTCCCAATGCACATGCGCGGCCAGAGCCGCACTCGCATTCAAACCGCCCATAGGAATGCATTACTCAATGCTATCCTATGGACGTCCAAGGTGAGTTCAATGCAATTTTCGTATTGAGGATCGCGGAAGTGGCCTCTAGTGGCTGTCACGGATTTTGCTGATTGTGCATTTTTTTGTAGTGAATGATCTATAAATTGGGATAGTCTAGATGTGAGAGAATTAATACCACTAATTATTGGTCTATGGATCAATGAATTAAAAAATCTATCAGGGGGGGCGGAGCTACGCTACGGAACTGAACGGTCGCAAGCTCGAGGTGCTCCGTGGCCAGAGGCCTAATAAACGAGTTTTTTACAGACCCCAACCCCCATCAAATCGACCCAAACCGGACCCCCCGGCACCACACACGAGCATGGGTCGAAAAATAAAAAAACAGAGGCCAGACAAGCCGAAACCAGGCACCAGCATCGGCGACCTTTGGCGGCAGGCGCATGGCGCCACGATGCCTAAGATGGCCGCTTACATGGGAGAAAGTTCCGACTTCTCGGACGATCAAAGTCTGGAACCTGTGGACATCCCCCTACCTGCTCCTCGCGAGCCGAACCGGAATCTGACACCCGCGACACCGAAACTGGACTCAGCACCGGTCACCAAGGCCGACATGCAGGAACTGCTGGCGGCCCTGCGGAGGGATATCCAATCAGATATGGCGACATTCCGAAAAGAATTGCAGGGGCTCACTGGCCGAATAAGCACAGTGGAGAGTGACTCACACAATGCAAAGGCACACATTACCCAACTGCAACAAGCGGTTCACGAGCTGCAAAGACAACAAGCTACAACAGAGCACCGGTTTGCAGCAATGGAGGACTACAGGCGCATCAATAATCTAAAAATCAGGGGAGTAGCGGAATCGGTCCCTGACGTGGAGCTACCGCACTTCATACGACGGCTGTTTGCTGCAATTCTGCCTCCCAAACAGGCGAAAATGTTGATGCCACTGGATATGTACCGGATCCCAAAACCAACAAAGGCACCTGCCTCAGCCCCGCGGGATCTGATAGTCCGATTTCAATCAGGCCAGGACAAAGCTGCGGTTCTGGGAACCCTCAAAGGAAAAACCCCTTACAACTTTGAAAACCTATCGCTATCCTTTTTCATGGATTTATCAGGTAGCACATTGGCATGGCGCAAGACACTGCAACCATTTACACTGCTCCTTAGGGAAAGAGGTATAACCTATAGGTGGAAAGGCTCACGTACCTTAGCTGTCCTCCATGGTACCACCTCCCACCTTGTCCAGTCCTTTCATGAGGCAGCGGCCATAATAGAGACTTTGGGTCTCCCGCGAGACTCCTTAACCGGCAGGGAGCAAAGGACGGCGACCGCGACACATGTATGGGACCCGGCTGGCACGGTACCATTTGTACCACGAGGTCCTTCGGATAATCCCGGCAGAGCAGCCACTACCTGATCTACAGCTGCCGAACTTCGGGGGGGAACCCCATGCCTATCCCCTGCTGCAATACTATAGACTCACATCGCATACAGCTGAAATTTTCTTTTTATTTTAAGTTACTTCAGATTCCACTATCTATTGTAGGTCACACCTCCACTAGGTCACCCTCACCAGGAACTGCCGTAACGCCCATGGCACACCTCTTAATCCATAGGGGGACACATCATGCCCTTATAGATACGGGGCACCGGTAACGCAGAACCCCAAGGCAGGGATACCACTCTGCACTGCCTCATAGTAAACTAAACATTAGCGCAAGCCTGTAGGCTGACATAGACACATACAAACTGACCTACCTGACTTTACCAGTCTCACAAAACGTACCGCAAAGGCAATGTTATATAAAATCCTTCTGCCCAGCAACCCCATCCCAGGACCAACGAAGGTCCAGCAAGTTACCTAATGTACATAGTTCATTGTTCATCGTTTAGTTCTCTACCTGCATACCCTCTGATGTCAGCCAAACCTTACCATGGTACACTAAGAGCTCCATATCACACTACAAACGAGAGGCACCCAGGTTAACCGAAACGGGTAACCCACGACTTACACCTTAAACACAGAGCTGTCGCTACGTGAAGCCAGAGTTTTAAACACCCGTAGCTAGGCAACACACCATGGATACCCGAAGTATACAAGCTACGCACAATCATACCACACAGTACGCAGAAACAGACGGCACATGTAACTACTTATGGCGTAATGATAAGAATGAAGCTGTACACACGACACTCAACCACTTTAACTAAGACACACACTAGGAATCCTAGGCTTGTACATAACTTTAAAATGTGCACACTTTTTCATGCCAATGTTATAATTGTTTACAAATATGCACGCTGTTGTGGCGTTCCGAAACCGTTGTGTAATCACCTGCACTACAAAAATAAAGAATTAAAAAAAAAAAAAAAAAAATCTATCAGGAAAAGCATTAGCAACTAACTGACACAGTTTTTATATAAAGAATCTCCAAGAATTCCGACCTTTTACTTTCTTCCAAAAGTACACAAATCTAAGGAGAATCCACCAGGAAGATCCATAATTAGTGGCATTAATTCTCTCACATCTAGACTATCCCAATTTATAGATAATTCACTACAAAAATACGCACAATCAGCAAAATCCTACTTAAAGGATACCAAACATTTGCTGCAAGAACTAGATTCCATTTAATGGCATAGGGACTACATCTGGGTGACACTGGATGTGAGTTCCTTGTATACAGTTATAGATCACAATTTGGGTCTAGAGGCAGTGAAAAGTGATCTTGATAGAGATGTGACTTTGGATCAGGGCTTTACCTCATTTTTACTTGAAGCAATTCAATTTATACTTACCCATAATTTTGTTATGTTCAATGAGGAATTCTGCCTACAGGTCAAGGGCACGGCAATGGGCACCAGGTTTGCCAATATATTTTTGGGAACATACATCTATTTGGGCCAATAATCCATATGGGGCAAACCTGGTGCTCTGGCGTTGATATATAGATGATATCCTTGTCATTTGGAAAGGGTCCGATGAACAACTGCAAGACTTCTTTCAGTACCTTAGCAACAATGCCCTTTAACTGGTGTTCACTCCTGTTTTTAGTTCTGTCTCTATTTATTTTTTGGATTTTACTATTTTTTTTATGAATTCTGAAATGAAAACTAAAACATACTTCAAACCAACTGATACGAATAGCTTCATTGAGTCTAGTAGTGGACATCATCTTAGCTGGCTCAAAGAAGTTCCAAAGAGTCAATATACTAGACTCAGACAGAACTGTTCAGATCACACAATGTATTTTGAACAGGCAAGAATCTTAACCAATACATTTTTGGCGAAAGGGTATAAGATGGAACATTTACAAGCAGAAGTTCAGAGAATTGGGGATATAAATAGAGGAGATCTCCTTATTGATAAATCAAGAAAGATTCCCAATTCGAATTTTCTTTCAATACCCAGTATAATTCCAAGGCTTTGTCCATCAGTCGTATTCTGAAAAAACATTGGCCAATTCTCCAACATGATGAGTATTTAGGACGTGAAATACCAGATATCCCGAGGGTCATTTATAGAAAATGGAGGAATCTCTCATCATATCTAAGACCTAGGCTGTTCCAAGATAAGAGTACTAATAAGACTAACAATACTAGGAGGGGATTATACACTTGTGGACACTGCAAGATTTGTCGCTTTGTGCCATCTCATACCTATTCCTTCTCTAGTACTATTAGAGGCATTTAATATCCAGAGGGGTGTCACCTGTTCTTCCACACATGTTGTGTACCTCCTCACGTGTGGAAGGACGGGGAGAAAGGCTAAAACTTGCTTTCTAAAACACCTAGATAACTTTAGAAAAGAGATTCAGAACCATTCCACCCCTGTACATTGCAATAAATGTTCATAACTTCTCTTGGGTTATTATTGAACAGGTCACTTTGGATGTGAGAGGTGGCGATATCACAATTAAGTTAAGACAAAGGGAGGGATTCTGGATACACAGATTGAAAACACTTCAACCATTAGGGTTGAATGTGGATTTTGATTTAAAGGATCACTATAGTGTCAGGAAAACAAAGCGGTTTTCCTGACACTATAGTGCCCTGAGGGTGCCACCATCCTCAGGGTCCCCCTCCCATGGCGCTGAAGGGGTTTAAACCCCTCCAGCAGCTTACTTTATTCCAGCACCGGGCTCCCTCGGCACTGGTGACCTCTCCTCCTTCACCAACGTCAGCTCCCTCTGCCAACGTCAGTGGAGCCGAATGCACATTCAAGCTGTCAATAGGAAAGCATTTCTCAATGCTTTCCTGTGGACGCTCTGCGCGATGGAGGCATAATATGTGGCAGATGCGCCTCTAGTGGCTGTTCGGAAGCCACTAGAGGCTGTCTTAAAGGGACACTATAGTCACCTGAACAACTTTAGCTTAATGAAGCAGTTTTGGTGTGTAGAACATGCCCCTGCAGCCTCACTGCTCGATCCTCTGCCATTTAGGAGTTAAATCCCTTTGTTTATGAACCCTAGTCACACCTCCCTGCATGTGACTTGCACAGCCTTCCATAAACACTTCCTGTAAAGAGAGCCCTATTTAGGCTTTCTTTATTGCAAGTTCCGTTTAATTAAGATTTTCTTATCCCCTGCTATGTTAATAGCTTGCTAGACCCTGCAAGAGCCTCCTATATGTGATTAAAGTTCAATTTTGAGATTGAGATCCAATTATTTAAGGTAAATTACATCTGTTTGAAAGTGAAACCAGTTTTTTTTTCATGCAGGCTCTGTCAATCATAGCCAGGGGAGGTGTGGCTAGGGCTGCATAAACAGAAACAAATTGATTTAACTCCTAAATGACAGTGAATTGAGCAGTGAAATTGCAGGGGAATGATCTATACACTAAAACAGCTTTATTTAGCTAAGGTAATTTAGGTGACTATAGTGTTCCTTTAACCCCAAATGTAAACATATGTTCAGATGTTTGCATCTGAAGGGTTAAAACCTGAGGGACCTGGCACCCAGACCACTTCATTGAGCTGAAGTGGTCTGTGTGACTATAGTCTCCCTTTAATTTGTTTCTTATGATATATTTTTTACTTTTTATATATATATATATATATATATTTATACTTTTTCAAATCTTAATACATTTTTTATAATACATTTTTATATACTTTTTATATACATATTTTTTTGAGATCTGTGTCTCCAGGACACCCCATTCCCCTTTGGGTTTTTTACATCATCTTTAGGTTTGTGTTATGTCCATTCTTATGACATTTTTTGTCACTTTACACCAACTTTGAAGCATGTTTCATGTTAATATTATGTATATTTTTTTCATATATATTTTATAAATACATTTGGCCATTATAGATACATATCTGTATTTGTTTCCAAGTATTTTAAATATGGTCACTAACACCTCTTAATATAGCTTTTGTTTTAATATGATTGTTTGGAATCTAATGATTTAATGAGGACTCTCGATATCTTTGTGAAGAATTACATGGGGAAACTGAACGGACGATTTGGAATGCATAGTGTTCAAGCCGCATACTATCCACGTCATCATTACCCGCGGACTAAGACCCACAACTTCCTGATTGGTGGAACGCATGTGCATTCCACAGACATCTACTGGAACTCCAAATATGGATAAAGCTGATCGATGGACCAGAAACAGATAGGATGAGAAAGGCGGATTGGCTGAAAGGAATCTGACACCTGGAAGAGGGACTTTTAAATGCAGCTTCGGTCCCAATATCAACCATAGCATTTTATTTGTGTATCACTTAGCTTTTTTTTACTCCTGATGAAGTCTAGAGTACAAGACAAAACGCGTAGAGTTTACTTTGAACTATTATTGTATTGTTTTGTATATTTATTGTTTTTGCCTACTACACCTATGAAGACCCCTTTACTCCATACCACTAAGACAAGGGAATGCAGAGTTGATTAATGGGCCTTTGATCGTCTTGTATTCTGTAAGTGTAACCATTAAAGTGTGCAATTTTATTTTATATCATCGCGGTACTATGTTTATTTATATCTTCCTACATGCATTACTGGATATCTGAACAATGATGGAGCTGTGGGATTCTACACACTATTGATGAGCCTGAATTTTATACTAATCTGTGAGCGCAACATTGAAATAGGGGTTTATGATGACTAACGTTATTACCCTATGAGTTTTCCTTTCTCTAGTTATGCTCTTAGATATATCTTGTTTTTTCCATTTATATTGAGGATTGAGAGGAATCCTTTTGTCATACTTAAAACCAAAAAGAGTAATTACCTTTTTGGATTTTTTGTATACACACTGCACCTGGATGGTTTATACCTGTTTTCTTTTAATATTCCTAAAGGTCAGTTAACCAGATTAAGAAGAAATTGTAGGAAAGATGAGGTTTTTTTTTTTTAATTTCTTTATTTTTGTTTCAGCATCCGTAACGGCAGTAAAAAACAGTAGGTGGCCCACGCAGGGGCCTGTAATAGACATGTTATACAGTGTTTTAACAGAGTGTACATGGTGATGTCACATACAAATATGAAGTAATGTGCCGTTCGGCGCTGATTTTCTGTTATCCGGGCGTTGGAAGCCCAAGTATCGAACTTATACATACACAAAAACATGAATAATGACATGGTCATGGAAATTCAGTACTTCATTTCACAGCATGTGTACCAGTTAACATTATATGGGTCTGGGATTCTGTTGGTGGGCGAGGAGTTTCTGCGCCTACGAGGTGGTTCTCGTTACTGTGACACAGTTACCTCTCGCCGCCTACGTCGATGCGTCCTGTTCTACCCAGTCGAGGCTGCTTTGCTAGTCTGGCATGTCAACCAAGCTGAGGTACTGAGTGATCGTTCTAGTAGGGAGTGGGGTAGGGTAGGGTGTGGGTTACGGGTTGAGGGGGGGGGTTAGTTATAGGAGGTGGAGGTATTATGCTCGTCGGGGCGCCCGGCAGGCACAAGCACGCCGAGCCGCAGCTCGCGATTTTTAGTTGTTCTGGAATTATTCGTTAGTATAAATTTCCCATGGTTGCCAGATTTTTTGGAATGATTTTTCCGTATTTCTTATTTGGGCAGTTAGTTTGTCCATTAAATATGTATCTTTGATTTTGACTATCACGTCATTGTCAGTGGGGACCGTGGGTTTTAGCCACGTTTGAGCTAGTGCCCTTCTAGCTGCCAGTGTAAGTTTGTTCAGTAGTTGTTGTTCTTTTTTAGAAAGGCAGTCAGTTGGTCTGGATAGGAGGATCGCCCAGGGATCTAGGTCTATGTGTCGTGTGAGGACCTCTTGGAGCAGTGATTGGATTCTTTTCCAAAATTGAGTCACCTCAGGGCATTCCCACCACATGTGGATAAAGGTACCCTTGCCGCCGCATCCCTTCCAACATGTGTCTGTCGTTGTTTTCCCCATCTTATAGAGCTGAGCAGGTGTGGTGTACCACCTCATGAGCATCTTATATGCTTGCTCCTGATGAAGCACACATATCGATGTTTTTGCTGTCGCTTCCCATATGTCTACCCAGTCCTCTCCTTCTATTGCTCCCCCTAAGTCTGTTTCCCACTGGCGTATGTAATTTGGGTCTATGGCTCCCCTTTCTGGGGCACTGAGCTGAGCATAAATTGTTGTAATCATCCCTTTTTGGATTGTTTCGGCGTCGCACAACCGTTCATAGAATGTCATAGGGGTCTGGGCTGCTTTCTTTATGTTCGGGTGTTTGGCAAAGTCTCGCAACTGCATGTATCGGAAGACGTCTTTGGTCGTTAGGGGTGCAGTGGTTTGTAGGGATTCGAAGGTTTTGAAGGAGTCCCCTATGTACATGTGCTTGTATCTTTGCATTCCTGTGCTTTCTATCCCCCTGAAGTCTCGTGCGCTCAGCCCGGGCTCAAATGCTTCGTTCCGTAGGTATGGAGTCAGCGGTGAGGGTGTATGTTTCAGGGCGAATTTGGTGGCTGTCAAGTCCCAAATCCTAATGGAATTAAGGATCGCTGGGCAAGATGTATGCAATGGTGGTCGGTCTTGTTTAGGCACCCATATCCAAAATTGAGGGAGGTCAGTGTGCATTAGTTTTGTCTCGAGGTCTACCCATCTATGTGCGCCCTCCGGTGTATGCCATGCTATTATCTGGGCCAGTTGGGCTGCGAGGTAATAATGATAGAGGTTCGGGAGTCCCAGCCCGCCTCTCGTTTTAGGTCGGTACAAAGTCTGTCGAGCTATCCTGTGTCTTTTTTGTGCCCAGATGAAGTTGTCTATGTGTGTTTGTAGTGTTTGCAGGGTTTGCTTAGTAACTTTAGTTGGAAGGGCTTGAAATAGGAACAATATACGTGGAAGCAGAGTCATTTTGACTGCATGCATCCTACCAATCCACGATATGGGCCTCTCATGCCATTTTTCTAGGTCCCTGCAGAGCGCCTGGATGGTGGGTGTGTAATTGGCGCTGTGCAGCCTCTCCGGGTCTGCTGTGAGTTTTACCCCAAGGTATTTGATATCTGATCGTGTGAGTTTGAGGGGGTAGGTGTTTTTTATGTTGTCTATCCCTACTCTGTCCATTTCTAATGGCATGGCTACCGTTTTGTCCAAATTGATTTTGTAGCCTAAGACGCGTCCATATTCTTCCAGTATTGTCACCAGTCGGGGCAGCGATTGAGTAGGTTTGGTTAGTGTGACCAGGACGTCATCCGCATATGCGGAGACTTTGAACTCTTCGCCTCCTACCTGTATACCTGAGATGTTCTCGTCCTCTCTTATCCTCTGCAGGAGAGGTTCTAACGAGAGGACGAAGAGTAGGGGGGAGAGGGTCAGCCCTGTCTTGTGCCGTTGGTTGGCGTGAACGGGGTCGGGGTCGCACCAGGTACTTTGGTCTGCGCCCTCGGTTGGGTATATAGGGCTTTGATGCCCCTTATAAAGGCGTCTGGCATCTGCAGTCTTTCGAGTAGTGTGAATAGGTAGTGCCATTGCACTCTATCGAACGCCTTCTCCGCGTCCAGGGAAAGGATCAGAGAAGGCGTTCGAGACCTCACCGCCCACCATATGATGTCTGCCCCCCTCCTAGTGTTTTCATACAGTTGCCTTGTTGGTACAAAACCGACCTGGTCCGGGTGGACCAGCGTGCCCAGGAGTTGGTTAAGCCTTGTAGCTAATATTTTCGCAAATATCTTTACGTCAAAGTTAATCAGGGAAATGGGTCTGTAGTTGGCGGGTTCAGTTGGGTCTCTCCCTGGTTTAGGTATAAGTGCTATGTCGGCAGTGAGCATATCTTGAGTTAGGGTACCCACCCTCCATCCACTCTGCGTACATTTTCACGAGGCTGGGCGTCAGTACGTCCCTAAAGACTTTATAGTAGGAGCCGTCATAGCCGTCCGGTCCCGGGGCTTTGTTGCCTTTAAGATCTGTAATTGCCTTATTGATTTCCTCTTCATCTATTGGTTTCCCTAAGGTGTTTAGAGCTTCCGGGGCCAGTCTTGGCATGTTCGTCTTTGCTAAATAGTCTGCTACTTCTAGTGTGTGGTCCATATTGTCGCTATTGAGTGTTGGGGAATGGTTGTAAATGTGTGCGAAGAATTCTGTGAATATCTGGTTGATCTCCGTTGGGTGTTGGGTTATTTGGCCCTGTTTATCTTTAATGGCCGAAATAGTATGGTAGTTGGGTTTGGGATTCAGTGCCCTAGCTAGCAAGGTGTCCATCTTATTGGAGCGTTCGTAATAGAAGCGTTTTTTACGGACTAAGTCTTTCCCTAAATCCTCTACTGCTATTGATCTAATTTTATGTCGGAGTTCCCGGAGGTCTTGTAGCCCCTGAGATGTAGGGTCGTGTTTGTGTTTGGCTTCTGCCCCTCTTAGCGCCTTTTGGAGCCCGAAGAGGGTTTCAGCTCTCTGTTTCTTTCGGCGGGTAGCGATTTTTATGAGGGTACCTCTCAGTACCGCCTTATGTGCGGCCCATATCGTGGATTGGGTTAGTTCTGGGTGTTCGTTTTCTTCAAAATATGTCAGGATTTCGTCTCGGAGGATTGTCTCTGTCTCTGGGTCTTTTAATAGTGTGCTGTTAAGTCGCCATTTCCAAGGTGGTTTAGGTCCTGGGATCCTGAGGGTCAGCTCTATGTCGGCATGGTCCGACCATGTGATAAGGTTAATGCGTGCAGTCTGCACCCAAGGGATCCCGGTTTGGTTCACCAGGAACATGTCAATGCGAGAATATGTGGAGTGTGCAGCCGAGAAGAACGTGTAGTCTTTTACACCCGGATTCCGCAACCTCCAGGGGTCAAATAGTGTTGTCTGCTGTATGAATTGTGTTAAGAGTTTGTCCTGTCCCCTCGTGCTTTGCGCCCTCTGTCCGCCGGTAGGGGTGCTACGGTCAACCGTAGGGCAGTGAGTAGCATTCATGTCGCCCCCTAGGATTATGATACCATGCGATAGGGTCTGAATTAGTGCGTGTATTTGATCCCAGAAGCCTGGGTCTGGCTGGTTAGGTGCGTATATATTAATGAGGTGGTATGTGGTAGCATGTATCGTCCCTGAGACGATGACATATCTTCCTGATGTGTCCGCGCCTGTCGACTGTACTGTGAAGGGGCAATTTTTATGTAGGAGGATTTCTACCCCGTTTTTTTTTACTAGGGCCCTGGAGGAGTACACCCTGGTGTATATGTGGTCCTTCAACTGGATCCGGGCTGAGCGCAGGAGGTGTGTTTCTTGTACGAAAGCTATGTCTGTTTTTTGTCGTTTCAGTTCCCTCATTAGCAAGCGTCTTTTGGTCGAAGTGTTTAACCCGTTTACGTTTAGGGAGGTGAATTTTAGCGTCGTCATGTTGTGAACCTTTGTAGTTACTGTGTGTCGCGAGTGCTGCAAGACTATGCTCCGCCCGCCGAGCGCCCCTCCGAGTCCTGCTGTTCCCTGGGTATTACCCTTTGGGTCCACAAGTCTCGGGCCCGGTGCTGGTTCCAGCCGGAATGGGGGGGGGGGGGTGGAAGGGTGAGAGGATGGGGGGGGAAGTAGGGGAGGGTAGCTTGAGGGGGGGGGGAGGTAGTTGGTGAAAACTACTTTGTTCGGGGAAGCACCCCGGTCTTATCCAATAGTGCCGGGTGTCTCGGGGGGTGACTACCCGCCCCGCGGTACCTCGTGTAAGCGCGGAGGGGGCAATCAATCGCCGAGCACCCTGGTGTCGGTCCGTGTAGTAAAGTCATTCGTCACCCATTTTTCGGTCACGTCAGCGTGCTTGAGTCAGGTCGTCCTTATGTTTCCCATCACATGCAACATTTATCAACAACATTATGTGCGACAGTTATTAAAACATAAAGTTTAACCAAATCAAGTTGATAGCGAGAGAGAAAAAAAAAAAAAAGAAATACAATATACAAAATAATCACCCCTTATCTTTTCTATTGTGGCCGCCTAATCCTCCGGTCCCTGTTCGCCCCCACTAAGTGGTTAGTATAAAAGGTACGGTTTGTGTGGGATCCCTGCCGTTGGCTACCTAGCGGACCCTAAGTCCCGAGCATACTAGCATGTCTCGAATATTGAGGGGATGTTTCCTCCAGTCATAATTATGTCGGTTGCGCTCGGGCCCAGCCGGATCCCTTGCCCCTTCACGGTGGGGGTCTGTATCTACGGATGCATGGTAGTGTGCGATTCCTAGTGTGGGTTGGGTGGGGGTGAGGAGGTGTGTGGCTGGTTGCTCCTTTCCCTGGGCCCACTAACCCTGCCACTTGCCTAAGCCGCCCCCTCCCTCCCCAGTAACATAGGTATAAATATAAATACACAACACAGGGTGATAACTTGCGTGTCTAGTTGGATGCGAGGCGGATATTATAGTCCGTTTTATGCTCCGGGAGGGGCCATGTTCATTAGGTAGTATATGTTCAGGTAGTCCCTTTGGTCGTTGCTGCCTGTATAGTCTTGAGCATCATTGCAGTCTATCTACCGCACCTGAGTGCCTCGGTTCGTACCAGGCATAGGTAGAGTCCTTTCACCTTGATTAGTCGATCTGTGGTGGTTGGTCTTTTACTTAGGCGGCTCTTTTTTGGGTACTTGTCGGAAAGTTCTGGTGAGAGGCGTTTTTAGTAAATAGTCTCTTTCATTCTTTCCTTCTCCTTTTTTCTTTCTTTTTCTTTTCTTTCTGTCCCTTTTTCTTTCTTTTTTTCCTTCTTTTTTTTTTTTCGATTTTCAAACAATTTTTAAACGACAAAAAGAGAACAAAAAAGAAGGCATTTTTGAGAGATTCCTTCGTCCTCTCTCTCTTTCCCCCCTCCAGCACTTTGTGACCAATCTTATGTCCATTTTCGTTTGGGTAAAGTTGTTACTTGCTAATCTTCCCTCTCTTTTGGGTTCTCAATAGCGTAACTTCCATTTCTTTTGGTAGACTTTCTGGCGTTCATGGTGTGTCTTTTTGATTATCTGTACACGGTTCTTCGTGATGTACAGTTGTTTCCGTTACCTTCTCCTCGCTGTCTACCGTGTATTTACATTGGTCTCCAGTTGATGGTGGAGCACGCCGTAATCTGGCTCTGGCCTGTATGGTTATTTTACTTTGCGGTTCATGGTGGGGTTACTTGGGTAGCTGGTGGTCGTCTAAAAGTCTCTGGTTGCTTATACTGTGTGGATTAGCTTTGGTTACGTTGCTGGTTTGGGTAGGAATATGGGGGGTTACGGTCTGCTGGATGTGTATTGGGGGCCCTGTGACGAGAAGGGGGTCTGTTAGTTTCCATTAAGGAGCATTACCGTCCATTGCTTCGCCGTCCCTGGGTAAGAATCCCAGCGCCTGGGTGCCCCTCTGGGGGAGATGGAAGTCTGCCGGAACCTCAATGCCTATGTCCCTCAGGAAGGCCCTGGGGTCCGCCGAGGGTAGCAGTACGGCTGGCCTTGGCCCGTTAAACACAAGCATTTTGAAGGGGTGTCCCCAGGCAAAATTCAGGCCCTTGGCTCTGACGAGATCCGCTATGGGCTTCCACTCTCTGCGCCTGGCAAGCGTTGCTGGTGCTATGTCCTGATATAAGTGGAGTGCGGTGCCATCTAGGGTGTATGTGTGGTGTCTGGCACTTTTGATGATGGCTTCTTTGGTGGAGAAGAAGTGCCACCTCATAATCACATCCCTGGGTGGGCCATTGGGGGGACCCCTGGCCCTAAGTGCCCTGTGCGCCCTGTCAATCACCCACATATGATCAGGGATAGCCGGCAGTTGCGTTTTAAACATGTCTGTAAGTACCTTCTGGATGTCTGTATCCTTAATTCTTTCGGACAGGCCCTTTATTCTCAGGTTGTTTCTTCTCGACCTGTTTGAGGCATCCTCAATTTCTGCCTCCAGTTCAGCCACTCTGGAAAGCAGGGTGTTGGTGGCAGTGGCGGTCTCATTGTGGGCTGTTACTACCTGGTCCATCCGCCATTCCAGGGCTTCCGTGCGTTGCCCCACAACCTGTATTTCGGCTTTTACTTCCCTTGCCGACCTCTCAATCTCGCCTGCTAGATAGTGCTTTACCTCTGCAAGTGAGCGCATTATATCCGAGATGGTAGCCTGCTGCGTCGGGGCATTCAGGTCCCTGGTGCCCGGGGAGCTCGGGGAATCCGCGCTCGCGTGGCCGCCGCCATCTTTGTGCGCTTGCGGCCTGGGCGTTGTGAGGAGGTCGGCTACAGATGGAGTGCCGTCTCTCTGTTTTTTTCCGGATTTTTTTTGTTGAGCCATCTCCGGACCCTTCTCAGGTGCTCTGCAGGTAATTTCGGGTGTTGATGAGCGGGTGTATTGCGTCTGGCGTGGTTTTTGGACCGCTCGGGGTGCAGAGCTCTCTGCCTAAGCAGCCATCACTTTCGGCGGTCAAGCCACGCCCCCGGAAAGATGAGGTTTTTATATAGCAATCCTAAATTTTAAAAACACAATTTTTCCAAAAGAGTTATTATAATAAAGAGGTGGAAAAACAATAGAGTGAAGTTTTTCATAAGCCAAAAAATGACCTGATGGTGTATAAAAATAAAGTAAACCCTCAACAAGAAGATGAACAGGTTAATTTTATTTGCTATTTTAATGTAATATTTTAAAAGAAAATTCTTAACAAGCATTGGCATATTTTAAAGGGACTCTATAGTCTACATATAAAAGCAAGAAAGACAGGTCCCCCAGCCTTCCTTCTTGCTTTTATATGAACTTACATTTAATTAAAAAAAATTCGAGGTGTTTTTATATTAAAAACTTACCTCCGTTCCAGCGCCGAGCTCCCAGCCAGGCCGCGCCCCCTTTTTCGTCAAAATGACGAAATCGCGGGGCCCAATGGAGAGGGCGATGTGGTGCGCATGCGCGGCTTCGCGCTGCACCAATCGCGTTCTTCATAGAGCGGCATAGAATGCCGCCCTATGAAGAACCTGAGCGCTTTACCGCGCATGTGCGCGGAATGCGCGTTCGCGAGCTGAGCTGTCTGACTGACAGCTCAGCTCGCTTTCTAAAACTATATCAATAAGGGGGGACCTACTGTCCCCCCCCGGCCCCCACCCCTGAGCGGTGGGTGGGGGCCCTAAAATTCACAATAGGGGGGGACCTACTGTCCCCCCCCCCCCGGCCCCCACCCCTGAGCGGTGGGTGGGGGCCCTAAAATTCACAATAGGGAGGGGACCTACTGTCCCCCCCGGCCCCCACCCCTGTGCGGCGGGTGGGGGCCCTAAAATTCACAATAAGGGGGGGGGACCTACTGCCCCCCCCCCGGCCCCCACCCCTGAGCGGTGGGTGGGGGCCCTAAATACAAAGGGGGTGGGTACCCTAGTTAACCCTCTCCCCCCCGGCCCCCACCCCTGTGCGGCGGGTGGGGGCCCTAAAATTCACAATAAGGGGGGGGGGCTACTGCCCCCCCCCGGCCCCCACCCCTGAGCGGTGGGTGGGGGCCCTAAAATTCACAATAGGGGGGGACCTACTGTCCCCCCCGGCCCCCACCCCTGTGCGGCGGGTGGGGGCCCTAAAATTCACAATAAGGGGGGGGACCTACTGCCCCCCCCCGCCCCCACCCCTGAGCGGTGCGTGGGGGCCCTAAAATTATCAATAGGGGGGGACCTATTGTCCCCCCCCGGCCCCCACCCCTGAGCGGTGGGTGGGGGCCCTAAAATTCACAATAAGGGGGGTGACCTACTGTCCCCCCCCCCGGCCCCCACCCCTGAGCGGTGGGTGGGGGCCCTAAAATTATCAATAGGGGGGTAGGGGGGGACCTATTGTCCCCCCCTGGCCCCCACCCCTGAGCGGTGGGTGGGGGCCCTAAATACAAAGGGGGTGGGGACCCTAGTTAACCCCCCCCCCCCAAAAAAAAAACTTATCTCCCTACCTACCCCCCTCACCCTTAAAATAATGAGGGTGGACCCTTTAACTAAAAACCTGTAAAGAAAAAAAAAATAAGATAAAAACAACTTACCATTCGATGTTTTCTTTCTTCTAAAATCTTCTTTCTTCAGCCCCAAAAAAGGCCAAATAAAAATCCATAATAACCGACGCAATAAAAAAAAAAAAAAAAAACCCGAGCGCAAAAAAAATAATCCATCTTCACCCATGGAGGGCTCCGCGCAGACTGAGCTCCGCAGGGCGGGGGAAGGCTTATAAAGCCTTGCCCCGCCCTGCAATTAGGCTAAGAACACTCTGATTGGTGGGTTTAAGCCAATCAGAGTGCTCTTTGTCATTTTACAAGCGTGGGAAAGTTCTTTGGAATTTTCCCACGCTTGTAAAATGACACAGAGCAATGTGATTGGATGGCTTGAAATCCATCCAATCACAGTGCTCTGTGTCATTTTACGCTTGTAAAATGACACAGAGCACTGTGATTGGATGGATTTCAAGCCATCCAATCACATTGCTCTGTGTCATTTTACAAGCGTGGGAAAATTCCAAAGAACTTTCCCACGCTTGTAAAATGACAAAGAGCATTGTGATTGGATGGCTTGAAATCCATCCAATCACAGTGCTCTGTGTCATTTTACAAGCGTGGGAAAATTCCAAAGAACTTTCCCACGCTTGTAAAATGACAAAGAGCACTCTGATTGGCTTAAACCCACCAATCAGAGTGTTCTTAGCCTAATTGCAGGGCGGGGCAAGGCTTTATAAGCCTTCCCCCGCCCTGCGGAGCTCAGTCTGCGCGGAGCCCTCCATGGGTGAAGATGGATTATTTTTTTTGCGCTCGGGTTTTTTTTTTTTTTTATTGCGTCGGTTATTATGGATTTTTATTTGGCCTTTTTTGGGGCTGAAGAAAGAAGATTTTAGAAGAAAGAAAACATCGAATGGTAAGTTGTTTTTATCTTATTTTTTTTTTCTTTACAGGTTTTTAGTTAAAGGGTCCCCCCTCAATATTTTAAGGTGAGGGGGGTAGGTAGGGAGATAAGTTTTTTTTTTTTTTTGGGGGGGGGGGGAGAGGGTTAATTAGGGTTCCCACCCCCTTTGTATTTAGGGCCCCCACCCACCGCTCAGGGGTGGGGGCCGGGGGGGGGCAGTAGGTCCCCCCCCCTTATTGTGAATTTTAGGGCCCCCACCCGCCGCACAGGGGTGGGGGCCGGGGGGGGGGACAGTAGGTCCCCCCCCTATTGTGAATTTTAGGGCCCCCACCCACCGCTCAGGGGTGGGGGCCGGGGGGGGGCAGTAGGCCCCCCCCCCCCCTTATTGTGAATTTTAGGGCCCCCACCCGCCGCACAGGGGTGGGGGCCGGGGGGGGGGGGCAATAGGTCCCCCCTTATTGATAATTTTAGGGCCCCCACCCGCCGCACAGGGGTGGGGGCCGGGGGGGCAGTATGTCCCCCCCTTATTTTTTATTTTAAGGCCCCCACCCGCCGCACAGGGGTGGGGGCCGGGGGGGGGGGGCAATAGGTCCCCCCTTATTGATAATTTTAGGGCCCCCACCCGCCGCACAGGGGTGGGGGCCGGAGGGGGGGGCAGTATGTCCCCCCCTTATTTTTTATTTTAAGGCCCCCACCCGCCGCACAGGGGTGGGGGCCGGGGGGGGCAATAGGTCCCCCCTTATTGATAATTTTAGGGCCCCCACCCGCCGCACAGGGGTGGGGGCCGGGGGGGCAGTATGTCCCCCCCTTATTTTTTATTTTAAGGCCCCCACCCGCCGCACAGGGGTGGGGGCCGGGGGGGGGGGGCAATAGGTCCCCCCTTATTGATAATTTTAGGGCCCCCACCCGCCGCACAGGGGTGGGGGCCGGAGGGGGGGCAGTATGTCCCCCCCTTATTTTTTATTTTAAGGCCCCCACCCACCGCACAGGGGTGGGGGCCGGGGGGGGGACAATAGGTCCCCCCTTATTGATAATTTTAGGGCCCCCACCCGCCGCACAGGGGTGGGGGCCGGGGGGGCAGTATGTGCCACCCTTATTTTTAGGGCCCCCACCCACCGCTCAGGGGTTGGGGGCCGGGGGGGGGGGAGGAGAGTAGGTCCCCCCCCCCCTTCAACCACTATTGTGGCCAGACAGCATCCCTGTGGGTTCGGGCTTCAGCTGTCAGCTGAAGCCACGCCCACAGCAGTGCTGACAGGCTGTCAGCACACAAAGCGTGTTCACAGTGCTTTGTGTGCTGATAGCCCGTCTGATGCATTCACCCAGAATGCATCGGACGAGAGGCCTTTTTAGGGCCTCTGAATTCGGAAGTCCCTCTGGTGGCCGTCTGATTGACTGCAACAAGAGGTGTTCCAAGCTTCCAATGTAAACACTGCATTTTCTCAGAAAATACAGTGCTTACAAGAAAAAGGCTCCGGGTAGCTGTAGCACTCACCTGAACAACCTCATTAAGCTGAAGTTGTTCAGGTGACTATAGTGTCCCTTTAAAGCAGGATGAAGATTTATCAAGATATATTGGAGAAAGACCTAATTTTGTATACAGGGGTGCAAAGACTTTACATTTTTTTTTTAACTAGAAGCCACGTCCCGAGGAAAACACTACAGATGGGGATATTTTAGGAATTCTTTAAAAGGTTTTTATAACTGTGGGCGATGAAAAGCATGCAAAAGCACAAATATAAAATCTAAAAGAACAGAAAAATGAATCTCCAATGTGACAAAAAAAGAATGATATTAAAAATTGTATTACGTGTGACACTAACCATGTTATATACTTGCTAACATGTGAATGTGGCCTCCAATATGTAGGGAGGAACACGAGATCATTAAAAAACAGGATTAACGAGCACCTAAAAAATATCCAAAATAAAAATATTAATCACTCTATTCCAGTACATTTAAATGAAGCTCACAATGGAAATCTAAAAGTTCTGAATTGTATCTGTATACAAAAAGTGGACAGATGCTGGAGCGGAGGGGACCATATCAAGTTATTACATAAAACAGAAATGAGATGGCTATTTGATTTGGAAACCCTCAACCCCAGGGGACTAAATTTGGATTTTGAAATGTTCGACTGCTTATTCATCTTAATATGTGTGTGTATATATATATATTGATTCTCTCTCTCTTTTATATTTTTTTATAGTCTGTTATAGCTTTTTATAGTTGATAAGTAATTTTAATGTATTGTAATAGATACTTTTTTTTAAATTCTTTATTTTATTCGTGCATGAATTAAAGGGACACTATAGTCACCCAGACCACTTCAGCTGAAGTGGTCTGGGTGCCAGGTCCCTCAGGTTTTAATCCTTCAGATGCAAACATAGCAGTTTCAGAGAAACTGCTATGTTTACATTTTGGTATAATCCAGCCTCTTGTGGCTGTCTTCTGGACAGCCACTAGAGGCGCATCTGGGGGAGCTGACATTGTCGGGGGAGGAGAGGTCACCAGTGCCGAGGGAGCCCGGCGCTGGAATAAGGTAAGCTGCTGAAGGGGTTTTAACCCCTTCAGCACCCCGGAAGGGGGACACTGAGGGTGGGGGCACCCTTTAGGGCACTATAGTGTCAGGAAAACCGCTTTGTTTTCCTGACACTATAGTGATCCTTTAACAATTAGGTCTGCTACGCCACAATAGCGGTATGAGACCATTCGACAACAGATTGTAACATGGCATAAAAATACTGTGCACAATTTTTTAAAAGAAAAATACAGGTTAAATCAAGATGTGTCAGTGACTGAAAATGCATGAGGATTAATGAAGCTATGCTTTATAGTCTGACACTGAGTAACTAAACATATTAACATATTAACGGAACATGCTATGAAATTTATAGGGACAGGAATAGTCTAGACTAGTGCATGTTGGTCGGTACAATTAGGTTAGCGATAGTAATGATAGGTGTATGCACCGTGTGTGCTTATAGTGAGTTAGTGGAGACCGGAGTAGCATAGTGCATGTGAGACAGAATTAACAGCTTAACAGTTGTGTTGTAGGTTGTATGCACAGTGTTATGGCGAGTTAATGAAGACAAATATAATAATAGCACAGTGCATGATAGACTATATTAACAGCGTAACAGCAGTGATTACAGTCTATGTACTATGCCTGCTTATAGTGAAGATATTAAATCTATAGGAGGCCCCCTAGATACATAGGTAGGGAGGAAACCAAATGAAAAAAAAAACACATCAGCTCCTGGCTGTTGAGCATGTAGGCTTATCAGCATTATGTGTGTAGTGCCGGGAATGTGAACGGTTAAATCAGCCTATACCCTGCTGGGGCAGCACAGTTTAGAGTGTCCCGATATCAGGCTTTGTAGTCCACCTGGTGGAAAGGAGTAGGTGAGATTCTGTGAGGAAGCTGGCTTTATGTGGGGGTCCCACCAGACCCGGGTTCCTGATGTCAGGTCTGCAGTTCCGTTATATCGGAGGTCAGCGAGTGGAGTACGGGCACTCGCGGCATCTGTTGAGTTATGTCTTCTGTGGCTGCTTGGTTTGACCTGGGTGGTTGCTAGGTATATGGGATGTTTGCGCTTCTTCGCTCTTGTGCATGACTCCCACTTGTGCGATTACCTGTAGGTGGGAGATGTTGCCTCCTGCAGCGCCACCTCAGTGCTTTCAGCGGCTGGGGGGCGATGTGGCGATTGTCAGGCACTGTAAAAGCCCCTGCCTTGGCTCTGGGTGAGTCCCATTTGCGTGCCGCCCGCTGTCGGAGAGCTGCGCGCCTCCTGTTTCTCCGCCATCTTAGGGCCTTCATCCCTGCCGGGCCATAGATGTCTGCCGTGGGGGCGCGATCAGCTGTGGAGGTGAGTGTGCTTGCGATTGCACTGGGACGGTCTGATCCCTCCTGTCCTCCAGCTTCTGCCAGAAATCATTGATAATTTTGTTTAGCCTGAAGCTCAGGTCACTCCGTTCTGCACCGGAGTCAGGATGCCACGTGGCTGCCGCCATGCTGTAAGAGGTGCTTGCTGTCTTCGCGGGTTCAATGGCTTTTCCTCGTGTGTCCCTTAAGTAGCAAAAGCCTCCCAGAGGTGGACCAGGATCACCCCAGCCAGTCCAGGAGGGGTAATGGTGTGCCAGTATAGTGGTGTTGGCTGTTGAGCTGCGCCGGACTGGGAGATTGGCCGCCTCCCCCGCCCGGCTCTCTCTAGGCCGCATGTTTCAGGATTTGCCACAATGGAGTGTCCGTCGAGACTCCAGCCTCCACTGGCTACTGCAGTCTGGTCAAGAGGTATGTTAGTCGCTGGGTAGATTGTATTTTCGATTTGGTGAGGCTACAGCCGCTTGTTTTATCAAATTTGGCGAGGAGCTCGAGTAAAACACGTCTTTCCACCATGGCAGTCAGGCCCCGCCCCGCGATATAGATACTTTGTAATACTCTTTCTCCTTTCTATGTTGAATATATGTTCATCATGTATTGGGGACATTTATTATGTTAATTTGGACGTTATTTACTCTCTGGACGTACCGTGATCCTGCAAAAACATTATGAGACATAAAGGCAAGCATGATGATAATCCAGAACTCCATACATCGATTTCCAACATGGCCACCGGACAAATGGAACCCAAAAATGGCCGCTGGAACGCATGAAACTGGAAAGGGAAGTGACACGGTTCGATTTCCAAGATGGCCACCGGATAAATCGAATGCAAAAAATGGCCGATGGAAGGTACGAAACCGGAAGTGACGCGGTATACCCTTGCAAAGGATACTGATATGAAGAGAAACATGTGGGTGGCTTTATACACATATGGGCGGTTCTATACATATTTTTGGCAACAAACGTAGGTTTAAAAGGCAGATACATACCTTACTGGGATTATATCACCTGAGGAAGACGGTGATCTGTTGAAACGCGTTGTGCTGCATATGGACATCATATGGTGGCAGTTTTCCTCAGGTGATATAATCCCAGTAAGGTATGTATACCTTAATGTAAGGTTTTTATTACACTTTGTTTACAATAAATGTTTTCTAATACTAATAAGAAGCATCCTGTCTTTTGTACACTTCATCCCTGAGGAGAGAGCTGCTGCTGCCCTGCACTCAACTTCCAGTATCACATTCAAGCCTGTTAAGAAACATTAAAATGTGAGTGTGATACAAACTATTACCACAATTATCAGTTTTAAGAAAATTTGTGTTGTATTATCCTATGAGAGTTTGTTTTCTATATTTCAGGAGCACACGCTCTCCAAACAGTGTATATTCATATCTAACACTTTCTCACCAAATACAGATGGTGTACATGATTATTAATTCAAGTTTTTTCTGATATTTTGCGCTGTTCACTTGTTTTATTGTTGTGTATACCAAGATACACCTACCACCACCATGTTCTGAGCCACAGGCCAGCTCGAAATCTACCACACCAACCTTACCCAGTATTCTTTGTACACATTTGTCTTAGCCTAAATAACAAACATAAAAATGGACGCTGGTTTTCAACTAACAATACTCATCTTTTAACTGCTCAGCACAGTCTATTCAATAATTCTGAGTAACATCTACAACATATATATGTACATAATAAACCTTCTTAGCCACGCCCCTCTTTTACACGTGGCAAATGGTGCAGCTGCCCTGGGCCTAGTTACTCCTCCCCCATCTACTGATGCTGGTTTAACCCTGGAGTGATGAATCCACGGAGTCACTTCGGCCACCTTTATAGCTGTAGTGGTAGACAAAAGATAAACATAAGGACCCTCCACTTAGGCCCCAATGGTACACTGTTCCACTCTTTTATCCATACTTGATCTCCTGGATGATAACTATGAACAGGGGGATAAATATTCACAGGTAATCTATCTTGTACCCATTTCTGTACCTCCTCCATAGTTTTACCCAACTCTACAACCTGCTGCCGGGTAATTCCTTCTCCCAACTGACTCAAATCCCCCCTTAAGTTACCAAGTACGGGAGGTGGACGCCCATACATGATTTCAAAAGGTGAGAGATCCATCCTTCTGGTAGGTGTACTACGAATACGCAACAGAGCTATGGGCAAAAGAACATTCCACTTAAGCTGAGTCTCTTGACACATCTTTGCCAATTGGTTCTTAATAGTTCTGTTCATCCTTTCTACTTTCCCAGAGCTCTGAGGTCTATATGCCGTATGAAGCTTCCACTTAATACCAAGCATATGAGTCAGTTGTTGTAGGCACTGGTGAACAAAGGCTGGACCATTATCTGATCCTATAGAACATGGTAGTCCATATCAGGGTATTATTTCTCGCAACAGGAATCGCACAACTTCTCCTGCTTTCTCTGTACGAGTAGGACATGCTTCTACCCAACCTGAGTAGGTACACACAACTACTAGTAGGTAGCGATGTCCACCGGATTTAGGCATTACCGTATAGTCTATTTGAAGATCGGACATAGGGAGTCCCCCCATATACTGGACTCCCGGTGGTTTCACTGGTCCTTGCCTTGCGTTATTCTTGGCACATATCACACATCTTCGTACAATGGCTTGAGTCAAGTTGGACAATCTTGGTATGTAGAAATGTTTCCTGAGAGATTCTTCCATACTATCTCTTCCAGAATGTGTCCCTTTATGATAGTTCTGGACAATTTCTACAGCTAGTGATGCTGGAATAACTATTCTTCCATCTTCTAACTGATACCAATTGTTCTCCAGGTACTTCCCAGCTTCAGTCTTTAACCACTCTTCTTCTTGAGCTGTATAAACTAGAGTCCATTGAGACAGTGGTGTCGGTATAAGAGCAGCTATATGTTCCACATACTCCTGTCTTCCTGATTCAGCGGCACGCTTAGCTGCATTATCTGCCATCCGATTTCCTTTGGTTACATCACCATCTCCTTTCAGATGCGCCCGACAATGTATGATACCAACTTCTTTCGGTTCCCACACGGCTTCCAGTAGTTGTAATATCTCAGCTGTGTACTTGATTTCTTTACCCTCTGAGTTCAATAATCCTCTTTCTTTATACAAAGCTCCGTGGGCATGAGTGGTTAAAAACGCATACCTGGAATCTGTGTAGATGTTCACTCTTAAACCTTCAGCCAATTGTAACGCTCGTGTGAGTGCAATTAGTTCTGCCTTCTGTGCCGATGTTCCTTTTGACAATGGCCGAGCTTCTATCACCTTGTCTATGGTTCTTACTGCATATCCTGCATAGCGAATCCCTTCTTTCACAAAACTACTGCCGTCCGTATAGTACTGGACATCAGGGTTCTGAATGGGAAAGTCACAAAGGTCTGGTCTACTTGAGAACACTTCATCCATCACCTCCAGGCAATCATGTTGACTCTCAGTAGGTTGTGGCAAAAGGGTAGCTGGATTTAAGGTGTTAACAGTCTCTAGGTGCACTCTCGGGTTCTCACACAACATAGCTTGATACTTAGTCATGCGGCTGTTACTAAACCAATGATTGCCTTTATAATCTAGCAACGTTTGTACTGCTTGCGGGACTCGCACATAGAGTTCCTGACCCAGAGTAAGTTTATCAGCTTCGGGTACCAGCAGGGCGGCAGCAGCTACGGCTCTTAGACAAGGTGGAAGATCACTGGCCACTGCATCCAATTGTTTGGACATATATGCAACAGGTCGTTGCCATGATCCCAAATACTGTGTCAATACTCCCACAGTAATTCTTCTTTGCTCGTGTACATATAAGTAGACCTAATGCTGGGGCACTCATCAACGCCTTCTTCACATCTTCAAATGCCTTTTGCTGTTCAGGGGTCCACAGGAAGGGATCGTGTTCTGTACCTTTTATAGCTGCATAAAGAGGTTTCGCCAATATCGCATAACTGGGAATCCATATCCTACAGAAGCCTGCTGCCCCCAAGACTTCCCGCACTTGTCTTCTATTCTTGGGTATTGGTATTTGGCATACAGCTTCTTTTCTCTCTGGCCCCATTATCCTTTGACCTTCAGAGATATGGAATCCCAGATACTTGACAGTTGGCTGGCACAACTGAGCTTTCTTCCTGGACACCTTGTATCCTGCCTTCCAGAGAATGTGTAGTAAATCATATGTTGCTTGCTGACATATTTCTCTTGTAACTGCCGCTATCAACAAATCATCTACGTATTGCAATAGTACACACTCTCCTGGGATGGACTTGAAATCCAGTAAGTCTTGACTTAAAGCTGATCCAAATAGGGTAGGTGAATTTTTCCAGATGGAGGAGCAACTAGGTCAGTCACCACCGAATGTTCAGCACCAGTATCAATCATGAAAGCACTCCTTTTTCCCCCTATTGCTACATCGACCATAGGCTCAGCTCGGCCAAGGGGGATAGAGCCCGGTCGGTATCAATAGTCCTCCATGACTGTGTCAGCCAACCCCACAAAGTCCCTATCTTCTCTATCGCGGGGTCTCTGCGCTGCTGGATAGTACCTGTATCCACTAACACTTCCTCTATTAATACCACTATTCCCTCCAGGACCTCCTCTACCTCTCGCTCTGCCTCTATAATTACTATATCCTGCCCTAGGTCTGTCTCTCTCATACTGTTCCCTTTGTGGACACTCACTTCTCCAATTCCCTTCTTCCCTACAATACGCGCATTGATTCCTACTCAAGGGTTCCCTACTCCATTTATACTCACCTTTATCCGTTCCCCTATACACTTCCTTTTCCCTTCTATCTACGCCTGCGATGGCTACCGCTAGCATATCTGCTTTTCTACGCATCTTACGCTCTTCCTCCTTCTTTGTCTCTGTCTCCCTATTCATGTATACTTTATTGGCTATCTCCATGAGTTGGGTTATAGACATCCCTACGAACCCCTCTAACTTCTGCAGCTTGCGCTTTATATCTCCGTAGGCTTGGCTGACAAAGGCAGAGTTAACCATCCGGGAATTCTCAGGAGCCTCCGGATTAAAGGGGGTATACAAACGGTATGCCTCCAATAATCGGTCATAAAAGACACTGGGCGATTCATCACATTTTTGTAATACCTCAGCCGTCTTAGACATGTTAATCGCCTTCTTCCCTCCAGCTTTCATGCCAGCAATAATAGCGTCCCTGTAAGCTTTTAAATGGACCATGTCTGCGCCATTGACATTCCAATTTGGATCGGTGTTTGGATAATGGGCTGCGGCCCATGCTGCTGGGTTTGCCTGATTTTGTGTACGGGTCACTTCTTCCAGCACTTTAATTGCCGCTTGATTTATCCTTGTCCTTTCCTCATTATTAAACAATGTCATCAACAATTGCTGGCAATCAGCCCAAGTGGGATTATGTGTCTGGACTATAGAGGTAAACAAATCCGTCATGGCTTGAGGCTTTTCGGTGTAAGAGGAGTTATGGGTCTTCCAATTAAATAGATCAGTGGTTGTAAAAGGGACATAGACGTAGACTGGATCAGCATATTGTATCTGGCCGTCACCGTTAATATGTGTCGGGCCAGGAGTCAATCGAAGAGGCATCTGATAATGTCGGGGTTGTAGGGTACCAGTCATTTGTCGGGTTAGTATGGGGCTTCGTTGAGATACGTCAGTTAGGGGTTCCGGTCGAGGGGTAGTAAGACAAGGGGATGGAGACGCTTTACTAAGGGGAAGGTTGGTAAGTAAAATATTCCGGGCCGGGCTAGGAGGAGCCTGACCGGAAACTAGATATGGCGCCAAATCTGGGTAAGTGGAGTTAACGGAGGTAGGTACGGAAGGGGAGGGTTTAAAACAAGGGGGTTGGGCTCTGAGCTAGAGGAAGGGGTAGGTGGGGACAGCGGGGCAAGGGGAGGAGCGTTTCCAACAGCACCTCCTCTTCCGGTGGAGGAGGAGTAAGGGGGCGGCATGGGGATCTCAGACTCAGGGTGTGTGTCCAAAATGGGCGTGATTACGGCCTTAGTGGACAAGCGAGTCCTGGCCACCATGAGGCGACATTGTTCCTCGTGGCATACTCGGATCCATTTTGGCGAGTCGTTTACGGCCTGCCTCCAACAATCAATATATGGAAACTGGCCGTAAAGTTCAGGCCTACCTGATACAGCCACGTGTACACGCTGTACCAGATTAGGATCCAAACTGCCACGTGGTGGCCATGCGGCAACCAAAGTAGGCCATTCCCTACTACATAAAGTAGTCAGGCGTGCTGGAGACATCTTTACGCCAAAATCACATATAGTATATCCCTTTTTAAAGTTTTTTAACATACATCCTAAAGGATCCAAAACCGTTGAATCTGACGCGCCCATACTTAACAATGAAGCGTCGTCTCCAACAGAAACTAAACAAACACTCTCCCAACGGTCACACCCGTTCCCTCGGCAACAGCACCACGTGGTACAGTTACTAAGCGAAACGCACACAACAAAACACTCAGGGAATTCCCGTACACACACAGCTGTTACACCAGTCACTAAGTAACTAATACTGTGCCCTTTGGCGAAACTATACGGTCACCCACGCTATAATTCCCTATATCTGAATTACCCGTCTATAACATACCCCAGTAACATCGTCTTTACAAACAGTAGTTATAGTACGGTTAGCATTGGTTAGAGTACAATTTAAAGTCACAGTTCAATTAGTAGTGGTTATGGTGTTAAACATACAACATAGACGACCGTTATTAGTACTTATTTACAGTATCAGTAATTATACATGGTTATGGTACCATGCGCTATAATACAGTTACACACTATTCACACTCTCGCTAGGCGGCAGAGCTCACGCTATCTAGCAAGATATACACGCTACTACAACAATCTTTAACACTTTTACAATTCCCAACTAATCTATTGGTCAGTACCTTGATGGACTACCTAAAACTATCTACATCCGTTTTGGTTAGCCACACTGCCCAAGCACCACATATAGCGAACTAGAGGGTGGAATTTACACAGAACCCTCTTAGTCTAAATACTCTATCAAAAATCTAGTGGGTTCCAAATGTACACGCCTTCCCACTTAGCCAAGATAGGTTGAGATCTAGCGAACCGAATTTACACAGGCGCCGCTTAGTCTCCCGGTCCCTCCGACCTAGCGAACGAAATATACACCCTAGAACGCTAGTCTAGACAAGACACCGGTGTCCGGCTAGGGCTATTTACACCAGAACCCCGCCTGACTCCAAACCAAAATTAAACGGGCTGACTACAGGGCGTTTAATTGAGCGGTGCGCCTTCGCTCCTTCCCTCCACTGGAGGGGGCAGATTCCAAATAACCCCTTATGGGCCTACCGCACAATCGGTATCCAATACCCCTAGTGGGTCCACCGTCTAAAACAGCGGTCGTCTTACCTCCTCGTTCCTGAACCTGAGTTCACACTCATCGACGGGGACACCCCAGCACTTACTACGTAGAGGCCGATGATCTCCTGGACAACAAACCAGTGGCGCCGAGACGAAGGGAGGTCCACGCAGAAGTTCAGGGGTGCAGCCGTAGAGAACGTGGGCAAAGATAGACCGTCTCACGCCTCTGCTTCTCAGCTACCGTTGAACGATGAGCTTCCCGGCCAATGCACCAAATGATACCGGAGAAACTGACGGAAGCCAAGCACAGAGAGATGGACACAGGTTTCTTCAGGAAGGAAGAGATTCTTTATTCGATTCACCGAACGGGACTCAGAGGGACTAATGTCACCAAAATACAACAAGATCTGAGCCCCGAACAACAGTGTAGGCTCCTTATATAGGCATGTAACTCCTCCCATAATAAGCTCCACCCACACATACTCTTACCCAATCAATCGAATAAGAACTAACTTCCTGTTTGACCATTTGGCTTGCCCAGCACAATGGAGATGGGGAATACTACATCCTGTATTCTCGCACATGCTCCGTACACTACTGATTGTATCTTTGCCACGTGCAACCAACCGACCGATACACCAGTATATGCACATACACATGCCACGTGGTAATCTCGGCCTACTAAATTTATTTTCACCGAGATTCCACCACACAATGACTAAGACAAGATTTATGACTGCCTTTCACAGAGACAAAGAAAAAGTTTCACACGGAGAACAGAATTCCTCAGAGTGCAGCGTAAAGTCGTAAAAACTTTAGCTGACAGTTAGAATAACCCTTTCAATGCTGGCTAGACCTCTTCTAGACATTTAAAATCTATTCTTATGTAATTTTAAATAAAATAACATTTAAACCAGTTCATTAGTCACTTCCTGGATCCATCCAATAAGAGAAATCTACGAAATTCTATAAGCTGATTTTTTTTAATTTGCCTAAACAGATATTTAATCTTATTTTATAGCAAATCAATACAGCTGGATAAATGTCACGATATGCTAACATGTGATATTAATTACATAAATATATATAATAATTATTAATTCCATCTGCAGATTGGGATGCTATAACCATATATATTCTTTAGTAACTAAGATTTCTGAAGATCGAAATCTGATCGTGATTTGTCCAGTCATATATCATGCTATATGAAAAATTTTAATTAATTTTAATTAATTAAATGTAGCCAGTATATTTACCAGTTAAGTAGATATTTTCTCATCAGATATTCTCAGGTAGCTAAGTGTCAAGGAATGTTTCTTTCTCGCTCTGACTCTGCTTGCTTCTTAGCCTGCTTCCGACTTTCTCTGCATTCCCCTGCATACATCTGCATTCATCTGCATCTGCCTTGCTCTTGATCTGCATACCTCTCTCTTCCCTTTGTCTTAACTTTTAAAGGGAAAATGTCTCTGTTCGTCACTGGTTATTAGACCAATAAGAACACTAGAGGTGTGATTATCTTTTAGATAGCAACTTAATATTTGGTCTATAGAGGGCAGTCTCGCCCCACTAAACATACCTATCCAGGAAAGAGTTAACTTTTCCTGGTGGCTATTTTGACGTCATTTTCGTTATCTTTATGGTTGCTATAATTTAGGTTTTCTGTCAATTCAAAGCCTTTTCTTGAATTTTCTTCAGACTATGTGTCTCCAATTCCTGTAGTAATTCCTAATATGACAGTTCGTAATACTAAATATGACCCCTTCAATACAATGGGAATCTTGTACATATAGAAAGTAAAAATTAAATTATTTAATCTTCTCCATTACAAATGTCTGGGTTTAGAATTGATTCTATTCCATTAGCAATTAGACAGTCTCTTATCACGTGGTTTGTTTATACTATACATTCCTTAGCTCTGGCAAAGCGGTCAGTTTTACAGAAGGGATTGAAATCTTGTGTCTTTTGTTAACTTGAAAATAACAAAATGGAGTCTGGTCTGTTCAGAGTGACTCAGAATATACACTTTTAATTTCTATCATAGCACAAAATGTCTGCCGATATAAATACCCTGACAAAGCCCCCAACGTTTCAGCGTGTACGCCTTTATCAAGGGAGCATATTGAAAGAGGAGACAAAACCCTTTATATACCAAACCATGAATTACCCAAGAGAAACACTTGAGTGAAATGGCTGGCCACCCACAATAATTGGAGACCTCCCAACCATAATCACCTTGGCAAGGAAACCAATATACAGGAAGTAAATATATACATATATATACATTGCATTTAAAAGAGTCATAGAAAAAATAGATCACAAATAATATAGCATGAATATGGTAACTACCTTGCAACAGAGGAAGACTTACAATGTTGGAACATATAAATGAGAACCTTTAAACGGTTTAGAACCGAGAAGATAATAGAATTAATCAATGGAACACAGGTGCGTTCCACTTTAAACCGGAGAGAGTCCCATGCCCCAGATCGCAAGATGTGCGTGCACCTGCAATTTGATAACATGAGGTCAGCGCATGGAACGCAAAATGCATCCAAACAAAGCCGCACCTAACCCGGAACTAAGATCCATTTGCGCATGCGCATAGCAGTCTGACGGATGTCGACTACTAATATGGAAAAAAAAACCAACATAAAAATAAGTCCTAATACAATACAGGAGATATAGGTAGATACCCAAAGAATGAATATAGTAGTTAGAAAGCATCTGGCATTTAATTAATAGATCATATTTGAAAAAACAGTTAAGGACACCCCCTAGGGATAGGAGTACTGTATAGTCCTAAATAGAAAAAAATATACAGAAATAGAAAACGAAAGAAGTAGAAATAAGAATAGGGAGTATGATAATAGCATACTCCCTATTCTCCATTCATGTCATATACAAATGTTATAAAAAAAAAAGGAATGCAAGAGGAAATAATATGAAAAAAACAAAACAAAAATGAGACAACGCAAATAAACAAAGAAAATAAAGGGGAAAAAATTAGATAATAAGTGAATACTAAAATTTATCTGTAGTAGATAATCATCATAGGATGAGCTACGAATGTCTTGGGATAGTCAAATTTCTTATGAGTCATGGGAGCATGCATGATACGTCAATGGTCACCATGATAAGACATCATAACCACAGTCAAAAAGCATAATAGAAAGATAAGTAGAGAATAGAGAATCAATATAGTAGATATTCATCATGTGACATAATAGTGACATAAGAACACATATATAATACTGAATTTAACCACTGCAATCAGTCAAACTTCTTTTAAATCGTGTGAGAATGCCAAAATAGATCAATGGTCACCATGATAAAATACCATAACAGATATGCCAAGAGTTAAGTGCCAACAAGGGCTACTATCAAATATTAAAATATATCTGTACATAAAAAGATAGATACATCATAAATAAACAAGAATAATCAAAATCCCGAAGGTGTCCAGAACGTGTCCCATATATCATAACTTCCAATAATGGAAATACTAATGTGCATCTACATATGTCCATATCTGTAATTGGGGCGGAATCCAAGTATCGAGGAGCCACAACTGTTATGAAATCCCACAAAACTGTGAAAACAAAGATACATTTTTTAAAAATATATAAAATAAGAATACAAATACACAAGCAGAGGTCATCAACTAATCGAATCACAACTCGGTAACCCCAACAGTCCACGGGACAATGCTAGTCATAAACATACAGGAAAGATCTATGTCCAGAAACATTATTTACCTGAAAGGAATTAAAATCACATTCCTCATTCAATCCATGAGGGAATAGTGTGTCCAAACGGCCCGTTTAAGTGAGTCTGAAAGAGAGCATCCAGTATATGTTTTTTTTTAATACGTTGTATCACCTGAAATCTGGGTTGAGACACCAAATGGCCAGAATCAATAAAATGTTTAGCCAGAGGTATGTGTTGTTTCTTTGTACGTATGGTGCTTTTGTGTTCACCTTAATGTATAGTAAGTGATCTAGATGTTTGACCAACATATCCAAGCCCACATGGGCATTTATTTAAGTAAATGACACGGTCCGACTGGCAATTAAAAAAATACTGGATAGAGAACATTTTGCCTGTTCTAGGATGTGTAAATTCAGGACCTGTTATCACATTATTACAATTAGCACAATGGCCATATCGGTGCATTCCACTAATCGGTGTCAACCAAGAGGATACTTTGGAAGGAGTGGTAGATCTAGAAGGTAATAACAATGCTTTTATATTTCTGGATCTCTTGTATGCCATGATCGGTCTCTCCCTAAAGAGATCACAAATGGATAGATCACTCTGTAAGATGTGCCAATTCTTGTGATTGACGTGTTCAAACGAGATTTGGTTGAGTATGTGGTGACACAAGGAATTTGGTTGCTTGCTTTTTTCTTACCCCATGGTTGCAGTAAGTTAGTCCTCTCAATGTTCTTGACCTTTTCAAATGCTTTGTGAAGTGAAGTTTAATTGTACCCTCGGGATCGAAAATTATCTATCATCTTGCATGCCTGGGTGTCAAAATTCTCCTCATGGGATACAATCTGACGGACACGTAACAGCTGGCTGAAAGGAGGGCTCTGAATCATATTAACCAGATGAAAATAATTGGCCTCTAAGAATGCAACCTTGTCAGTTGGTTTCTGAAATAAGTCACAAGAAAATCCATCTTCAGTAATACTTACCAAGAAGTCCAGAAAATGTATGCTCTATCTGTCATATTCCAAGGTGAATTTGATACTCGGGATACACTGGTCTAGATCTGATTTGAATTTAAGTAAATTGTCCTCTGTGCCATCCCAGAGGAAGAATACGTCGTCAATATAACGAAGCCAAATAGTAATGTGTTTGAAAATAGGATGTAAATAAACAAAATCTTCCTCAAACTTGGCCATGTACAGATTAGTATAGGAGGGAGCCATATTGGCCCCCATTGCCGTGCCCTGTAATAATTACATGTCAGCACTAGTTCAAGCAGTGATAAGACAAAATTAACATAAGTTGGAATCAATTCCCAATGTGGCCAATGAGTAAGCAGCAGTCTCAATGCCACCCATATGGGGGATATATGTATATAAACTGCATACATCCATCGTACATACCACAGTGTTGGAATAAGAGGATTGTAATCCATTAAATTTCCCAAGAAAATCAGTTGTTTCACGTATATAAGATTTCATACATACCACTAAAATCTGTACAAAAGCATCAACATACTGTGCTAGTGGTTGTAACAACGACCCACATCCCGACACTATCGGCCTTCCAGGAGGATTGAAAAGATTCTTGTGAATCTTAGGAAGTAGGTAAAAAAAAAGGTACCCGAGGCATAGAGATATTCAAAAAAATCAAAGATCTTTTTGTTAATCAGGCCCTCTTCCAAAGCCTGTAGTTTAATGGTATGGATTTTACCCTGGAAATTCTCTGTCGGATCACCTGTAGTGGGTCTGATTAGAAAGTTGGGCCCATGCTTCATCTTTGACAGTGTCCATCACAACAATGGCACCACCCTTGTTCGCTGCACGGACAGTGATGGAGTCATCCGTTTTGGAGTGTTCAAAACACTCCATTCCTCTTTAGTCAGATTAGAATGTCCCTTGTGGGAACATATGATTTTTGAAAGATCCAATTGGCACAATTTGATAAACGTTTCCATTGTGGGATTAGTTGCTTGAGGGGTGAACATACTTTTATTTTTACATTTTGATAGATCACCGGAACCGAAACTATCAAAGTACCATTATTATGGGCATCTCTCCGTGTGTTGTCACCTGAAAAGAAAACCTTTAAACGTGCAAGTCAAGTTTGTCCCCATCAAATGATGGAACAAATCCCAAACCCTTATTAAGCACACAAATCTTACATACGGTGAGAATCATCTTGGAGATATTCACAACTAGCGTCTCCATGTTCTTCTCTCTCTCTCAGGATACCTCCTGGGAGGATGGTTCCGGTGGCGTCTCTTGCTCCTCCTAGTCCTGCATTGCTGCCTCCCTTGAGGCATTGTTGTTCTAAAAAAATACCAGCTCAGCTGATTCAGTCAATGATTGCTCACTATAACTATTCGTGGGTGAATATCTACCCGTGGCAATGCAATGTATATATATATATATATATATATATATATATATATATATATATATATAGACAAAAAATGGATAAGCAAGGCACTCCTCCTGGATTTCTCTAGACAAAAATCAAAACTGCCTAGGTGCAATCCCGCGTACCAATATATACAATCATAAATAAAGGGAGCACACTAGGACTTTTCAATAGTGGACAAAATGGTCTTTACTGTATTAAATCATAATACAAAATCTGTGTACAAAAATCGACGTTTCGACCCTCCTGGGGTCTTTATCAAGATCACAGTGAAGCGTACTAAATGTGTACAATATATACATATAAGTGTAATATCGCTTACCAATCAGAAGATCAGACAGCCGAAAAGCTGAAGAACCCGGAAGTGAAGAGACCACGTGAAGAGTGCTTACGTAATCGTGCATGTGACCTGGTTGCTAAGTCACCAAACAAACAACCTCTCTATTCCAGTGTAAAGATCCGGTAGCCGGCGAGCCGGGGAACCCGGAAGTAGCTGAACCACGTGATAGCTACCACCTGACCTGCACAAACGTGCATGTGACCGGGTTGCATAGCAACCAATCAAACCGTGCAATTCTACCTACCCCCGATAGAAACGGGGAGTAGGACATAACCAATAATGCTGGAGGACATAGTCATACAAAACACCATGATGTCAGTGATCTGGCAGTGACATACAAGTGAAAACAAAATAACATCAGTGAACAGTGTGTGATAGATGTCAGAACTAAGACAATAAAAAAATAAAAGACAGATCACATCAACATCTGGGGCGCAGTAAACTAAACTGCGAACATGCATAACATAAACTAATCAGCAAATTATTTCTAAGTATACTACAATTGGTCCAGCATAATGGAGATAGTTTACCATCCAGTGTTGAATACTGTACCTCTTATTAGGCCTGTGCCTCTATAGGGTATATATATATTTTTATCATGTATCCAACGTAACATATCAACTGGCTGTATCAACATCCCAGACCTATAGCGTAATGATAATCTATTTAAGCAACAGCCAGTTGATATGTTACGTTGGATACATGATAAAAATATATATATACCCTATAGAGGCACAGGCCTAATAAGAGGTACAGTATTCAACACTGGATGGTAAACTATCTCCTTCCCACACCTAACAGTTGAAATGGTATCTGATGCTTCTCCTTGAACTAACATCAGTATGCTATGGATTATATCAATGTTCCTTCTACTTTGGACTAAGTCCAGCATATATAGAAACATTGGATGCTTTTCTTTGAATTAGCCCCATTATGATATTTAGAATTTATGTTATTTCATTATGCTGGACCAATTGTAGTATACTTAGAAATAATTTGCTGATTAGTTTATGTTATGCATGTTCGCAGTTTAGTTTACTGCGCCCCAGATGTTGATGTGATCTGTCTTTTATTTTTTTATTGTCTTAGTTCTGACATCTATCACACACTGTTCACTGATGTTATTTCGTTTTCACTTGTATGTCACTGCCAGATCACTGACATCATGGTGTTTTGTATGACTATGTCCTCCAGCATTATTGGTTATGTCCTACTCCCCGTTTCTATCGGGGGTAGGTAGAATTGCACGGTTTGATTGGTTGCTATGCAACCCGGTCACATGCACGTTTGTGCAGGTCAGGTGGTAGCTATCACGTGGTTCAGCTACTTCCGGGTTCCCCGGCTCGCCGGCTACCGGATCTTTACACTGGAATAGAGAGGTTGTTTGTTTGGTGACTTAGCAACCAGGTCACATGCACGATTACGTAAGCACTCTTCACGTGGTCTCTTCACTTCCGGGTTCTTCAGCTTTTCGGCTGTCTGATCTTCTGATTGGTAAGCAATATTACACTTATATGTATATATTGTACACATTTAGTATGCTTCACTGTGATCTTGATAAAGACCCCAGGAGGGTCGAAACGTTGATTTTTGTACACAGATTTTGTATTATGATTTAATACAGTAAAGACCATTTTTTCCACTATTGAAAAGTCCTAGTGTGCTCCCTTTATTTATGATTGTATATATATATATATATATATATATATATTTACTTTCTGTATATTGGTTTCCTTGCCAACCATAGCCAGGTGAGTATGGTTGGGAGGTCACCAATTATTGTCGATGGCCCCCATTTCACTCAAGTGTTTCTCATGGGTAATTCATGGTTTGGTATATAAAGGGGTTTGTCTCCTCTTTCTGTATGCTCCCTTAATAAGGGCGTACACGCTGAAACGTTGAGGGCTTTTATTTTATTTTTCACCCTCTTCTCACTTATTTAATTTTTCTGGTATGTATTATTTATTGGACATTATTGTACTGATATCTATTTAAGTCCGTATCAAGATTGATACTACTGATTCCAAGTATTGAGTATTGATTATGCTTATTTTTGATTAGATAATAGTATTTGTATTTATTGTATGTGTTTAGTTTTATCTGTGCTTAAATTTATTGATATATATTTTGGGATACCTGGGATTTTGTACCCGTATAATAAAGCACACTTTATTTAGACAGTTGTGCTCCTCATTCACTCACCTTTTTTCTATGCTCTATGGCTTTGCATTGATGTGTCTTATATGGCTTACATTCAAACACACAAACACTGCTCAGTGCTAAATACAACTCTGCAAGCAACAGGAAAATGTAGAGCCCCAGCTGTCAAAGCATTGTTCGAGTTGCTTGACAGATGTGGATCTACCTTTTGGCCACCGTTGCGATAAGAGGCACAAAAATCATTGCACCAGGGCCCTCTCTACTTTAGTGCCATCACTGCGATGGGGTGTAGGGTGTGATTGCATGTCACTGAGCAGTAGATGGGGGACAGGGTCCAGGGGGCCCAAGCTAATGCTTGCCCAAGGTCCATTTAATATTAAAGACGGCCCTGTTCTTAACAACATGTGTCCAGTGCTAGATTGAAAGCCTGTTTGACCTGTTGTTGATAATTATGGTGGGCCTAATGAAAGGGTTTTGGTGGAATAACATTTTGGGCCATCCACTAATGCAAGGATGGCCAAAATGTAGATCCTTAAAGGGAAAGTATAGTCACCAAAACAACAACCACTTAATCTAGTGGTTCTAGTGTTTGTAGCATGTCCCTGCAGGCTGAGCACTGTAAATTCTGCCTTTTCAGAATGCTGCGTGTTTGTGTAGTGTGTATATATAGCGAATGCAGAGTGTGTGTGTTTGTGTAGTGTGTATAGTGAATGCAGTAAATGTTTGTGTAGTATGTATATATAGTGAATGCAGAATGTGTGTGTTTGTGTAGTGTGTATAGTGAATGCAGTGAGTGTTTGTGTAGTGTGTATATACAGTGAATGCAGAGTGTGTGTGTGTAGTGTGTATAGTGAATGCAGAGTGTTTGTGTGTTTGTGTAGTGTGTGTATAGTGATTGCAGAGAGTTTTTGTAGTGTTTTTAGTGAATGCAGAGTGTGTGTTTGTGTAGTGTGTATAGTGAATGCAGTGTGGGTAGTGTGGGTAAAGTTAATGCATGGTGTGTGTATATAATGCAGTGTGTGTGTGTAGTGTGTATATGATGTAGTGTGTGTTTGTGTAGTGTGTGTGTAAATAATGCAGAGTGTGTGTGTGTTTGTGTAGTGTGTGTATATAATGCAGTGTGTGTGTGTGTAGAGATGTAATTTGTGTAAAATGGGGGGGGGGGCATTTTTTATTGTAATTATTATTTTTAATATTTACATGTTTTTTTTAGTCCCCCCTCCCTGCTTCTTACCAGAGAGGAGGGATATAGTATTCTCTGGTGGTCCGGTGGCTTGTTAAGTACTGGGGGGGCTGGCAGGAAGCTGTTACTTACTTTCCCAGCAGCTCCTTCAGCTCCCTGTGTTAATCTCGCGGTCTGCGTGCCGTGCGGAGCGTTGCCATGGTAATCCGTGGCAACGATCTGCGGCCACGGGTCTCGCAAGATTTACACCGGAAACTGGAGGAGCTGCTGGAAAGGTAAGTAACCACTTGCTGCGGGCCCTCCAGGACCGCCGGGCTTGTAATGGGCCCGGCGGTCCTCAGAGGTATTATCGGCAATATCGGCATCTCTATTGGCCGATACCGATATTGCCGAAAATACCAAATATCGGGCGATAATATCGGTAAAACCGATAATCGGTCGATCCCTAGTATGGAGTATGTGTGTGAATGTAGTAGTGTATTTGTGTGTACTACTTCCATTTGCATGCACTAGTGTGTTTGTATGTGTCATTCACATAAAGGTGTACATTTATGTGTAATGTTGGTATTTGAATGTAGGTGTGCATTTGTGTGTAGTGTTGGTATTTGAATGTAGGTGTGCATTTGTGTGTAGTGTTGGTGTTTGAATGCAGAGGTGTATTTGTGTATTGTGTTGGTGCCAATGCTGGGATGTACAGATATATACACATACACAGCCACACACATACTGACACAGATACATATACACACTGACAAATGTACACAATACATATACACAATGACACACACAGATACTCACATATACTCACACAGATACACATACACAAAGAAACACTCACTGATACACATACACACTAATGCACATACGTCATAATTTCCATATTTTTTCTGTTGATCTGAGAGTTAGAGCCAGCGCTGGCAGACCCATGCAAACCTCGAAAAAAGACGTGGGCTAACATGGTTTTTTAACACTATAGGGTCAGGAATACACATTTGTGTTCCATACGCTATAGTGTTCCTTTAAAGCTATGGCTGAAATGTTGCTGCTCTATTGACTTTAATAAATATACAACTGTTTATTGCACCTTCCGTGTGCTGCCTCTCCATTCCCTTGAATTTGCCATTCTGTTTGGGGGATTGGTGGTTCCCTCATTTCCAAAGGGTGCACCATGGATGTGGAACGCACATGCTGGGGCTGCAGGAGCAGACTTCAAGCAGTCCCAGACTCCCATAAGCTTCAGCCAGCAGTCCCACTAGGCCCGTGGCTAGCCACCTTTATGTATACAAAAGGTATGGAAAAAGGAGGGTGGCTACCCACAGGCCTAGTGGGACTGCTGGCTGAAGCTTATGGGAGTCTGGGACTGCTTGAAGTCTGCTCCTGCAGCCCCCTCTCCTCCGCCTGTCCATGTATAGTGTGTGTGTATAGGAGTGTAGTGATTGTATAGTGGATTTATTAAATTAATATTGATTTAAAAACAAATATTCATTCCTCCTTTCCTGTTGTTACCTAGTTGGGAGAGAGGCATGTTGATCTGAATCTGGTTTGTCCCTCCATTGGGTACAGACCATGCGTTTTTTGTTTTTTTTTGGGTCAGACTCTTCTTTTATCTGATGCACTGCTGCTCAATCTAACTTACCTGGAAGGCAGAATCTTTAAGTAATAATGTCTCTTCAATATATATCAAGAAGTAATCTTTGGCAAGAGATATTCAGATTATTGCTGCAGAAACTTGCGAATGGCTGACTCAAGACAAGTTGATGCAGAAACTAAAGAAAGTTGAAGGAACACTATAGTGTTAGGAATACAAACATGTATTCCTAACTTTATAGTGTTTTGCTCACTATTTACATAAAAATTACACTAAATGACATTTAAAAAGGTAAAAAAGATTCTAACTTTTTTTCCAGTGGTGATACTCACGTAGTGCAGTTGAGTGTCCATTTAATGTAAACAAAACAGGGCCATATGTTCTTCACCCATGAGTACTTAAAGAGCTAAGTATGAAAATATTTTTTTTTAATCTTCCCGGATTCTTGTCTTTATAGAATCATACCAGTTTTGGAGAACTGCAGATGTGGTTCCTACATTAAAACGGGTTCATAATATCATCCGGGAAATTATAGACCTGGGAGCTTAACATTCGTGGCTGGCAATGTATTCAGGAATGCATTGGGAACAACGCTCAGCATGGGTTTAAGAAACATTGATCATGTCAAACTAACTTAAAGTAGTGAGAAGAAGTCAACAGAAGTATTGATCATGGTCTTGCAGTGTGTGTGAAATTAGCTTACAAATAGAGTACAAAGAAATATTCAAGCTGGACAAAAGTTGTATGTGTTGACCATCAGAGGTCTTTTCTGAGACCACTTCTATTCAACCTATTAATAAATTATCATGAAATATGTCATCATTACAAGAGGAAGAGGAGGGGCAATGCCTCGCCCCCAGATTGTTAATTGCCCCTGTATGTCCAACTGCCCAGAGTGGTAGCAAAGAGGTCTCATTAGCCAGAGCAGAACTTGGGAGCATGTTTCACTACACCCCAATGGAAATTATTAGTGCCCTCCAGTTTTTATGTGCCACCCCCGTATGTATTCTATCCAGAGTTGCCACTTTAGGCCAAGAAAGTCACATATCAGTGTTTGCAAAAGAAACACAACTAGTTAAGGTAATACAATGTGAGCACACTATTACTTTGCTACAGAGGGTATTAGATACCTTGTATCTTAAGGTAATAGCAAGGGCAGATTAAATTGAAATCAGATAAATGCAAAGTTATGCACTTTGGGGGTGAGGAATGCACAAATGATTTACTTCTTAAATGGTTGTGAGTTAGAGCAAACAACACAAGAAAAGGATTTGAGAATTGGATGACAAAATCAATGGTAATCAGTTGATTATAAATCAATGGTAAGGCCATACCTTGAATATGCAGTGTAATTTGGGACCTGTTCTTAAGAAAGATATTTCAACACTGAAAATGTAAGATTTTAGTTATGAAGAAAGGCTAACAAATTTAAATCTGCTTACTTTAGAAAAAACAGAGTTGAATATGAAATTATGTGTGGCAAACAATTAAGTTCTGAATCTTTGGTGTCTTGACTGCAATAATGATCTTTGTTCACTAGACCAATATAATCATGTAATGGCTGACTCCCTAGTACGAGGCAGTATAATGGTGGTTTTATTTAGCCATTAAGCAGACATTGGCAACGTTTTGACACACACAGTGTCTTTTTCAAGCCATCATTCAAAAAATTTGGTTTCACCATGGCTCTGTCTGCATTAGTTCTGCCAATGCTTACTATAGTGTGGTCAGATAAAATTAACATTACTCTGTTAAAAATAGTATATTAGACAGTTTATAGAAAGAAAATGTTTGCGACAATGTTGGTTTAATTAATTTCAACTACATTTTAAAATGGAAATACTGCCCTGCTCTGTTTCATAGCCAGTAGTTATTTGAGGATGGGTCACATAAACCATATTGCGAGTCTGCTGGCGTGCGTGACAAACAGAACTCAATTTCCCAGCCCTGGCTTGGCTAGTTTTTTGAATCGTCTAGTTTCTTGTAATGCAGCCAAGTGAAGTTGTGTTGGTGCCATCTGTCAGGTACTTCTATTGTTTTCTGTTGCAGTCTTTCAGCGATGTTCTGTGGCCATTCACTGAGCAGCTCACCATGAAATTTTGAATAGACAGAAAAGATGAAGATCTTAAATGTTAAAACAGTTGCTGTAATGGAAAAAAATGAAATGTGTTTTTCCCATAAATGTTGTTAAAATTCACAGCTTAGTTCTTTTATTTTTATAGTCAGAAAAGTCTTATGCTATCACAAAACAATATTATTTTCCTCTAAAGTATTTATCATTACTAGTCTAGTTATTCTAGTTTCTTAATAAATCAAACTTGTGTTGAGCCTACAACCATGCAAACTGTAAACATGACACAGTATCTTCTATGTACCAACATTATTCCCTATTCCCAGTGGCCTCCATCTAAATGTGTACATTGCTTCTAAGCAGTGAAGATCCATACATGTAGATCCTATCAGCCATTACACTTATACACTTGTCAGTAGAGCATACAGGAATATAGTCTGACTCACGTGCAAGTCCGCTTTGCATCTTTAGACTCCACTAGAACGGTACACACATCATGGTCGTTGCTTGATGACCCAGTGAAGGAACATATAGCACAGTGACTATATGGATGACTCATATGTGCCTTATGAAAAACTTAGCAGTGGTGCCCTCTCCTTTTTCCTAGTATTTGCTTTAGAGTTAATAATGCTCATGTAGATCACCTTTTATCAAGCAGAGAGTCACCCCACCCCTCTCCCCACCCCTTTGGATAGATATTTCTAACAGACAAAGCCACTGAAAGATAGTGAATCTTTTCACAACTCAAAGTCCAATTCCTCAGATGCACAGAAGGTTATCATGCCGTTCTGACTATGATCAACGGCAGTCGGCAGGATACCATGTAGCACTCCAGAGACTGGAGCAGCTTATGCAGAATCCGGTCCTAATGCTCAAAGGTTCGTTGATGCTGTATCTATTGCCCTTACATGCAGTCTTTGGACAAGGACATTCCACTGCTATCAGTGTATCCAATGGTATGGTGCTGTAAAAATTAAGGCTGTTCTTTGCTGGGTCTGCCAAAGCTGAAGGCTTTGGTGAAAATGGCAAATAAAAGAAGTGGAAAATGTAATGGTCTGATGCATTATATTTCTTTCCATTTTTAAAATTATTATTTTTTCATTAATTATTCAGATAAGCTTTATTGCGCCTTTATCTCATATTAGTTGCCCCACACCAGGAACTGATTAGCAAATATGCTTTTTGGGTGACTTGGGTGATGTTCTCCCCGTCCCCCTGTTTTTATAGTATGTTTTGATTTAGAAGGTCACAATATAAGTACCATTTATACAAAGAATACAATATATTCCTTTTGACATTGTATCATACTGGTATTATATAAGGCATAACAAAGATGTAGATGTCAACATTCTCATGTTTTAAGAACAAGATCACTTATATATGGCAAGAAAAAGAATGTAAACCTTTTGAATTTGTTGGTTTTCTGCAATTGGTCATAAAATGTCATCTCAGCTTCATCAAAGTCACAAGTATAGACAAACACTATGTGCTTCAGCTAACAACCCCAAAACAACTATAATCTTTCATGTCTATTGAACACATTCCATTAAACAGTGTGGAAAAGATGAACACTTGGATTTAATAGCTAGTTAATTGATCCCCCTTCGGTGGAAATAACTTTAACCAAGCCTTTCCGGTAGCTGCACAATTTTCAGGAGGAATTTAATACACATTTTTGATAAAGAACTGCTTCAGCTGAGCCATATTCTTAGGATGTCTGGTGTAAACAGCATCTCTATGGGGTCTGGACTCTGGAGACTCCAAAAAGTGGATTTTCTTTTTAAGCCATTCTGTAGTGGATTTACTTTTAGGAGCATTTCCTTCTGTGTCACATAACTTCTACTGAGCTTCAACAGGTGCACAGCCACCCTCATATTATCGTCTTGGAATCCATTTTCCCCTCGATGATGGGAAGTAGTCCAGGCCCTGAAACAGCAAAGCAGCCCCAAATCATGATGCTCTCTCCACTGTACTTAACTGTTGAGATAATGTTTTCATGTTGGTTTGTGGTGCCTTTTTACACCAACAACTCAAACTTCAGGCATTCAGCAATGTTATTTTGGAAAGCAGCAGCTTTCTTCATGATGTCCTGCCACCATGGACAATATGCCTATTCAATAATTTCCATAAAGTAGACTCATGAACAGAGATAACAAGTTCCAATAATTTCCAAAGTTCTTAGCTGTCACTGTAGGATTCTTTTTTACCTCACTGAGAACTGTGTGGTGTGCCCTTTGAGTCATCTTGGCTGGATGGCCACTTCTAGGGAGAGTAGCCAGAGTACCAAATTATTTCTGTTTACAGACAATTTGTCTAACAGTGGACAGATGAAAATCCAAGCTCTTTGAGATTACTTTGTAACCCCTTTCAGCTTTATGTAATTCAACAATTCTTGACCACAGATCTTCTGAGAGGTCTTTTTTATGGGACATGGTTCACATCAACAGTGAATATCAATTTTGTGAATATCAAACTCAAAATGTTTGAGTGCTTTTAAAAAGTCAAAGAAGCTCTAATTCACAACTCCAATCTTGTTTCATTAACAGGACACTAGTTTTTCCAATTTCCAGCTCTAATTAGATTTTCTAAAGTTATAAGCTTAGGGTTTCACATACTTTTTACAACTTGGCTATTTTCATCAGATGTTCTTATAGAGCATTGGTATGCCTGAGATCAGATCTTGACAATCTTAGCAAATGCGGCAGAATGGCAGGGACAACAGGTAAGTAAAATAACTTTGTTTTACTCCTTACAGGTGGGGGTTGGGAAACAAATTCTTTTAAAAAAATGTTTGTCTCTAAACAGTAAATTCTAGAGAAGTAAACGCCGACTACAAAATTGGAAAATTTTCTCCAGCTCAGCTATATTCACAAGCTGGGTGATTCTGCCTTAATTTTGCAATATGGTTTCGATTTTCTGCAATTATGTTTTAGTGAATAAACCCTTTGTGTGTGATGGTTGAGGATATCTTAACAAAACCTGATAATGGATCTGCATCTCATTTCACATGTACTCCATAATTATATTGATTAACTTGGGTGCTATTTTGAATGTTTTCCTCATTAAGTCAACCAGTTTATTCAATATATTTATACTGTTTTAGCTTTGTGGAATGAGTCATAATTTACATTTTTAAGGGAATCTGCAAATGGTTGCATGTGAAGATTATTATTTACTAAAGACAGAATTGTCAGAAATTCAAAGTCAACAAAATAGTCAAAGTGAGCACAGAATTGACTTGCAGATATTTTTCAAATTGGTTGTTTTGTCCCAAATTTGGAAATTCATTTTGATTTTCTGGCAATTCTCCCTTCTGCGAATAACCTGTTAGAGCTCCAACTAAATAAAGAAACTAGATGCACCGAGAAAAACAAACAAACAAACAAACAAACAAACAAACTAAAAACAAGCAGAGTCCAGTTTTGTTTTAGAGGTAAATAGATTATACCAAGCTGGAGGGCTAATTGTTTAACATGACATAATAGAGTTAATTTTAATCTCAGTGGGACATTAGTGATGTCCCCTACAGAATTAAAAGAGTGAATTGACAGTTAGAAAGAACGTCACTGACATAGGAGAGATTTGGGGGGCCCTTTTAAATAACCATTTTGCTGATCCGATTGGCTGTACCTAGCCCTTGATCCAAAAACGTGCGTGTTCGGCTTTTGCGTCTTTACCCGGGATGGACATGGGGCTATATAATTGCGTCGGTTCACAGCGGCCGTCGTCCATCGACATGCTTCAAAAGCCAGGCATGATAGCAGAAGAACACAGAGCGGCACTCCCCTCTATCTTTGGAAGGTAATTATCTCCGTTTCTGTCACATGGAGACGAAGGATACGTGACACCTATAGCCCCAAAGAAATTAGGGTCATGCCCAAAGAAGAGGCACAGGGCTGGCGGTGCACTGAATCAGTGGCCGGCTGTTTGCATTCCTCCCACCCCCTACAACTGGATAGCCAACATTCAAGATGCTGGTCCCCAGAGGTATTGTTGTTTTTGTATGTCTGTGTGTAACTGTCTGTGTGTGCCTGTCAATGTTTTTTCTGTGTGTGCCTGTCTATGTCTGTGTGTGCCTGTCAGTGCCTTTGTGGGCCTGTGTGTGGTTTATTGTGCCTATCTGTACCTGTGTGTGCCTGTGTGTAACTGTGCACACTTTACTGTGCCTTTCTATACACTTGCTTGGCTGTGCCCTACAGTGCCTGTATGTGCCTGTCTGAGTTTGTCTGTATCTGTGTGTGCCTTATTGTGCCTGTTTGCTTATCTGTGCCTAAGTCTGCCTGTCTGTTTCTGTGTGTGTGTGTGTGTGTGTGTCTGTATGTAACTGTGAGTGTGTTGAGAGGCATGTTAAGGGATGAGCTAGTTATCCACATATCTAACATGAGAAGGATTTTGACATTCAGAAGCAGGGGAGTGGATGTCCATTTGGTCCTTACCTAATTAGGGGTTGGGGTTTTCACAGTTTCCGGGTCAGTGGTATGGGTTCTCTGATCCCTCACATATAGTCATCCATTGATGTATAGACTTTTGGGAAGCAATTCCCAAACTGTGTGCGGGTGCCCTGACAGGCATACAAAGGCGCCGCAAAATATTTCCCCAGTGCTATGATCATAGCACTGGCAACTGTGCCTCACTCTCCCTTGCAGACCGGAGGGGAGATCAGAAATCTCCCTCACCGGCCCGCTAGCAATGTAATGCTGGCAGGGGAGGGAGAGAGAGTTCACTCTCACCACCTGGACCAACAGGGCTTTCCACCGGACCACCAGGGATGAGTACTATCCTCCCTCCCAGGCAAAGGTAAGTAGGAAGAGGGGATATCAATTTTTTTAAATTAAAAATAAATAAATTATATTTATTACTCTACCCTCCAACCCCACAGACCCACAATAATTCTCCCCAATACACCCCATACGCATAGCCCCCTCATATGCACACACACTGCCCCCATACACACACACACACTGCACCCTATACCCACACTCCGTGTCCCCCATACACACACACTGCCCCCTCACACACACTGCCCTCATATATACACACTGTACCCCTCACACACACTGCACAACCACACACACGGTAGTCCTCAATACACACACGGTACCTCTCAATACACACACACTGTACCCCTCAATACACACATACTATACCCCTCCCTCACACACGCTGCAACCTTCAAACACACAGACACAATGCACCCCTCACATACAGACTACATCCTTCACAAACACAATGCACATCCGTAAACACACTCCACCCCTCAGACAAACACACACACACTGCACTCCTCACACACACTTAACCCCACACACATTGCACTCCCCCCCCACCCACCCACACACCACTGCCCCTATTCCCTAATACATCCCCTATCCTGGCAGATTTGAGCGTTTCTCTCTGCCGATGCTTGTTTTTATTTCCGAGAGATGTAGACGGCTGATTTCTATGTGGGTTACAGCAAGTGGGGACTGACAGGCAGGTTATTAGGCAGGCTGCCTTGAAGCAGCATTAGGAGGTAGACGGTTGATTCTATTTTATTTACTTTTGGAGGCAAGTTTAGCCAGTGATTTGAGGCTGGGGGAGGATTTACTGGAAGCGGTTCAAGTCTGCACTAAGATTCTGTTGGCTGGTGGGCGACCTTTCCACTGTAGGTGTCACATATACACCAATCCAACTAGTGCCATTGAACATCTGCAGGTTATTATTTATACACTGTGCAACTACTCTCAGCTATCCTAATAACTCCCTAAGTTCACTTATATATTTTGGTGAGCCTACTACCTATGCAATTGACCATTACCTGCCTGTACTGCCAAGATTTTCTTGATATTATACCCCCTCAAGAATACGCTCGGATGTAAGCAGAATGTGTGAATATAAGATATCATTGATAATCTGTCCATAATGCAGCCAGTGCAAGAGTAAATTATCCATTGACCGTTTGGTTACTTTATATCCATTGCATAGGTGTATCCTTTGAGTCTAATTTAGACCTTGTTTCTGTTTGTTACAGATTAGATACAATCTATATCCTATCCTGCTATGTGAGGGTACTCTTTACTTTAGTCTCTATACCCTGTATCCAGACTCTAAAGGTTTATTTATACACAGCCGGGGTACAAGCACAACTACGTATTATGTATATACCACTTTTTGGAGGAGTGTATTCAGATATTGATTTATTTGTATTATATATTGAGAACGCTTTCTCTTTTATATAATTTGATTCCTGACACTTATCTACATAATCTTACTCCTGATATTTATTTGGCAATTTGTGCCTACTCTACGCAGATTTTAAAAGTGTGCCACTTGTCTTTCACGATTTTTTCACTGTTATCACATTTATTATTATTATTTTTTGTTTATGTATATTCGGCTTATTAAAGGTTATACCATTAATTTATAAATTGGAGTGGATATCCATTTGCCTGTTTTAGACAGGATGGCCACTCCACTCTAGTTCTTCTTTTTGCCCCCAATACACACACACTGCCCCCCTCAAACACACTGCCCCAATATATACACACTGTACCCCTCACACACACTGCACAACCACACACATGGTAGTCCTCAATACACACACGGTACCTCTCAATACACACACACTGTACCCCTCAATACACACATTCTATACCCCTCCCTCACACACGCTGCAACCTTCAAACACACAGACACAATGCACCCCTCACATACACACTACATCCTTCACAAACACAATGCACACCCGTACACACACTCCATCCCACAGACAAACACACACACACTACACCCCTCACACACACTTAACCCCACACACATTGCACCCCACACCCCCACACACACACCACTGCCCCTATTCCCTAATACAGCCCCTATCCTGGCAGACCCCAGGTAAGTTGTCAAACTGTTCTTAAACAGTTCTAAATTGTAAATCACAACCAGGGCCGGACTGGGAAAAAAATTCGGCCCGGGCATTTTTTTACCACAGCGGCCCACTAAGAAGGGGGCGGGGCAGAAAGGGTGTGTTTTGTCATCACCAATGACAAACACGCCCCCTCTCAAAGTGAGCATGTTGGTTCAATGCTCTTCCAGGGCAGACCATACGCAGAGCTCTGCTGAAGAGCTCTAGCATGAGAAAAAGGCCCTGTATTTGTTCTGCACAGCGCAAGCAAATTTAATAACATGCTTGCACTGTGTTTCCTTGCAACTTGTCTCTGGTGTCTCTATAAATGGATACCAGGAGACAAAAATGCCAGGAAAGAGTATTGTGCATGTGTTTGGAGCCTGCTTGTGGTATTGTGTGTGTGCAGAGTGAGCTGATTGTGGTGTGGTATTGTGTTGTGTTATAAGGTCGGTTTTAGGCATGTTGTGTTTGTGGTGTAATGTAATGCATATGTGGCGAGGGGCTGTAGAGAATGTGTATAGGGGATGTAGCAAGAGTGTGCATGCAGGCTATAGTGTGTGTGTGTGTGTATAAGTGATGTAGTGTTTGTAGAGAGTGTGTGTGTTTAGGAGTGTAGTATGTGTTTGCTTACAAGGAATCTAGTGTGTGTGTGTGTGTGTGTATATATATATATATAAATATGTTTGGAAGTATTGTGTATGTGTGTGGTGCAGTGTGTCGGGGGGGGGGGGTTCTGTGTGTATGTGAGGGGTGCAGTATGTGTGTGTGAGGGTGCTGTGTGTGATTGATTTGTGTGAGGGTGCTGTGTGATGTGTGTGTGGGTGCTGTGTGTGTGGGTGCTGTGGATGATGTGTGTGTGAGAAAGTGCTGTGTGAGTGCTGAGGGTGATGTGTGAGTGTGATGTGTGTGAGTGCTGAGTGTAATGTGTGTGAGTGCTGAGTGTAATGTGTGTGAGAGTGCAGATGTGAGAGTGCTGTGGATGATGTGTGTGAGAGTGCTGAGTGTGATGTGTGTGAGAGTGCTGAGTGTGATGTGTGTGAGAGTGCTGAGTGTGATGTGTGTGAGAGTGCTGAGTGCAATGTGTGTGAGAGTGCAGATGTGAGAGTGCTGTGGATGATGTGTGTGAGAGTGCTGAGTGTGATGTGTGTGAGAGTGCTGAGTGTGATGTGTGTGAGAGTGCTGAGTGTGATGTGTGTGAGAGTGCTGGGTGTGATGTGTGTGAGAGTGCTGAGTGTGAGAGTGCTATGGATGATGTGTGTGAGAGTGCTCTGTATACATGTTAGAATAGGGATTGTGTGTGTGGGGGGGGGTAAATAAAACCAAAAATAAATAAGTAAGCATTATGACCCCCCCTCCCTTCTTACCTTTTAGCCTGGGAGGGGGGGACCGGCACGCTGGTGAGTGGGAGGGGGGGGGGGCGGCATTGTGGCATCTGGGAGGGGGGACCGGCATGGTGCACCTTCCCTGGTGGTCCAGCGGTGAGTGAACTCTAGCCTACGGGCTAGAGTTCACTCTCGCGAGATCCAGCCGTTGCCATGGCAACGCTCCGGATCTCGCGAGAGGAACCCGGCGGAGCTGCAAGATAGAGCTCCGCCAGGTTCCTTTGCTGGCAGGCTGGCTCCCTCCCTCTCTCTCCCCGCCGGCGGCCGCCTTTGATAGCATGTGGGCCGGTGAGGGAGATCTCTGATCTCCCCACCGGCCCTCCATGGAATACAGCAGGGCCGGCGCTAGGATAGTGCCGGCCCTGCAAAGACCGGCAGGGGAGATCCTGGGACCTTCCCCTGCCGGCCTCGGCCCACGGCCACCGCGGCCCACCGGGCATTTGCCCGGTGTGCCCGATGGCCAGTCTGGGCCTGATCACAACTGTTTCTTGTCCCCTCCCACTCTTCCCCGCATGCTTGCCACTCCTAGCTGTAAATACCTTGATATAACTGTTTATCTCTACTCCCTCCCTAGGTCTATTTCCCATACCATATTTGTTGCAAGCCTCTACAATTCTACTGGACTCAACTCACCCACCCACCCACCCAGGTTCCCCTAAATTTATAGAATGCTCCTCCAGCTGCTTAGAGTTCTCACTCACTTACCTCTTCATTCCCTCTATATTCTACCAATAGCTGCAATTTCCCCTCCCACCATTTGTCTCAAATCCCCACAGTATTCTTTAGATTGTAAGCTCACGGGCTATCTAGCTATGCACTTTGTATAAAAGAGCTTAAATGGCTAGATCTCGCCCGGACCTGAACCACCTAACAGGGAACAGCACACAACAAGAGAGGGACAATCACCACACGAGACTCAAAACAGACAATAGGTGGAACCGCACCACTCTCACGAACCAGACGAACAACAACACGAACACAAACAGACCTAACAAGGAACCCAGGCTAACATAGCCGACTCACACACCAATACACAGGAAACGACTAGACATCAAGAGACCTAAGAACAGACCACTCACCTTATGGCATTAGCGACTGTAGTTTAAGGAAGGGGAAGAAAAAAAAAAGAAAGGAGACAAAATCTCCCTGACAACCAACCACGGACAACTGTAATAGAAATTAGCACAGACCGAAACGTGCCTCGACAACATGCGTAACGGGGGTCGCTCTCCCTTCACACGAACTCACACCGCACACACAGATACCTCTGTCATATAACTTGCCTGAGGCAATGACACACGACACAAGGGGGGGGGGGGGCTACACAACTAGAGCGGACTTGCGAGTCCAACACGCACCCGGACCTAACACCACTCGTTCCAACCATTCTTGAAAGCCAGAACGACTCGTTACTAGAATTGTTTATTAGTGTTAACCTATCGTTGAACCAAAAATATAATATGAAGACTCCAGACAACAAGAGAATACAAGTATAAGAGACGGGACTTGCGAGTCCTCAGATGCTCAAGGCCTGCGTGCCCACATAGATACTTCACAAACTGCCTAATAACATACAATGCATGATTTACATGGGACCTGCGTGCCCCACACTGTTCCTAACTCGAAAATGTGGCTAAATCTCAGCTTACGGTGTAGCGGTACTTACCCTTTCCAGGGACCGGCCGGGGTCCTCTGTTCGAGCCGCGCGCGGTCCTGCTGCTGCACGAGCCGCACGCGGCTCATCCGATGGCTGGAGCAGGAAGGTGGGCAGTGACCGCGAGAAGCCTTACTCTACTCTAAGAGTCTCGGGCTCGCTCTTAAAGGGACAGTGGAAGACCAAAATTGGAAAAGGCCTACCATTGGTCCCTGTCATGCCACACTCCCCATACACTTACCTTTTGGGGGCATGGATATAACAGGGGCCAATCAAAATAGATGTTTAGTTATATATACTCACCTTGTTCCTTGCCCTATCGTGGTTTCTGTTTCAGTTCCCTTTAGCGCTTGTTGTATTCAGTTGTGTTCCTTCGTACTTGACTTTGGCTTTGTTTTCTGACTACGTTATCTCTTTATCCTTATCTGTTCTGTTTGCCGGCTTGCTGTTTACTGTGTACCAGACCCCGGCTAGTCCTAGTTTACGCTGTCTCTTTGTGCCCCTGACCTCGGATCGTTCCTGACTCTGTACTTCTCCTATATACGTCGAATTCCGGACACTCTAAGGTCCGGTAGACGTATCTCCCCTCTGTGTTGTCTTCTGTTTAGCTGAATCCTGCGTGTTGGGGTATATTTTCGTTACATTATGATAGGGCCATGGACCCCACAGATTTAGCTCAGCAGATGGCGTCCCATGAGGCTAGATTTGTAGAGCAGGATCACCTTATGGATCAGATAGCCCAGGCTCTCCAGACGCTCTTACCTAGAACTATTCCAACAACCACACCTAACCCTCCTACACCTCTTCTTCCTGAAGTATCTACTTTGCCTAATACTTCGGCCCATATAACACCTCCTCCTAGGTATGGAGGGGACTCTAAGACATGCAGAGGTTTCATTAATCAAATAGAATTCCACTTTGAGATGTATCCACGTTCCTTTCACAAAGAAAGGTCTAAGGTGGGGTGCCTTATGCACCAACTTACCGATAAAGCACTTGAGTGGGCAAATCCTATTTGGGAGGCTAATGGACCTATGGTGCATGATTTCAACAGTTTTCGTACGGCTTTTCGTGGAACTTTTGACACAACAAAAAGGTCAAAAAATGCCGCAAGAGCATTAATGAGAATTAAACAGGGTTCTAGGTCTGTGGCTGACTATGCTATTCAGTTTCGTACCCTTGCTTCACAGGTAGATTGGACCAACAATGGGTCTACTACCGCATTCATGGAAGGTTTATCTGACACTATATTGGATGAGGTAGCGGCTAAGGAGCTTCCTATTGCATTAGAGGACCTTATTGACTACCTCATTGATATAGATAATAGGATTCGTGACAGGCTCTATACTAAGAACAGGAATAGACGTTTGGTTACACCTATTAACCCCAGAGTTGATAAACCTGAGAGTGTTAAAGTATCTGAGGAGGAACCCATGCAATTAGGGGTTGCCAAACTCTCTGATACTGAAAAATTACATAGGAGAAGGAACGGACTCTGCCTATACTGTGGTAGGAGAGACCATATGGTAAAGGAATGTCCTTTGCTTCCGGAAAACTCTTGCACCTAAGACCTTATAGGGTGTGATATCTAAAACTCTCGCACCTAAGGCCTTGGGTGTGATATCTAAGTCTCCTAAATTGCCTCCTAATCGTTTACTTCTCCCTGTTTCTTTACATATGGGAGAGAGTTGTATAGCTGAGCACATATACGCTCTGGTTGACTCCGGGGGCAGCTGAAAATTTCATAGATTCTGGTTTTGTTAAGAAAAACCCTTGGCCGTTGAGGCCATAGATGGTAGACCATTAAGTTCTCCAGTTGTTACTCATTAAACTGTACTGTTACACATGTACACAGGGGTTTTACACTTTGAAACCATTCGGTTCCAGGTCATCACTTCTCCCTCTTTACACCTCGTGTTAGGGTACCCATGGTTACGTACTCACAATCCCATTTTCGACTGGGAGTCAGGGCAAATAAAATCATGGAGCGAAGCCTGCCACGAGTCTTGTACTATTGAAGTCACCCCTCTGAATTCTATTAATGTTCCTACTACTCCTCCTTTGTCTACGGTTATACCCCCTCAGTACTTATTTCTCAAGTCTGTCTTCGATAAAAGGGAGGCTGACAAATTACCACCTCACAGACCCTACGATTGTGCTATCGATTTATTGCCTGGCACTATACCTCCAAAGGGCAGGGTGTACCCTTTATCTGTTCAAGAAAACCGTGTCATGGAGGAGTATATTAAGGAATCACTATAAAAGGGGTTTAATAGGAGATCCTCTTCTGGAGCGGGGTATCAAAGAAAGAAGGTGATTTAAGACCGTGTATCGATTATAGAGGTCTAAATAAAATCACTATCAAAAATGCATACCCTATACCTTTAATCACGGAATTACAAACATGCTACTGTATTCACTAAATTGGATCTTAGAGGTGCATACAATTTAATACGTATTAAGAAAGACCACGAATGGAAGACGGCATTCAACACTAGATCTGGCCATTACGAGTATACTGTTATGCCATTTGGTCTATGTAATGCCCCAGCCGTATTTCAAGAATTTATTAATGACTTCTTAAGAGACTTTATTCACACATTTGTAATTGTGTACTTGGATGACATATTAATATATTCTACAGATTTACACACTCATCATAGACATGTTACAACAGTTCTGAAGACCCTTCTTGCTAATCGTCTTTATTGTAAACTGGAAAAATGTCTATTTGACCAATCCGAAGTCCAGTTTTTGGGGTATTTGATTTCCGCTAAAGGTTTTCGTATGGATCCCCAGAAGCTTTCTGCTGTCATAGAATGGCCTCTACCACAAGGTTTGAAAGCCATTCAGCGTTTTCTTGGTTTCTCTAATTATTATAGACGTTTTATTAAAGGTTTTTCCTCTATTGCAGTGCCTATCACACGTATGACAAAAAAGGATGGCAATACTCGTGTCTGGTCTTCCGAGGCACTTCAGGCTTTTGAATTTCTTAATACTACGTTCGCCTCTGCACCTATTTTACAGCATCCTGTCCCCTCACTGCCCTATATTCTTGAAGTTGATGCTTCCGATATCGGGGTAGGTGCTTTCTTATCCCAAAGAGAGTCGTCTGAAAAGCCATTGCATCCTTGTGGCTTCTTTTCCAAACAAATGTCTAAAGCAGAAAGAAATTATGATGTGGGTAATCGCGAACTCCTTGCTATTATTTTAGCACTTAAAGAATGGAGACATTTGTTAGAATGAACTAAGGATCCTATCCTCATATTTACGGATCACAAGAACCTTAGTGAGGCTAAAAGATTGTCTTCTAGGCAGGCTAGGTGGTCACTGTTTTTGTCTCATTTCAATTATATTATCACCTATAGGCCAGGTGATCGCAACACTAAAGCAGGCGCTCTGCCCAGACAGTTCGAAACTGCTGACAAACAGGAGATTGATGTTACTCCCTTCATTCCCCCAGACAGGATAATAGCTACTACTATTTTGTCTATTTCCTCGTCCCTCTTGCAGGCCATGCAAGCAAACAAAGCATGGCTCCTAGCGAGAAGCCTACTGATAAATTATTCGTTGATGTTCCCGAGAGACGGGATATTCTGTCGTTGTATCATGACACTAAGACTGCTGGACATCCTGGTATTTCCAAAATGGTGTCAGCTGTTTCTCTGTATTTCTGGTGGGATTCCTTACGCAAGGATGTCACGACTATATAGGTGCTTGTACTACTTGTGCCTGTATGAAATCTTCTCGTAGAGTTCCTTGTGGGCTGTTGCATCCGTTACCCGTTCCCGAGAGACCTTGGTCTAACTTGTCCATGGATTTTATTGTTGAATTACCCCATTCGAATGGTAACACAGTTATCCTAATGATAGTAGATCGGTTTTCCAAGATGGCCCACTTTGTGTCTCTTCGCAAGCTGCCCACGTCTAGGGAACTGGCACTTATCTTTGCTAGAGAGGTGTTTCGGTTGCATGGCATTCCCGTATCTATTGTGTCCGATAGGGGTAGCCAATTTATTTCCAGGTTCTGGAAAGCCTTTTGTTCGGAAATGGGTATTACTCTCTCTTTTTCTTCTGCATACCACCCCCAGTCTAATGGAGCTGCTGAACGTGCCAATCAATCTCTGGAGCAGTACCTTCGTTGTTTCATATCCCACCATCAGAGCAATTGGTCTGACCTTCTTCATTGGGCTGAGTTTGCTTGGAATAACGCTACTCATGATTCTTCCGGCAAAAGTCCTTTTTAAGTTGTCTATGGCCAGCATCCCGTTGTTCTTCCGGCTGCTTTCTCCTCACAGGGCATTCCAGTTCTGGATGAGCATTTGTCTGGTTTGCGTAATACTTAGGAGCAGGTTCAGCATTCTTTGGTGGGTTCCGCTGCTCGCCAGAAGGTGCAGGCTGACAAGCATCGCAGGGCGGCTCCTTCTTATGTCGTGGGGGACAGGGTTTTGCTTTCCACGCGAAATATTCGCCTCCGGGTGCCTTCTATGAAATTGGCTCCCCGCTTTATTGGTCCTTATCGTATTTTGCATAAGATTAATCCTGTTTCGTATGCCTTAGGTCTTCCTAAGAATCTGCGTATTCCTAATGTCTTTCACACCTCGTTGATGAAGCCTTACGTACTCAACCGCTATACCCGGCATACTCCTCCTCCCCCTCCTGTCTCTGTGGAGGGTCATGAGGAGTTTGAAGTTTCTGCTGTTCTTGACTCTCATTTCCTTAGATGTCGACTTCAGTACCTGGTGCATTGGAAGGGCTATGGGCCTGAGGAGCGCGGTTGGATTTCCGCTGAAGCTGTTCACGCTCCTTGCCTTGTGCATTCTTTCCATTCTCGTTTTCCTGCCAGGCCCGGCCCTCCCCGCCCGGAGGGCGTGTCCTCAAGGGGGGGTACTGTAGCGGTACTTACCCTTTCCAGGGGCCGGCCAGGGTCCTCTGTTCGAGCCGCGCGCGGTCCTGCTGCTGCATGAGCCGCACGCGGCTCATCCGACGGCTGGAACAGGAAGGTGGAACAGGAACGTGTCCCACCTGACTCTAAGAGCGCGCTGCGGGTCTTGGGCGCGCTCTTAAAGCGACAGTGGGAGCCTAAATTGGAAAAGGCCTCCCATTGGTCCCTGTCATGCCACACTCCCCATACACGTACCTTTTGGGGGCATGGATATGACGGGCCAATCAAAATAGATGCTTAGTTATAAATACTCACCGTTTTCCCTTAGTTCCTTGCCCTATCGTGGTTTCTGTTTCAGTTCCCTTGTTGTATTCAGTTGTGTTCCTTCGTACTTGACCTTGGCTTTGTTTTCTGACTACGTTATCTCTTTATCCTTATCTGTTCTGTTTGCCGGCTTGCTGTTTACTGTGTACCAGTTTACGCTGTCTCTTTGTGCCCCTGAACTCGGATCGTTCCTGACTCTGTACTTCTCCTATATACATCGAATTCCGGCCACTCTAAGGTCCGGTAGACGTATCTCCCCTCTGTGTTGTCTTCTGTTTAGCTGAATCCTGCGTGTTGGGGTATATTTTTGTTACATACGGGCAGAGCCCTCTCTACCTTTTGTATTTGTCTGTGTATATAGTATGTTCTCCACTAATTGTACAGCACTGTGGAATCTGTTGGCGCTTTCTAAATACCAGTAATAAATAAATAAATACCCTGGGAGGGCACCACAGCACTATTGGCACCATAACAACTACATCATGCTGTAGTGGTTATTGTGCCTGGATAGTTTCTTTAAATTATCTATCAGTGCCCCTCCTGAGATTAGGTTCTGGATCCACCCCTGACAGGGAAACAATTCTGCTGAACAGGGGCCCAGTATTTGCCACAGTGCTGTACTGTTACAACCTAGAATATTTTTTTACTTTGGGTGCCTTGGAAAAATATTGAAATATTAAGGGCGCCTTGAACCTAAAAAGTTAAGGAACGCTGCTTTAAGGAATATAGGAATGTTCATTGCGGTATGCATTTATCTTAAATCCACAACCTGTTTTTGAAAGGAGAAGTTGACTTACCTACAGGTGTCCTTGGTTAATAGGAGGGCCCTGTGAGTATTTAAAAGAAGATAAATCTTCCTGGCTAATATAGTAAAAACAATTCTATATTATAACTGGTATAGTGCAATAGTACTATAGTAAAACTTTTATTTAGATTGTATTAATGCTTTTTTCATTGTTGCAGTGCTCAGTGGAAATTTTCCTCTTCCTCTGCCACCAATGTACGTGAGTAAAATTTTTAGCACTTGGTGGATGATTTAAAATGAGTGTCAGCAAGTTGTACAACTCCCAATAATTTAATCGTCAGGGGATTGCATTATAGAATGCTTCTGCTATACTGATTAACTGGACTCCAGCCCTATTAGGGAGGAGACACATTTCCCAAATAGTGTCAGTTTGAAACTCTATTCTACATTTTTCACCAGTGGTTTGCGATAATTTGTAGTTTGGAAGCGTTAATGAATTATTCCCTTTAATTATATGATGCAAATGAAACAGGCAGGCAGCTCATGTTTCAAACCCCCCTCTGGTTATCCCAAGGGTTATGAGAGCGTTATTGCAAACGTTTGAGGCTGATAAACAAGACTGTCCTTTCAATCTAACATTTTTACACTGCCTACAGCAATTGTCACATCCTGAGCACTTGGGACTCTGTTATTACGCTTTTTTCTTTTCTTTTTTAAAGAGCTTTCAAATTGTGTCTCAAACCCCACTAACAGGTTATTTCTACTATTTAATGATGATAAGGAAAACTTGCTTTGGAAATCATCCTTCCTTATAAAATATGTCACAATCTTTAAAGAAACACTCAATTGAAACTGTTTTATTTATTTATTTTTCCCTTTTTTTAACAGTTTAGCAAATATACCCCCCAAAAATCTCAATATCTCAGTAATCTCAAGGTAACAGGGACCATAGTCACCAGGAAAACAATTGGTAACACACTACGCTGTGAAGGACTGAAATCCTGCAGCGCCCACAAGGTCCCCCTGCTCAAGAAAGCACTGAAGTTTGCCAATGAACATCTGAATGATTCAGTGGAGAACTGGGTGAAAGTGTTGTGGGCAGATGAGACCAAAATCAAGCTCTTTGGAATCAACTCAAATCGCCATGTTTGGAGAAGGAGGAATGCTGCCTATGACCTCAAGAACACCATCCCCAATGTCAAACATGGAGGTGGAAACAATATGCTTTGGGGGTATTTTTTTGCTTAGGGGACAGGACAAATGCACTGCATCAAAGGAATGATGGATGGGGCCATGTACCGTCAAATCTTGGGTGAGAACCTCCTTCCCTCAGCCATGGCATTGAAATGGGTCGTGGATAGGTATTCCAGCATGACAATTACCAAAACACACAGCCAAGGCAACAATGTAGTGGCTCAAGAATAAGCACATTAAGGTCCTGGTGTGGCCTAGCCAGTCTCCAGACCTTAATCCCATTGAAAATCTGTGGAGGGATCTAAAGTTTTGAGTTGCCAAACGTCAGCCTCGAAACCTTAATGACTTGGAGAGGATCTGCAAAGAGGAGTGGGACAAAATCCCTCCTGAGATGTAGGCAAACCTGGAGGTCAACTACAAGAAACTCTGTGATTGTCAATAAGGGTTTTGCCACCAAGTACTAAGTCGAAGGGGTCAAATACTTATTCCACTCATTGACATACAAATCGATTTATTACTTTTTTGACATGCGTTTTTCTGGAATTTTTTTTGTTATTCTGTCTCTCACTGTTAAAATACACCTACCATTAAAATTATAGACTGATCATTTTTTCAGGGGGCAAACGTTCAAAATCAGAGGGATCAAATACTTTTCTCCCTCACTGTACATTCTAGCTTACTATTCTTTATATCAATAAAAAAATAACAATGGGGAGATGTGGCAAAGACTTGTGCTTTGAAAAACGCTAAGTACTCAAATTGGGCATTTACCATGGAAACCAGTGAAACCTGCAGACACATTCGACTGGTGAAACAACTAATGTGCAATATATCAAGGCACTAAAAACATACAAATAATAATGCTGCTAAATTCCACAATGAAATCAATCACACAATTTCACAAGAAAATATAAAAAATACATAGAAATAAAGTGGACATCAAGCTTGTGTAGTGATAATACTTGAAATAAACTTATTATTTCTTGTGTAAGTGGTATAAAAGTGTATAAGTGGTAATTAAACACAGATATACCATATAGAGGTTATTATCCAAATGAACCTGTAAAAGACAAATACTCATATAGGGTAATATAGTCTGTATAAAGTGACTGATATAATAAGTAAAGGAAGGATTTATTATCACCTCCCACTCACATTTTCATGAACCTGTACATGACTGGCTCAAGCACAAATACTGTAGGAATATCCTGGAGTAAGTCCTTTGAAGTGCAACTATCCCAGGATGGAGTAGAAACAGAAAAAAACTAATTAGTATCAAACTGTCAACTTTGTTAAATCCAATCAACAGGGAGCCCCAATCTGTCACCTGGCCTGGGGCCATGGGCAACTTTAATTCAGCTCTGAAGGTCCCCTAATATTTAACACAGACCCAGTATTATTCTAAGACTTATATGAATTAAATGGTCAGGTTTTTAATTTGGCTTTGCTGAGCATACCTTTTTTTCAAAACATTTAGGCTGGAAGAAATGAGATTTAGTCTAAGGCAAAGAAAAGTTTTTTGTTTTTTTTTACAGTAAGAAGTATAAGGATGTGGAATTCTCTGCCTGAATATGTGGTTTTATCAGAGTCCGTACAGATGTTTAAATTGGATAAATACTTGCAAAAACATAACATACAGGGATATAATTTCTAATTAGTGGGGTAATAGTTGCTTGACCCATTTTGGGGTCAAGAAGAAATTTTTCCTAGTTTGTTGCAAAATTGGAAGCGTTTCAGACTGGGTGTTTTGCCTTCTTTGGATCAACAGCAAAAGCATATGTTAGTAAGGCTGAACTTGATGGACACAAGTCTCTTTTCAGCTATATAACTATGTATATACCTTAAAAAGCATCCCAGATTTTCCAATACTGCTACTGGGGATGCTTTAATAGAAACTATTGGAGTCCTTAAGTTTTGCTAGTGGCTCTCCATCAGATCTTATCTGCTGACATCTATGAATTTTGGTAGAACATAAAGCCTTTTATTTTTTATGCCAGATGTATCAGTGGAGCAGATCATAACCTCTTGGGGCACTAAACGTATGAAATTGAACAAGTTGTTCAGGAGCTACAAATGTCCCAAGCTATGCTAGTACATTGCTTGGAAGTGATGGAAGATAAACAAAGATGGAAACATGTATAAATAAGAAAGCTGCCTGATGAGGTAGACATGTCTGAGATGCTGCACTTGATACAATAAGTTTGTGTGGACTTATTTTCACAAAAACAAATGAAAGGGATGCCTCTTGATCACATGTTTCATTTCCCAAAACCTGCTGTTGCTCCAACCTTCATGACAACTGATCTCATCATCAGGTTCCAAAATGGTCAAAACAAGACTACTTTACTGATGCCAATAAATTATAAACTTCTTATTAGTTTGAAGGTAAGGAATTCACTTTTATGGGGGGATTTATTATGGTTTACGCTACTCAGCTGGAGATCCCATCTCCCTCTAAAACATTTTCTTTTCTCCCACATCCTGAAAAAAGGTGGGGTATCACACGATCACTAATCATTAAATGCAATGACGTGGGTGTCTGACATGTGTAATGGACTCCATCTGGACTGGAAAACTGCGTGTTTCCCTGGCATCTGTGATGACACCTAAAGATCCAGTGATGCCTGAAACACATTCGTGGGATCCAACAAGTATTTCTCCATTTGTTCAAGCAGCACAAAATGAGACTGGGGTTGCAGACACTTCTCAGATATACTCTGTTTTGGACTTAAAAGAATTAAAAGAACCCTCCAAACACATAAAACATTTCAGCTGTAACACCTCCCCAGCTGTCAATCAGACAGCCAGGAAGTTTTCTTTCTCTTCCTTCAGCTCCATTATGCTAACAAAAGTGTCTGGTGTGCTTAGTCAGATCGTGCCTGCCTTCAGCTTTCCACACAGGATCTGTAGTATAACAATTCATTGAAACGTATGTGAATAAACATGCACATATGCTAAATCACAGAGAAGCGGTGTATATTGCGAGACTAACAAAGCATTTATACCTGGGAGGCACGTTTAAGGGGGATGGCAAAACAAAATGCCCCAAAATGCTGCAAAAACTTTAACAAATGCTCTTTTAGCCTCAAATCAGTGAGGGTGTATGCCTGTGTGTGCCTGCCAGTGAGTGGGTGTGTCAGTGTGTGTCTGTCACAGAAAGTATGTGTGTGTGTGTCAGTGTATGTGTATCAGTGAGGACATGTGTATGTCACTCAAAGCGTGTGTTGGTCTGAAGAGGTGTGATCATAACAGGGTGGGGCAAATTTAGAAAAGGGGTTGCCTGAGTTTAGTCAAGCCTTGGGCAGCACAAAACCAAAACACACCTGACACTGAGGCATCTCTATGAGCAGCATTTGATTTGGTACAATTTGGTACCACAGACAACAACAAAAGACACTAGATCTACAGCAATTACAAGTTACTTTTTCATACACCTCCAAAGAAAACATACAAAAGAATGTACATGTATGTTTTCTTTGGGGATATATCTGTTAAATGGTTTTAAGCATATTTTTATTGGAGTAGTCTTTAAATTCTCTATAGTATTCTATCTTAACTGTATTTTTTCTGTTGCTTCTACTGTTTGTCTTTTGCGTGTGTGTGTCTGTTTTTTTTTGTTAAAAACTCAAACCCAGGACTGATGAAAGTTTTGCTGTTACAACTGAAACGTTGATTATCTTATCTGAGAGAATAAAAGCTGCGTTTTAAACTACGTTTGATGGTGAAGGCATTAGAATATATAGTTTGTATTCAGATTTATATATATATATATATATATATATATATATATATATATACTATTCATAATGGCATTATACTAGTAATAATGGGTAAATAGAGAAAGTAGTATAATGTAGTTTGGTAAATGACCAGCAGAGGGTAGCATGTTCCTTTCTCAGCATTTAATGTGTTTGTATATATTGAAATGTTACTGCATAGGTATAATCTACTAAGGTGGATCATTCAATATTATTTAAAGTGCATTCTTTTCTTCTCTGACACTTTAGGACATCATTAAAAATGGCAGTATGTGGCGTACATTACTTCTGCTCTAGGATAACTAGAAGTTATGGAAATGGATATATTACCGGGCTGCATTAAATCAATTTTATTGTGTAGGGAAATCTGATTATACTGGGCAATGTGCTTCTGACCATTAATTACCATCACCTTTACCAAGGCATTTTGGAGCAGGCTGTGAATGTTGTTGATTTTTAAGGCATACAGGCCTTAGTTTAATGTTTTTAATAAGCTTTTCAAAACAATTAATATTTTTGGATACATTTTTAAAATGATTTAATATTTGAAAAAATATTTTAGTATTTTGACATAAGTATATATATATATATATATATATATATATATATATATATATATATATATATTTTTTTTTTTTTTTTTTTTTTTTGTATATTTTAATATGTTTAAAAAACAATTCTAAAATTGAATCCAAAAATATCACATTATTTGAAAAACTGATTAAAAAAGAATATATCAAGGCCATAATTCTGTGCTGGTAAAGCAGTTGTGCACATCACTAATAAAGCACTTGTGAGTGGTCTCAAGCTGAGGGTTCCCATACTTCTACCAGCAGTCAGTGAGTTAAGCAACCCTTACCCTTGGCTTGCCAACGAGCAATCTTTCATTTATCCGACAAGGTAAACCTGAGTGGATTTCACAATTTTACTAACACATTTTGCAATGTAAACTCATATAAACTGTAAACACACTCAATAACTCCTTCACAATCCCTAAAGACCATAACAAAAGCAAATAAAAAAAAATCCATTCAGTCCAAGGATATAACAGTATGCTCAGTGTAACACGTTTAGGATGCTATCTATGCTGATTGGCTTAGGTGCATGACTGCTGACTACCCCGTAATACCCCCACCCGTTGCCCAATAACACACGTTATGTTGGGTAAGGGCAACTGCCACAGCTTTATTGATAATTCATGCCAGCATGTATTCACCACTGTCGGCTGTTGGGGTGGTTCACCCAAGCCTCCTCAGCACCTTCTTCCGCTTATGACTGCGCTGGCCAGGACTCCTGCATGCTGTGACAAAACAAGAAGAGACAGAAAAACCAAAGCACACACCAAAAACGACCAACCTCCCATCTGTCCCTTATATATCTGTACGGTCAGATAAGGGGATGGGTCATATTGTATCCATGTTGTCCTATTCCCTTATCTCTGCATCAGTCATGTCCCCCCCCTTCCTTATCTGTCCAGGGAGGGTCTTTCTAGCACCGTGAGTGTCCCCCCAGCGTGATTGCTGACAGATAGTGCAAAGTAGTGTAATTGTGCAAATATATAAATTGATTTTATTCCGCTCAGACTGCAAAAATATTTTAAACATTAGAGACAATCAAAGAAACAAAAGATTAAATAAAATTTACATTTTCATGTAACAAAGTTTTAATTGTTTTATGTTACATGTAAGGGCATTCGTAGGTGGCAAAACAAGTAAAATACCAGGGGCATCGAAGGAATTTGAATTGTATGGCCCCTCCCACATATTTTGACCTAAACCCTTGCCTATACAAATTCTAACCCTAAACCCTAATGTGTTCTATAAATTACACTGTGACACTTACAAAATTATTCACTAAAGGGAGAATTTCTTTGATTTTAAAGTGAATTCAAAGAGATTTCATAATTTATACCAAAATAGCCGAAATCGTAAAACTCTTCAAATCAATTTAAATTTTTTGAATTCCGCAATTCACTTTGGACTCCCCAATATTCGCACTTTAGAAAATAACTCTGCAAATAGTTCATTGAAATTATACATAAAACCTAAATTTATCAAATTCATAGCTGCTATATTAACCCAAGCCATGCTATATTAACCCTTCAATCAACTGCATTAAAACCCTGCACCAACATCAATACCCCACATTATCAATCAGCAGTGGGCCTGCAGGAACAAGCAAATGGCACACCTTTACTGACCACACTCACTGTCCCTTCTTCTCTCCTGTCCTTGGCTTGTGGAAGCTGGGCAAGAGGTTAGAAGAGGAGCCAGGTTCTTGTAACCATATACCTGCCCAATCCTCACTAAAACCCAGGGAAGCCACTCTCTAGCTATAAAAAGGTAACTTAAAAGGAGGGTGACATATCATGTAATATAATTTACATGTGTTAATAGTGTATGTCTTGTATTATGTATAGCAGAATGTATGCATGCATATAGATATGCATGTGCGTGTATCTGGATGTGTGTTTAAGCAATGCGTATAGTGTATGTATGTGTGTAATTGGTCATTGTGTAGCAGTGTATGCATGTATATGCATTAATGTGTGTGTGTTGCACTGTGTATATGCTTTACAGTGTGATTGTGTGTGTGCATATTTAGCAGACTTTTGAATATAGAAAATAATCCAGGCACTCCAACGAATTCCAAAGCAAAGGCAAGCTTGACAAAGGCCCTAAGGGGTCGAAACGTTGCATTTGGTTCCTGGTTCAATAAAATTGCTTTCGCTTTGGAATTCGTTGGAGTGCCTGGATTATTTTCTATATTCAAAATTCCATGTTTGGTTCTTCCTGGTACTGGGACTTATCCATTAGAGCACCCTGAATTCCATGACGAAGGGTTGAGTGCACTTCCACTATCTACATATGCATATTTAGCAGACTGTCTGCCTGGCATTGTGTAATGGGAGTGTGTATCTGTACCTGGGATTGCATATTTGTGTGCCCAGTAAGAGGGTCTGGAATGCATATCTGTTTATGTGTGTTTGTGTCTGTGGCTGTACATCTCTCTATTGGAGCGTGTCTCAAATAGAGAGTTGTAATGGGGATCCAAGGGATTATTATTACAGGGAACATAGGGCTAATAATGAAATAGGGACAGAACTAGTCACCAGGACTTTTCAGGAATTCACGCAGGACTGTCAGGATTGTTCATTAACATGAGAATCCAAGGTGAATTAATTCATAGTGAATTCCAAATGTAATGTTAAATTAGCGAAACTGGAAAAATCTCTTAGTCACCTATGCTTTCCATTCAGCTACTCTGAGCTTAAATGTGAAATTCTCACTTTAGTGAATAACCCATTAGATCTCCTGAAAAGGGTGTGTGAGCCAATCACACATGCACCACAGAGCTGATGTATCAGAGCTCCAGCATCTAATTAATATATGGGTACATCCGTGCATAATTATTATTAATCAGTCTGTGCCCGAGCAGGAAATGCCTTTCTGGGATGTTCACTAAAGTATGAATTGTTGGGAAATCAAAGTATATTCAAGATTAATTTAACATTTTAATCTTTAATGGCAGAAATGTAAAAATCCTCCAAGCCAGCTATCTTTTCAGTTTAGCAACAGTTTACACTTCACTTTATAACACTGTTTGTCTTGGCAACACAAGACAGTAGAGAAGCATAGGGTACCATTCTTTCTAGAGGATGATCATTGCAATGATCTTTGCTTAATACATGTAAATATTATCAATGGTTTCCAAAATTAATTTAAATTGGAATCTTTTCATATTCAAGAAAATATAATTGTGTATTGATTGCTGCTGAGAATGCTCTTATTCGTGTTATTAAAGGATCACTACAGCATTAGGAATATCAATGTGTATCCTGAACCCTATATTGAACACTAGCTGTTTAGCTTAACGCATCCCCTGAGTGCATGAAAAGGGAGTTTATTTACCTTTTTCCCCACGCCGTGGTACTCGCTCCATGACTGGCCCTACCTCCATGGCTGAGATCATCGTGATTTATATTCTCAGCCAATCCAGTGCTTTCCCTTACGGAAGCATTTGGAGGCTAGTGCACAGGCCTTAAAAAAGGACCTGCAGCAACAATCAGATGGTTTCTATTAGACTCTCTAAACGAAATAGCCGAGTTTTACTCAGATATTTTTTACTGAAGCACCTCTAGTGTCTATCTGTATATCAGAGGCATTTAAGCCCAGCACTGTATTTATTGCAGTTCCTGCAAGACAGCAATGTTTGCACTTTCAGGGTTATAAAAACAGGCACACAGCAACCAGATCGTTTTATTAAGTAAAATTTTTGCATAGATGTACTAGTTTCTTTTGCAAAATACACTTTTACTTAAAAAACAAAAACAAACTGCAGTTATTTGTTTTCAATGGAATTGCTATATTAAGGTATACTGAAAAGCACGCTTGCACAAATATATAATATTGCATAAGCTATAGCCTACTGGGCTAAAAATAGGGCTGCTTTCTTTTACAAGCAATATAACCGAGATCCAGTAAATCCACAGAAGACAAAACCCAGGCTCACTTATTATTGCTCATCATAAGAATTTATTGGAGTTATGCAGAGCCAGGCAGACAGGGGGAGATGTGCATACAGCAATGCTCTGTTAGTGGCACAGACCTAGTAAAACAAAGCTGCGTGTTGGCTAAATGCAAGCTGTACATAACGACGGGCTACGTTTGAGCTGTTCAGTGGTGACACTAAGGCCTTCGCTAAAGCCCATCCCTATGATCAATGTATACAATTGCAAAACGCAGCATGTGAAAGCACTCAATCACGTCTGACATGTGTTTCTCCCTTTTTTAGGATCAGGGCCATCACAGCCACAGGGTTTTACGGTGTTAACATGCTTATGAATGTGAGTGTCGGAGTATGCAATCCCTATGTCAGTATAAGACTGGGCCTTGTAGCTGCAAGTTCTAATATGATTCACATCCCTATCTGATCAGCGGGAGGAGGCCATATAAATATTTGATCTATGACATGTAAGGGAATACGAAAGTGGAAAGATCCTTCTCAGTGTGAAGGGAGATGTACGAGGAGTGTGAAAAGGAGAGAAATGCGGTTATTGCTCTCATGTCCCCAGAGAAGCGCAGTGCTGTGATATTTGCCATATTAGTACATGGCTGCTGAGGGGGAAGATATACTGGCACAGCTGCTGAGATCTCAAAAGGTTTTTTGTAAGGTTACCTATAGCTCAGAATCTTTTTGGGAAAAAAATTGTAGTGATTACCTAGGCACACAACCAAGATCATTCTACATGACAAACAAACAACACACAATCTGCAATTTAGATTGTAGCAGTTAAATAAAGTAACATCAGAGTAAAGAAAATGTTCAGGTGGGGGAGTCATGACCTATATAGACACAAAGGAATGGAAATTTACCGCTTGAGCAGTGCTGAGATGCATATTTCCTAACTATGCACAATTTTTTTTGTAATTTTTTTACAATTATGCAATTTTCAGCTACAGATAAGTAGGTGTACCCCAAGAGCAAGCCATGCATTGTGCCCTTTGCCTTTATATTGACATTGTTTATTATGGCCGATTTCGAAGCCAGAGAGATATGGAAAACGATATAACACAGAGCAATACACACAGACAGGTGGTGATCTATCTCACGTGGCTTGCTACCCGGCATATTTTAAACAAGATAGATGGTTTTATTTCATACAAAATGATCACATTTTTTTTATCTTAATAGTGTTATTAATTTGTACTCTACAACCTAGTTTCTGTTACAATATTAACAAGTGTTTCCACTTGTTCTTTGCTTGGAGAACTAGAAATAATATACTTGCAACATTTTCCATGCAGAGCTCTGGTTTAAAGGGACACTATAGGCACACAGACCACTCGATCTCAATGACGTGGTCTGGGTACCATGTTCCCTGTTTTTACGCTGTAAGTGAAAACATTGCTATTGTGCAGGACGTTGAAATACCTCTAGTGGCTGGCTGTCACTCAGTGCTTCTTCCAAAATAGCACAGTAGTTGCTGTACAGTGCTGCGAGGGAGAAAAGCTAAGTAAACTATCTTTTTTTACTCCCTACAGGTGGGGCTGGGGGCCTAATTGGCTACCAGGGCACTTCAGCATTAGGAATACACATTTGTTTTTTTAATGCTATAGAACTTTAAATGTGTCCAGTTAATGCTGTGTTTCTTTCCACTGCCATTCTGTTCATAGAGCACAAATTTATAATATATTTCCACACTTAGGAAGAACAGGGAGGGATCAGGGCAGTAAAACGTGTTCCATTGATGCATTGAGTGCCACTGATGAAGCAGTTTGGGAGCTGTCAGAAAGGCACCACCTAGGGCCAAATGCACAACTCTAGTGAGCATGTTGCCAATTAAAGAGGGATAAAAGGCAAGTTATTTATGAATGTGAATGGCTAGTTATGTATATGTGTGTGGCGTTGTCAGCCCCACTTAGGGTAGCCACTGTACAGAATGCTGCCGAAGCTCTGTCATAATGAGTTAATTTCCCTAAGGGTGAATAATCTTGTGTGGATTTATTGGAACATTTGCCTTCACTTCTGAACATTTGACTTCAGAAGTGAGACCAAAGAACAAACCTGGGGTGGCAGGAGCCCCAAATCAGTACTTCAGCTGAGTGGGAAGTAGTGGTGGCTGGTGAAGTTTAAAGTGATGGGTCGCTGCTCCCCCTTGACTTGTTGGTCCTACCCACTTAACCCATGTTCAAAATAAGTTGCATCGCAAGTCATCATTAAAGGGGAGAATGAAAACTGCCAAAAGAATCATGACAAACTTGTGTTTTTTTCTTACACACACCTATCAATACACTGTACAATGCGAATAAATGAATTTTTAAAGAAATTTAGATTCTGTAACACTGGTGAGCGGTACCCCATCTGCCCTTTGGACATGCCTTCACTGGTTTCTATATTATTTATGTGAAAGAAATCATTATTAATCATTTCTTTTGATAATAAATACACCAATTTGTATATTACCTATTATGGCACAATGACTATATTTAGCACATGCCTGTGGCCACGAGTTGTTTCCTAACTATGGAGATTATTTAGAAAACTGGGAATTGTAAAGAATTAACAAAGGAATGGCACATTTTAGACCAAGAGGGAATTTAGAAAGATTCTCTCACACTACCAGCTCTACTATTTAGGACTGAATTTCTCTCTGTTGTTCTAACCCCATATGCATAGCGGAAAGCTGGTAAAGTACATTTTTTTTCAGTGCCATTAATACTCTACAACTTACTTTTGATCTGAAGATATTTTTTTCACACGTTTTTCTACTAATACCAAAGTGACCACATAGCATATTTAATTTCAGTCTTGATTATGCGATGGTGAAGTGAGGGCTGTGTGTGCATATTATTTACATACATATTTATGCACAGGGAATGCAAATAGTAATAACTATGTGCATATTGATGCATTGTACCATAAGCGCTGAGAATTTGCCATAGAGACACAGAATAAGAAATATTAACTAACTTCTTTATTCGTTGTTTTCTCACATGCTGTTTAAACCCAGAAATTTTGTTTTAACCCTTTATTTATGATAATACATTTCTCTAAATGCCTTTACTGCAATACGCTATATCTATACTGGTGTTTTTTGCTGGCATAGATGCATTATAATCCTGCTATAGCACAGGTAAGTTAATCAGTAGCCAGTCAGTTTGTTAGTACACTGGTAGGAATATATTCAGCTCTGCCCTGCTGATATATGCTGTGAAATTTTATATGCTGGTTTGAAAATATATGTATCGCTACATTAAAAGCCACCATAGTCATCAGAGCAACTACAGTTTATTGCATGTGTTCTCGTGAATATAATCATTCCCTTCAGACTTTTTGCAGTAAACACCGGCTTTCAGAGAAAATGCAGTGTTTACATTACAGCATAGGCCCTAGGGATACCACCACTGACCACTCCTCAGATGGCTACTAGAGGTGCTTCCCAGGGAAGTTCTGCACTAACGTTCAGCGTCTCCACCCTCTGCATGCAGATACTGAACTTTCCTCAAAGAGATGCATTGATTTAATTCAACACTATGAGGAGATGCTGATTGGCCAGGGCTGTGTTTGACTTGTGCTGGTTCTGCACCTTGATGACAGCTTCACCCAATCCTATGGGAAAGCATTGTGATTGGTTCAGGGAATCAATACTGATGATTTCAGCCCAGTGGCGTACAAAGGGAGGGGTGGGGGGGCAGGGCAGTCATTTTAGAAATCCCCATTACTAATTTGACTTACCAGGCTGAGTTGGTGATTTGCATTGATTGGGTCGGGTACGTTTCTTCTTTTTCAGGATGACTGAGCGGTCTCTGGTGGAGCTGATGGCTGGGATTCAAGATGCTGCATGGGACCGGGGGACGGCATGGCTGCAGGAGTGGCTCGGCGCGGACCAGGAGGCGGTGGGTCAAGATGGCCACGGGGTACAGCGTCTGGATGTGGTGGGTGCCAGGACCGGGACGGGCCAGCCATGTGAGTGCTGGGACCGGCACTAGAGGTGTTGGGCAGGCTCCGCCGGCCTCTACACGTGAACTGGCTACAGGCGTTTTGTATACTGGCTAGTGTGATCGGCGAGAAGTCCCTGGGGACCTGCTCCTCCTTGTTCTGCTAACTGGATGGGATCTGGGAAGCTTACCGTACATATGAGGGAATGGCGTGGTGGAAATACGATGAGCTGTTCCGCCAGAGGTTGGCAGCTAATCCAGGGATGAGGTGGGATCAGATGGCTCTCCCTCTGTGGATAAAGCTTATGATGGCTCAGGGGGCTCCCCTTTGAGCATGCGGCCAGCGCAGGGGGTCAGTCCCCTGCGTCGACCTCTCATAAAGAAGGGTTTTGCTGGCTCTTTAACGAAGGGCAGTGCAAATGGGGCGCTGCCTTCAAGTACAAGCATGAGTGTTCTGGATGTGGGGGCTCTTGTTATTATTAATATTATGAATATAATGAATTAAAGCTATGGTCATATTGACCCATACCTAAGAGTGTCAGTGTTTTATTAGGGGTGGGTTGGTATAAGGTAGTAGATAGCTCCTCCTGCCCATATGGCGACAATACACCAGTCATGTGAGGCAGTGAGCATTGAAACCAGTGAAACCAGCAGACGCATTGCATTGGTGACACCTTCCCGTTTACACCACTCTTTGGAACAGAACAGATCTTTGTTATACTTTTAAAGGTGTACAATGAGTGCACCATGCGAGAGACCACCGTTCTCTTATCTGTCTATCTATCTATCTACATATCTATTTGTCTTTCATTTTATACATCTTCCTAATTTATGCCTCATATTGACTGTAATGTCACTGCTTGATTCCTTGTATATTTGGCATGTTACACATCCTGTCAGCGTTAAATAAAGAATTATAAAAAAGTGCCAGTTCATCACTTGATATTTCTGCTAATTTGAGAGAGTTATTTGCACACGTGGACAGCTGTCTAGTTGGTTGTTATTAACAACCAACTTATAGTTGTGTGCCAGCACAATAAGTTGTATGAAGTAGTTTATGAAAACCACAAACTACAATGTCTGTAAAAACATGTTCTCTATACTATCTTACTATACATCTTCCATAAAGACTTCTCAGTAACTGTTCCCATACTGAACTCTTTCATATTAAAGGAGATACAGAACTCAAGTGAAAAATATTCCTCCCCTACTTCTACATATCTCGCACCCATCATCAGAAAATCTCCTGCGTTTGTTGCAATTTGTATCCCATTCCCCTGACTAAGCTCCTACTGCAGTGTCTTTGACATGACTTGTGCAGTTTGCTATCAGAGCCATGTCTCTCACACCGTCACTCCAGGACACTGGCAGAAACGTCTGTTTGGGGGAGAAGTCTGCGACAGCAGACACAGAATGTTAGAAAATCGTGTTAATGATTTCCTGGCCATGGAGGAGGAAGATGCCATGACATTTGCACAGACGTTATTCGGCATGTGCTAAAACTTTTATATAAACCTTTGTACAGACGATATTCGTCATGCACTATAACCTTAAACTAATAAGACACGGACACAGTTAATTCTGTTGGAGTATAAAGTCCACAGCTTTTATTAATTAAATTATTAATTAAATTATCATAAATTAACATAATTAACATAATTTAGGGTCATTGTCCAACTATACATTAAATTACTATACCCCCCACACAGTACCCTTGACAATGACCCTACCAATTGAACAATATATAACAAATAACAATTCACTTGAAACACGGCCTACCAAAGAGGCCCCACATCATATTGTTAACTGTAGGGGTGTACCTCAGACACCCCTACACCCACAGGTTCGTCGCCACCGAAGAGCTAGAACCAACCAGTCCTTAATTCCATCAGGCCTACACCTCGGCCTGTCCAGTCCAAACTCTACGCCAAATTCCAATTTCTACTATGCCCTGTTTCGCCGCTGTGACTGAAACGGAACTGCTAAACCGAGGGAGGGTGGGTGGGACAATTTACAGGTAAGAAAGGCTCTGGTTAAAATGGCCCCTATTCTAAAATGGCTGCTCTTTATACTCCCAGTCTCCGCCCCCAAGTTCCATTAAATTAAGCCAACCCCCAAACACTAGCACCTGCCCACTTCCTGGCTCTGTCAAGGCCCACTCCTCCTACTGCGTTGTTCCATGGGCTTCATGACATTTGCACAGACGTTATTCGGCATGTGCTAAAACTTTTATATAAACCTTTGTACAGACGATATTCGTCATGCACTATAACCTTAAACTAATAAGACACGGACACAGTTAATTCTGTTGGAGTATAAAGTCCACAGCTTTTATTAATTAAATTATTAATTAAATTATCATAAATTAACATAATTAACATAATTTAGGGTCATTGTCCAACTATACATTAAATTACTATACCCCCCACACAGTACCCTTGACAATGACCCTACCAATTGAGCAATATATAACAAATAACAATTCACTTGAAACACGGCCTACCAAAGAGGCCCCACATCATATTGTTAACTGTAGGGGTGTACCTCAGACACCCCTACACCCACAGGTTCGTCGCCACCGAAGAGCTCGAACCAACCAGTCCTTAATTCCATCAGGCCTACACCTCGGCCTGTCCAGTCCAAACTCTACGCCAAATTCCAATTTCTACTATGCTCTGTTCCGCCACAGCACATGGCTTGACCTCCTTAAGCGCATGTGCGACCCCCACCACACCTAAACAGGGCCTGCTCAATACCTTCGTGGAACCCAAGGTTCAACAAATCGTTCCCCACGTCTGACAGGTGTACACCGTCCCTCCTGAAATACCCAGGTAACATGCCCTCCAACTCTCTGTGACGCACCACTACGCCCCCAGAACGTCTAATAAAAACTGACATAATCTTATTAACCTTACCCCTCGATCGAGCTATTGCAGCCGGGTCCCTGGCGTGCCTCCACGCAAATCGCGGAACCATTTCTGACCACACCACCACCACGCCAGGAACCAGCTCCCTCAGCCGATCTACATCCCTTTTCATCCTTCTCACCAATTCCCTTTGCGGAATCCCACCTAAGTCGTTCCCTCCTCCATGAATCAATACCACATCCGGGACTGACCCACCAACCACTTTCTGAAACAAGAAATTACACAAACTCTGCCAACTTGCGCCCCTGAAACCAAACCAACATAGAGTCACTCGTTCCAAAGGAAAGCCCAGCTGTGATCCGCTTCTGCGAACTGCGGCTCTCTTCTCCGCCCAGTACACATACGAGTGGCCCAGCAACCAAACTTTCAAACCTGAAAAGAGACAAAATTAGTGGCAGAACAAAGGCAACGTCCCCATCCCCAGATACTTGCACCCTAGCAATTACACCAATTTATCAGGCCTTACATACGAGCGGAATCGCACGGACTCCCACCTCCCTATTTGCTTGATCTTCTCGTCCCCCAAACCTAAACGCTCAGCTTCCGTCGCTGCCCCAATGCGAAAGGAGTGCGTCCCAAATTGACTCGGCTCTAAGCCCATTCTCTGCAGACCCATTCGAAAAACCCGCAGAAACTGAAATCTCGACAACGCTGAACCATCGGCGTGTAAAAAGAAACAACTCTTACCTTCTGGCCGCACCTCACAGTACCTTTTGCCACAAGCCACCGGGCAAGCCTCTGACCCTGGCAACTCATACAGTACCACCGCACGTCCCTTGCCGTACACGTCCGTTTTAGACCGTCGCAGCCACATCTGCACCTGATCATTACCTACGACCACGTCTTTGAACATCAAACCGCCGTTCCCCGACTTGTTGGCACTCACCAGCTCACTAATGCGAAAAGCCCCAAAAAACGCCCAGACAAACGCCCCGGAAAATAGTGTCACTTCGAAAGGGGAATTACACAGATCGATCAACACACTTAACAGGTTTTGCAAGACCGAAAACGACACCGGTCGCCTCGGGTCCGCGAGCCTCTTACCCTTCTTAAAGCCCTTCAAAGCCTGGCGTATTAGAAAATTCTTCGTAATGTCCTCCCACCCGTTGAACTTGAACAAAAACGCCATGGCAGACATGCACCTATCTATCACGGCCGGCGACGCTTGTTTAGCAAACAAGCGACACAGTACCCACAACAGCACATCCACCCTCTGCCCTTGCGAACTGTCACCCCCTACCTGCTGTACCGCCTCGTCCCATTCTTTCCAAACCTTGACATAGCCTGACCAAGTGCTCGGCGCAAGGGAATTCTTTATACACTCCCCAAGCATGCGGTCCCGAGCTGCCACATCTCGCCAGGGCAAGCCTGCCCCTGTGCCAAAGCTTCCGGCGCCGCTTCCCGAAATCGTTCCCACTGAAAACGAGAAAGCGCATCAGCTACCACATTCAACATACCAGGGATGTGCCTAGCCCTAAACACCAAATTAAAAGACATACAAAGAAGGACAAAACGCCGCAGCAAACACAAAACAGGGGGGGACGACGCCGACAAACTATTGATCGCCTGTACTACCGCCATGTTATCCGAGTGAAATATAATATGCTTGTTGGACAACACCCGCCCCCACAAACTCACCGCTACCACCACCGGGAATAGCTCCAGAAAAGCTAGATTTTTAATCAGCGAGCTTTGCCTCCAGGCCTCCGGCCATGGCTCAGCGCACCAGTGACCCCCCAGGTAAGCCCCAAAGCCTACGCTACCAGAAGCGTCGGTGTATAGACCAACAACCTTCCCTGATGCCGCCGGCTCTCGAAAAATCACCGTTCCATTAAAATCCTGCAAGAACCGGTCCCACACCATTAAATCCGCCTTCATATCCGCCGAAACCCTAATGTAATGTGACGGCAGACGCACCTTACTCGTAGCTTGTGCGAGGCGTCTACAGAAAACCCTCCCCATGGGTATGACCCGGCACGCGAAAATTAAGGCTCCCCACCAGCGATTGGAGCCCGCGCAGTGTCACTTTCTTGGCCCTCCCTACCGTGGCCACCAGCTCCCGCAGCCGTGATAATTTGTCCCCCGGTAACCTGCATTCCCATTTACAGGAGTCAATTTCTAAGCCCAAAAAACTAAGGCACGTCGTAGGCCCCACCGTCTTGTCCTCCGCCAGGGGGACCCCTACTTTATGCGCTACCCACTGAAACACGTCCAATATCTGTTTACAGCGGTCCGAATCCCGCGGGCCCACGCAAAGAAAATCATCGAGGTAATGCACCACCGCACCCTCTGCCGATTCCGTCCGCACAACCCACTCCAAGAAGGTACTAAACTTCTCGAAATAGGCGCACGAGATCGAACACCCCATAGGCAGGCACAGATCGACAAAATATTCCCCTTCAAAACAGCAACCGAGCAGATGATGGCAGTCCGGGTGTATCGGGAGCAGTCGAAATGCTGCTTCCACATCTACCTTTGCCATCAGTGCACCATGCCCCAGCCTCCGAACCAACTCGACTGCCTTGTCAAATGACGTATAAGAGACGGAGCTAAGAGCCGTGTCGATGTCATCATTCACCGAAGCCCCTTTCGGGTACGATAAATGGTGAATCAACCTGAATTTGCCTGCCTCCTTCTTGGGAACCACGCCCAACGGGGATATTCGCAAATCGGGCAATGGCGGTGCCGAGAACGGCCCCGCCATCCTCCCCAGTTGCACTTCCTTACTTAGCTTGTCCCTCACTACCTCTGGGTGTTCCCGCACTGACTTAAGATTCCCACACAACGTACCAGGTTCCCTAACTACGTAGGGAATAAAGAACCCTTCCCGAAAACCCCGCCACAAGAAAATAGCATCTTCCCTGTTAACGTATCGCCTTAGCCAAGGCAACATCACGTCTATTTTCACCGGAGACGCTCCCAACGGGAGCTGCGGTAGCTGCCGCCCCTGCGGGACCGCTTCCCCCGCCAGACTTACCCTTTTTGAAGCAACGGTTGACACCGTGGGACCCCCCGCAGCCTGAGCATTCGTGCCGGAACCTGCAATTATTTCCCCATTTGCAATGTCCTTCGTTGAACATCCAACAGAAACCTTTCTTTTGCCCAGCCGACCCGGCCCCTGAGGCCGTGCCGGCTGCCCCAGGAAAGGGCGCCGCCTTCTGGGCCATCATAAGGCGCATCCATAACGGCAGGTCCATTTGGTCCCACCGCATGTTCGCATTCGCTGCCAGCCGCTGACGAAATTGTTCGTCGTACCTCCACCAAGCCAAACCTCCGTAGGTTCGGTACGCATCACCTATCCCATCCAAATAACAGAATAATTCTGAACAACGCCCCGGAGCCTTCTCCCCGATTACGCTAGCTAGAATGCAGAAGGCCCTCAACCAATTCCCAAAGGTCTTAGGTATCTTGCGATACCTCCGCCTTTTCTCCTCTTCCTCCTTTTTAGCATCCTTCTTATCCTCCTCCTTCAAGTCTAAGAACTCCTCTAGGGGAAGGAGGGAAAATATCTCCACAAACTCACCTTTCCATATCTTTTCCTTCACTTCCACCTTTAAATGACATCCGAGGGGGCCCGCGAAGGACACGTGCACATTCTGCCGCGCCGCATCCGGGACATCACCTACCTCCCGCTCTTCACCCCCTCCTTCCAACCCAGACAAATCAGCCCCCGCTCCCGACTCACCTCCGCCGTGCGCGGACAGCTGTGTAACCCCGAGCCCTGTAGCTATGTCCCGACTACTCTCTCGCGCCCACACTTTCCCGAATTGCGCAGGCGACCCCTCTTTCCCAGACCAAGAATCTAAAAATGTTCTTAAATCATTTAACAACTGTCCTGGGTGTCGTGTGTGTAGGAACTCACCACTCGAACCTCTGGCCGTAGCTGGCAGCAGAGGCGCCGTCCTTCCGTCCACCTTTTCAGGCACCGGAGAAACCCGTTGTCGCCGACTCCCATCCGCCTGGACTCGCCTCGAGACCGTAGGGGTATTGCTCCGAGACCTGTAGGGAGAAGGAAATCTGGGTAGTCTGTCCTGAACCTTCCTCACCCGCCTTTCCTCCCTACGTTCCTCCCAATCCTCCTCAGCAACGCTGCGTCTCGCAGGGCGACTGCCCTCACGAGATGATCCCCTCCACCGATCACTAGGCCTCTCTCCCGGCGAACCCGATCTTCTCCGCTGACTCCTCCTCCTGCTATCCCTGGAATCACGCCTCCTGCAACATGAGCCCGCCAAGCTGCACCCGCTCCGCGCAGGTGATCTTTCCCTGCTCCCTGAACTCCTTGCTCTGCTCCTCGAAACGCTGCGCCTGACGCCAGAGAAGCGTCGTTCTGCTCTCCACTCACTCCCTGCGGCCTCCCTGTCATGAAGCTGACCCTGGGAGCGGCCAGATGGGCCCTCCCGCCTACCGCTGACATCCCGAACCAGCTTAACAGCTTGAGCACCCTGTCCCTCAACTGTCAGTGCCGAGCCAGGCCTCTCCTCGGCCGTCTGCCCCATGTCAGATTCATCTCCGCTATCCTGGCAGCCTGCCGTGTGCCCAGACCCACTCGCTCCTTGTGAGGTCCCCTTATCCCTGCATCTGTCTCCCTGACCTGCCTCAGCCTGAGACGTCCCTGCCCTCACACTGCTGTCCTGGCCTCCCCCCACGGCTTGAGGGGCCGTCATACATCCGCCATCACCATCACACCCCTGCCCTCCAGCATTCGCACTAGTGGCTGACTCACCGGGACGTGTCCGCTTCGTGCCGCCGCTCACATGACTCCCAGCCGGCCTGGCCTCCGCCCCGGCCGTCTTCCGAGATCCGCCCGGACCGTTCCTCCTGCCAGCCGCGGAACCGCGTGGCTTAGATCCATCCGCCACCATGCGCTGTGCGGCCGTCCTCGCCAGGCCGCTGCCGCGCCCCCCGGAGCAAGCCGTGCGCCTGCCTGGCTCTGTTGACCGGGGCTCACCCGGACCGTCGGTCACCCCACTTCCCGCTGAAGGGTTCCTCCTCCGCCGCGCTGCAGGCCCAGCGCCTGGGCTCAAACGCTGAGGTGGTCTCGTCCTCCTCGCCGGTCGACGGGCCGGTACCGCAGGAGCAGGCCCGGCAGTCCCCAACTGCTGATGAAGCCAATCCAGTCCTCTGTCCTTCACCGCTGCCCGAACACCATCCAGAATCTCATCTAGCGACGCCATAATCCTGCAGAAACGACAAAGAAAAAGAACCTCGCCGACCTGACACAATTTACAGGTAAGAAAGGCTCTGGTTAAAATGGCCCCTATTCTAAAATGGCTGCTCTTTATACTCCCAGTCTCCGCCCCCAAGTTCCATTAAATTAAGCCAACCCCCAAACACTAGCACCTGCCCACTTCCTGGCTCTGTCAAGGCCCACTCCTCCTACTGCGTTGTTCCATGGGCTTCATTAGAAACCTCATTATATATCATTTTAGTGATCTGTCTGCTGCTGGTAATTTTAAAAAAGACTGCTAGGATGCCTTCTGCTGCATTTTTCTGATATGGGCCACCATTCTAAAGTCTCGCCCGAAGGTCCTAATACTTCAACTGCCAACTTGGATATTTGATGTAATAGGCTTTGTCTCCACAACCTGATGAACAATTTGGAGTTAAAATATAGACAAGTTCCTTAGAGAGTAATATAGGACCTCTCAATATGTTCAAGACCTAGATTTATATAAAACATACATGTTTCCACAGGAGCAAAGGATTCTGGTTATGAGAATGGTTTGGTGACAAATATGACAAGATTACTGCACTGATAAACATCTAGGATTATTTTAGCATCAATCACTTTCCTGTAAATTATACAACTAAATAAAACACAGTTTTATTAATTAATTTTTTATTTTATTTTACAATTTATATTAAAATTAGCGATTGACTTTTCAATCCAGTTCAGCCCAGGCATAACATGGACACGTATTGCATAAAAGGAGAAGAAACAAACTATTTATCAGAGTGTTATGAGAATATTAAGGGGTTAAATACATGTTACCATTTTATAAAGTGTTTTAAAAGTAAAATAAAACTTGGTCACTCAGCACTGATCCACTTGTTGCTACTGTTTTAAAAGTAGTCTGAAAAGTTTCACGCTCTTTTTACACTCCGACAGTAGTATGCGCACAAACTTAGAATACTATGCAAATGTTCTGTGAGATTCACTTTCTGTGCAAAAATAAAAGAGGTGTAAAATAACAAAATAAAATACAACAGTTTGGAGTGAATAAAAAGACTGAGACAATAAAAAAGGGATGTGCAAAACAAGACAGAAAAGTGATAGAAGGTGGAAAACACGTTCAGAACTGATAATACACTCCAGAAAAAGATTCCAGCAAAGGAGCAGATTATTCAGCAACATTTATTCCACTGACTGACAAGTGCAAAGGCTGTTCGTTTTTCTTTTTTGTAAATGACAGCAAAATCCAGAGTTTATAATTATGATTGACAGGGAGCCGAGATGGATCAAGGTAAGGTGGATAAATGAAACATATTCTAAACCTCACAAGGACATGTGTTTTAAAGGAACATAAAAAAAGTATACAAAGATGTAAATATTACTCTATAGTGTCCCACTCCCTAGCCCTAAACAGGTCTTCATCCAGAGCAAAATAGTTGTACTCAAAATATTTCAGCACCAAAATTCCCTCTGTGCTGCTTACCTTCCCCTGCCTCCTCTGTGAGGATCCAAAATGAGGACATTGTGTACCTAATACACCTAATTCAGTGTGCACATTCAAAATTCCTCATAGGAAACCATTTTTTTCTTGGTCTGTGCCTCGGAAGTGCCTCATACTGACAGCCACTAGAGGAGGAGCTAACCCTGCAATGTAAACATTGCAGTTTCTCAAAAACAATGTCAGCAAGTTAAAAGGTAGTATATACTTACGGCCACATGATGGGTCTTGCTAAACAGGGGCCCGGTCGAGCACTGCGGCCCTTTAAGATCGTGACCCGGCCCCTTTTCCATCGGCCGGTAGGGAGGAAGTGACATCCGATCACTTCCACTTGTGTAGTGGATGCAGTGTCTGTTTGTGTAGTGGATGCAGGGTCTGTGTGTAGTGAATGTGTGTGTATAGTGAATGCAGTGTGTGTAGTGAATGCACTGTATGTGTGTGTGTGTATATATATATATATATATATATACTAATAAAAAAAGGGAGCACACTAGGGCTTCTAAACAGTGGAAAAATAGTCTTTACTGTATCAAAACATAATACAAATCCTGTGCAAAAGAATCGACGTTTCGACCCTCCTGGAGTCTTTATCAAGATCACAGTGAAACATTCTTATCGAGTGCAATATATACATATAAGTGTAGTAACGCTTACCAATTAGAGAATCAGACAGCCAACAAGCTGAAGAACCCGGAAGTGAGGAAGCCACGTGGGGAGTGCATACGAAAACGTGCATGTGACCTGGTTGCGAGGCAACCTAACAAACAATGTCAATACTCCAGTGAGAAGATCCGGTAGCCGGCGAGCCAGGGTACCCGGAAGTAGAGAAACCACGTGGGAGCTTACACATGACATGCAAGAACGTGCATGTGACCGGGTTGCTAAGCAACCAAACAAACAGTGCAAAAACTCCTCTCTCCGACGAAAACGGAGAATAGGACATGAGCATCAATAATGGAGGACAAGTTCATACTAGACCCCAAGCTATAAAAGATCTATCAGTGACATTACAGTGCATAAGTGCAAATAAATGCATCAACAGTGAAAAGTGTGTGACCAAAATTGAATCTAAAATAAGAGATAGAGCAAATAAATATCTGGGGAGCAGTAAACTAAACTGCAAACATATAATGCATATCATATGGAATAGTGTACCAAATGTTTCTATATACAGTGAAATTGGTACAAAGTCAAAAAATATATATATTTATATTATAAGCATATGTGTTAATATTGTTCTAGTTAAAGGAGAAGCATCAGATACCATCCTCTCAGTTGCTGAAAGTGGGAAGGAGACAATATACCCTACAGTATGAAATCAAATTCCTCTTATTAGGCATATGTCTATGTGTGGTACACAATTATTAAATTTACGCCATAGCATATCAACTGGCAATGTCCACATCCCACACCTATAGGATTATGGTATTCTATCTAACGTCAAAAAAACAAAGCAAAAGAAGTGCTAGCCATTGACTAGTATTTCTGCCCCATGGGTTACATGGTATATGTCAAAATAGGATCACTCCTTTTACAAGTCTGTACGAACAGACAAAGATAAAAAATGGAAAAAGTGTCAAAAAATGTCAAAGAAATGTCAGAAAACTGTGGACGTAACAGAAAATACTCTAGAGAAACATCGAGAGGACAAGGTGTTCATTTAGTCCTTTTGGGGTCACTGTATTTAAATTGTGGATCCAGTAGGCTTCACGCTGGAGTAATAGCTTAGACCTGTCTCCTCCTCTTGGTGGGATCGGGACATGGTCAATCGCTATAAACCGGAGAGTCGGTAGATAGTGTTGTGCTGATAGGAAATGTTTGGCCACTGGTTTATCCGTTCTTTGGTCCCTAAAGGCTGTAGTAATCCCCGAGCGATGTCCCCTGATCCGATCTCTTAAGGTCATATCGGTCTTTCCAACATAAGATAGTCCGCATGGGCATGTAATCATGTGCACCACATGTGTGGTCCTGCATGAGATATAGTGGTTGATAGGGATCCGTTTTCCACTGTGGGGATGAGCAAATGTGGTTCCAGTAAGCATGTGGCTGCAAGTAACGCAGCCACTGCATTTGTAGCAGCCCTTTTTATGGATTTTGCCCAATTGAGCATAACATTGTCGAGGGTAATTTTGCACCAGTAGATCCCTAAGGCTTCGATTCCTTCTGTAGCTGAAAATGGGTCTTTTTTTAAATCTGTCAGGAAGATTTTTTTGATTGTTTGCTATATATATATATATATCTTTCCAAGTAGGTAGCAGCACTCACGGATTTAAAAGTTCAAAATGTATTGATTCCAAATATAAAAGACGATCAACATTTCAGTCCTGCATAGAGGACTTTCATCTAGATCAAATAAAGACATATAGAAAACATTCATTACATAGATACATGGAAATATTAGCTAAATTGACTTACCCTCAGGTGCAAGTGTGACCAAGCTCCGCCCCCTTGTGACATCATAGCGTAATGACGTAGTGTTCATTTCCATAGTGACGCGAATAACTGATGCGTCGCTATGGAGATAGAAAAACAAACAAGAGCCATGCCGTGATAGAATAGCCATCTACTAGATCGAGGACATATTACAGTGATAAATCAGACAAATAAATTGAAAAAAATTATTCCATATGGCCATCTAATACAGGGATACTATCGATACATTGATGACCTGTTAATCATATGGAATGGCACTATGTCTGAAGCACACACCATGGTAGAAGAACTTGACAAGCTCCCAACACCAATCAGAATGACGGCAAACATCAATTCTGAGAAAGTGCAGTATTTGGATGTGGAATTGTCCATTGGCATGAATAGAATAGAGTACAGCTTGTATACGAAGGCTACTAATCGTAATACATTATTACACTCGCAGAGTGCTAACCCAGAAGCTCTGAAGAAATCTCTTCCAAAACCCCAATACTTAAGGGTTATGAGAAATAACTCCAAAGAGGATGTAAAAGAGAGGCAACTGCTGGAAATGGTGGAAAGGTTCTTGGAACGTGGGTACCATCGGTCTACCCTTGATAAGGCTCTTGAGGAAGCTAGGACTCCTCGAGCACACAGGGAGGCAGCGGCAACACAAAGAATGGTTTTCCCTACAACCTTCCATCAGTCAACCACACAAATCTCTTCTGCCATTAGAAAAAACTGGAGGATATTGGCTGCAGATGATACTCTCCCCAAAGTCTTTCAAGAACATCCCCTGATCTGCTTTAAGAGGAATAGAAATATAAAGGATCTTTTAGTCCACACAGACCCTATACTAAGCTATACGGAGAAAACCACAATACAGATACAAAACAGTGGTAGTGTACGTAAATATTTATAATGGATGCCGAGCGTGTGTGTATAGTGGATGCAGTGTGTAGGAAAGTGACGGTACAGGAGAGCAGATTGTAGGAAGGTGACAGTATAGGGGGGCAATGTGTAGGAAAGTGACGGTACAGGAGAGCAGATTGTAGGAAGGTGACAGTATAGGGGGGCAATGTGTAGGAAGTTGACACTGTGGGGGGGAGGGCAGGGTGTAGGAAGGTGACAGTGTGAGAAGCATGGTGTGTGGTAGACAGTGTGTAGGTAGGTGACAGTGGGGAGGGGGGGGGTGCAGGAAGGTGAAAGTGTTGGGGGGCAATGTGTATGAAGGTGCCAGAGTCAGGGTGACAGGTACACCTGGGAGGAGCAGTGTGTAGCAAGGTGACAGTGTGTGGCGGCAGTGTGCAGGAAGGTAACTGTGTGGGGTGGGCAGTGTGTATGAATGTGACAGTGTGGGGGGTAGGGTGTGGGGATGACAGTGTGGGGGGCAGTGTGTCAGAAGGTGACAGTATAGGGCAGTAGTGTGTAGGAAGGGAGCAGTGTGGGGGCCACTGTGTAGGAAGGTAACAGTGTGGGAGGCAGTTGGGTGACAGTATATGGGGTCAGTGTGTAGGAAGGTGGCAGTGTGGTGGGGCTATGTGTAAGAAGGTGACAGTGTTGGGGGCAGGATGTGGGGGTGACAGGGTGGGTGTTAGTGTGTAGGAAGGTAATAGTGTGGGGCAGGGTGTGGGGTGACAACATAGAAGGGCAGTGTGTAGGAAGGTGACAGTGTTGGGGCATGGTGTGGAGGGCAGGGATTGGGGGTGATTATGTGGTGGGCAGGGTTTGGGGTAACAGTGTTGAGGGGCATGGTGTAGAAAAGTGACAGTGTGGAGAGCAGGGTTTGGGGGTGATTGTGTGATGGACAGGGTTTTGGGGTGACAGTGTGGGGGGCAGGGTGTAGAGGGAGCCGGGTGTAGGAAGGTGACAGGAGGGTGTGGGGGTGACAGTTTAATGAATCTGGCTTATCCCACCCACCCTGCCTCTTACCTTAGGGTCAGGAAGGAGGGAAATTATATTTCCCTGGTGGTCCGGTGGCACAGCAGCTTGTATTCTGAAGAGGAGCCCAAGAGTCTCTATGTTGGACTTAGATCAGCAGTGAGTTGGACTCAACTTGCGTGAGTGTTGCGCATGGTTGCCATGGCAACGGTCCGGCATGCATTGCTTGCGGCACGGAGCTTTGCCATAGCAACCCACGGCAACGCAAGAGGAGCTGCTGCTGATCTACGTTCAACATGGAGACTGATGGGAGCCGCAAATAGGTGGCCCAGGTCCCTTTCATCAGACGCAGAGGAGGCAAAATGTCACCCCTGTCAAAGTGCACCCCCTACTAAATGGCACCCAGGACGGACCTCCGCCCCCCCCCCCCCCTTTAGTACGCCACTGGTGTATGTATATGTGTATGTGTGTCAGTATGTGTGTGTATGTGTATCTGTGTAGATATGGGTGTGTATCCTTGAGTGTGTTAGTGTGTATGTGTATCTGTGTCAGTATGTGTGTGTCAGTATGAGTGTCCCCACTCCCACGAGGAAATATTGCAGTGTCAACGCTCTCCCTTGCTGGTCCATGCAGGGTCGGTGCTATCTGAGTGCTGGCCCTGGCCCTGCTGTGTGCCTTCTGGGTAAAGGTGAGAAGGGAGGGGGGATGTAAAGTATATCTATTTAACTAACAAATAAAATAGATACATACATATATATTTACGAGTTTATTTATTAATATTACATTAATTTATATATATATTTGCCGTCATCTGCTCCCCACACACACACAAACAATTCTGTCAAAACATAGTCACACACTGCACACCTCACACACACACACACACACAATGCACCCCTTACACACACACACTGCACCCCTCACACACACATACTCCACCCCTCACACACAAACATTGCACCCCTTATTTACCCTCACTGCACCCCTCACACACACTGCCCCCACATACACACTGCACCCTGCCCACAGGCAATTTTCAACTTGCACCTTCCCCACAGGCAATTTTTCCTCGGACTGTGACAGCTCAATCCGAGAGAGAGAGGTGCTGTGGGCTGGAGGGAGGTGCTGGGGGCTGCATTTAGGCTTCCAGGGAGCCATAGGGAGCACTGTGAGGCTCCCTTCCGAATCCCCAGCAATTGGTGCCTCTATGCTCTGCCTCTGCATTCAGGCCCCACCTCCCGCACACAGGTCCTACCCCTCAAAGCCCCGCCCCCACACTCATGCTGCTGACCTCGCCAGAAGCAGGAGTCAACACATGGAGACTTCACATCTCAGTGCTCCCAGTCTCCCATAGCCTTCTGTAAAACGTAGGCATCAGCCCATGACAGTGATTGTGTGTATGAACTTATCTGTAGGTTATCATATGTGTGTATCAGTGAGTTTATAGTGAGCATGTGTGTGTCAGTGAGCTTTTCTGTACTTGTGCATGTGTGTGTGTGTCAGTGAGCTTGTCTGTAGTGAACGTGTGTGTGTTAGTGAGTTTGTAGTGAGCATGTGTGTGTCAGCGAACTTGTCTGTATGTCAATGAGTTTGTCTGTAGAGAGTTTGTCTGTAGTGAACGTGTGTGTGTTAGTGAGTTTGTAGTGAGCATGTGTGTGTCAGCGAACTTTGTGTATGTCGATGAGTTTGTCTGTAGAGAGCCGTTGTGTGTGTCAGTGAGCTTGCCTGTAGTGAACGTGTGTGTGTGTGTGTGTCAGTGAGCTTTTCTGTAGTGAGCATGTGTGTGTCAGTGAATTTGTCTGTAGAGAGCATGTGTCTGTGAGCGTGTCTGTAGTGAGTTTGTGTGTGTTAGTGAGTTTGTAGTGAGCATGTGTGTGTCAGCGAACTTGTCTGTAGTGAGTGTGTGTGTGTGTGTCAGTGAGTTTGTCTGTAGTGAGCATGTGTAAGTAAGCTTTTCTGTAGTTAGCATGTGTGTGTGGCAGTGAGTTTATAGTGAGCATGTGTGTGTCAGTGAGCTTTTCTGTACTTGTGCATGTGTGTGTGTCAGTGAGCTTGTCTGTAGTGAACGTGTGTGTGTTAGTGAGTTTGTAGTGAGCATGTGTGTGTCAGCAAACTTGTCTGTAGTGAGTGTGTGTGTGTGTGTGTCAGTGAGTTTGTCTGCAGTGAGCATGTGTAAGTAAGCTTTTCTGTAGTGAGCATGTGTGTGTGCCAGTGAGTTTGTAGTGAGCATGTGTGTGTCAGTGAGCTCGTCTGTAGTGAGTTTGTGTATATGTGTCACTGAGCTTGTGTGTGTGTCAGTGAGTTTGTTTGTTGTAAGTTTGAATGTATGTCAGGGAGTTTGCCTATAGTGAGCATGTGTGTGTCAGTGAGTTTTTCTGTAGGGAGCATGTGTGTGTCAGTGAGCTTGTCTGTAGTGAGCATGAGTATGTGTGTCATTGAGCTTGTGTGTGTGTCAGTGAGCTTGACTGTAGTGAGTTTGTGTATGTCGATGAGTTTGTCTGTAGAGAGCCGTTGTGTGTGTCAGTAAACTTGCCTGTAGTGAACGTGTGTGTGTGTGTCAGTGAGCTTTTCTGTAGTGAGCATGTGTGTGTCAGTGAATTTGTCTGTAGAGAGCATGTGTCTGTGAGCTTGTCTGTAGTGAGTTTGTGTGTGTCAGTGAGTTTGTCTGTAATGACCATGTGTGTCAGTAAGCTTTTCTGCAGTAAGCATGTGTGTGTTTGAGCTTTTCTGTAGGGAGCATGTGTGTGTCAGTGAGCTTATGTGTAAGTGAGCTTGTGTGTGTCAGATAGCTTTTCTGCAGTAAGAATGTGTGTGTCAGTTAGCATGTCTGTAGTGGGCATGTGTTTACATGTCAATGAGCTTGTGTGTGCCTGTGAACTTTTCTGTAGTGAGCATGTCAGTGGCGTACATAATGGGGGTCACAGAACCCCTTCGACGGGGTACATGCCGCCATCTTTTGCGACCCTGGCCCTGGCCCATCTGACACCCATCAACCTGAGCCACCACTGGACCTCAGGGAAAGTCACCCTCCTGCACCTAGAAGGTAGGAAACAGGAGGGTGACTAAAATATTTTGTTTGTGTTTGTTTGTATGTGTCTGTGTGTATGTGCCTTTGTATGTAAGTGTGTCTTATGTATGTGTCTTTGCATGTATGTATGTATGTGTGTCTGTCTGTATGTATGTGTCTGTCTGTCTGTGTGTATGTATCTATTTATGTATGTATGTGTGCCTCTCTTTTGTATGTATGTGTCTTTGTATGTGTGTGTGTGCCTGTCTGTTTGTATGTGTGTGTTGTGTGTGTGTGTGTGTGTGTGTGTGTCTGTCTGTCCGTCTGTAGTATGTGTCTGTGTGTATGTGGGTATGTGTGCCTGTCTGTCCGTCTGTAGTATGTGTTTGTATGTATGTGTCTTTGTATGTGTGTGTGCCTGTGTGTGTGTCGGTCTGTATGTATGTGTCTGTCTGTGTATGTATTGATGTATGTGTGTATGTGTGCCTGTCTGTTTGTATGTATGTATGTTTGTATGTATCTGTCTGTCTATATGTGTCTATGTGTGTGTGTATGTATGTATGTGTGTCTGTTTATATGTGTGTGTGCGTGTGTCTTTTGGGGGTGTGGGGGGAAGAGAGAGGGAGGGGAAGGGGGGCCACGGATCAGTTTCGCACCGGGGCCCCATGGATTGTGTGTACGCCATTGGAACATGTGTGTGTCAGTGAGTTTTTCTGTGGTGAGCACGTGTGTCTGCAAGCTTTTCTGTGGTGAGCATGTGTGTGTATCACTGAGTTTGTAGTGATCATGTGTGTATCATTGAGCTTATCTGTAGTGAACTTTGTCTGTAGTGAGCATGTGTATCAGTGAGCTTGTCTGTAGTAAGCATGTGTGTCAGTGAGCTTGTTTGTAGTGATCATGTGTGTATCAGTGAGCTTTTCTGTAGTGAACTTTGTCTGTAGTGAGCATGTGTCTCAGTGAGCTTGTCTGTCGTGAGCTTGTGTGTGTGTTAGTGAGCTTGCCTGTAGTGAGCGTGTGTTTGTATACTAATCAGTTTGTCTGTAGTATCCTTGTGTGAGTGTCAGACACTAAGTTTGTGTGTGTGTACCAGTAAGCTTGTCTGTGTGTGTCATTGAGATTGTCTGTCAGTGAGCCTATTTGTGTGTATCAGTGTGCTTGTGTTTTTATGTCAATGATCTTATGTGTATCAAGGAGCACGTGTGCTTGTGTCAGTGAGATATATATATATTTACACACATATATACACACACACTACATGGCACAATGATGTATGGGGCTGGAATACATTTTTTTACAGGGCTGCTTTGTATCCCCACTCCAGCCCTGCAAAAGCGGGCCGAGCATGGATGTCATTACAATTATGCCACCCTCTGGAAAGATTCCTGCAGATGCCCATGCCCATAGTGACTCTACACATCCAATTGTACTCTAACTGTATTACACTAAATATGTTTTATCATTTTTACAGCTCTATATTGCTGTTTTAACCCTTAGGGATAAGTGTTTCATTTTATCAGCGCTCCACAATTACAACTAGTAGTGAAATATATATTTTTAATTGTATAAGGGTTGAAAGTTCCTTCATTTCTGTGATAGCTGCTATTATATATTTGCACTTAATTATATTATATGCACCCTTAAGCACAGAGCACATTGTTTTTTTGGTATCTAATAGAAGAAGGTTGCTTGGTTTGATGAATCATATTTTCTTGTAGATCAGGTGGATAACCTGGTGTGTGTAAGTAATTTACCTGAGGAAGAGATGGCCACAGTATGCACTATGGGAAGAAGGCAGGCCCGTGGAGGCAGTGATATGCTCTGGGCTTGTGGCATTCATGTTACTGTCACTTTGACATGAACCACCTATCTAGAGATTGTTACAGACCATGTACACCTGTTTATGGCAATGCTGTTCCCTGGTGGCAGCAGGATTCTGCATCATGCCAGTCTACAACAATTGTTCAGGATTGGTTTGAGGACCATGACAAAGAGTTCAAGGTCTTGACTTGGCCTCCAATTCCCCAGATCTCAATTTGATTGCACATCGGTGGGATATCCTGGAACAACAAATCCGATCTATGGAGGCCACACCTCACAACTTGCAGGACATTAAGGCTCTGCTGCTAATGTCTTGGTGCTAGATACCACATGACATGTTCAGAGATCTTGTGGAGTTCATGCCTCAAAGCATCAGAGCTGTTTTGGAAGCACAAGGTACATGATATTAGGCAGGTGGTTTTAATGTTGTGATTGATGAGTATATATTATATATACTATTAATATTACACATACACACCACACCGTCATACACAATCACAGTCAGTCAACTACACACACAATCACATTCATACAACCCACACACTCACACAGCACTCTCACACTCTGTCAATGCCACAAATACATTTCACGCTAAGCCAACCCCTGCACAAGCATACACAGCAGACACACATGCCAGCACACACACACACATACACACATGTCAATCAGGTGCATTGCTTAGATTGGAGAATTGAGGTAGGCTTTTCTTTAAATCTTGCAATGGGGGACCCAGCAGTTCCTAGTTACGCCCCTGCTCTTTAATGACCCATGATCAATTGACATATAGTAGTTGTAGTAAAGAATGACAAGAACTATAAGCCATAGCCAGCATCCAGAGGATCAAGGTAAAAACATTATCTGAGTCACAGATGAAGTGCCAATAAGCGCAAAATATGTTAGATGGTGTTACCCTGCTGCTTCCCACTGCTGTTCTACAGTCTGTGTCTTTTTTGTAATAAAGAAGTAAAGGTATTTATATTTTAGTATTTGAGGATTGTGGCTGTTTTTTGCCATTCCTTGTCCTGGATCCAATCAGCAAGCTATATTGGATCAAGGTAAAAGCACCAAGTCCTGAGGTGAGATGCTTTCTCGGCCAAGGTCTCCTTGTAATTATGGACAATGTTTGGGACAAAGGGCTATTTTTAAAGTGTTAATTGTCAGGTATTCAAAGTGTACTCAAAGTTAATCTTATGTTTTATAAAAAAAATATCTGAAAACATAAATCAGAAGAGAATTTCTCCAATTCTGCTAATTTAGAAAAACATTATTACATTTAAAGGAAACGTGGTATAATCCTTCCATAATATCAATGATATTGGTAAATCAGAAAATTCAGTCCTTGGCTCAAAAAAAAAAAAAAAGATATCTTCTGTTGTGCCTCATCTTGGTTATATATGTTTTATGCATTAAACTAAGTGACCTGCTACATATTGGGTTCTTCCTTTGAAGAGACAGCACTCATTTTTTTTAGGCCTGTTAAAATCCACAAAGCGGAAGAAATAAGCACCAGCGTTATCCAGCTCGTGCCACAGGCTGGAGTCAGTCTGCATGCCTGATAAGGTGCAGTTAATGAAGGTTGTCGCACGTTAAAAAATCTAATCATGAGGTATACACAGAGGCAATATATATATGAAACGAATGTTGTAGACTGTAAATGAAACATGTAGTTAAACCCTTTGTCCCTCTAGAGGTTAAAACTGAGAGAAAAAAAGTTGTTGTTTCTAGGCTTCTATTTTTACAATGATGTATTTTTTCTTGTCTGTATGTGAAAAAAGTAGAGAATGGATATATATTTGCAAATTTTTACTGTCATTGGAAAAAAAGAGCAAAACTCCCATACAAAAACAGGACCCGTTACCCATACTCAGCTATCACAGTAATCTCTCTGACAAACGGTGTGTGCCTGTGTGTTTGGAAGTAGTTACAGACAAATTGCTGCGTTTTAGTGTAATGAGTCTGTATCTGAGAGCTGCGGCTCAGCACTGTTCTCTGGCCCGTGTTTAGACAGGCACGCTGGGGCGTTTTATACAGCATAGGCTACATTTCCATGCATCGTTTTAATCGCGCTGATCGGATCAGTTCACACGCAACAATTTGAGACAGAAAATCAACAAACTGGCAAGATGTATGTCACAGAAAGCAGCCCAAAAAAGTTTACAAGATATTAGTATTGTGATTTTATATGAATATTGTGAGCTGTAGCACAGCTAAATGGAAATATACAAAGTCACACAGGTAGATAGACAGACAGACTGACAGGCATAGATAGGTAGGTAGATAGATAGATAGATAGATAGAGAGATAGATAGGTAGATAGATAGATAGATAGATAGATTGCTTTGTTTCCCATTAAACAGTCTTCACATAATTCACATAATTTGGGATTGGAGAGGTAGTACAAGCTGGCATTACACAGTAGCACTCTGTAATAACAAGAGTGTCTCAGAATGGAACACAGCGTCTTGTGACTGGAAGAAGGATTTTTGTAGATTAGGGGGATGTACATAAATCAGCTTTGTGAGGAGATCACAGCTACCCTCAAATGCACAATGGCAGCTGCAGGCTAGCAGCCTCTGACGTGGGCCCCACTGAGCTTTTAATCTGTTTGCTCATACAAATTCCAGGCCAACCTCAGCTCTAACCCTCTCCCTATTGTGCAAACCAGAGTCTTAAGTTTATTACATGTAAATACTCTCTGTGGAAGTGGAACAATCGATCGCAAACCAAGCAGCTCCATGAAATGCATAGTTAGCAGAGCGTTAGGTACAGCGAATTATGAAGTGGAGTTTGCATACAGGTGGCAGTCTGCAATATCTTGTTCAGAATGATTCTGCACACAGAGCATCCCATTTCTATCCTGTAATCCAAATCTTTCACAGTTTGCAGTAGCAGCAAATCACTGTTTGCACTAAGTTCTATCTATTATTGTTATCATTGGCACTTATTGTACTATGTGCAATCGCAATGTACATACAGCAGTAACAGAGATGTATTAAAGGGTGAAGTTGAAAAAATTGAATATTTTTCTAAATTACTTGGTTAACATATATCCTGTGATTAACACCTTGGTCCGAGGCCTTTTGAGTCACATTTTCTGCTTTTCAACATTCTTATAGGGCAACAAACAATATCAGTTTTTCCAACACACAGGTGTGGATTTATTTAACAATGGAACTTTTTCCACAGAGCTGTACAATGGGTAGAGGAATCACTTAGACAAAACAAATCGAATTTGAATAAAAAGAGATGAGTACCCTGCTCAAGTGAGTTTAGTTTTTTTTACAGTGTTCAAGAAAGTAAAATCAATCAATCATAAGCATACAGTCTAGGTACCAATGAATCCATTTCTGAAGTGGAAATCAATCAATAAATTGATTATTTTGTGTATCTGCCCCTGGCCAAATTAAAGAAACAATGCGTGCACGCTCCCTGAAGTAATTCACACGGGACACAAGTTCAGGTTAATGAAAAACTTGAGGAATGTTTATTAGAGGGGGTGGCATGCCCATTATAAAGCAAAATTACATCATAAGCATTGTCAGAGATAACATTGATTTATACATCAATAATTGGTTAGGGGTTAAGTGGTTGATTCATTGCTCGTCCTACCGGGTGTGATGTCACTGGCATCTTGCGGGTCTCCCCCAGATTCCAGCGCCATCTTGTTAGTGAGAGTGTTATTCGATGACTAAGGGAAACTCCCTGGCCCTAGCGGACATGTTAGGTAAATCAAGTAAATCATATTATGAAATTATAAATGCCGATTAAGAGCTATATAAAGTAAATAGACATTTTACTAACTAGAAAAATTAGAGTAATATTTCCTGTCCACAACAGTCCCTCCTTAAATTGGTTATTTACTAGGGAGACAACTACAACTGTCCCTAATATGTCCCTACTTGGCTGCAGCCCATCTGTCTTAACAAGCCTCGAACGCTTCACTCCGTGGGTATCCCGCAGTGGCTAACCCACTACTTCTCCCACGAGAGACTTCTGCCCGTAGAGACAGACGCTATCCCTATGCTGTCCCTAGAGGAATGCAGTTGTCTGTTTGAACTGATGAGACTGGAGGGGTGTGTGTGGTGTGTCACATTCTGTGTCATTGACGTCTTGGTGTAAGAACGTGGGAGTTGCATTATCAATGGTTTGCCCTACTGTCTTCTGTAAGTATTTCTGTATGCAAGGTAGTACACAGCAAGTCAGGAAGAGGAAAAGGATTGCCACGGTGAGGACCGCCATTCCAACCTGGAATGCCATCCATTCATCCATCCAAACCATCTATCCCATGTATTGGGGACCCCAGAATTATTTTGTAATTCGTCACAGAGACTGTCCAATTTCTCTATTGCCATAGTCACCTTCCCATTGAGTCCAGTATTGTCAGGGATAAAGGTGCAACATGTCATGGTGTCAGGGAGTATTTTACATACACCCCCTTTCTCTGCTAAAATCATATCTAGGGCCATCCTATTTTGAAATGTCATTTGGGAGGTAGCTTGCAACTGTTCCGCCCGGCCCTGTTTGGCATCTTTGGTATAATTAACAAACCGTTGTTGATTGTAGTAGATATAATTAATCCAATTGACGTTCTTATTAACAGTGATTAGTGGAAGCAGGGATTCAAACCCTGCTGCTACCTCATCTCTAGCTTTAAATTCGTTAGGCACCCCCCTTGGCACCTCAATGGCATCAATATAAACATGTGGGTCAAAACTCCCACGGAGGGGGATTTCTCTTTTAACTCGGAAATATGAGTGTGGGGAATCAAGTGGGCCTTGGTGATTATCTGAGATGATATGGATGGGCATTATGGCTTTGGTCAGGGTACATTCCCCTGGCCCGCTAGTTGGGATCTCAATTGCATATCACCACATAGCCAATAAATGTCTCCAACTGATTTGACGTGATTGACCAATAGCGTCATGGGCAGGTCATGATAGGTAGCACAATAGCCGGACGGGAACTTGCCCATAAATTTACCAGCATTTTTATGGATTGTGTAACAGGTGTAATTACCTGGGTATACTGTTACTCCATCAGGCGGTCTAACATTTTCTTGAGTGATGGGGTACACCTTTTTCCATGATTCACAAGTTGATGAGTTAGTGGTCGATTGTACATAAAGGCACAATTCAACATCCAGAGGTAGATTAAGGGGCACCGTACCCAAATAGGGTCTAGCCCCACCACATACATAACAATTAGTCGTGTTGTGTGAATTGGAATTATATCTCATCCATTCCAGCTATAGGTTAGTGTCTGAGAACCCAGTTTCTACTGCCATTGTGTCTTCAAAAGTGGGGTTAGCAATAGCAACCATGTCTTTCAAGGTCTTAATGTGAGGTTTCAGTGGATTAATAATCATGTGAGTAGTACCTACCCAGTCAGGTGATGTGAGCATGTCTTGTAAATAGAAGGTTCCCAATTGATTATGTGAACCACCTCCCTTCCAATACATACCCATTACGTATTCCCCAGCATCCCCTGGGCTGGGATGCTCTGTATTTAATGTGAGTTTCATCGGGGTTGACCCTGTAGGCTTACACAGTGTCATTCTATACAATAAGGACTTCCCATTTCTGTCAACTCTGTCTAGGGCACATTGAGGCTTATAGCCCCAGGGTCTACCGTTGTTCAACCCAGCTGCCTTCCAGGAACTACAGTGATGTACCCAGTGACCCCCTGTTACGCAGATATATGGGTCCTTTTTGTTGGGTATGTCCTTGTATATGGCAGAGTGTTGTGTCTGTGGAAAAGTACAAGTAACAATGTCACAATAGTCAAAAGTAAATGTAGCCACATGTGTGTTTGAAGAATTATACCAAAACGTGTAAACATGATTATCTTTAGTAATAGCAACTTGTTGGGCTTCTATCAGGCCTAGCAGCAAAAGTACACACAGGAAGCTCATGATTCAGCGGTGGTGGCTTCCTCTGGATCAGGTACTTTCTTACAATGTGAAGCGTGTATCCAGGAACTCTTTCCGGCCAACTTTATTGAGGTAGCCGTAGTCAGTAGTACTTGATAAGGAGCATCAAATCTTGGTTCAAGAGTATGTTTCCTGAGGAATTTCTTGACCATAATCCAGTCACCAGGAAGTAACTTGTTGGTGCCTTTGGATCTGGAATAGAAGAAAACACTTGGGCATGGATTTTAGTCAAGGCATTAGAGAGAGCAGTTACATAATCTACCATAGCATCTGACTGAATCTGAAACTGTTGGGGAAAATAACAGCCTTACCTAGGTGCTGTACCGAACAAAATCTCATAGGAAGACAGACTGAATTTCCCCCTCGGGGTATAGCGTACACTGAACAGTGCTTAGGGAAGACTCTTGGGCCAGGGCATGTTAGTTTCCTGGGACATCTTGAGCATTCTGGCTTTCAACATGCTATTCATGCGTTCTACCTTACCGCTACTCTGTGGATGGCAGGGTGTGTGAAAGGCAAGGGTCACCCCCGGTGCTGTCCAGACTTCCCTTGTTAGCAGGGCGGTGAAGGAAGTTCCTTGATCACTTTCAATTACTTCTGGAACTCCATACCGGCAAACAATTTCTGTAAGGAGGTGTTTTGCTGTGGTTTTCGCTGTAAGGTTAGTTACTGGGAAAGCTTCCAGCCAACCTGAAAACATGTCTACTATAACTAGTGCATACTCGTACCGACCACTCTTTGGCATCTGAATATGGTCAATCTGAATCCTCTGGAAGGGATACTGTGGCCTGGCCAGGTGGTTAGAAGCAGCCTTGATAACTTTCCCGGGGTTGCACTTGGCACAAATAGTGCAAGACCTACAATAGTTCCGTGTCAGGGTAGTTGTCAGGGTACCTGTTGTCTGTACCTCAGAGGAGGTGAGACACTTAGAATTCCGCCCTCTCAGAGGGGCTGACTCACTCATTCCTCGCAGTCCTCTCGGCCGTTTACACGCCGGACGCCTCTGATCCGCCTCCTTTTATGACGCGGCTCTAGTAGCCGACGTCATGACAACTATTCGTTCCGACCTGTCAATCAGTCCTGAGCACGAATCAGGACTCATCGGGGGCGTGATCATCTATTTAGAACCAGGGTATAAAATAAGGTTTTGTGTATTGGTTCATTGCCCTGTCGTGGTTCTAGCTAGTCTAGTCACTCAGCGCTCTTATTTCTATTTGTCTCTTTGGTTCTGACCCGGCTTGTATTATTTCTACCCTGCTTACCTCTATTACCTTTTGATCCGGCTTGCCTCTCGTTTACCTGCTCTCTCGTTCCCTCGACCTTGGCTTGTCTCTAGACCATTCTTTGCTTACTCCTTACGTTAGTCCGGCCATTCTAAGGTCCGGTATACGTAACTTCTCCTGTTTGTACTCTGCGTGTTGGATCCCTGTCCCGATCCTGACATTACGACAGGGCCAATGGATCCTGCAGGTACAAACACTCAGGTCGGTTCTCCTGACTCTGGATTTGAGGCCATGGATCATAGAATGGACCAAATGGCTATAGCGTTGCAAGCTTTACTATCTCGTTCTAGTAACCAATCAGAAGAGATGCGTACTGCATCCATCTCTCCTGTAAGTTCAGGCCTAGAGGTAGCCACAGTAGGTGCTTCATCCCGTATAACTCCCCCTGTACGTTATGGTGGCTCTCCGGATACGTGTCGAGGTTTTTTAAACCAGATAGGTATTCATTTCGAATTACAACCCCGCTCCTACCCTACAGATAGGGCGAAGGTTGGATTCATAATCACACTACTCATTGATAAAGCTTTGAGATGGGCTAATCCTTTGTGGGAGAATGATAATCCGTTAGTCTATAATTATAATGCCTTTGTCACTGCTTTTAGAAGGACTTTTGATCCGCCAGGTAGAAAGGTTAATGCTGCTAGACTACTGTTACGTCTTAGACAACATAACCGAACCCTTGTTGATTATGCCTTAGAGTTCAGATCCTTGGCAGCAGAAGTCAAGTGGAATGAACAGGCTTATATGGACGTATTTATAAACGGACTATCAGACGAAATTCTAGATGAGGTTGCCACAAGAGAGCTTCCTGAAAGTTTGGAGGATTTAATTTCTTTTATTTCTCGAATTGATGAACGTTTAAGACAAAGACAGAACACTCGAGATAGAACCCGTAGACCTTCCTTTAGACTAGCTCCCTCATTCCAAAGTCCTGAATCTACAACTTTAGTGCTTCCAGAACCTATGCAGATAGGCAATACTCGTCTCTCAGAAGAGGAGAGACAGTACAGGAGAAGGGAGGGGTTGTGCATGTATTGTGGAGCAAGAGGTCACCTACGCCTAAACTGTCCTAACCGCCCGGGAAACGCTCGCACCTAAGTTCCTCTAGAGGACAGGCCTTGGGTGTTTCTATCTTGTCCTCTATACATGACTATAAAGATCATAGGCTTCTACTACCTGTTTCTTTAGCTTGGGAGAAGGGAGTATTAAATACTATGGCGTTGATAGATTCCGGAGCTGCTGAAAGCTTTATTGACCAAGTCTTCGTCACTAAACACTCTATCCCATCCCAGCTAAGGGATACACCCTTGGCCGTTGAGGCCATAGATGGTAGACCATTATCTGAACCTGTTATTTCTCATGAGACCATAACCTGTTAACTTAACTGTTGGTATCTTACACGAGGAAGGTATATCTTTTATGCTTATTTCATCTCCTTCTGTTCCAATAGTCTTGGGGTATCCTTGGCTTAAGAAACATAACCCCATTATCGATTGGGAATTGGGTGAAATAGTCTCTTGGGGTCAAGGTTGTCAAAGCAGGTGCTTACAGAGGGTCTCACCGGTTTGCGTAGCTGACACACTGGTTAATTCTACCCAATCTACAGACTTACAAATACCACCCCTATACCTGGATTTAAAGGCAGTCTTTGACAAGAAGAATGCTGACACTCTACCTTCACACAGGTCCTTTGACTGCAAGATCAGACTCTTGCCCGGTACCATGCCTCCGAGGGGCACGGTATATCCTTTATCTACTAAGGAGAACCTAGTCTTAGAGGAGTATATTCGTGAGAACCTGGACAAGGGATTCATTAGGAGATCCTCCTCCCCTGCCGGGGCCGGGTTCTTTTTTGTGAATAAGAAGGATGGTACATTAAGGCCTTGTATTGATTATCGGGGATTGAATAAAATAACTATTAGAAATGCCTACCCGATTCCTTTGATTACTGAGCTCTTTGATCGTTTAAAAGGCTCCAAAATTTTCACCAAGTTAGATCTCAGAGGGGCGTATAACTTGGTGAGAATTCAACAGGGAGACGAATGGAAAACAGCTTTCAATACCGGTTACGGGCACTATGAGTACACGGTAATGCCTTTTGGTCTCTGTAATGCACCAGCAGTATTTCAGGACCTGATTAATGAAGTTCTTAGGGAATTTCAACATGATTGCGTTATTGTTTATCTGGATGATATACTTATACACTCTAGTGAGATTGAGATTCACCACAGACAAGTCAGAAGGGTATTGCGCAAACTTCTACAACATGGATTGTACTGCAAATTGGAGAAATGTAGTTTTGACCAGTCTCAGATAAACTTTCTTGGGTACGTTATTTCTGGGGACGGGTTTAAGATGGATCCGGTTAAACTCCAATCTATTTTAGATTGGCCATTGCCCAGGGGACTCAAGGCCATTCAGAGGTTTATTGGATTCTCCAATTATTATAGGCGCTTCATTAAAGGATACTCGTCTATTATTGCGCCTATTACCAATATGACTAGACAGGGGGCTGACACTAAGACTTGGTCTACTGAAGCTCTCGTTGCTTTCAAAACACTCAAGGATCTTTTTGCTTCAGCACCGATTTTAGTTCATCCTGATACGTCTTTGCCTTTTCTACTCGAGGTAGACGCCTCGGAGACAGGTATAGGTGCTATCTTGTCTCAAAGATTAGGTGTGGATAAACCGTTACATCCATGTGGTTTTTTTTCCAAGAAATTGTCTGGGCCTGAAAGCAGATATGACATTGGTGACAGGGAACTATTAGCGGTTATTATGGCTTTAAAGGAGTGGAGACATTTATTGGAAGGGACCTTGCACCCTGTTACTATTTTGACAGATCACAAGAACTTGTCCTATATTGGGGAAGCCAAGCGCTTGTCCGCCAGGCAAGCTCGTTGGTCCTTATTTCTCACTCATTTCAATTATGTGCTCACTTATAGACCTGGTTCTAAGAACTCTAAGGCCGATGCTTTGTCTCGCCAACATGAACCCTCTACTATATCTGATGCGGTTTTGTCCTCTGTAGTTCCCAAGTGCAATATTATCGCCAACACGAATCTCAGGATACACTCCCCGTTGCTTGCCGAGATCATGAAGGTACAGCATCTGGCTCCCAGACAGGCTCCCGGGGCACGGCACTTCGTTCCTCCTGAACTCCAACTGGAACTGTTGCAGTGCCTTCACAACAGCAAGGTGGCTGGGCATCCTGGCATACGCAAGACGTGTTCCTTGATTTCTAAAGATTTCTGGTGGCCTTCATTACGTAAGGATATTAAGGATTTCGTCGGGGCATGTGAGGTCTGTATGAAGACTAAGCAACCTCATACGCTTCCTTGTGGGCTCTTGCACCCCTTGGAAATTCCCGAGAGACCATGGTCCTGTTTGGCTATGGATTTCATTGTCGATTTGCCTATTTCTAAAAGACAGACTGTTATTCTCACGGTGGTTGACAGGTTTACTAAGATGGCTCATTTCGTGCCCTTACCTAAACTTCCGTCTTCTCCCGAATTGGCTGAGATATTCGCGAGAGAGATTTTTCGTTTACATGGTATACCCTCCGAAATTGTCTCTGATAGAGGTTCCCAATTTGTTTCCCGTTTTTGGAAATCCTTTTGTTCTCAATTGGGTATCAAATTGAATTTCTCTTCTGCATATCATCCCCAGTCTAACGGAGCTGCTGAATGCACCAACCAAAAGATTGAACAATATTTGCGTTGTTTTGTTTCCGAACACCAGGACGATTGGGTCGGTCTGATTCCTTGGGCGGAGTTTGCACACAACAATCTCGTTTGCGATTCGACTCGTTCTAGCCCCTTTTTCATGAATTATGGCTTTCATCCTCCTATTCTTCCCTCGGTTTCCCCTTCCCAAGGGGTACCGTCGGTTGATGTCCATGTTGCCAATTTGAGGAAGTTGTGGGATCAGACTCGACAAATTCTCCTTCATAATTCCACGTTGTTCAAACAACACGCAGACAAGCGTAGAAGGGCGGCCCCGGTTTTTGTTCCAGGGGATAGGGTATGGTTGAGTACCAGAAACATTCGCTTGAAGGTTCCCTCTAGGAAATTTGTGCCTTGTTACATTGGTCCTTACAAGGTTCTGACTCGAATTAATCCTGTTGCATATCGCTTGCCCTTCCACCTGGCTTGCGCATTCCTAACTCCTTTCATGTTTCCTTGTTGAAGCCTCTAGTTCTCGGGGGAGGTTACAATATCTTGTGGACTGGAAAGGATATGGTCCTGAGGAGAGGTCTTGGGTGGTCCAGGAGGAGGTGCATGCTCCTCGCCTCCGCAGGGCTTTTCATTCCCGGTTTCCGTCTCGTCCCGGTTCCTTCCGCACGGTGGGCGTTTCTGAGAGGGGGGGTACTGTCAGGGTACCTGTTGTCTCTACCTCAGAGGAGGTGAGACACTTAGAATTCCGCCCTCTCAGAGGGGCTGACTCACTCGTTCCTCGCAGTCCTCTCGGCCGTTTACACGCCGGACGCCTCTGATCCGCCTCCTTTTATGACGCGGCTCTAGTAGCCGACGTCATGACGACTATCCGTTCCGACCTGTCAATCAGTCCTGAGCACGAATCAGGACTCGTCGGGGGCGTGATCATCTATTTAGAACCAGGGTATAAAATAAGGTTTTGTGTATTGGTTCATTGCCCTGTCGTGGTTCTAGCTAGTCTAGTCACTCAGCGCTCTTATTTCTATTTGTCTCTTTGGTTCTGACCCGGCTTGTATTATTTCTACCCTGCTTACCTCTATTACCTTTTGATCCGGCTTACCTCTCGTTTACCTGCTCTCTCGTTCCCTCGACCTCGGCTTGTCTCTAGACCATTCTTTGCTTACTCCTTACGTTAGTCCGGCCATTCTAAGGTCCGGTATACGTAACTTCTCCTGTTTGTACTCTGCGTGTTGGATCCCTGTCCCGATCCTGACAGTAGTGAGGCCAGGTGCTTCAAAGTATTTGTCAATTAGAGAGTTCATCAGATGTTTAGACAGATGGGCTGGTCCGTGGGCCCACTGAATAACAGCTGGGTACTTATTCCTGGGTAGACAAAACTTGAGGTTGATGGTGCAGATATCATTATGAAGGGTTGCCCGTTTGTCCTTCCAGCTCTGTTTTTCTTGAGGGGTTGCTGCAGCTTGTTGTTCCCTCAAAAGGTTGAGATCCGTGGGTAAGGTTTGCATAGTATAAACGGGAGTTTCTTCGACAGCCACTCTTCTGTCCACTTTCCATCCTTGTCGTGCCGCTTCCTTGGCGGCCTGGTCAGCCAGATGGTTGCCCTGGGCTTCTTCTGAATTCAACCTGCTGTGGGCTTTCACCTTCAACACAGCCACCTCTTCAGGTAGTAACAGGGCGTCCATTAGTTCTTCAATAGCTGCTCTATGCTTCACAGGAGTACCGGTGGCTGTGAGGAAACCCCTGGTTTTCCAAATCAGACCAAAGTCATGTGCCACCCCTAAGGCATGTCTTTAATCTGTATATATATTGACGCATGTTCCTTCAGACAGCTTGCAGGCTACGGTGAGGGCGGTTAGTTCGGCCTCTTGTGCTGATTTTGACGGTGGGAGTGCAGCAGCTTCTGGACTTGACTTTCTGTAGTGACTGCATACCCAGTATGATATTGTCCTTGTTCATCAGCAAATCTAGAGCCATCCACAAATAGTGTGCAGTCTCGATTAGGCAAGGCAGTTTCATGCACGGTTGGTAAATGGGTGGTTTCCATCTTCATCTGTTCAAAGCAATCATGGGGGGCCTCTTGATCTTGCCCTGTGGGCGGGAGGTCTTCACATATTTTAGTATGATACCGGGGATAACCGACTGTATTGCAGTTAATGATCTTCTTGATAACTCCCGCTGATGCAAGTTGCTCTTGGGTTGCAGTACTCCAAGATTTGGCCAGTGGGCCTAGGTCTTCCCATGAAAGGTCAGGGGACTTGGTGAATGAAACATGAGGAACAGCCACATCCAAGTGATGGTAGAGATGTGATACTTCCATTGGTAGGTGAACCAACGAGACCATGTTGCCTTTGGAATCCCATATTAAATCTGTTAATGTGATGCGTATTTCCACCAGGTGGAATAACTCTTCTTCGTAGTATAAGTCAGGGCCTGGGGTGTCTTTGAACCACAGGGTACAGTGTAACAGGTTCTCGGGTTGCTCATCATGAGGAGCTGTGGGAGTAGATACTTGAAACTCCATCCGGACGTCAGGATTAATGTCTAAACTGTACCAGTAGTGTGGCACTCCCCCCTTGGGATGTGGCAGGAGAGCAGCCGGATTCAAGGTATAACATCTTTGGAGGTTTACATTATCAGGCAACAGATGACGAGATGACGTTGTGAGGAATGGTGCTTCGGTTGGACTTGTTGTAAGATGGCAGAAATGTCATGGGGAGCAAGGACAGTTAGAGGATGTCCTAGAACAAAGTCATTGGTTTTGTCCAACAATGCACTAGCAGCAAATACTGCAGGCAGGCAAGAAGGGCTTCCCCTGGGTACAGGGTCAAGCATGTAGGAGAAATAGCCAATTGGCCTCGTAGTCCATGTGTTTGAGTAAGCACCCCTGAAGCGTGTCCCATCTTTTCTGAATCAAACAGCTTGAACAGTAACTGGAAGTTGGGTAGCCCCAGTGCAGGTGCAGAGGAAATTGCCTTTTGCAGGGCTGAAAAACAGGCCATTGCATGAGGTGGTAGTGAGAATGGTTCGCTCTTCAGGACATCATAGAGTGGTTGCATAAGCTGAGAGGCCTCAGGAATCCAGGATCTGCAATAAGTAATCAGGTCCAAAAAGGCATGTAGGGTCTGATGTGTAGATGGGGGCGGCAAATTTAAGATAGCTTGAATTCTCTGTCTGGTGAGGTGACGGGTGCCATGGGAGAGACAGTGTCCCAAGAAGACCACAGAGGGCCGGCACCACTGTAATTTTGATTTAGAGGCTTTACAACCTTCTTCAGCCAGGTAACACAGAAGATCCTCGGAATCACGTTCAGCGGTTGAGAGGTCATCAGCGCAGAGAAGTAGATCATCAACATACTGGAGTAAGACCACGTCAGTATGGGATTTTTGCCAAGGTTCCAAAACAGTGGACATGGCCTTTGGAAACTGTGTGGGGGAATTCTGTGCCCCCTGAGGCATGACTGTCCATGTGTACTGCTGACGGTCATGTGTGAAGGCGAAGAGATGTTGACAGGACGGGTCCAGAGGTACACTAAAGAAGGCATTAGCAAGATCAACCACTGTGAAAAGCCTGGCAGTGGGTGGGACTTGGGACAGCAAGGTGTGTGGATTAGGGACAACAGCTGTGTCTCGGACAGTGACATCATTAACAGCACGAAGATCTTGGACCATACGGTATTGATCTGGTTGGCCCTTTTCAGTTTTCTTCTTAACAGGAAATAATGGGGTATTGCACTGTGATACACATTTGATGAGAGCTCCTTTTGCTAGAAGACTGTCAACTTGTTTGGAGATAGTGAGAGCCTGTGCATGTTTCAATGGGTACTGGGGTCTCCGTGGTGGGGCAGCGCCTGGTAGAAGGGTGACCACAACTGGTGGAACATGCAGCCGACCTATGTCATCGGGGCCTGTGGACTATAGTTTAGCAGGGATTCTGTCCAGAGCACTAGTGGCATCCGTGACCCTTGGTTCCTCTGTGGGGGATGTGAGGTGCACTAGCAGGGATAAGGAGCAGAGAACAGAAGTGTCTTTGCGTGATAGGGGTGTGAGTAGTTGTACTTGGCCATCTGCAGTGAATGTAATTGAGGCCTGGAGGCGGGACAAAACATCTGCACCCAAGAGATTAATGGGACATGTGGAGGAAACAACAAACCGTGAGAGTATAACAGAACCCACACGCAGGAGCTTAGTCAGTGGATTGTTGCGGGGAGTACCATCAACACCTACACAGGATACATCGGTGTCTGACAGGCAGGATGGGTCTGGCAGGTCTTGTTCTCTAAGAACACTGCGTGCTGCACCTGTATCAACCAAAAAGGTAGTAGGATGTCCCTCAATGGGTAAGACAACTGTAGCAAGAGGCCCCCCCCTATCCCCTGTAGACACTGCCATGACAGGGGTTTCAGACACAGGCTTGCCGGCTACCTATTGCAATAAGTCTAAATGAGCCTGGTTGGGACCAGTGTAGCGGCATGTGGAGGTGGTAGGAAGGCTTGTCTGGGGAGCTGGACGTACAGTACTGCCCTGTCTAGGTGCGGGGCGCTCTTCCTGAAAATCATCAGCATCATACCCATCAGCAGGAGCTGGAGGGTAAGCACGGGCATCTGGAGGGGGTGGAGGAGCTTGGGAATACTCAGGAGCAGGGACATACGGAACAGGTGGAGGTGGTGGCGGTTGAAAATACCCTGGAGGGAAATATCCAAAGGCAGCAGCAGAAGGATTGGAATACCGGGGAAGTAATGGCCTGTTCAACCTGGGATGGGGACACTCTCTGCGGAAGTGGCCAGTCTGGTGGCAATTATAACAGGTTCTGGCTGCGGTCAGAATGCGACCCTGAGTGGGGTTCGTAGATTGTTGTAAGGGGTAAACTTGGGGAGCAGTGGTTGGCCCCGTAACAGGGGCTGGGGCAGCGAGCATCAGAGGGTTATTCCTTCTCTGTATAGGCTGTGACACTGACTCTAAACCCTTAGCAACTAGCAAAAGAGTGTCCAGGGAAATTATCCTGTATTCAGGGCGAGAGAAGACTAAACCTTTACGTATGTTTTCCTTTAAACCAGCCACGAAGGCAGCTGACAACATCTGAGTATGTGCCTTGTTATAGACACTGAAACCAAGATCAGAGAAGGTTTGGGTGAGGCGTGAGTGATATTTCTCTACAGACTCAAGTTTATCCTGAACAATATTGTTTATACAGGTGACTTGATCGGCCGACTTATCTTGGGCCCAAGCACGGCGTTGTTCACAGAATGAAATACCTGACTGGAAATTCATGTCAGTGATGAGAGGTGCATCATTAAAACTCCTCGCCATAATTGGCCAGTAGGCATCACCAGCTTTAATTTCACACAAACTGTAAAGGTCCTGCCAAGCTGCGGAATATGTCTTACGTATTTGAGCCATCCTACGGTAGAAGGGCATGGGCTGTTTTTCAGGGTCAGGGAGGGAAGTGACCATGGTGGCAGCTTGTGAAGGATTGAATGTGACATACATAGGTGGAGCACCTTCGGTTGAGGGGGGCACCTGGAGGTGCACGCCGGAGGTGGCCTGTCTCTGTGAGGGTATGTTATCTCGAGGATGGAACAAGCTATGCCCATGTACGTTATCATCATCGGGTAAGTTTGGGAGGTCATGGTAAGAGGCAACATCAAGAGAAGCCGGAGCTTGCACAGCTGAAGGCCCTGGGGCAGGGAGACCAGTAACAATATTACGGGGAGTAACCATCTGTGATGTAGTAGGATGGAAGCCTGAGGCTGCCGGAGAAACACCCACGGCATGGGGTGGTTCCGAAGTGGCGGACTCGTCCGGGCCGACCACCATGAGTGGATAACTGGGATCTGCATCGGGAAAGTACGGAACAAGGGCCATAGAGGAGGCAGGGACAGGTTTGGCTAGGTGTGGGAACCGGGCAGACAGGGCAGAGGCGAGGACGGACAATAGGTCAGAAGGAACAGGGTTAGGTACGAGAGGAGTGAGGGTAGGAGGGGTAGGAGGGACAGGAGTAGTGGGACGGGTTAAGGTAGAAAGAGCAGAGAGGAGAGATGATGGGTCAGTGGGAGGAGAACTCAAAGGAGCGTCAGAGGGTGTTGTGGGAGGAACAGGAGTAGTGGGATGGGCTAAGGAGGAGAGGTCAGTGAGGAGAGATGATAGGTCAGAGGGAGGAGGACTAGAAGGAGTGTCAGAGGGTGTAGTGGGAGGAACGGGAGTAGTGGGACGGGCTAAGGAGGAGAGGGCAGTGAGGAGAGATGATAGGTCAGAGGGAGGAGGACTAGAAGGAGCATCAGAGGGTGTAGTGGGAGGAACGGGAGTAGTGGGACGGGTTAAGGAGGAGAGGGCAGTAAGGAGAGATGATAGGTCAGCGGGTGGAGGGCTGAGAGGAAGAGGATCGGAGATGGAAGATCGGAGATGGAGATGTCAAGGAGCGAAATGGGTGGAGTGGGATTAGAGGGATGTCCAAGGACAGCAGAGATAGCAGTGAGGAGTGACGACAGATCAGTAGGAGTAGGAGGAGTAACAGGAAGAGGAGGTGGAGGTGGAGTGGTGGGACGGGCCGAAGGAGGAGAGATGGCGGAGAGAAGTGACGAGACGTTAGTAAGGGGAGGAACAGGAGGGAGTAGTGAAGAAGGAGAGACATCAGAGGGTGGGACAGAAGGTGAAGGGACGGGATCGGGGACAGGGGAAGGAGGGACTGACGGGGGAACAATAGAAGTAGGCGGAGACAATGGGAGAGGTGGGGGACAGGGAGGTGGTGGGGATAAAGGGACATAGGAAGGGGCTGAGAGATGGGGTGATGACGGGACCGGGTCGGGGGCAGTGGGAAACTGGAAAGGCGGTTGGGGAGCAGGAGCATGGGGAAAGGAATGGAGTGGCACAGGGTAATAGTAAGCTCCATCAGCTCCGATTACAGGACAGAGAGGGGTGGGGACATGTCCTACATTACTGGGGGGTGGCGTCTGGGTGTTAACTGGGAAAGCTGGGCGGGAATCATTCAGCACACTCTGGGCGCCATCATAGGGCGGTGGCCGTGGGGTAGTAAGGGGTACATCATCATTACATACATTTCGGTGGTATACGTAAATCGTCTGACCCTCGAACTCTAGCTCTTCCTCTGTCCAACCCTCCCGTTTGAGTCCTCTAGCGACCCGATACCAGGCTTCTACAGCTTTTGTCAGTCCGTTATCCAGCAACAACCCCTCCTTATCGACAAGCAACTTCCTCCAAAATTCAGGCTGTAATCTACCGCTAGGTGACATTTGGAAACCACAAACTTTAGCTATCTTCTTTATTTTCAACATTGCTTCCTCTCCTGCCCTCTCTTTCACGATATCACAAGCCAAAAATCCCTTAGCGACCTGCTAACATGTTCCTGACCCATTTTTATCAAACAGAGAGCGTCACGTGACAGTGACAGTGGGAGGGAGAAGAAGAAGGAGGAAAGTCTACAGTGCTCGACTCCCACGAGGACCTGAGTCCTGTGCGTCTTCCCTAAACTTAGACTAGTCACAGGGGTCCGCCCACCCGAGATGGTGGCCATGGACCAGAGCGGGCGAGCGTGGGTGACTAACACAGCTCTGGGCAGCAAACGCAGGAGAGATAGAGTACAAAGGAAAAGATAAACGTGGCGAGGCTAAGCAAAAGACATTTGCAAAAATCACACACGTAGAGATGAGTATAAACTCCGGAATCCAGGACAAACCACACAACACACACACACACACACACCAAGGGTACCCACACTGTAGCAACAATTAAACAGTATCCACAAAATAGCAGAGAGCAATATGGCCATGTACATATTAAAACAGTGAACATCAAACAGTAAAACACAGTAATTACAACAATAACAGTCCCAGTCTCTCTCTCTCTAGACTGTAATCCAACCCTTTACCAGGTCAACTGTAATAACCCCACCCTACATCAGGTGGCCCCAGCCCCTCACCGGCTGCCCGTAATTACCCAACCCTCTTTACCCGGGTGGTCCACAGCCCCTCTCCGGCTGTCAATAATAACCCAACCCTCTTGCTCAGGTGGTTCCTAGTCCTTCACCGGCTATCAAGAATAACCCAACCCTCTTGCTCAGGTGGTCCCCAGCCCCTTACCGTCTGTAGCGTCCTCTGCTCGCTAGGCAGTCAAGCTAAAATTATTAAAAAGATAAAACACATACACCGGCCGTCACACACGCATACAAGCACTCAGGAGGCAGATAGACAATCGACAGGTTCGTTTAAAGAGGCACCGGATAAGAATGTACCCGTCTTGTAGCCTTCTGGAAGCCTTCTGGAGACAGACCGACACAAAACAGGAGAATACAGGCAACGGCTGTATTTTGCAGGTGATCAGGCTCTGATTGTCCCACTTTCCGGAGGTCCGCTCCGGTCCGTTGGTTTCCGGCCCTCCGAACCGGCAAATCCGGGGCCCCACGTTGGGCGCCAAATTAAGTGGAAATCAATCAATAAATTGATTATTTTGTGTATCTGCCCCTGGCCAAATTAAAGAAACAGTGCGTGCATGCTTCCTGAAGTAATTCACACGGGAAACAAGTTTCAGGTTAATGAAAAACTTGAGGAATGTTTATTAGAGGGGGTGGCATGCCCCTTATAAAGCAAAATTACTTCATAAGCATTGTCAGAGATAACATTGATTTATACATCAATAATTGGTTAGGGGTTAAGTGGTTGATTCATTGCTCGTCCTCAGGGCCGGCGCCACCTGTAAGGCGACCTAGGCAGCCGCCTAGGGCGCAACTTACCAGGGGGCGCCGGATCCCTGTCCCCGCTGCGCCTCCTCATGCTGCGCCGCCTGAGCGCTTTAACAAGCCTCAGGCGGCGCAGCACTGCTGCATGGAGGGCGGCCGGGTTTGAGTGACCGGCAGGAGGGAAGCGCAGAGCGCTCCCCCCTGCCGGTCTCTCCATGTAGCGTGGCCGGGCGGCGCGGAACGCGGGACAGGAACCTTTGTTTCCTGTACCCGGCCGCCGGTGGAATGACAGGAAGTGCTCACTGAGTGAGCACTTCCTGTCATTCCGCCGGCGGCCGGGTTCAGGAAACAGAGGCCACGCTACATGGGCAGGAGGGGAGGGTAAGGAACACTAGGGGAGGGAGGGGGTGTGTGTAAGGACCACTAGGGGAGGGAGGGTGTGTAAGGACCACTAGGGGAGGGAGGGGGGGGTATAAGGACCACTAGTGGAGGGAGGGCGGGTATAAGGACCACTATGGGAGGTTGGGGGGGATAAGGACCACTAGGGGAGGGAGGGGGGAATAAGAACCACTAGGGGAGGGAGGGGGGATAAGGACCACTAGGGGAGGGGGAGAAGGACCACTAGGGGAGGGAGGGGGGATAAGGACCACTAGGGGAGGGAGGGAGGGGGGATAAGGACCACTATGGGAGGTTGGGGAGGGATAAGGACCACTAGGGGAGGGAGGGGGGATAAGGACCACTAGGGGAGGGAGGGGGGATAAGGACCACTAGGGGAGAGGGAAAAGGACCACTAGGGGAGGGAGGGGGGATAAGGACCACTAGGGGAGGGAGGGGTATAAGGACCACGAGGGGGGGAGGGTATAAGGACCACTAGGGGAGGGGGGGAGGGTATAAGGACCACTAGGGGAGGGAGGGGGGTATAAGGACCACTAGGGGAGGGAGGGGGGTATAAGAACCGCTAGGGGAGGAAGGGGTATAAGGACCACGAGGGGGGGAGGGTATAAGGACCACTAGGGGAGGGAGGGGGGTATAAGGACCACTAGGGGAGGGAGGGGGGTATAAGGACCACTAGGGGAGGGAGGGGGGGGTGTAAGGACCACTAGGGGAGGGAGGGTGTGTAAGGACCACTAGGGGAGGGAGGGGGGTATAAGGACCACGAGGGGGGAGGGTATAAGGACCACTAGGGGAGGGAGGGGGGTATAAGGACCACTAGGGGAGGGAGGGAGGGGGGATAAGGACCACTAGGGGAGGGAGGGAGGGGGGATAAGGACCACTAGGGGAGGGAGGGAGGGAGGGGGGATAAGGACCACTAGGGGAGGGAGGGGGGAGTAAGGACCACTAGGGGAGGGGAGGGGGAGTAAGGACCACTAGGGGAGGGGAAGGTAAGGACCAGTAGGGGTGAGGAGGGGGGAGCAAGGACCACTAGGGGAGGGAAGGGTAAGGACCACTAGGGGAGGGAAGGGTAAGGACCACTAGGGGTTGGGAGGGGGAAGTAAGGACCACTAGGGGAGGGGAGGGTAAGGACCACTAGGGGAGGGGAGGGTAAGGACCACTAGGGGAGGGGTGAGTCAGGACCACTGGGGGAGGGGGGTGAAGGAACACAGGGGGAACGGGGGTGGGGAGGTCCACTAGGGGTTTGGGAGAGGGAGGACCACTAAGGGGGGGAAGGACCACCAAAGGGGGGTAAGGAGGGAGGACTACTAAGGAGAGGGGAGGAGGGTAAGGACCACTAAGGGGGGGGGAGATTACCACTAAGGGGGTGGGGGAGTAGGGGAAGGTCTACTAAGGGGTTTGGGATAGGGAGGACCACTAAGGGGGGGAGGGGGAGTGAGAAGACCACCAAGGGGGGACTGCAGAGGGACGAGCACTAAGGGGGGCCAAGGGAGAGCACTAAGTGACAGAAGGGGAGAACACGGAGGGACAGAAGGGAAGGGGAAATCAATAATTGGAGAGCACTATGAATTTTTTTTAAAAAAATAAAGAGCTGTTTCCCTCTCAGTCCCTATCCTACCCCACAAACCCTCTCTTTTACACTACACACATACACAATGCAACTCCCCCCACACACACAGAAACATACAATGCATTCCTACTCACACAGACACACCCGAAACACACAATGCATCCCTTATGTTCTCTTACATAATTAATGCACCCCTTACAGACACACACTGCATTCAATTACATACACAGAAACAAACCTTGCACCCCTTACACACACACACACACACACAGAGAAACATACAATGCATTCCTTACACGCAAACACACACTACATCCCCTATAAACACACTACATCCCTTACACAAATTGCACACATAAAACATCCCCAACTCATGGATGGGCTATGTAGGTGGATTTATGGGTGGGCATTGTAGGCGTATGCCCCCTGGGGGCCCAGACCTTGAGCTGTGTAAGGGGCCCTAACAAATGGAGCTGCTTCCTGTTCGTTAATTGTTGAGAGCACTGTTAAAAACGTCTCCAGAGAGCCTCTTCTACACCAGACCTGTGGAGCCAGACTGAGCACATCATCAGCCTCTTGTCCTCATCTGGTGGTAAGTAGGCAATCCAATATATTATTAGTGGCACTAATCTCCAATTTACCTCACATTAAATGGATACTATAGTCACCAGAAGCACTACAGCATAATGTATTGGTTCTGGTGTCTATAGCCTGTGCCTGTAGGCTTTTTAATGTAAACACACTGTCTTTTCAGATAAAAGACACTTTGTGAAGACTGGCGTTGGCCCATATGGCAGAGCATATGGGCGGGGCATTGTGATGTCACATGGTGGGCAGGACATATGGGGGGCGGCAAAAATCCTTGCACCGGCCCTGCTCGTCCTACCGGGTGTGATGTCACTGGCATCTTGCAGGTCTCTCCCAGATTCCAGCACCATCTTGTTAGTGACAGTGTTATTCGATGACTAAGGGAAACTCCCTGGCCCTAGTGGACATTTTAGGTAAATCAAGTAAATCATTTTATGAAATTATAAATGCTGATTAAGAACTATATAAAGTAAATAGACATTGTACTAACTAGAAAAAATAGAATAATATTTCATGTCCACAACAATCTCTAGCATACAGTTCTCTGAATGTGGCTTCAGGCTACATTTTCATAAGCTTCCACCTTAGCGAAAAATATCCTTCCGATCAGATCCGTCATACAAGCAGTAAAGGTCACCTGAACCTGTATGCAAACTCAGGGCTGCACATAGAATCCTGACACTGTCTTTCTCCTTTTTCTAGAATTTTTTAATTGCGGCAAATTTATGCCAAAAATTGCAACTTTTTTTGATTTCTAAATGGTATCACAGTTTCATGGGAGGAAAAAATGAAAAAAATGCTACAGAAATGCTATGAGAGCAGACATAAGGCTTAACTGCCAGTTTAATTAATCTTTTCAGTGCTGTCAGTGCCATACTGGCCTGAAAAATGACCCCTAAAAGTGCTGCCTCTTTCCTAGAATTTTATTTTTCTGTTGAGTCAATGAAAATAAAAACATAAGCTTTAGGGTGTCCCCCCACCATAGTTCCTAAATTCCATGAAAGAAAAAGAAACCAAGATATTAGGAACCAGGATATTAGTGGATCGTTTATTGATGCAAATCCGGCTTTATTAAATATAATCCAAAATGAAAAACATGACAGTAGGCAATAGAAATACATATGTGTTCTGCATCTCAAAAAGACACTTTCTCAACAATCTCTGTAAGACAGTAAATTGTCCCCCCTCCTCTTCTTGGTTAAGGGTATGATAACTTATATTTTTCTCTAACTTATGTATATGTTTTTCTATTGAATAGCGCTATGTTTTTAATGTCACTGACCTGAGGAAGTCTCGAAGATACCTCTTAATATTTATTTTGCTTTAGTTATGATGAATGTGTTAATGTGACTAGCATATGTCTCATCTTAATATGCATAATATTTGCATCTAAAAGGGAACTCTCAAACGGAATCCATATGTCTACCCTGGAGCTTGTTCACCTTATGCAGACGAATGATTCCACCGAACAGCACCTTTCTAAGTGTTATAAAGCCGAACCCATGCAAACATGGAAGTCCAGTCGTGTTCGGGAGTTTCAGTGTCCGAAAATATTCCATGAACTCGACGACCAAACACCGGTGCCTGTTTTCATGTGAACAAGATGGCCGCCACCTCGTGGTCGTCCATAGGAATTGTGGTCACCCAGACGAACACTTAGAATACTGCGGTGGAAATGTTACAGTGCCAGACCGCCTGGCGCCCTCCTAGTGCTCACTGAGGGCTCCAAGCACCCCATCAGACACCATAAGCACTGTAGACTCCACAAACCACCGCAGCTTGGTTGGGGTCTCATCGTCCCCCACCAACCCTGGACCCAAGACTAGGATACAGCTTCCAGTGGGTAGACCTTTCCTACTCCAGAGAGCGTAGCAGGAACAGCTCTTAGAAGAGATAGTGATTACCCTCAGGGGAGTATTGTGATATAGCAATCCCCAGAGTGTATGTAGTTCTCCAATCCCCCAAACATGAGCCAAGACTTCATGAAGGGATAAAGCATTCTGTTTAATGGAAGCCACAGCTGGCCTTTTATGCAAGTCCCCAAACAAGGTGTACACCCACATGGACCTTGTTGGGGACAAGGACACAGAGCTTACAAACCAATCAGAACAGTAATTACATTTACAACACTCCCACACACACAGCACACAATCCCTCCCCTCTGCTTGGGAGATAATTGGATCAGTATCTGTACTAATTCTAATCCAATTATCTCTAAGCACAGAAAAAAACACACTTTTTTTTAAAACACCCCAAAAGTATCTTAAAAATACATAAAACCCCACAAATGATAACCCTGATCTGGGTGACCAACATATCCAAAAATCACCCAGATCAGTTTTCAGGGGTTCAGGAATTTCCTGGAAGTCTTATTTTTGACCGACCTTGCACATGGACCCATGCCCAAAAGAGTTCCAGAGAATTAGTGCTAATGGTTGGTCTCTCTGTCTGGAGTACAAAAGTACATACTTCACATGAACAGAGCCTTTTAAAGTATTTTAGCCATGTCTATTGCAGTAGGTCCAGGCACTCCTTGGTTCAAGACAGGTACTTTATTAGGAACCACAACAGCAAATAATAAAGTACCTGTCTTGAACCAAGGAATGCCTGGACCTCTATTACTTTATTAATTTTTTGGAAATCTGGTGTTTGATTCCGGTTCAGCAAGCACCCGGGCTCAGATTTATGGGAGTGAGTGCAGTTCCACACACACTACTAAAGATCTATTGCAGGGGCCATAGTCACAGGGTAAGAGGCTGGCCAGCCGGCTCCTCCAAGAACCAGTGACGAGGTTCAGTTCGTCACAGTTACAAAGTATCAATTAGGCTTAACAAGCTCCAGGGTCGTCTCCAATTTATGCGGTTGTTCAGTAACCGAACCATATAATCCCAATTGCACAAACAGAATCTTTTTTTTTTTTTTTTTTAATTCTTTATTTTATTGTGCATGGCAAGAAAAATACAGTGGTGCAGGTAAAGCCACAACAGTAATCACTGCCTTATCTGTACACATATATGAACAATATCGTGGCAAGTCGGAGCATAGCACATTTTGTAATTTTATGTAATGTAGTTTCCTCGAGTTATGGATCAACTTGTCAGTTATGAGTGAATATTCATTAGGTACACAGTGTGATTGTCTGACTGACTATGGTATTAAATTTTAAAGTTACAAGCTTGTTAGAGTAGGTTTGAGTTTCCACCAGGCATAGCGCGCCATCGGCATCTTAATGCAAGAAATCAGCACCAAAGTGGCGTTAATCTTTAACATCAGCTTAAACATTAACATTAGCTTTAATATTAGCTTCAACATTAGCTTTAACTGTAGTTCTATCAGAGAGGGTGTGTGCGTGTCGATGTTTGCCACTACCGCAACACCATGTGGGGTTAGCTAAGGTGTATGTAAACTATGTGTGCCTTAATAATGTCATAGCCTCACAGGCCGGGGTCACTGCCGGCTCCGGCCATTACCCAGACAATGAAAAGTTAACTTTTCCCCATGCATGGGGATAGTCCCTGTCAGGGCCGCCATCAGAAATTGTGGGGCCCCTAACACAGCTCAAGGTCTGGGCCCCCTTGTGCCCACCTCCAAGCCCCGCCTCCAAATCCCGCCCACAGGAATACACACACACAGACACAAAACGACACAGACACACACACAGAAGGACAAAGACACACACACAGAAAGATACACACATACTAACAGACACAAATACTGAAACAGACATACACACAGACACATACACAGATACACGCACACACACACTGACGTACATACATACTCACATACTGACACACACACACATACAGACATACAGACATATTGACAAGCATACATACAAATAAACTGACATACAGACATACATACACATAAATACATACATACATACATAATGGCATACATAATGGCATACATACACATACATACTGATATACATACACACACACAGAGATATATACATACACAGATACATACAGACATACTGACATACACACAGACATATATATATACATACACACACACACAGACATAGAGACATATATACATACTGACAAACACACACACATACATACTGGCATACACAGACAGACATACATACTGACACACACACATACATACTGACACACACACATACATACTGACATACACACATACATATGCATACTGACACACACACAGACAGACATACATACTGACATACGGACAGACAGACATACATACTGACATACACAGACAGATATACATACTGACATACACAGACAGACATACATACTGACATACACAGACAGACATACATACTGACATACTGACACACACACAGACATACATACACAGACATACATACATACACAGACAGACATACATACTGACACACAGACACACAGACATACATACTGACATACACAGACAGACATACATACTGACATACTGACACACACACAGACATACATACACAGACATACATACATACACAGACAGACATACATACTGACACACAGACACACAGACATACATACTGACATACTGACACACAGACAGACATACATACTGACATACATACACACACAGACAGACATACTGACACACTGACAGACAGACATACTGACACACAGACAGACATACTGACATACACACACAGTTATACATATTTACATACTGACATACACACACACACACCTCATTTATCAGCCACCCTCCTCTTACCTTTAAGTTGCAGGAGGGTGGCTTGGGATGATGGGTGTGGCTGCCTCTGCACTCTGGTGTCCTCTCCTTCTGCTCTGCCTCTCCCCCCGCGCGGAGTAAGCTGGGAGGAAGTGACCGGCCGTCACTTCCTCCCAGCAGCCCTTGCGGTGTAGCCGCAATTTTTCTTTTAAAGGGGCCCGGTCGCGCAATTATCCGGCCGCAGCGCTGACCGGGCCCCTGAAGATATAGGGCCCATCGGGTGGCCCTAAATGCTTGGGTCACCTGATAGGCCCTGGTGCAGATGCACCTGCGGCAGTTTTGCCGCTCCACGTGGGGCCCGGGCGGCCGGGCCCCCCAGGGCCGCTGGGCCCGTGACAACCATTATGGTTGTCACCCCCTGATGGCGGCCCTGGTCCCTGTGCACTACCTAAGATGGCTACAGAGTCCCAAAGTCCCGCTGCTGGATGCATCATTTGAGGTCCGCTCCCATTATTTCTCCTGGTTGTTGGGTGAGTATGGGTACGGTACCTGTCATGCCTCCGTACCAGGGTGCGATCTGCCGCGTTGTGGAGTTGGGGCATAGTGGTGGTGTCACAGGGTGTCCTCCAGGTACAGGTCCTTGGTGCAGGCTTCCAGGTAGTTGGTGGGTCGTACTCGACTGGAGTGCGTCTTGCGCCTGTTTCCTGGGAGTGCCACAGCTGTGCAGGTATGCGTGAATATGCAGGCTTCTGTGGTGCTTGTGTGTCTTGGGGTCTCTACCAAGGGTGATTAGTGTGGAGGTCGAGAGCCTTCGTGGGATCCCCCACCGTGTCGGCTGGGTGAGTCTTACACACCACCTTGTTCTCTGGAACTGCCGCGCTGCCGTCGGCCATCTTAGTGTGGCCGCGTGGGAGCTGTCTGCCTTTGGTGCGCAGCTGCACAAGAGAGCTGTAGGCTGTAAAAGTGCAGGCCTGCCTGGTGGGGACCGGGATAACCCCCACCGGTCCCAAGGAGGGGGGTAACGGGACTTTAGGAGGCTCCAGCATGAGTCCAGGACCCTCTAGATTGGGAGAGCGGCCGTCCCTCTCGCTCCACGGGTCGACTAGGCCGCACCATCCCCTCCGGTTCTTTCTGCCTCAAACTCGGCCCCCAGCCGCTGCCACACGAGCCTGCCACGTCGTAGCTCCGGTATATATTCACTGGGAGGCGAAATGTGGCCAGAATCCATGCTAGAGTCGTGTCCAGGTGAGGAGCCCAAGCAAGGCACGTCTGATCGCCATGAGTGTCAGGCCCTGTCCCCCAAAACAGAATCTTTTTAAAGTATTTTAGCCAGGTCTATTGGAGGGGCTGCAAGCAGGCTCCTCCAAAAGCCTGTGGTAAGGTACTGTTCACCACAAGAACTATGGCTGTGTTTATTAGAAGGACCAATCTTTCTAATTTTTTTATCGATCAGGCATAGGGAATTGGAAGGTATGCTTCATGGGTATTTCAGGAGGGATGGTGTACACCTTTTGTAGGTGGGATATGATTTGCTTAATCTAGGTTTTCAGGAAGGCATCCGTAGGGCCCTATTTTTGTGTGGTGGGGCGCTCAGGAGTTTTAGGTAGTCAAGTCCTGAGCTGTGGCAGGGAAGAGCCAGGTTAAATTACGGGTGCAGGAAGTAGGAAATGGGCATGGCTAGGTTAGGGTGGTTTAGGCTGTAATGTCCCACTTGGTTGATAAGTTCGAGCCCGTCGGTGGTTTAGAACCTGGTGGTGTAGGGGTGTCTCGGTACACCTCTATTGTTAAGCAGTTGTAATCTGGGCCATTGGGATGACCAGCTTATGAGGTATATGTTACTTACATTGTTATGTATTCTTATTTGTATTGGGTCATTGCTGTGGGATATTTCCTATTGGGGGATTACAGTTTAAATGTTTTGTTGGTCAGCAATGACCCTATTTGATTTATTTATATATTTATTATTAAAGCTGTGGACTAATAATTTACAACAGTATAAACTTGTGTCTGTGTCTGTGTCTTACTGGGTTATGGGTATATATGGGTTTAGCCACTATGCTGGTTTACCGACTGTGCACTTGTCATGAAATCCACTGATAATCAGGGTATTTCAGTCTTGAAGTTAGGCACCTAGCATTCAGGGACACATGGTTGGGACCACCTTCTTCACGCAGGATAGGAAAATAATGACGTGAGTCACGTGACCTATCCAAGGATAACCACCTAAAACAATATGCTTTTATTCTGGTTATGATGCTAGACCTTCACTTACTGAAGGCTAAACATTCTAAAACTTGCAACCATCTAGTCAAGGTCCTTAATAGGGCTTGAATAGAGCAAATACAATTGGGGTGTCTGCACCTACTACTACCTTTCTGATGGCAGTTCAGAATTTATGACACTTATTGCCACAAAATCACAGTTTGAGTTGCTGTTTAAATAGTTGTATGTTTATATTAGGTAACAGGATCAGCATGGAAAACGAGAAGCATAATAATACTTGAGAACAGGTTGATATGGTAAAAAGTGTGTGGCACAGACAATGGATTTCTTAGAAATTTAGTTTAAAGAACACAGTATAATGGACAATTTAAACCTTACACACGTTAAACATGTAATTCTATGTAATGAAAAGAACAAAAACTGATAGAAGAGTCAATGTAGGAGTGGATCCCTAAAGCAAAACAGGATACTAAGCAGGCTGGGAATATGAATTGAAACTGGATCTAATATAAGTTGACAAGCAAAGCTGCCAAACTCGAAAAATGAAACCCCTGCATGATCATTATACTTTAAATTAATTAATTATATATAAAACCAAAAATGGTAGGATGCACTACTATGTACCTGATAGTCAAAAACTAATTCTACTAGTGGAACTGGACATTTGAATTACCTCCTTCTTTTCTTTCCTTTCCTTAGTTTCATTTTGTTTTTCATGCTCTTATTTTGTTGAAAAAGTGAAACTGTGAATGCACGTGATTCTATATGCATAATTAACTTCAATGTAATGCTCTATGTGTTATTTTATTGATACTGCTATGCCTAATATGTCAATCCTACCGTGCATTCACAATAATAACTGTATTTAAAAAAAAGACAAAAAAACTAATCCTATATTTTTATAGTGTGTGCAATATGTGTGTCACATGTTGGAATTTATAGATTAGCAGCCTGATTGAAAAGATGTCAAGGTCATACAGTTGGGGTAATGCCCTCCTAATATCTTTACTTGTTTCTACTTGTTTAATCCCTCTTCCCACTTTAAACTCATTCATATCTCACTTCTACTTCAGACCACACCTACCAATTTCTGACTTGTACTAATGATTGATTAAGCTACCTTGGACCTATATGTCCACTTCAGACCATTCTGGAATTCCCTACATTCTTAAGAGCTCTCCTGATCCTTCAAAATGTTTTAGATACTTCTGCCAAGCATCTCTCCCCAGTCTAGTCCCTTCCATTTCCAATGCCAGTTCAGATACATATGCTCAGAACCCAAATCCTAGCTTATATCTTTGTACTCATTTAAGACTCCTCCAAAAAATACTGCTTATACATGCGTCTTCCGATTGCCTCCATCCTTTCCAGGAAATTCTGACTTCATGTCTATTGATTTGATGTCTATTGACCAATTTCCCAAAATAAGGGTGGTGTGCTCCACACAGTGGTAGGGATCCTCAATCCCCAAACAAGGACTATATACAAAAATCCACAGGCATCACAATGTTTGTGCGAAAAAAAAGAGTAGAGGTTGATTTAACCACAAGGACAAAGAAAAAAATACAAAGTTTCGGTTGTAAGGCCTTAGCCTTTTTTTCTTTGTCCTTATGGTTGAAAAAACCTAGTTTCTTTTATTTGCACAAACATTGTGATGCATATGGATTATTGCATATTGACATATTTCAGTTGCCCTGTCAATGTCAGAAAATTCTGCTCACCTCAGATCCATCAACAATCTTATGCTTACTAAACACACTTCTGCATACCCCTGACTCCTCTGCCAGACTCTGACAATTTAGACACTCTCAGTTGCATGAATTGTGCTTTATTTTCTTTAATACACCCTATTTCAAATTTGAGTGAGTTTGGCACTCACCATTGATTTGAGATGGTCCGTTGACTTCAATTGGAAGGCCGTCTAGAAGAGAATTAGGCATTCTTCATTGATTTTCAATGACTCCAAACTTCTACAGTAAGTTCAATAAGTATAACAAATTGGACTGACTTAGGTATTCTAAATTTTCAATGGACCCATTGACAGCTGCAAGACTGCCAATTTTGAGCAAGTTAGTCAAATTTGATTAGGTTAAGAACTCTCCATTAAACTGAATGGAACACGCTATCTATCTCCCACACATTTTTAAAATCACTTTTTTAACTTGTTTTATTTTGCAAGAAAGAAATTAACAAGGAAAGATGCTTCTCTTTGCCAGATGTAGCTATTTTAGCCAAGAAGCAACATTATATGCTTTTGAAATGTTATAGACCTTATATTCAGCAATCTGTAGGGAGAGAAGGTGAAGGAGGACGTGGGGTCAGAGTATGCAGTATTAGAATAGATTTAGGGGAATCAGTGGCAAAGGAAAAACAATATTCAATTCTAAAATGTGCATTATATGAAAAAAGTGCACTAAGTATAAAAAAAAGAAAACATTGCTCCTAGACAACCAAATAATGTTTTTAAACTAACTGAAAATTGTGCATATATGTATATATTTCCATGTGTTTTACAATTTCAAAGTGACATTATCAGACCTAGATGATATATCACATCTGTATCTTCATTTCTTTCAACTGATGTTGCATTAATAATTAAAATGATGCAGAAACGAATATTGCCTTTAGGCCTCTCCTGCAAATTGCATATATAACCTTTGTTTAAATACAGCTCTACCTGCAGAATCATTGAGCATTCCGATGTTAATTCAACACGTTACACATAAAACATTAAAAAAGCAAATGAATCCCATTAACAGGGTCATACACTAAAGCGAGAATTCAAAGTGAATTTCTAATTTAAGGTCAAAATAGCCAAAATGAAAAAAAAATATCTAAAACAGCTATGCTTTCAGTTTAGCTACTCTGGTCTTAAATTTTAAATTTAGTTTTAATTCTAACCTTCATTAATAACCACATGAATGCTTATGGAAAAAGGATGCACTCATTAATTGCTTATTTTATGACTTGTTCGATTTAAAGGGACACTCCAGATCCTACAGCAGTGGTGCCCAAAAAGTAGATAACCAGATGTTGTAGAACTACAATTCCCACAATGCTTTACTTGTCTTTGCATGCCTTTTGAATGACAAGGCATCATGGATGTTGAAGTTTTAAAACATCTGGCGATCTACCTTTTGGGTACCCAATGCTTTATGTGTGAAGAGTGGGTCCTCTTTTTTTTTTTTTACAAAAAAGTGTAGATTTTATTAGACATTGTAAAATGTAAAAGATATAAAAGATGTAAAAGATATTGGCAATTGTAAAGAATCAATGTTGTTACACCCCCCAACTGTCAATCAGACAACTCAAGAGGCAGCAATATCCCAGAGCACCTGCCTTGCAAAGACTTATCATTGAGTTGCATTGGGAAGTCTGTGATTGTACAGCCACAAGAAAGTCTTGAGGGCTTAAAAAGGCTATAGACAAGAGAGCTGCAGCTTTTGAATGCTGTTTTTAGATATATCCCCACTGGGGGAATAGTGTAGACTGATAAACGTCCTGGATGTATGAATCAACTAATTCTGTATCAATAAGGCCAGTATTACTAACTGAAGATTGCTTTGATGACCATGCAATTGTTTATAAATGCCTAGTGGGACTCTCCTTTGTATTACAATAAACTTTATCTGAGCTTCATTGACTGAAAATGTTATGCATTAAGGTTACAAAGGTTAAAATCTTAGAAAGGTCATTTATTCTCCCTGAATGTGATGTGAACCATTTCTGTCCCACTGACACTAGCATCAATATGCTGTTTATGTGTCAGCCCTAGGGAACAACATTCATCTTTACTAAATCTCCTTGAGGAGTCTTGAGATGTAATCCATTAGGATTTTCTTTATTTTATGTCTCTAATGGACAATATAATTATACCATTGTTATCAGAGCAAACCGCATGCCTTCTAATATGGGTTAAGCAAACACATATTAAGGTCAATTAATATTAATTTGCATTAGTGAATGCTCCAGCATTCACACTCCAGAATTTGTTTTATTTCTTATACATAATTAAAGTGATCTAGATGAATCTTTAACATAACAGGTTTTGCTGATTTGTATTCTACGCCCACAGTTGAATTTTCCTTAAGAAATCGCCTGTATGTCCTGCAGGTATTTCCATATAGCGCAGAACATCCATTTCCCCTTTTTCTCTTGGAATTCAGTTTGCCCTTATAAATCATATACATGCTTTGGGAATGCATAGTTGCAGAGAAGGCTAGTTTCAACAGGATTAACCGTGCTGCCTGGAATATTTATAGATGTGTAGAATGTAGAAGCAGATGAAAACCAGCTTGTTTCATCAAATCTCCCCTTATCCACCAGGATGCTAAGAAATCTCAAGCTGATTTTTATCTTCAAATTAGATATTTTCATCATCAAGTGAATGATTTTAATTCCTAATTGTTTCAGTCTACGCTATACCTTGAATCTATGATGTACTATGGTCTATGACCTTCCTAACCTTTAGGATCAAAGGCTATTTTTTTTCGTGATGCTCTTTAAGGGGTTTATTTAATAAAACAGTGGACAGCAGATAAGGGAAATATATTTTACACCGACAATAATTAGGCAGGAAAAATTGCTGAGTTGGACATTTTTGCCATTTGGCCAATAATGTGTTGTCTTTTCAATTCTCTTTTTTGATTTTTCAATTTCTGCTCTAGTGATTAGACTCCAATGTGTAGCTATATGATTTCTTTTAATATGTTATGCAAATTCCTAAATGAATTTTTTTTTTTTGCATGCAGCAGCTGATTATAAGAGTTTACTTTTTAACCCTTTGAGAGTGTCCTATATTCTTAAAATGATGGATAACCACCTCTGTTATTCCCAGTAATTAAATTTGCAACACAGACTGTATCCAATTATGGATACTTAATTAGTAGATCAAAGTTACAAGCACGATATGTCTCCCTTTCTGGAGCAGTGATTAGCTTCATGGAAGGCACAGGTCTACGGTTAAGTGAGGGCCAGAATGACTGTAATTGGAACGTAATCCGTAGAGATCCGCAGGGATACTGAGGTAGTTAGAAAGGAATCAGAGACAAACCCCTGCTGGGTGTAAGCAGAATGTCCTAGATACAAGGATGTTGTCAAACTCACAACCTTGAGAGCTACTGTTGGGCCATGTTTTTTATTGTGAATTATTAAAGGGACACTATAGTCACCCAGACCACTTCAGCTCAGGTTTTAACCCTTCAGATATAAACATAGCAGTTTCAGAGACACTGCTATGTTTACATTGCAGGGTTAATCCAACCTCTAGTGGATGTCTTTCTGACAGCCGCTAGAGACGCTTCTGCGACGTTGGATGCGAAATTCACATTCAGCGTGCAGAATGTCCATAGGAAAGCATTGAGAAATGCTTTACTATGTACTGTTTGAATGCGCGCATGGCTCTTGCCGCGCGTGCGCATTCCGCTAACGCTGACGTCGGCGGAGGAGGAGAGGTCACCAGCGCCGAGGGAGCCTGGCGCTGGATTAATGTAAGTAGCTGAAGGGGGTCCTGAGGATGCTACAGTGTCTGGAAAACAAGTTTGTTTTCCTGACGCTATAGTGATCCTTTAAACACATAATGAGATGTACTCAGAAATGCTGATTGACTGCCTGTTAAATGGCATAGTTCTACAACCCACAATGCATGTTACTTCTTTATAATATCACTGAATTCAATATCTCCACCTTGTACAACAAACAGTGGGCACTTGACATGTATTTAATTAGCAGGCCATAATAATTTCTACTTGAGGGCAATGATAAAATGTACAAGCAGGGTGTGAGATTTTTGAAAAATAAGATGTGAAAATTGTTGGGGTTTATTTACTAAACTAATGTGTAGTGTGTAGAGTAGTGAATTTGTTGGCGCTTTATAAATAATAATAATAATAAATGAGACTGGAGTAGTCACATTTACACTAGCCAAGCTGTGACTATAGCAGAGTTGGAGAATTTGTAGTTGCAGAATTTCCCAATTTTTGGCACTCAGATTTAAATTCAGTACAATTAGGACTTTAGTGAATAAATATATATATAATATCTATATGACCTGAAATTTTGGTTATCCCAAAAGACAAGGATTTGCCAACTGGATGTGATGCTGAAAGGGAAATGTCACTTTCAAAGATTTTTAACATTATGTTTACTTATTCCCTGTACAAATGTGAGGTAAGAAAAATACAATTACATTTAGAAATCAATACTGCTTTATCCTGTAAGTGGGAGCCTCCATCTTTGCCCCATGTCAGTCATTGTTATAAGCTTTGTCCTTTGTACCTGGCAGTCCGAATAGGGAAAACATACAGTGAGTAGGAGACATTTCAATGTTTATTTATCCTTCATTTGACACATGCACCCTGTCTGTGCCTGGACCGAACTGGCTTGCAATGTAATTTATTAAATCCTTATACGTTTAACAGAAAACAGGGCATAACAGGACAAAAAGGTTAACACAAATAATAGGTGATTTTCAATATTTTATTTGATGATATAATTTCCCAGAGAAGTGACAGTTCCTTTTAATAATAAGTGAGAGAATAGCATGTGACTTTGTTGAGTAAAATGAGCAATGAGTCCTGGCAGCTTTTGGAAACACATGAAATTACTGGAAATTGATGGTAAGTTAAATTATTTATAGTATCAATGTATATAAATCTAGCATTAATTGGAATGCTTTTTGTCATTATGATGGGGCACGGCAGTGGGCAATGGTGTTTTCCTACACTCCACTCTTTGTCTTCTTTCCTCGTGTCATATTATTGCAGCTTTATTGAGAGGCCGGCAGCACGAGCAGTAGACACAAAGATTGTCAATGAAATCTTTATGTAAGACTTTTTACCTGTTATTTGAAAATATAAAAGCCTTTGTGTACTTAGAACGGAAGTAAAGAAAAACGACTTCCAAATCCATTTGTAAAATTAATGTGCCTTTTTAAAAGCAACCTCAAAAGGTGACCTTGCAAGACTTTGCAATCGTTGTTAAGCTTTTTAAAAAAAAAAAAAAAAAAATGCAGCTGAAGTTATTTTATGGTCCCCCAGAGGTGTTGCTGAAGGCAGGGGGCTGACCTTGACTGGAGCGATACGTGGAGTCATGAAACGACCCAGGTTTGATTTTGATACTCTTCCATTTTCAGAGCCGAGGCCCCTGTACTTTTGAAGGCAAAATCACACCTCCAATGACATAAATTGTGACACTGACACTTATTTGCAACATATTTGGAGTTAATGTGGGGGTATTGGTTTGTGGTGCAGGGCTTTAATGCATTGGCATATGTCAAAATTGTCACTATTTAGAAGGGATAGTCCCTATTTTGGGCCCAAATCCCTCTGTCCCTCTTATTATTTATAAAGAGACAACACATTTTGTTGCGCTGTAAAATGGTTGGACTAATAGATAAGTATTTTTAACCAGAGGAATTGGACGCACAGAAACAGAGGGGGTTAAGGGGCCCTGCTCAATGAGCTTTCATGCTAGTAAAGTGATACAAAAGGTATGAGTAGGGTAGAAAAGTAGGTTGCTAGAAGAGTCTTGCTGTTGCATTCATTATAGATTGTAACGGGGAAAGTTGGGAACACGTAAGACCACTGAGAAGCGGAATGCAGTAGTCAATGCGTGATGATAGCGGCATGGAACAGGGCCATAGCTGTGTATGGCGTTAAATAGGGGAGGATGTACGCTATATTTTTGAGATGAAAGCGGCAGGGTTTGACAATCGACTGATCATGAGGAGTGAAGGAGAGGTTGGTGCTAAAGAGAACACCCGGGTAGCGTGCCTGCAAGGTAGAGCCGATGGTAGATGGTAGAATTGACTTGGAATGAGACAAACATGGGAATAGCAACACTCGAGGGAGGAAAGACAACACGTTTTGTTTTGACAGGTTAAGTTTAAGGAAGTGAGCAGTTAGAAATAGAAGAAAGACAGTCAGAGACATGAGTCAAGAACGATGACATGAGATGTGAAGAGGACAGATAGATTTGCATTGGGAGAGGTAGGAGCAGCACCAGGAGAGAGCAGTATCTTGTAGACTGAGATTATGGAGGGTGAGAAGAAGTTGCTGATGACCAACAGTGTCAAAAGCAGCAAAAAGGTCAAGGAGAATTAGGATAGAACTGTGATCACTAGATTTTGCATCAATTAAATAATTGTATACTTTAATCAGAGCTGGTTCGACAGAGTGACGAGTGCAGAATTCAGTGAAGTGGGTTAAGCACAGAGTTGGATTCAATGAAATTGGTCAATCTTGCATACACAACTCTCTCAAGGATCTTGGAGGCTAATAGTAATAGTGAAATAGGGCGGTAGTTGGTTGAGAAATTATGGTCAAGACCGGGCATTTTTAGTATTGGGGTTACGATTTGTATGCTTGAATGATGAAGGAAATATGCCAGAGGAGAGGGAGCGATTGACAGAGTGTGAATGAGACATGAGGGAATAAGATCAAGGGAGCAGGTGGTGGGGCAGGAGGACTGGAGCAAAGCAGAAACCTCCTCTACAGTAGTGGGTGTGAGTGAACATAGAACAGCAGAGGGAGTGGGGCTGGTGGGGAGGAGAGAGATGAGAGATATCTTCTCTGATTATAGAAATCTTCTCAGTGAAGAGAGTTGCAAAGTTTGTAGCGTTCAAGTTAGTTGGAGGAGGAGCAGCAACCGAAAAAGAGAGGTAAAAGTGTGAAAGAGGCATTTGGGTTCATGGGAGAGCATTATTATGAGAGTGCTGAAATAGTTTTCTAAATAGTTTTCTAATGCAGATTAAAGAGCCAAGCTGAATGAGTGTAGCAAAAATTTGTAGTGGAGGAAGTCAGATGCAGACTTTCTCCCACATCGTTCAGCAGGTCTGGAGCAATTTTGGAGGTATTGGGTCAGCATGGTGTGCCAACATTGTAATGGGGAGCGCTTGCTATATTTATTGTAGAAGGTGCCATGATATCCAGTTAAGAGGAAAGAAGCTGTAGAGGGAGGTTGCAGAGCTAGGACAGGTGAGAATTGTGATAGGTGGAGAAAGTCGAATTTGGAGACGCTATCAGAGGGGTAAAGGTAGTAAGGTGAGATTTTTAAATGAAGATAAGGATAAATGGCAAGGCACTGGGATGTCTTCTCTATCCTAGTGTCCTTTTTTTCTAGGTTCTCCATATTATTAATTTGTCTGCATACTAACAGAGCTCTACAGCAATAATTCTCACAGTAATGTGTCTTTAAAATACTTAGGGTTTAAAAAATGAGTTGTACAACAAAACAGCCCACAACTTGAACAGTTAGGTGTTGGTAAAACAATACACACTTATCTTGCAAGTATATTTAAAATTCCCTAGAGTATATATATACACCAGGATATACCCCTCTTACGAAATAGAAAAAAATGCACAAAATATAGTGAATACAGCTGTAGAAAAAAATCACAACATAGTGTGATACAGTATAATATAATTGTACACTGCACAAATTGAGATGTAGCTACAGCTATATAGAATGAAGCTAATGTTTGGCGGTCTATACAGCTTTAAATTGAATAAGATCCAGCTACCTAATACCGTTGTAATCAAAATTATTCAACCCTCAATGAAAATCAAGTTTATTGCCAAAATTTACAGACTTTCAGCTGTTTGCAATGCATTTAAATCAAACAAAACAAACAAAAGCAATTGAAATTTAAATTCAACTGAAAATGCTTATAAAAACTTAGAATGACTTTTACAGTCTCAAAATTATTCAACCCCTTCATGGCAAGCAAAGGATGTATAGATTGAATTGGAAGTGTAGTTTCCACATTATCAGTGCTGCTGAAGAGGAGTGGGTGCTAGGGAGAGTCCCAGTTTTTGTTATATTATTCAAACATTATTTGACATTAGATGTGCATTTTAGTTCGTATCAAATTGCATTTAAATTCAGTAAATTCTGCAATTTGGATGTGAAAGATAAACAAAAATGAACTGACCGTAATGAATCAATTTATTTTGGATCTAATTTCTTTGATAAGGATAACAAATTAGGGAATTATCTATTAAACCAGTGGTTCGAAAACCTTTTTCTCACCTGTGTATCCCTTGGCAGGCAGCCCATTTCAATAAATTGTACCCCTAATATTAGCAAAATGTTTGTAATTAATATGTTATTTAAAATTTTTCCTCTGCCCTAAGCTCCCTTGCTTCTCCTCTGCCTTTGGCTCTCCTGCTCCTCCTCTGACCCAGAAATATATATATATATTAAAATGTCCAGGCTCTGGCACTCAGCCCCAGCAAAGCATACAAACAAAGAAAAGACAGGAGCACTCTCTCGGTAGAAATTGTGATTCCTGTGGGTAAAGCAAGTCTTGTGCCTTGACTGGTGTGCAGATTTTTGTTTAACATTGCATTAAAAAAATATATATATATATATATATATATATTTAATGCAATGTTAAACAAAAATCTGCACACCATATATATATATATATATATATATATATAAATGCAGATGCACAGATACACAGATACAAACACCGACACACATACAGATACACGCACTGACACACATACAGATGCACAGACACACAGATAGAAACAATGACACACACAGATAAACAGATATACACACTGACACACATATAGATACAAACACTACATACATAGAGATATAGACACACAAAAATACACAGAGATACACATTTAGTTCAAAATTTAAGCCACCCTCTAGTTTCTTATCTTTTGGATGTAGGAGGGTAGATTCTGCTGTCTGGGGCTCTAGAGAATTAGGGTCTTGCTCTCCCAGTCCACCCCCAACTCTTCTCTGCCTCCCTCACGGCTTGGTTAGTGTTACGCTGGGAGGAAGTGAAAAGCTCTCACTTCCTCCCAGCACAACAGGACATATGTCCATCGGGTGGTCCTAAGTGCATTGGGTAGAAGCAGAGCAGTTTCACATATAGTTTTCCATCAATAAAATTACTGAAGAGAGCTACATACTTTATACGCTTCTTATTCAAGAGTAGTATGCTCAACACAACTACTGAAAACAATAGGAGGGGCATGATGGGCTGACAAATCTCAGTTGCTTCCAGATTTGAACATAACCTGTAGATGTAAAACAAATAAAAGGAAAATCAGACATAAGTAACTTTTCTTTCTTTCTTTTTTTTTTCTTTCTTTCTTTTTTTGTTTGTTTATTTTAATGGATTATTTTCACATTCCAACCTTAAGGCTATTCATATATTTTGGTGAAACTCTTTACTTATGGTTTAACAGTGAACAAGGGTCTTGGCCACTTGTGGCGCCTCATCGCCACTTCCATCCTAGCTAACTCTTCCTTGTTAATTCTAGAAGCAATGGTGACAGTGATAGGTCGCCATCACAAGTGTTAGCCTATAACTGTTGCCCAATGGATTTGAAAAACTAATGCCTATAACCGCCTAGGTTAAAGGACCACTATAGTGCCAGGAAAACATACTCGTTTTCCTGGCACTATAGTGCCCTGAGGGTGCCCCCACCCTCTGGGCCCCCTCCCGCCGGGCTCTAGGGGGTGGAAGGGGTTAAATTTACCTCTTATTCCAGCGCCGGGCGGGGGACTCTCCTCCTCCTCGTCGTCATTGGCAGAATGCGCATGCGCGGCACGAGTCGCGCGCGCATTCAGCCAGTCCATAGGAAAGCATTCTCAATGCTTTCCTATGGACGCTGGCGTCTTCTCACTGTGAAAATCACAGTGAGAAGCGCGGAAGCGCCTCTAGCGGCTGTCAATGAGACAGCCACTAGAGGCTGGATTAACACTATTAGAAACATAGCAGTTTCTCTGAAACTGCTATGCTAATATAAGAAAAGGGTTAATCCTAGATGGACCTGGCACCCAGAACACTTCATTAAGCTGAAGTGGTCTGGGTGACTATAGTGGTCCTTTAACAAGTTTAGCCTGAATAGAATCAGCAGAGACCCTAGTGGTTGAGGTTGCCTAAGTATCGTTGGAAGAACAGTCAAATCATATTTTAGTGAACTTTTGTCTGCATTCCCAAGCAGGAGTCCAATGAATAAAACCCCCCCCCCCCCCACCCCCCCCCTATAAAAATGTATGTTTATAAAGTAGTATTAGGCATTTTGAAATAAATATCACCATGAATTGCAATTCTGGTGTTAGTGAATGTTTCAATGCTCATAATAAAATCTAAGTACATGTCACAAGGCATTTTCCCATTCTAGCCAAGAAGAGCATTTATACAAATTTATATTCCAGAGCCCAAACCCAAGCTTCAAGCCTCATTTAATCCTCTTGTCCAGCCTCTCTCACAACAATCGTAGACCAGGCTGAGCTTTCATGGCAGAGGAATTAAAAGCTAAAGCGTAGCTCACCCTGGGATTTCTAGCACAGTTTTTTTAATGGTGGGCGAACAAAGATTTTATTCAGCTAGCTGTGATTAGCTTGTGCCGAACTGTTTGTGTTTGAAGGGGGAGGTTGCTTGGTAATGCCTCTAAATGCTCTCTGCTTTGCCACACTGGTTTCTTGGGAACTTGACGTGTTTGTTAGAAAACAAAGCATGCAGAACACACATGGGATCAGTTCGTGTACGGCATGTTCTTTTTGAAGTGGAAATGCTTTAAAGTGAAGATTTAGTTTCAATTCACTAACCCCACTGGAAACCTGTAAGGACATACGGTCAGCCAGCGTGTATTGAACGCATTTTTTTTAAGAATGTTCAGATTTTGTTTTTCTGCCAATTAAAACAGAGAGAATAATAAGCAAGTAGTATCTGAATTTCAATACTCAGGATGGACCTAGTTTTCATAAACACGGACAGTTCAGAGATGTTGTAAACTATCTCTACTGGTTCACTGTAGGTTCAATTAAAAAAAAAATGAGACCTTTGCCAAATTTAGTTTGGCAAACATTAAGTTTAGCCACAGCTACTCAGACATGGCTGTGGAATTTTGTGTGTTGGACAGCCACTATATTAGATGAAGCCATGTGGAATCTTGTACACTCTGCTGTGGTCTTAGTAGAATTGACATTACGGAAGCTCCTACTAATGATTGCATGTTGTCTTTTGAATGGTTCTGCAGCAGTCTGGGTATTCAGGTTTTTCAATGTTCTACTCAATGTTGTTCCCGTGGCTTGTCTTCTTCTTCCAGAGATTATCTTTGGAGCTACTGCATTCATCTGGCCTCAGATTGAAAGGCTGGTGCGGATATTTCTTCTCATTGGATGGATGTTTTTCTTTTCAACTGTGTCTTCATGCATTCAGGTGATGGCCTACAGTTTCCTGATGGCTTTCATGATTTGGTGGACAATGATGGGAAAACTATTTTGCGGATCTATTCATTGCATAAATGTTCTCCTTGAGGTAGTTCTGATAAGAAGGTCACTATGATCCATGAATTATATACAAAAACACTATCAGAATTTTTGTTCCTTGGTGTAATACATTATTAAATTGCACAAAACATTTGTTAAGCCTTTTTCTTTTCTTTTTAGTAAAAATCCAGCAGAAGCAGTTATAATGTGTGGCTGCATCTTTTCTGCTTTCATATGAAGTTGTAATAATATGAAATTTGAAACAGAGAAAAAAAAGAATATATTCTTGAGCTGACATTAGTAGAAGAGAGCAATTATTAAACAATAAGGAGAGAAAGAAATGTAAAGAGGCTGATAGTGATAATTGTCTAATTTAAACTTGTAATTGCCAGACGAATTGTGGGAGAAAGAAAAACACCTTTTAACAAAATTGATACCAAGGGTGTGAAATTAAGACAGGCTCTGGGGGAGAAATTAGCAGCACTTGATTTACTTCTGAATTTCAACAATTCTGTACTTTCAGTGCAAGTATCAGAGAGGCTATTTCCCAAATGATTTGGTTTTCATGCAATTTGCTAACTGAGTAAAAAAAGGTAAACAATGACAATGAGGTTAAATTACTGTACTTTCTAGGGAAAAAGATTACTGTCCATTTCTCATTGCAAATCCTCAGTAACAAGGCCAGACTTGGCAATATAGCAGCTGTTTAGAGAATGCTCTACTTAGCTTATTAAAATAATTTTAAAAAGCACTGAATGACAATTTTTCTCTTAGATTATTTATTTCCTTATATGATGCGCGGATGATATATAGGGGGTTATTCTCCAAGTCAACCATTGTGTGACTTACTATGATTATTATATTATTATTATAAATCTCCAAAATATTCTGCAGTGATGTACAATAGGACTTGGAATCCCCCAAAAATGTTTTTTACTCTAAAATCGTAATTTATTAAGTTTTTCCACATAAAACATATATTTTAAACAAATTTCCCGCAAAGGCAGTATGTATACAAGATTCGATGTTTTCAAATCAATGTACCGTTCACACAATCATGCAGCGCAGTTTGATTTTTTTGTCCACTACTACAATTCCCTATGTGTTTGTTTTGCAGTGCATTGAATATTTACTGTAAAGAGTAGTTTAGGAAGGAGATAGTTAACATTATATTTCTACCCCTTCCCCATTTTTTTTTTAAATCAAAGGAGTACTTAAGGTTTAATCAGATGCTTAATGGACCTGTGCGAATTACGAGACTAATTAAGTACATGCCGAGCTTGTAAAACAAAACAGCTGTGGTGGCGGTAGAGAAGAGGAATGCACCCCCAGAACTTCATCTTTATACAAAGAAGTGATAGCCCCAAAAATACAATAGAGGGTCCTTCTTTGAATCTGGAGAGTTATTAGCATCACCTTCCTTTGTTTCTGACTTTATTGTAATAACGATGATTAGTATGTATGAAGTACCATTATATTCATTGTACCTAAAGAATAAGGTGATAATTAACACTCAAATGGGCAGTCATTGCTGATACAGAAAGTTCTAGAATTAGAACGCAATCTACTGTAATTAATAAAAGCAGCAGAAACACAAAGTGTAAGTATTCTTCACAGCACTAATGCAGTCCGACTGTTTGGCATCATTTGACATTGGCCCAGTTTTACAGGGGAACACACCTCCACAATCATGTAAAATATTTTTTTCGAACACTTGCCTGTCTCTAAACATGATCCTTACCATTCAAATCATAGAATTTGGGAAACGTCAGGAGCTCATTTATCATGAATAGTTAATAGTTATTTTCCTCTAGACATTTTCCTTTAGCTGTTAAAATAAAACTAAATATGCATATATTATGACGAAGCACCCTCTCCCCTCTTGATGCTCTCCTTTATCACAGTGAGGAAGGACCCTGCTGTGGAGAAGTGAGGGAGCAGGAGAGCTTTACACGAGGCAGCCCTGCTGTTACCCCTAGTGTTTTGCTGAACAATAATCATGCATTAGATGCCAGGATAAGTCTATTTTAGTGTTAAAATAACATTAGAAATACAAATCTGTTTGTGTAACTTTAGAGCATACTGTTATTGATTTAGATGTTCTGGCCTGCCCTTTGGAACTTAAATGAATAATTTTAATTTACATTCCATCCAGGCGACGTTATTACTGCAGCTGCTTCTCTGCCCTACTTAATGTCATCATTACTGATGATCTCAGCCAATCCAATGCTTCCCATATAGAAGTTTTGGAGCAACTCAGGCACTTGCCTACTGAGTGCTGCACCAGTCAGCAACTCCTCAAAGCACTGCTATGGGGGTGTTTGGTGTCTTCATGTAGAGCTGTAGTGGTTCTGGCAGTGGTGTATCCTGGTTTTGTGCTGCTTTAGGCATGGTAACAGACAGGAGAAGTCTCGAAAGAGACATATACATAACACCCAAGGTCAGTCCCCTAATGGTACTTAGGTGTGAGAGTTTTCCGGACGAATTGGGCAATGTACTTTCATATGTCCCTTCTTGCCACAATACATACACATAACCTCACTCCTCTGGAATTGTCTCTCTGCTTCAGATAATCTCATAACCCAACTGCATAGGTTCAGGTTCAGCAGCTACAATAAGGGGTATGTGAACAACAGGGTTGGAGAAGCGGGGAGCGAGAAAAGTTTGTTTCTGATCCTTTCCTTTTCTCTTAGCCTGTTATCTATCTGTATCATATAAGTCATATACTCGTTAAGTTTTTCTGGCAAGTCTCTGGCAGCAACCTCATCTAGAATGGTATCGGATAGGCCACTGCTTGTCCAATCCACCTCTGAGGCAAGTGTACGAAACTCAATTGCATAATCAGCAACAGAGCGATTGCCGTGTCTTATGCGCATAAGGGCTTTTTCTGCATCCTTTTCCTTAACTAATGGCTTAAAAGTTAGTTCCACATAATGATATTCAATAAACTTGTTGCTCTCCCATAAAGGATTCGCCCAGGTTAATGTTTTCCCTATTAACTGATTCATCAGATAACCAATCTTGGATCTATCGGAAGGCAAGGAGCCGTGGGAGGCCTCAAAGTATTAGGAAGTATTACTTTACTGAGAAGGTAGTGGATGCATGGAATAGCCTACCAGTTGAAGTGGTAGAGGTTGACACAGTAAAGGAGTTTAAGCATGCGTGGGATAGGCATAACGCTATCTTAACTATAAGATATGGCCAGGGACTAATGAAAGTATTTAGAAAATTGGGCAGACTAGATGGGTCGAATGGTTCTTATCTTCCTTCTATATTTCTATGTAAAGTGGTACTCGATTTGGTAAAGAAAACCATGGCATTCCTGAGCATTACCTCCGAAATGAGGGGGTGGTGAGAGGGATCTAGACGGAGCCTTGTATACTATGGCTACAACAGCAACAGGAGGGGCTGGAGGAGGTCTTCGATTCTCCAGTTGAGGGTGAGCAGTATGGGCCAACAATGTCTGAAAGGCCTGGGCGAATTGATCCATACAGTGATCATTATCTTCCAGCCTTCTTTCACAAGCAAACATGTGTTGACTTAACTCTGCAGGGTCCATGGCCCTGTCGTAATGTCAGTACGAACCAGTGGCGGCCTAACAAGCAGAATTAAGTAAAACACGTAACAAAGACAAACAGTAACAATGTATTACCGGTCCTTAGAATAGCCGGAATAAATGTAATAAAATAAACAGTCACAAGCCAAGGTCAGGAATACAGAAAGGAACAAATACAGTTAGAACAAAGCCAAAGGATCAGGCATACCAAAAATACAGGAAGCCAAGCCAAGATCAAAAACCAATAAACAGAATCAGGAACGCGCTCTTGGATAACCAACAGGATGGAAACCACAACAGGGCACTGAACAACTGCAGGTTTGGATTTAAAAAAAACAGTAAACTCAGCTATTGGCTGATTTGGGTCCCACCACCCCAGAACGTGCGTGCACGGCGAAAACGTGATGCTGCACGCATGTTCACATCACTAGTGACATCATTGTGGGCAGCGTTACTATATAGTACGCGGCTGCTGTATTAAGGACTGTATGAAGGGAGAGGCTCTGGAGGTAAGGTGAGTAACCTCTCCTTTAGTGTGACTGCACCGATCAGATGCGGTCACACTGAGGTGCCGATCAGACACCGTGACAAGCCTATCTATTATTGTCCATCTCCAATGAGTATACCAGATTTTTATGTCACTAATTTTTATTTCTTTGTTCTTCATTTTTTTGTCTTATGTCAGGCGTTGAATATATGGTTAATTTTCACGTGACCTCCCTAGTCAATGTATAATATGGCCTATTCGAGTGAGAAGAGAACACTAATAATATTATAATGATGCACAGGTGTGTTCCACCTGTCTTGAGCGATTTCTCCCTAAACCCTGCATTGTTTTCTTATACCCCATGGTGTTAATCTTTATTTTTTCATTCTTATTTCTTATTGTTTTTATTTATTTTCTGTTGTTTTATATATATTTTTTTTATCCATTTTTCAATTTTTTAAATTATTTTTTAATTTTTGTTTTTATTTCTATTTTTTAAATATATTTTTCTATTTTTTTATATTTATCTTTCTTATTTTTATTATTTTTCTGTTTTTTTATTTTGTGTACTATTTTTATATTTTTAAATTTTTTTAATTTCAGTTTTATATATGAAGTTTTGATTTAGGTTTATTTACTTCTTATATATTTCTTAGTTATTTTGTTTACTTTATTCTTTTTTTTTTTCTTATTCAATTTGGGATTTTTGAGATACATATATATTTTTTTTCAGGTGATACTCGTAAAATTTGAATATCGTGCAAAAGTTCATTTATTTCAGTAATGCAACGTAAAAGGGGAAAATAATATATGAGATTGACGCATTACATGCAAAGCAAGATAGTTCAAGCCGTGATTTGTCATAAGTGCGATGATTTTGGCTTACAGCTCATGAAAACCCCAAATCTACATTCTCAGTAAATTCAAATATTGTGAAAAGGTGCAATATTCTAGGCTCACCGTGTCCCACTCTAATCAGCTAAGTAAGCCATAACACCTGCAAAGGGTTTCTGCCTTTAAATGGTCTCTCAGTCTGGTTCAGTAGGAATCACAATCATGGGGAAGACTGCTGACCTGACAGTTGTGCAGAAAACCATCATTGACACCCTCCATAAGAAGGGAAAGCCTCAAAAGGTAATTGCAAAGGATGTTCCCAAAGTGCTGTATCAATGCACATTAATAGAAAGTTATGTGGAAGGGAAAAGTGTGGAAGAAAAAGGTGCACAAGCAGCAGGGATGACCACAGCGTGAGAGGATTATCAGGAAAAGGCCATTCAAAAGTGTTGGGGACCTTTACAAAGAGAGGACTGAGGCTGAAGTCAGTGCATCAAGAGCCACCACACAAAGATGGATCCTGGACATGGGCTTCAGATGTCGTATTCCTCTTGTCAAGCCGCTACTGAACAACAAACAACGTCAGAAGCGTCTTACCTGGGCTAAAGAAAAACAGACCTGGTCTGTTGCTCTGTGGTCCAAAGTCCTCTTTTCTGATGAGAGCAACTTTTGCATCTCATTTGGAAACTGTCAGGGTACCTGTGGTCTCTACCTCCGAAAGAGGTAGAGACTTAGCTGTTCCTCCATCCAGACGGTCTGATGGCTCCCTTCCCCGCGGTCTATCCGGTCATGCTAGGCCGGCCGCGAGGGAGTGACTGCCTTTTACAGCATCTAGGCAGGAAGTAGTCATCAGGACACTCCCCCGGAACGACCTGTCAGTCAATTGCTGCAGGACCAATCAGGACGCCTCGGAGGCGTGGTTACTGCTCTGAACAGGGTATTTAACAGAGCTTCTTTCATTAGCTCATTGCCCTGTCGTGGTTCTAGCTTGTTCTAGTCACTCAGTGCTTGTGTATTCTATTATTCCCTTTTGGTTTTGACCCGGCTTGTTTACCTTACTCTGCTTATCTCTGTTACCCTTGATTCGGCTTGTCTCTCGCTTACCTGTCTTCTGTTACCCTCGACCTCGGCTTGTCTTTGACCATTCTATACTGTACTACTTACGTTAGTCCGGCCATTCTAAGGTCCGGTATACGTATCTGGCTACTGTTTGTACTCTGCGTGTTGGATCCCTGTCCCGATCCTGACATTACAGTAAGCTGGCTGCTCCTGATCCTAGGTTTGAAGCCATGGATCACAGAATGGATCAGATGGCGCTTGCGCTACAGGCTCTATTAGCTTGTGCCAATAACCCACCAGAGGAGATACGTAATACCCCTGTTTCTCCTGTCGGTTCAGGTCTAGAGGTAGCCACAGTGGGTGCTTCTTCTCACATTACCCCCCCGGTACGCTATGGGGGGGCTCCTGAGAAGTGTCGTGGTTTTTTAAACCAAATTAGTATCCACTTTGAATTGCAACCTCGCTCTTATCCTACAGATAGGGCAAAAGTAGGATTTATTATCACCCTACTCATTGAGAAAGCTCTGAGATGGGCCAACCCACTATGGGAGAACGATAACCCATTATTTAATAACTATAACGCATTTGTAGCTGCTTTTAGAAGAACATTTGACCCTCCAGGTAGAAAGGTTAATGCAGCCAGATTACTGTTGCGCCTGAGACAGTAGAACCGAACACTGGTGGATTATGCACTAGAGTTCAGGTCTCTGGCGGCAGAAATCAAGTGGAATGAGCAGGCGTATATGGATGTATTTTTGAATGGCCTATCTGATGTAATCCTTGATGAGGTTGCTACCAGAGAACTCCCTGAGAATTTAGAGGATTTAATTTAGTTCATCTCTCGTATAGATGAACGTCTAAGAGAGAGACAGAACACTCGAGAGAGGAACCAGAGACCTTCTTTTAGGTTAGCTCCCGCTTTTCCAAGTCCTGACTCCACGATATCTTTGTTTACTGAACCTATGCAGATAGGGTATACCCGCCTCTCTGAGGAGGAAAGACAGCACAGGAGAAGAGAGGGTTTGTGTATGTATTGTGGAGCCAAGGGTCATTTACTCTTGAACTGTTCTAACCGCCCGGGAAACGCTCGCACCTAAGTCTCTCTAGAGGACAGGCCTTGGATGTTTCTATTTTGTCCTCTACTCCTAAGTATAAAGATCACAGGCTTCTGCTACCAGTTTCCATAACTTGGGGGAAGGAAGTAGTAAGGGCTATGGCATTGATAGATTCCGGTGCTGCTGAGAATTTTATCGACCAAGCCTTTGCTAGTAAGAATAAATTCCCATCCCAGCTAACGGAGACACCTTTGGCCGTTGAGGCGATAGATGGTAGACCACTACTAGACCCTGTTATCTTTCGTGAGACCATACCCATTGATTTAAATGTTGGTATCCTACACGTGGAGAAATTATCTCTTATGCTCATTTCGTCTCCTTCCGTTCCCATAGTTCTGGGGTACCCATGGTTGAAAAGACATAACCCTATTATCGATTGGGAGTTAGGAGAGATACTCTCGTGGGGCCAGGGCTGCCAGGATCGGTGTTTGTGCAAGGTTTCTCCATTAGCTAATATTAACATACCGGAGAATCCTACTCAGTCCACAGAAAGACAAATACCAGACCTTTACCTAGACTTAAGGGCAGTGTTTGACAAGAAGAATGCCGATTCTTTGCCTCCACACAGGTCATTTGACTGTAAGATTAAGCTTCTACCCGGCACTATGCCTCCGAGGGGCCATGTATATCCTTTGTCTGTTCAGGAAAACTCGGTTCTAGAGGAGTATATTCGGGAGAATTTAGAAAAGGGATTCATCAGGAGGTCTTCTTCTCCGGCCGGGGCTGGGTTCTTTTTCATTAAGAAGAAGGATAGCACGCTGAGACCTTGTATCGATTACCGAGGCTTGAATAAAATAACTGTCAGAAATGCCTATCCTATCCCACTAATTACCGAGTTATTTGATCGTCTTAAGGGCTCCAAAATCTTCACCAAGTTAGATCTCAGAGGGGCTTACAATTTGGTGAGAATCCAGCAAGGTCACGAGTGGATGACGGCATTCAATACCCGGTATGGCCATTACGAATACACTGTTATGCCATTTGGACTATGCAATGCTCCTGCAGTATTTCAAGATTTGATTAATGAGGTACTTAGGGAGTTTCAGCATGATTGTGTTATTGTTTACCTGGACGACATACTAATACACTCTAAGGAGATTGAGACTCACCATAGACAGGTCAGAAAGGTATTACACAAGCTGCTGCAACATGGTCTATATTGCAAATTGGAGAAGTGCAGTTTTGATCAGTCTCAGGTAGACTTTCTTGGATACGTGATTTCTGGGGAAGGTTTTAAAATGGATCCTGTAAAACTCCAATCCATTTTAGACTGGTCCTTGCCCAAAGGACTCAAGGCTATCCAAAGGTTTATTGGTTTTTCCAACTACTATAGGCGCTTCATTAAAGGATACTCCTCTATCATTGCGCCTATTACCAATATGACCAAACAAGGGGCTGATACTAAGTTCTGGTCTAAGGAAGCTCTTGGTGCTTTCAAGACTCTCAAGGAACTTTTTGCCTCGGCTCCCATTCTAGTCCATCCTGATACGACTCTGCCTTTCTTGCTTGAGGTCGATGCCTCTGAGACAGCAGTTGGGGCTGTTCTGTCTCAAAGGTTAGGGGTGGATAAACCGTTACACCCTTGTGGTTTCTTCTCTAAGAAATTTTCTGGGCCTGAGATCAGATATGACATCGGGGAAAGGGAACTGTTAGCAGTCATTAAAGCCTTAAAGGAGTGGAGACATTTGTTGGAGGGGACCCTACACCCTATTACGATTTTGACGGACCACAAAAACTTGTCCTATATTGGGGAGGCTAAGCGCTTATCCTCTAGACAAGCTCGTTGGTCCTTATTCCTGACTCACTTCAATTATGTACTGACTTACAGACCTGGTTCTAAAAACTCTAAAGCCGATGCATTATCTCGCCAATATGAACCTTCTACTGTACCTGAACCAGTTCTTTCTTCTATAGTTCCGAAATGCAATATCATTGCTAATACGAATCTCAGGATTCATTCTCCATTACTGGCCGAGATCATTAAGTTGCAACATCTAGCACCTAAACAGACTCCTGCGGGCCGTCATTTCGTTCCTCCTGCTCTTCAACTGGAACTTTTACAGTGTTTACATAATAGCAAGATGGCGGGACATCCTGGTATTCGCAAAACTTACGCGTTGATCTCTAAGGACTTCTGGTGGCCTGCTTTACGGAGGGATATTGAGGAGTTCATCGCTGCATGTGAAGTTTGTACTAAAACCAAACAACCCCATACGCTTCCATGTGGATTCCTGCACCCCTTGGAGGTTCCAGAAAAACCATGGTCCTGTTTGGCCATGGACTTTATTGTCGATCTACCTATCTCTAAAAGACAGACTGTTATCCTCACCGTGGTTGACAGGTTTACTAAGATGGCACACTTCATTCCCCTGCCTAAACTCCCGTCTTCTCCCGAATTGGCAGAGATATTCGCTAAGGAGATTTTTCGCCTACATGGGATACCCTCTCAAATTGTATCGGACAGAGGCTCCCAATTTGTTTCCCGCTTTTGGAGGTCCTTCTGCTCTCAACTTGGTATTAAATTAAACTTTTCTTCTGCCTATCATCCTCAGTCTAACGGAGCTGCTGAACGTACCAACCAGAAAATTGAACAATATTTACGATGCTTTGTTTCTGAACACCAGGATGATTGGGTCGGTTTGATTCCTTGGGCGGAGTTTGCACACAACAATCTCGTTTGCGATTCTACTCATTCAAGCCCCTTCTTCATGAATTATGGTTTTCATCCGTCTATTCTTCCTTCGGATTCTCCTTCCCAGGGGGTGCCGTCGGTTGATGTTCATGTTGCCAATTTGAGGAAGTTGTGGGATCAAACTCGACAAATCCTTGTGCACAACTCTATGTTGGTCAAGAAACACGCTGATAAACGTAGAAGGGCGGCTCCGGTCTTTGTTCCAGGCGATAGGGTATGGCTGAGCACGAGGAACATCCGTTTAAAAGTGCCCTCCATGAAGTTCGCTCCTCGTTATATTGGACCCTACAGGGTGCTGACCCGTATCAATCCAGTTGCGTATCGTTTAGCTCTTCCTAATACCTTACGCATCCCGAACTCGTTTCACGTTTCATTGCTGAAACCACTCATATGTAACAGATTTTCCTCCACAATAGCCCCTCCTCGCTCCGTTCAGGTGGAGGGTCAGGAGGAGTATGAGGTTAACTCTATTATTGATTCTCGAATCTCCCGGGGGAGAGTACAATATCTGGTTGATTGGAAGGGATATGGTCCTGAGGAGAGGAGTTGGGTACCTCAGGAGGATGTTCATGCTCCCCGTCTCCGCAAGGCGTATCACTCTCGCTTCCCATCTCGTCCCGGTTCATTCCGCCCGGTGGGGGTATCTGAGAGGGGGGGTACTGTCAGGGTACCTGTGGTCTCTACCTCCGAAAGAGGTAGAGACTTAGCTGTTCCTCCATCCAGACGGTCTGATGGCTCCCTTCCCCGCGGTCTATCCGGTCATGCTAGGCCGGCTGCGAGGGAGTGACTGCCTTTTACAGCATCTAGGCAGGAAGTAGTCATCAGGACACTCCCCCGGAACGACCTGTCAGTCAATTGCTGCAGGACCAATCAGGACGCCTCGGAGGCGTGGTTACTGCTCTGAACAGGGTATTTAACAGAGCTTCTTTCAATAGCTCATTGCCCTGTCGTGGTTCTAGCATGTTCTAGTCACTCAGTGCTTGTGTATTCTATTATTCCCTTTTGGTTTTGACCCGGCTTGTTTACCTTACTCTGCTTATCTCTGTTACCCTTGATTCGGCTTGTCTCTCGCTTACCTGTCTTCTGTTACCCTCGACCTCGGCTTGTCTTTGACCATTCTATACTGTACTACTTACGTTAGTCCGGCCATTCTAAGGTCCGGTATACGTATCTGGCTACTGTTTGTACTCTGCGTGTTGGATCCCTGTCCCGATCCTGACAGAAACCAAGGACCCAGAGTCTGGAGGAAGAATGGAGAGGCACACACTGCAAGATGCTTGAAGTCCAGTGTGAAGTTTCCACAGTCTGTGTTGATTTGGGGAGCCATGTCATCTGCTGGTGTTGGTCCACTGTGCTTCATTAAGTCCAGGGTCAACGCAGCCGTCTACCAGGAGATTCTGGAGCACGTCATGCTTCCTTCTGCAGACGAGCATTATGGGGATGCTGACTTCATTTTCCAGCAGGACTTGGCACCAAAGCCTGGTTCAATGACCGTGGGATTACTGTGCTTGATTGGCCAGCAAACTCGCCTGACCTGAACCCCATAGAGAATCTATAGGGCATTGCCAAGAGAAAGATGAGAGACATGAGACCGAACAATGCAGAAGAGCTGAAGGCCGCTATTGAAGCATCCTGGTCTTCCATAACACCTCAGCAGTGCCGCAGACTGATAGCTTTCATGCCACACCGCATTGAGGCAGTAATTGCTGCAAAAGGGGCCCAAACAAACTACTGAGTCCATATGCATGCTTATACTTTTCAGAGGTCCGATTTTGTTCTATGTACACTCCTTGTTTTATTGATTGCATGTAATATTCTAATTTACTGAGATTGTGGATTTGGGGTTTTCATGAGCTGTAAGCCATAATCATCGCACTTATGACAAATCACGGCTTGAACTATCTTGCTTTGCATGTAATGCGTCTATCTCATATATTAGTTTCCCTTTTTACGTTACAAATAAATTAACTTTTGCACGATATTAAAATTTTTCGAGTATCACCTGTATATACATAATAATGAGAAGTCTTGTGGGCTGTAATGGGTTGTACATATTCTTATGAAGATCTGCAGATGGTTAGACGTGGGAACTCGTTCTGTCACAGTTTTTGAGTCTGCTGCAAACCCTTATTTGTCCTGCACTATCTCACCTGTGCCTGTTCCAAGCTTGGTCCTTTGTGATTGGCATAGGCGTGCGCACGGGGTGTGCCAGGTGTGCCTGGGCACACCCTAATCCCCGCGGCACGCCTATGGATTAAGTCCTGCAGGAACGGAGTTCCTGCACTTTTTATGAGCAGGAACACCGTTCCTGCAGGCACTCAGCGCCTCCAAATGCCCCCCTTCCTCCCCCTGTCATGGGGGGGCAAGAGGTGATGGACCCCAAACTCCCCCCCCCCGCCCCGGTCGGGCGCCTGTCTTCATCTCAGACGCGGCGAGGGAGCTGTGTTCTCGCTGATTCCTCTCGCCGCTTGCTGATGCCGGAGCCGGAATATGACGTCATATTCCGGCTCCCAGCTATAGCAGACAGCCCGCGCGGTGAGAGGGAGCAGAGAGCACACAGCTCCCTCGCCGCGGCTGAGATGAAGACAGGCGCCCGACCCACTGGACCCCAGGGACAAGTCCACGCCAGCACTCCAGGTAGGGAGGCTGGGTGGACATTTTTTAATTAAAAAATAATAATTTGTGTGTCTGTGAATGTGTGTGTCTGAATGTGTGTGCATATGTGTGTCTGAATGTGTGTGCATATGTGTGTCTGTGAATGTATGTATGGGTGTCTGTGAATGTATGAGTGTGTGTCAGTGTATGTGTCTGTGAATGTGTGTGTATATGAATGTCTGTATGTGTATCTGTGAATGTATGAGTGTGTCAGTGTATGTGAGTGTGTGTGTGTGTATGTTTGTCTGTGAATGTATGAGTGTGTGTGTCTGAATGTGTGTGTGTCTGAGTATGCGTGTCAGTGTGTGTGTGTGCATATATATATATATATATATATACACACACGCACACACGCACACACACACACACACACACACACACACACACACACATCGGAGTGTATATTATTATTTTTTTTTGGGGGGGGGGATCTTGGGAGAGTTCCCACACTTTATTCCCCAGGACTTTATTCTCCCCTGTCGGCTCACACAGAACCGGCGCTATCTAAGTGCCGGCTCTGCTCTAAGCCTCCATGGGCCGGCCGGGAGATCAAAGATCTACCTCACCGGCCCACAGCAGCATGGAGGGAGGCAGGAGAGGACCCGGGGAACTCCAGACAGCAGCTCCGCCAGGTTCCTCTCGCGATATCTAAGCGTTGCCATGGCAACGCTCAGATCTCGCAAGAGTTAACTCTAGTCCCGCAGGCTAGAGTTAACTCTCCACTGGACCACCAGGGATGGCACATGGCAGCAAGGATCCCCCCTCCCTACATAAGGTACGAAGGGAGGGGGGATATTTACTAATCTGCCCCCACCTCCACAATCCCTCTAAACATACAGAACACACACACATACAGCACCCACACACAAACAGCACCTACAGAAATACAGCACCCTCACACAAACAGCACACACACAGCACCCACACACATACAGTACACATACAGCACCCACACACAGCACGCTCACACACACAGTACACTAACCACACTCTCACAAACACACAACACCCTCACACACAACACACTAACAGCACCCTCGCAAATACACGACACCCACACACATCACACAAACAGCACCATCACACACACACATCACACAAACAGCACCCTCACACACACAGCACACTAACAGGACCATAACAAACAAACACACCCTCACACCCAAACAGCACCCTCACAAACACCCTCACCCACATAGCACACTACCAGCACCCTCACGCACACATCACACTAACAGCACCCTCACACATACACACACACAGCAGCACCCTTACACACAGCACACTAACAGCACACACACGCACACAGCAGTGTGTATATATATATATATACACACATACACATGCGGCGTGTGTTTGTGCTTTAGGGTGCACACCCTAATGCAATAGGCTGCGCACGCCTATGGTGATTGGACAGGTTAGAGTGTTGTGGCCACACTACGTAACTAAATCCACAGTTTCTATCTCAGAGATGTGTTGCTATACAGCTTTGACACAAATCCATGGTGTGCACTGGTCAACCACTTCTCTGGGCACGGCCACAGTGTTGTTCAGAAAAGCACAGAAGGGATGCAGCCAGGCCCGGACTGGCCATCCGTCACCCTGGGCAAATGCCCGGTGGGCCGCGGTGGCCATGGGCCGAGGCCGGCAGGGGAGGTCCCAAGATCTCCCCTGCCGGTCTATCCGAGCGCCGGCCCCGCTGTTTGCCACGACGGGCCGGTGGGGAGATCAAAGCTCTCCCTCACCGGCCCACTTTCATAGACCTGCGGCTGGGGAGGAAGGGAGGAAGAGAGAGGACCCGGCGGAGCTCTATCTTGCAGCTCCGCCGGGTTCCTCTCGCGAGATCCAGAGCGTTGCCATGGCAACGACCGGATCTCGCGAGAGTGAACTCTAGCCTGCAGGCTAGAGTTCACTCACCACGAGGACCACCAGGGATCCACCAGGGATGATGTCACCGTGCTGGTCCCCCCTTCCCAGACTAAAGGTAAGAAGGGAGAGGGGGACATAATGCCTACTTAGATCACCCTCAGCACTCACACACATCACCCTCAGCACTTTATCTCTTATGTGTGCCCTACCTATCTTCTTCCCACAATTTCTTGACATAGGCACTGTCGTTATTCGGCAGGTGTTAGTTTAAAATTACCTTAATAAGACTCGGACACCAGTTATTCTGTTGGAGTATAACGTCCACAGCTTTATTAAATCTCAAACAAATTAACAAATTTAGGGTCATTGTCATTTCTGACATTTTGTTACTATCCCCCCATACAATACCCCTGACAATGACCCTAGCACTTAAACAATAAATAACATTTCAATAACATTTAACTTATAACACACGGCCTACCAAAGAGGCCCCAACCAAACGTAACTGTAGGGGTGTACCCAGACACCCCTACACCCTAGGTTCGTAGCCACCGAAGAGCTTGAACCTACCAATACTCTTATCCACCTGGCCTACTCCGGCCTAGGCCTTGGCCTATCCACTTCCAATTCCAGCCAACTTCCGACTTTACCATGCCCTGTTCCCGCCGCTGTGACCAAACGGGAACACAACCAAACCTAAAGGGAGGGTGGGTGGGACAAAGAACAGGTGAGTGAATTTCTGTTAAAATGGCTCCTCTCTAAGATGGCCGCTATTTGACTCGCTCTTAGACCACCCCCACGCTGCATTACCCTAAGCTCACCCCCAATTCTTAACCCTGCCCACTCTCTGGCCCTGTCAAGGCCCAATCATCCTCTGCGTTGTTCCGTGGGCTTCATGACATAGGCACTGTCGTTATTCGGCAGGTGTTAGTTTAAAATTACCTTAATAAGACTCGGACACCAGTTATTCTGTTGGAGTATAACGTCCACAGCTTTATTAAATCTCAAACAAATTAACAAATTTAGGGTCATTGTCATTTCTGACATTTTGTTACTATCCCCCCATACAATACCCCTGACAATGACCCTAGCACTTAAACAATAAATAACATTTCAATAACATTTAACTTATAACACACGGCCTACCAAAGAGGCCCCAACCAAACGTAACTGTAGGGGTGTACCCAGACACCCCTACCCCCTAGGTTCGTAGCCACCGAAGAGCTTGAACCTACCAATACTCTTATCCACCTGGCCTACTCCGGCCTAGGCCTTGGCCTATCCACTTCCAATTCCAGCCAACTTCCGACTTTACCATGCCCTGTTCCGCCATAGCACATGCCTTGACCCCTTAAGGACATGCGCGACCCCCACTACACAAAAACAGGGCCCTATCAATGCCCTCCTGAAAACCCAGGTTCAGCAAGTCAGTCCCTACATCTGACAAATGAACCCCGTCTCTCCTGAAATAACCGGGCAACATGCCCTCCAACTCCCTGTGTCGGACAACTACTCCCCCCAAACGTCTAATAAATGCTGACATTGCCCTATTCACCTTGCCCCTGCAACGGGCTACCGCATCCAAGTCCCTAGCGTGCCTCCACGCAAATCGGGGGACCATCTCCGACCACACCACTACAACGCCAGGGACCAGCCCTACCAGCCGGTCCATGTCCCTCTTCATCCATCTCACTAACTCCCTCTGAGGGACAAGACCCAAATCATTCCCCCCGCCATGCAACACTACCACATCAGGCTTCGCCCCCCCATACACTTTCCTGAACAAAACACTGCTCAAACCTTGCCAGCTAAATCCCCTAAAACCAAACCATGAGATCGCCACCCGCTCTTGAGGAAAGCCCAGCTGTGTTCCGCTCCTTCTAGCTGCAGCTCTCTTCTGTGCCCAATACACGAACGAATGGCCGATCACCCACACCGTCCAACCTGAAATGAAATAAAAGTTAGTACTTCGTCATCCAAACCATCGTCCCGTCACCAACACCACCACTCAAAATACTTAACTTTCAAAATGCGTTTTTTTTTTTTTTTTTTTTTGAACTTACACCAGCCTGTCTGGCCTCACATACGATCGGAAACGCAAGGATTCCCACCTACCAATCCTTTTTATCCTCTCGTCACCCAGACCTAACCTCGCCGCCTCTGTCGCGGCCCCAATACGGAATGAATGAGTACCAAACTGCATGGGCTCCAGGCCCATCTTCCCCAGGCCTATCCGGAAGACCCTGGTAAACTGGAAACGTGACAACGCTGACCCGTCAGCGTGTATGAAAAAACAGCCCTTACCCTCTGGCCGGAGCGCTAAATAACTAGCACCCCGCAACACCGGGCACACCTTGGACCCCGGAAACCCGTACAATACCACCGTGCAGCCTTTTCCAAAAACATCAGTTTTTGACCTGCACAATCAGATACTCACCCTGTCAGCGCTGACCACCACGTCTTCCTGCTGCAGACCCCCAACCCCCGCCTTGCTCACACTCACCAGCTCACCGACTCGAAACGCCCCAAAAAAGGCCCACACAAATGCACCTGCAAATAATTCAACCTCGAAAGGCGAGCGGCATATCGAGGGTAGCAGCTCCACCAACCGTTGAAGCATCCCGAAAGACACCGGCCTCCTCGAGTCAGCCGTTTTCTTCCCTCTCCTGAAGCCCTTGATAGCCTGCCGAACCAAGAAATGTTTAGTAACATCTTCCCACCCGTTGAACTTAAATAAAAAGCCAGAGCCGACATATGTCTGTCTACCATGGCCGGCGAGGCCTGCTTAACAAACAATTGGCAAAGAATCCACAACAAAACGTCCAGCCTCCGCTCCGCGGAAAGCTCCCCCCCTACCTGAAGCACCGTCTCCTCCCATACTTTCCAGACCTTAACATACGCCGACCAGGTGCTTGGCGCCAGCGACTTCCTTATGCACTCCCCAAGCAGGCCATCCCGAGTTGCCACATTTCGACTGGGCACACCTGCCCCACCTTCGCTGCACCAGGAGCCGCTTCCCAAAAACGTTCCCACTGTAAACGAGATAGAGCATCAGCCACCACATTCTTACACCCCGGAATGTGCCTAGCCTTAAACACAATGTTAGATGACATACAGAGCAAAACCAACCGCCGCAACAATCGCACCACCGGAGGCGAGCTAGCAGACAGGCTATTAATCGCCTGCACTACCGCCATGTTGTCTGAATGAAATGTGACCCTCTTGTTGGCAAGCTCCTTGCCCCAGAGTGACACCGCGACCACCACGGGAAACAGTTCCAGAAACGCCAGGTTTCTGATAAGCGGGGATGACAACCACGTGTCCGGCCACCCCTCCGCGCACCATTCTACCGCTAAATAAGCACCAAAACCAATACTGCCCGACGCGTCCGTAAACAACCCTATAGCCTCAGACGACACAGACAGCTCCCTAAAAAACACCGTTCCATTAAAATTGGTCAGAAAATGATCCCACACCTCTAGATCTGCTCTCATGTCAGCGGACACTCTAATATAGTGAGACGGCCGCCGCGCCCCGCTGGTTGCCTGAGCCAACCTCCTACAGAATATCCTCCCCATAGGAATGACCCTGCATGCAAAATTAAGGCTCCCTAGAAGAGATTGCAAGCCCCGTAACGTAACCTTCCTTGCCCTTTTTGCCGCGCCTACCACCTGTCGCAAAATCTGCAGCTTATCTACTGGCAACCTGCACTCACCAGCACACGAGTCAATCTCCAGACCCAAGAAACAAATGCACGTAGTGGGGCCCACTGTCTTATCCGCAGCTAAAGGCACCCCGAATGCATGTGACACCCACTGCAGAATCCCCAGCAGCTGACCGCACCTACCCGAATCACGAGGGCCGACACATAGAAAATCATCGAGATAGTGCACCACCGATCCCCCCGCCGACTCTTTGCGCACCACCCATTCCAAGAACGTGCTAAACTTCTCGAAATAGGCGCATGACACGGAGCAACCCATAGGCAGGCACAAATCTACAAAGAACCCGTCCTCGAAATGACAACCCAAGAGGTGATGACAATCCGGATGGATGGGGAGCAGCCGAAACGCAGCTTCCACATCCACCTTCGCCATTAACGCCCCCCGACCCGCTCTCCGTACCAGCTCGACGGCTTTGTCGAATGATGTATAGGAGACCGAGCACAGGTCCGCGTCAATGTCATCATTCACCGAACCCCCTTTTGGGTGCGACAAATGATGAATCATACGGAATTTACCCGGTTCCTTCTTGGGAACCACACCCAAAGGGGATATCCGCAGATCCGCCAATGGCGGGGCCGCAAACGGACCCGCCATCCTACCCAAGGAAACTTCTTTCAACAACTTCTCCCCAACCACCCCCGGATGTTCCATTACAGACTTAAGATTTGCGCTAACCCCACTCGGACCTTTTGCCTTGAAGGGGATCCGGAAGCCTTCCGTGAAACCCTTCCATAAAAACTCTGCATCTTGCTGACTATCGTATTGCCTTAGCCAAGGCAACATCACGTCGACCTTCACCGGGGACCGCCCCAGCGGTAGTCGCTGTAGCAGCGGTTCCTGTCGTACCTCCCCCTGTGCTACTCTTCCCTTTTTTAAAGCATCTACTGACCGCGTGGCTCCCGCCGCAACCGGAACACTCGTGTCTAAACCTACACGAAGCCCCCCATTTACACTGGCCCTCGTTAAACGCCCAGCAAAAACCTTTTTTCGGACCCGCCGACGCAGCGCTCCCAGTGGCCGCGCCGGCTGTCCCCGGAAAGGGAGCAGATTTCTGCGCCATCATCAGCCGCATCCATAGCGGCAGGTCCATCTGGTCCCACCGCATGGATGCATTCGCTGCTAGCCGTTGACGAAACTGTTCGTCGTACTTCCACCATGCCAGCCCCCCATAAGTCCGGTACGCATCACCTATTCCGTCGAGATAGCAAAATAGCTGGGAACAGCAATCCGGACGCTTTTCGCCTATAACGCTGGCCAAAATACAAAATGCCCGCAGCCAATTCCCAAAAGTCTTCGGGATCTTCCTATACTTACGCCTCTTTTCCTCCTCCTCTTTCTTGGCGTCCTTTTTGTCCTCCTCCTTGAGGTCTAGGAACTCCTCCAGGGGAAGAAGGGAAAAGATTTCCACGAACTCACCTTTCCATATCTTTTCCTTCACCTCCCCTTTTAAATGACAGCCAAGGGGACCCGCGAAGGACACGTGCACGTTTTGCCGTGCGGCCTCCGAGATGTCCCCAAAACCTGCCTCCTGCTCAAACGCCTCTTCAGTCGATTCCACCAACGGAAGCGCGGCCTTCGCGTCCCCACTGGCAACCCCCCCCGAGAACGAACCTCCACTAGTAACTACCTTACCTTGGTCCCCGTCTGTGGCCCATACTCTACCAAACTGCTGTGACTCCCTACCTTCCTCCCACGAGTCCAATAAAGATTTCAAACAGCCTATGAGTGTTCCTGGATGTAATGCAGAGCTCGACTCACCACTGTTGCCCCCGGCCGCCTCAGGCCCAGGGGATGCCGTCCTTCCACCGGCCCGGACAGGCCCCGGAGCTTCCGTAAATCGCCGACTCCTGCTCTCCTGGTCTCTCCCCGGAACCGCTGGCGTGTGACTCCGCGACCTGTAAGGAGACGATAACCTGGGCAGTCTGTTCGATCGGTCCCCTGCCCGCCCGTGCTCCCTACGCTCTTCCCTTCCGTCCCAGTCCCGGCTCTTCCTTGCCGCCCTACGGTCCCTGCTGACAGACCTCAGCCTCCGATCCCGGCCACTCCTATCCGAAGAACCGGATGCACTCAGCCGACTATTCCCCCTCCAATTCCTAGAAACGGACCTCCGCTGCCTAACTCCGCAACTGTGCCTGGAGTCGCTACGCCTGTCCCGCGACGGGCTCCTGTCCTCGCTCATCCGACCTCTGTCCGTGCACCTACTTCTGCTGTGCCTAGCACTAGCGCTGCGCCGCTCTTCGCTCCTTCCCCTCCAAACACTAGGCCTTCTTTTCACACCACCCTGGGAGCTGCCTGCCGGGCCCTCCCGCACTTCTCTGCCTCGCCTGCCTCCACCAGCTGTCATGGGCCCCGGCCCATCCCAACCCGGCTGGCCGCTACTCGTCGTCTCCTGTCCTCCGCTGACCACTACCGCCTGACTACCAGAAGCATCCCTGGCTGTTGCCGCTCTCTTCGAATTGTGGCTGAGCTCGCAGCGCCCCCTCTCTCCTCCCACTGTCCTGCTCCCCGACCTGGCTCTTGATAAGGCCGCCCTCTGTCCACTGCTGACCTGATCCCCTTGCTCCTGAGACGGGACCGCTAGAGAAGATCCTGCAGCAACACTCTCGCCTTGACTCCCCAAACCCCCCCTGGTGTTCGACTCACCTCCCGACAATCTGGCCTCCCTGGCCTCCTGGCCGCTTCCCGACCCACTCTTCTCGACAGCTGTCCTGGACACCGGCTCCGTTCCCGCCTTCCTGCCAACCGCTGATCCGCGGGGCGCCATCTTCCCCCGCGCTCCCTTCGCCGTGGCCTTCCTCGCCTGGCTAGCCGTCCCAGTGACCGGCGCCGCCTGCTTCGACAAACCGCTGCCGGAACCAGTCGCCATTTCCCTATCCTCTACCGACGGGCTCCTCCGACGACGAGTTGCGGGTGCCACACCCGGGCTGAGACGCTGCGGCGGCCTCGTCCTCCGTGTAGGCCTCCGTTCCGACTCCCGGGAAGTTGCAGCAGCGCCGAGCTGCTGATGTAGCCACTCCATGCCCCGGTCCCTGACAGCCGCTCGGACTCCCTCCAGGATCTCTTCTAACGACGCCATACCTGCAGAAACGAGAAAAAAGAGGAAACCCACAGACCTGACAAAGAACAGGTGAGTGAATTTCTGTTAAAATGGCTCCTCTCTAAGATGGCCGCTATTTGACTCGCTCTTAGACCACCCCCACGCTGCATTACCCTAAGCCCACCCCCAATTCTTAACCCTGCCCACTCTCTGGCCCTGTCAAGGCCCACTCCCCCTCTGCGTTGTTCCGTGGGCTTCATTCCACTTTTTTTTTATTTTACATTCTTAATGTAAGTCGAATTGCTTGTAGCTAGATTGCATTATGTAGTATAGCTGAATATGTGGCTTATTTGTAAAATTACATATTTATATGTTTTATTTTATTTTCTTATTTTTAAAATGTGGATCATTGCACTGTGTAATATATAGCTCTGCATCAGTCAATACACTGCTAAAATTATTACTGTACAGAGCACGTTCCTACTTTCTGGGCTGCATATTTAAGATTTATGGAAGGATCTGTCAACAGCACATGTGAAATAGTATCATCATCCACAGCACTATCACACACATCATCCACAGCACTATCACCCTCAGCACTCTCACACACATCATCCACAGCACTATCACACACATCATCCACAGCACTATCACCCTCAGCACTCTCACACACATCATCCACAGCACTATCACACACATCATCCACAGCACTATCACACACATCATCCACAGCACTATCACCCTCAGCACTCTCACACACATCATCCACAGCACTCTCACACACATCATCCACAGCACTATCACACACATCATCCACAGCACTATCACCCTCAGCACTCACACACACATCATCCACAGCACTGTCACCCTCAGCACGCACACATATCACCCTCAGCACTCACACACATCACCCTCAGCACTCACACACATCATCCACAGCACTATCACACACATCATCCACAGCACTCTCACACACATCATCCACATCACTATCACCCTCAGCACTCTCACACACATCATCCACAGCACTATCACCCTCAGCACTCTCAGACACATCATCCACAGCACTATCACCCTCAGCACTCTCACACACATCATCCACAGCACTATCACCCTCAGCACTCTCACACACATCATCCACAGCACTATCACCCTCAGCACTCTCACACACATCATCCACAGCACTATCGCACGCATCATCCACAGCACTATCACACACATCATCCACAGCACTATCACCCTCAGCACTCTCACACACATCATCCACAGCACTATCACACTCGGCACTCTCACACACAGCACCCTCACACACATCACCCTGAGTACTCACACACATCATCCACAGCACTATTACACTCAGCACTCACACACACATCACACTCAGCACTATCACACACATCATACACAGCACTATCACACTCGGCACTCTCTCACACACATCAAACTCAGCACTATCACAAAACACATCACACACAGCACTCTTACACATCATCCACAGCACTATCACACTCGACACCCTCACACACAGCACCCTCACACACAGCACCCTCAGTACTCACACACATTATCCACAGCACTATCACACTCAGCACTCTCACTCACATACACATCACAATCAGCACACAGCACTCTCATACACAGCTACCTCACACCGCACCCTCACACACATCACACACAGCATCCATCATACACACATGCTGCACCCCTCACATACACACAGAACCTCCCCAACACACTTCACCACACACAATACTTCCAAACATATATATATATATATATATATATATATATATACATATACATACACACACACACACTACATTCCTGACATACACACTCTGGATCCCCTATACACACACTAGATTCCTTGTAAGCAAACACATACTACACCCCTAAACACACACTCTCTACAAACACTACATCACCTATACACACACACACACTTGCTACATCCCCTATACACACATTCTCTACAGCCCCTAGCCACATATGCATTACATTACACCACAAACACAACACTACTAAAACCGACCTTATTACATAATACCACACCACAATCAGCTCACTCTATACACACACACAATCCCACAAGCAGGCTCCAAACACATGCACAATACTCTTTCCTGGCCCTTTTGTCTCCTGGTATCCATTTATAGAGACACCAGAGACAAGTTGCAAGAAAACACAGTGCAAGCATGTTATTAAATTTGCTTGCACTGTGCAGAACAAATACAGGGCTTTTTTCTCATGCTAGAGCTCTTTAGCAGAGCTCTGCGCATGGTCTGCCCTGGCCTGCACTTTGAGAGGGGGCGTGTTTGTCGTTAGTGATGACAAAACACACCCTCTCTGCCCCGCCCCCTTCTTAGTGGGCCGCTGTGATAAAAAAATGCCCGGGCCAAATTGTTATCCCAGTCCGGCCCTGGATGCAGCTGTAGTTTAGCGTATAATATCTCAAACAATAGTCTAAAAGTCATCTCTTAGAGTGGAAGAGAAAGCAAGTTGTGAACTTTGGGTGAGTTGCTCCAGATAGTGTTAGAAAAATAACGAGATACACAAAGTACTTGCTAATTGTAATATATACAGATCTTTAGTATTTTATTGTAGTATGCATCTGTGGAAGAATTAAGGTATAACTTAACTATCATACTTTATTTATACTTTATTTTATACCCACAGATATCAGCCTGAAGGATACCAGTAAAATACCCCAAATAAATGAATGCCTAATCAGTCTAGTGTATGTGCCAACCACAGTAATCTATATTTATCACCAGTGCTGACATAATCTTTTAGATGTTTAAATGTAATTTTACTACATGACAGGAGGCTTTATATTTGCAACTCTCTTTACTGAAAATCTCCAGCAGCACAGAAACAGAACAACCAATCAGAAAAAAGTCAGGTGATACATAAAAGGCCCTGACAGTCTCATCACTTCCTCTATTTTTGCTGCTGCAGCCTGGCATAGGTCAGATTATTTTGTCTCTCCCTGGTGAATTACTGTTAAGACTTTTATTAACTGTTTTTTATGTTTCTACCTACACTTGCTTACACTCCCTGGCTCTCCTGTACCTGTCCATACTATTATAATTCTGTATTTTGATCGGGTACTTGCCTCAGCCCTCTATCTGTCTTTCTACTGGAATCTGGTGTGTTATGCTACATCTAACCGCGGTCCATGGGCCCATTGGGGATCACTACTGCTAGGGCTACCAGGCTTGGGACAGGTAGGGGGGAGGCCGGAACGCTAATTTCACTGTATTATGGCGTGCCTGCGTTTGCAGGGCTTGCTGACTGTTGCGTGAGAACGGCGGCCGCAAGACTCATGGTGCCCATTTTCCTTTCTCTATTCCAGATCGGGAATCACTCGATCAGGACCTTAAGTGTACTATTGAATGTGTATTTGCTTCACTAGACTAAACAACCTTTCCACCGCTTGATCAGCTAAAGGTACATCACAAAATAATCTGGATTGTTACACTGCCTGTCAGTTTGCACTATTGATGCAAATCCACCTTCCAGTACTGGATATTGATTGCATGTGGAGTTTTACTGGAAATTGAGTGCATTACATGTTACCCCTTAACAGGGACATATATATACTGTACCTAGCATACAATCATTAATGTGGGTGTCCTCTGGGTTTTCATGGCACACCACCTGGGGTGAGCCCCCAACTATTCATACCATGCGAATATTGTGCCAAAAATGTTGACGTGGGTGTCCTCTGGGTTTTTAAGGCACAACACCTGGGGTGAGCCCCCAGCTAATCACACAAGGGTCCTGCTGGTGCAGACCTTACTGGGACAAGTCTCCATATGGCTCAGGAATGCCACTGTTTATCACATGCACTGCATACTATTCACCACAAGCAAGGTACAGCTCTGACATTTCCTTCACTCATTTGAGGATCATCCTCGAGCGGATACCATACCCCGTGTAAGGGAGTTGTCGGGTCAACCCGCTACTACGAGACAGTCACGTCTCAACTACCACTCATGGTAGCCCAATACCAATAGAGGGGTACCCTCTAATTTTGGCACTAAAACTTATACACTCAGGCAATTCAGGCCACTATACCCTGGGCGAACCCCAGTTGTACCAGGAGTCCCTACCACCACTACCCCCACTGACTGTCACTGTATCTCAGACAGGACAGGACTGGGTCATGGAAGACACAGCGCAACCGACCCAAGATTTCCAAGCAATGATTAACGCTGCCATGGTGGCCTCAGTGGAGAAGGCTCTGCTACGAGCTCTACCCCAATCCCATGGAGACACAGGCTCCCCAGACTTGATAGAGGCCTCGGGTTCGGAAATCTCAAAGTCAAAACGACATTGGAAGGGATCCAGCCTCTAGGGTCAAAGGCAAAGCGCCGGCCAAGCGGACCAAATGGACAGAGCAATGGGAACCCATTCCCCGACCACCACCATCCTCGGACGAGGAGGACTATTGCCCACCACGTACCCTGAACGTAGTAGATGAGTGGCGCGAAGACGGTTCACTGTCAGAGGAAGATGAATGGCAAGACCTACATCAGACTTCCTCGAGATACGTTAAGAAAACTGTACTGGGTGAAGACGACCGAGGCAGGGATATCCCGAGCGGCGCTAAGACCAGGGTGGCAGAAGATGGGGTGTTCCTGGACAAACAAGGGGTGCCACTCTTCGATCCCTGCACCATCCGACACCCATAATCATCAGAGTGGAGTCTCCCCGACCACCTGGCATGATTCGTTCACTATTGGCTGCGCAAACATTTGGAGAAGGAGGTTTGCGCATGCCTCAAAGCTGAATGCTTGAGACCACTACTGACGGACAAAGTGGACGTTACCCCCAAATTCGACACCACGATTGTGGTCTTTATGTCTTGCTCTGGACAGGACCCACGCAAGGGCATTGAGAAAGGCCTGAAGGTGGCGCAAGACAAAGTACTTGACTTGCTCGGCCCTATTGCGAAGATGCTCTACTTTGCGGATTTGGCACTCTCCCAAGGCACTCAACTCAACCCTAACGCAATCCGCGAATGGGCTCAACGCTCAATATGTCTCCTGGGCAATGCCAATGTGGCGCTATGCACTGAACAATGCAAATCTGCCCTGATTCGCATTGACAACAAGCTATTGGATCTAGGATCAAAATAATTCGGCCCAGAAGCAAAGGGCCTGCTGTTTGGGTAATCATTCTTATCCAAACATATTCGAGAGGCATGCAAACTTATTTACCACCTTGAATAAAGCACAAACTCAGCAGATCCGAGCCACCAGCCACTTCTGGTCGACAGGCTCCAGATTGTACCCTCTGTCATCACACTTCCGTCATCACACTTCTTCCCAGTCACCACGCAGAGGACCTCCTCCTACAGAGGTGCGGATAGAGTCAGAGGCTCCAGAGGACGTGGACGTAGTCGCTTCTCTACAGGTGAGTTCAACTACCTGCTTACCTGTTTCCAACCTTATCGCTGGCAGCCTGTCTCTTTTCTTACAGAATTGGGAGACGATTACCAAAGATGCCTGGATACTCCGGACAGTACAGGGTTACGTCATAGGGTTTTACTTGCAACCTATTCAGGCCTCTCCTCCGCCTCCAATACACATGTCAGTGGAACAAGACCTCCTGGTAGACAAAGAAATCCGCACCCTCTTCAGAAAGGGCGCAGTGCAATACGCATCAGAGGGTGGTGGCTTCTTCAGCAATATCTTCCTGGTCAAGAAGAAAACGGGTGATTACCGGTCAGTTATCAATCTACTACACCTTAATTATTACGTAGTGTACAGGCATTTAAAGATGGAAGGAATTCATCTTCTACAAGACCTGCTCATCGCGAACGAATGGTTTACTCATCTGGACATACCAGTCAGTCCCCGTCGCCCTAGATTGTCATCACTTTCTCCGATTCAGGTGGAGAAGACAAACATGCCAGTTCACATGTCTGCCGTTCGGCCTCAGCTCAGCTCCATGGTGCTTCACGAAGCTGCTGAAGCCATTGATGGCTCACATCCGAACTATGGGCGTGCGGTGTCTAGTTTACCTGGACGATTTGCTGATTTTCTGCGAATCTGCATCCAGGCTACGATTGCACACTAAATTTGTTATTCACTTTCTGGAATCTTTTGGTTTCGTTGTGAAAAGACAGAAGACATCTCTCTCTCCTTCCCAGTCAGTTCAGTTCCTCAGTTTCAAAATCAACCCGAAGAACTGTGTACTATGCCTTCCTACGTTAAAGATGACTTCCATATGGAAGGAAATCAGACGTGTCCTCCGGATGGATACGATCGCCCTCAGGATGCTCGCTTGGATTGTTGGACTCCTATCCGCCTCCATCCAAGTGATATTTCTGGGACCACTACACTACAGGGCCATGGAATGTCTGAAGGCAAGATGCCTACGCTCCGGACACTTGTACGACCACTGGATCCCACTCTCAGCAGACATTTGGACGGTAGCTGGTGGCTACTTCACATGCAAACCTGGAATGGCAAAGCGATCTTTGGCTCATCCCCGGATTTCATTGTGGAGTTGGACGCAAGCCTCTGGGGTTGGGTTGCCCACTGCGCGGACTCCTCCACAGGGGGTCCTTGGCAGGGCGAAGAGACCGCCTCCACATCAACTGCCTGGAATTAATTGCGGAGTCCTTCACAATCTGCAGCCTGGCCAAGGACATGTCGAACTGCTGCATTCTGCTCCGCATGGACAATATCTCGGCGGTGCAATACATCAACCACCTGGGTGGGGTCAGATCCCAGGCTCTCACAGAGGCCACAAAGGACATATACAAGTTTTGTCTATCTCGCAATATCACGCTTCGGGTGGAATACCTGCCAGGAATTACCAATCTGACGGCGGATTGGTTCTCACGCCATTGGCGAGACAACAGCGTTTGGAAACTCAATGTCTCGGTATTCCAGGAATTGAAGCATTGGAAGAACCCATTACTTCTAGATCTATTTGCTTATCGGACCAACTACCAGCTTCTGAACTACTACAGCTGGCGCCCGGATCCGAATTGCGAAGCAGTGGATGCATTCCTACAAACATGGCCGAGTCACGGGGCATATGCGTTTCCCTTGTTCTCCATGATAGCGAGAGTGCTCTGTCATGCACGTACCCACAGGGTATCTCTACTTCTCATAGCTCCACTTTGGCAGAGTCAGGCATGGTTTCTGGAATTATTGGAGATGTCCCACGATGCTCTGCTTCTCCTACCAACGTTCCCACTATTTCTGACGGGATCACGGGGAGAACCTCACCCCCTCGTGCTAGATCAGAAGCTGGACCTAGTGGCCTGGACGATTTTAGGGGATCCTGGTCAGTCCACGACCTATCGCAATCGGCTAAGGATCATCTATGGGATTCATGGGCTCCCGGCACTAGGAATTGCTATATTTCCGCATGGTCCGTCTGGAGTAGTTGGTGTCTGGAGAAGGATTCCAATCCCTTTACTGCTCCTGTCCCATTAATCCTAAACTACCTCTCACATCTGTTTTCGCTAGGTCGGTCATACCGATCCCTCAACGTGGTTAAATCGGCCATTTCAGAGGCACCCGTTCCCCTACAGGGCATTCCGGTGGGTCAGGACCCATTACTTTGTCGGTTACTACGGGTTGCTAAACTGTCGAGATCGCCAGCACCGTCTGTGGCATGTGGTTGTGGTGCTACGCTTCCTTAGAGATTGGCTGGATAACTTGTACCTCTCGCTGAAACAACTTACCCTCTTGCTGTGTCCCGTCTCGTTTCGTCAAGTGGCGGACGTCAGGGCGTTTGACTCCAGAGGGGGTTACCTTTACGATATCACGTCGTACTAAGTCAGACTCCTCTTCGTTTTTTTTACCCGTTCTTTCTAGCGGACCCCAGACTATGTGTGGTTAAGACGTTAATGCGATATACCCAAATATCAGCTCCTCTCCGAACCTTTTCGGTGGGTCAGCTTTTGATTTCATATGTGAACCCTCATGGACCAGTGTCTACTACAACACTGGCCAGAAGGGTCCGCTGGCTTTTATCGCTAGCCGACGTGGATCCATGCTTTGGGGCCCACTCGGTTAGGGGTGTGGCCGCTTCACAAACTTTCTCGGCAGGAGCCACTCTTGCCAACATTATGCGTTGTGTGGATTGGATGCACAAGAGTACATTCAGGACGTTTTATTTTCGTCAGACTTCTTATGCCTCCTTTGCTTTGATTAATTCTTAGCGTTAAAAATTTAAATATGAAGCCTCCTGTCATGTGGTAAAATTGTAGATTATGCTAACGCAGTGTACCTATAATCTTAATTTTAGTAATGACAGGAGGTGAATATTTCCCGCCCTATTTTTCCCTCTGGAATTGTAGGTATGACAATGTAGTGTTCATTGTGTTTTCTCTGGTTAAACTTTATAGGATTGTTATGTATCTCATTTATATAGAACTAACAACGAATTGACTCCGTTTTCTTTTCTATCATGACATGCATAATAGATGTTTCAGTGATCTTAATGTTCATTATATGTGGGCAACTTGCCAATTCAAATACCTTTCACTTTTTTTCTTTTTCTTTCAGTGTGATTAGTTCTCTTCAAGAGATGGACTCGCCTTTCCGTTTTTCTGCATGAAGTTCCTACCCGGATTTGGGATAACACTGTTTGATTGAACTTTTTGGACTTAAGTTACTTGTTATGTTTTCTACTGATACCGGAGAAACTGACGGAAGCCAAGCACAGAGAGATGGACACAGGTTTCTTCAGGAAGGAAGAGATTCTTTATTGGATCACCGATCGGGACTCAGAGGGACTAGCGTCACCAAAATACAGCAAAGTCTGAGTACTGAATACATAGAGTACATTCCTTATATAGCACTGTAGCTCCTCCCACAATTAACTACACCCACACATACCCTTAACCTATTTAATGAATAGAGTCTAAACTCATCCATCCGGTCTAACCACGTGGCTCATCTGATACAAAGGAGAGGGACGCGTAATTCCAGTTCTTACATTCCTGCACCTGGTCAGTACAGTGATGACAGTATCTTAGCTACGTGTAATTAAGTAACTGATACTACAAACACATATACATACATATGCCTTGTGGCAATCTTAGCCTGCTAAACTTGTATTTTACTGGAATTACATCACATTCCCCCCTTTGATGCCTCTGATATTTCACAATTACTTGAGGCATCACTTAACCTTGGTTTGCATATACCTCAGGTTACCATGAACCAGACCAGACTTTTCTTATGATGTGAATCTTTTCAACACTCATCTTCCTGCATAGTTTCTCCCTGATCTAAAGCCTTATACTTATATATGGCCATTATCTGTGCAGCAGCCTTCCTCTCTGCTATAGTTCCTATCAGGCTTTGCACAGACCTAACTACTAAGGGTATAAGACACGGCAGGAGTAGACACAACATTAAAATTAGTAGGACTCCACCTACCACTGCCTTAAGCCCTCCAAACCACTCATACCAGCTACCAAACCAACTACTTGGATTATACCCTTTCCATACCTGAGTAGGCACATGCGCTAGTTTAACCATATGGCTAGTAAGCTCAGCTATTGCTTGCCCTTCGTCATCTATTTGAAGACAGCAATTACTTAGGTTAAACTTCCCACATACACCTCCCTCTACTGCCAAAAGGTAATCCAAGGCTAATCTATTTTGGTAGACTGCTGTCCTCATCCTGGTGTTATGCTTCGCTAGAAGATTGAGCGCTTGTGATGTCTCATTTGTGATAATCTCAACCACCGCCTGTAATCTTATAATACGGTTGAGCATATAAATAGGGGTTCTATAACCAAAGGTACCATCCTCAGCCCACGTGGCTGGCCCATAGTAATCTATAATACGCTGGGGAGGCCATTCATCATCTTCCCAGGCGCCTATCTCTATGGGTCCCCTTTTCTTCCTATGATTCACATCATACACTTTAACACCTAAAGTCTCACCTGTTTCAATCGGTAACAAGAAGAAGGATGGTTTGAGCATACCTAACACACATGCCCCTTCCCAGTCCTGTGGCAACTCCGAATAGGCTTTCTTACCACAGATCCAGTACAAATTTGCTGGGGCTCTCCAGGTAGATGTGATGGATAGATCAAACCACACATCCTTTAAATTGGCATATCTAGCAAACGGGTTAGATGGTTCTGAGACATTTGAAGCCGACCACCAAGTTGTATTCTTTGTATCATCATCATAAGCTTTTTGCCCTAGACAAGTTAATTCTCCTACAGAAGTATTATACATTATTCCTTTCCTTGCTATGCAAACATAACCTATGATGGAGGTCTTTAATCTCCACTCAGATTTACCTCTAACACTCATATGATAATCGGCTTGTGTAGATATTAATTGGTCAACTGCCTCAGAACCGGACATTACCTCCTTTGCTTCCCAAGGCCATTGGTCTCCCATGTTAGTACCTCCACACACATAGCAGTTGGTAACATTAAGACTACCGGCAATACTTTCAGCTAAATCGATGAACAGGTTTTTAGCATTATGGGGGATCTTATTATCTATACTCATCTCTGCGTAAAAGGAATGGTATACTTGATGAGTCTGGGAGGATACCGTATCAGTCTCTATTCCTATAAACAATAATGTCCCAGGATCTAAACCCGTCCCGTATATTTGAAACCCAAATAAATTTCCATACTTATCTAAGAACTTGTCGGGGTTATTAATGAGTATATGGACTGGGTTGCATTCCATAGACTTACAATAAGGGCTAGTCGGCAACTTAGTCACTATCATGTCTTTGTCTACTGTCTGTCCCCAAGTTGCCCACCCCACACAAGACCAATATGGGCAAAAGTTATAATCTCTATTTGGGCATCTAGGACTTACATATTTATTTTTGCTACTGAGACAAATATATTTATCGTTAGACCCATACGTCCTCTCCCATCTAAGATCCCCACATACATTCCACGGCTTTCTACCACTCGATATCGCTTTACACGCATCAAATAGCAGAACACCCGAAGAATGTACGGATTCTAACACCGTTTTATTAATTAGGGTCCCCTGAGGATCTCCATTCCTGAGAGTCAACCAGATTGTACGAGGCTGATACTCCGGACTGAAGCACTTAGGTTCTCCTACTCCTAAATGGCACACACTATAATCTATATTTAAGTATCTACATCTCGATACATCTCCTTTACATTCGTATTGTGAATGCCAAATTAGGGTTTGGGAAATATGGTTACCTGTTCTCGTAGTCTTAATGCATACCTCACAGCTAGGAGTGTCGGTACCTCTACCTTCCTGAATATAAAAACACATATAAATAAACACTATCAAAAGCACATCTTTCGCCGTCATCCTCAGTCTTCGTCCGTGCGATGGCGCCTCAGCTTCCAGGATGTGAGGGGCTGCAGGGAATGGAGTTCTGCTCATCTTCACAGGTGTCCCTTCGAGACTTTCCTGGCTTATACACTATGTGATGGTAAGCGGACAGGCTTTATTATGGCCTTCTCACTCACACCTGTAACAATAAAATTTGTAATCCACAATAATTCCTCGTTACTCCGACTGAGTAGTGCGTTTTAACCGGATCTTGCAGGGATTCTCTGGATCTGCTGTAACTTGCCAAGAATCGACTGCTGCTGGTTTAACCCTGGAGTGATGTATCCACGGAGTCACTTCTGCTACTTTTATTGCTGTAGGGGTAGACAAAAGAACAACATAAGGACCTCTCCACTTGGGCCCTAACGGTACAGTATTCCACTCTTTAATCCACACTTGGTCTCCTGGATGGTAACTATGAACAGGGGGATAAATATTCACAGGTAATCTATCTTGTACCCATTTCTGTACCTCCTCCATAGTTTTACCCAACTCTACAACCTGCTGCCGAGTAATTCCTTCTCCCAACTGACTCAAGTCCCCCCTTAAGTTACCAAGTACGGGAGGTGGTTGCCCATACATGATTTCAAAAGGAGAGAGGCCCATCCTTCTGGTAGGGGTACTGCGGATTCGCAATAAAGCTATGGGTAAGAGAACGTTCCACTTAAGTTGGGTTTCCTGACACATTTTAGCCAACTGGTTCTTTATAGTTCTATTCATTCTCTCTACCTTACCAGAACTCTGGGGTCTATATGCAGTATGAAGCCTCCACTTTATACCAAGCATATGAGTCAGTTGTTGTAGGCACTGGTGAACAAAAGCTGGACCATTGTCCGATCCTATAGAACAGGGTAGTCCATATCGGGGTATTATTTCTCGTAGCAGGAATCTCACAACTTCTCCTGCTTTCTCTGTACGAGTAGGACATGCTTCTACCCAGCCTGAATAGGTGCACACAATTACCAGCAGGTAACGATGTCCACCCGATTTAGGCATCACTGTAAAGTCTATTTGTAGATCGGACATGGGGAGTCCCCCCATAAACTGGACTCCTGGTGGCTTTACTGGTCCTTGTCTTGCATTATTTTTAGCACACGTTACACATCTACGTACAATGGCCTGAGTCAAGTTGGACAATCTTGGTATGTAGAAATGTTTTCTAAGAGATTCTTCAGTACTGTCTCTCCCAGAATGTGTCCCGTTGTGATAATTTTGGACAATTTCTACCGCTAGCGATGCTGGTATAACTATTCTTCCATCTTCTAGCTGATACCACTTGTTCTCCAGATACTTTCCCGGTTCAGTCTTTAACCACTCCTCTTCTTGAGCTGTATAAACTGGAGTCCATTGGGACAGTGGAGTTGGTATAAGAGCAGCTATATGCCCCACATACTCCTGTCTTCCTGATTCAGCAGCACGCTTAGCTGCACTATCTGCCATCCGATTTCCCTTGGTTACATCACCATCACCTCTCAGATGTGCTCGACAATGAATAATACCGACTTCTTTCGGCTCCCACACTGCTTCCAATAGTTGTAGGATTTCAGCTGCGTACTTGATTTCTTTGCCTTCTGAATTCAGTAGTCCTCTTTCTTTATACAAAGCTCCGTGGGCATGAGTGGTTAAAAACGCATACTTAGAGTCCGTATAGATATTTACTCTTAAACCTTCAGCCAATTGTAACGCTCGTGTTAGTGCTATTAATTCTGCCTTTTGTGCTGATGTTCCTTTCGCCAGTGGCCGAGCTTCTATCACCTTGTCTATTGTTGTCACTGCATATCCTGCATAGCGGATCCCTTCTTTCACATAACTACTGCCGTCGGTGTAATATTGAACATCGGGGTTCTGGATGGGAAAATCACGAAGATCTGGTCTACTTGAGAATACTTCATCCATTACTTCCAAACAATCATGTTGACTTTCAGTAGGTTGTGGCAAAAGGGTAGCTGGATTTAAGGTGTTTACAGTCTCTAAATGCACTCTTGGGTTTTCACACAACATTGCTTGATACTTGGTCATACGGCTGTTACTAAACCAATGATTTCCTTTGTAATCCAACAACGTCTGTACTGCATGTGGGACTCGTACATAAAGTTCTTGACCCAGAGTGAGTTTATCGGCTTCAGCTACTAGCAGGGCGGCTGCAGCTACGGCTCTTAGACAAGGTGGAAATCCGCTGGCCACTGCATCCAATTGTTTAGACATGTAGGCAACAGGTCTTTGCCATGATCCCAAGTACTGTGTCAATACTCCCACAGCCATTCTTCTTTGCTCGTGTACATATAAGTAGAATGGTCGTGTGTGATCAGGTAGACCTAATGCTGGGGCACTCATCAAAGCCTTCTTCACATCTTCAAATGCCGTTTGCTGTTCTTGGGTCCATAAGAAGGGGTCGTGCTCTGTACCTTTGATAGCTGCGTACAGAGGTTTTGCTAGTATCGCATAGCTGGGAATCCATATCCTACAGAAGCCTGCTGCCCCCAAGAATTCTCGCACTTGTCTTCTATTCTTGGGTATTGGTATTTGGCAGACAGCTTCTTTTCTCTCTGGCCCCATAATTCTTTGACCTTCAGAGATATGGAATCCTAGATACTTGACAGTTGGCAAACACAACTGAGCCTTCTTTCTAGACACCTTGTATCCTGCCTTCCAGAGAATGTGTAGTAGATCGTGCGTTGCTTGCTGACAGATTTCTTTTGTAACTGCTGCTATCAACAAGTCATCTACATATTGTAACAATACACACTCTCCTGGGATGGACTCGAAATCCAATAGATCTTGACTTAGGGCTGAACCAAATAGGGTAGGTGAATTTTTAAACCCTTGGGGCAGTCTTGTCCAAGTCATTTGGCGTTTTGAGCCCGTTACAGCGTTCTCCCATTGGAAAGCAAAAATACATTGACTTTCTGCGGCAATTCGGAGGCAAAAGAAGGCATCTTTGAGGTCTAAAACTGTGAAGTAAGTAGCCCCGCCCGGAATTAAAGCAAGCAGGTTATATGGATTGGGTACAACTGGATGTATGCTAACAACCGCATCATTGACTGCTCTTAAGTCCTGCACAGGTCGATACTCATCTGTGCCGGGCTTTTGAACAGGCAGCAATGGGGTGTTCCAGGGGGAAGTACAGAATTTTAGGATACCATACCGTATGAACTTATCCAGATAGGATTGGATGTTCTTCTTAGCCTTCTGCGGAATGTGATATTGTCTTAGGCTCACTGGATAAACCCCATGTTTCAGTTCAATTTTTATTGGTGGAATATTGCGGGCCAGTCCTGGTGGGTTGTTCTCTGCCCAAACTCCTGGTATGTTAAATAATGTCTCATCACTCCTAGGGTTTTGGCTAGTCAACACTGTATAAAGTCGCCACTCTTCTTCCTTTGGTACGGATAAAGTCATAATACCTGAAGGTCCATTAAACTTTAAAGATGTTGTTCCATCTGGTAGGAACGTAATCTGCGCTTGTAATTTGGATAGCATATCACGTCCCAGCAATTGGACTGGACATTCAGGCATATAAAGGAATTGGTGTTTTACTACGTGGCCTCCCAATGTACAGAGTCGACTTTTAAGAACCGGTCTTTCAGCACTTCTTCCAGTTGCTCCTATCACAATAATAGTCCTTCCAGATGGAGGAGCAACTAGATTAGTCACCACTGAATGTTCAGCACCAGTGTCGATCATGAACGCACTCCTTTTCCCCCCCTATTGATACATCGACCATAGGCTCCGCTCGACCAAGGGGGATGGAGCCCGGTCGGTATCAATAGTCCTCCATGACCGTGTCAGCCAATCCTACGAAGTCCCTACCTTCTCTATCGCGGGACCTTTGCGCTGCTGGAATATATCTGTCTTCCCTAACACTTCCTCTGTTCCCATTACTCCCTCTATAACCATTACTCCCTCCGGGGCCTCCTCTACCTCTCGCTCTGCCTCTAAAGTTTCCGTAGCCTGCCCTGGGTTGGTCTCTCTCGTACTGCTCTCTTTGCGGACATTCGTTCCTCCAATGCCCTTCTTCCTTGCAATACGCACACTGATCCCTACTCAAAGGCTCCCTACTCCATCTATTATTGCCTCTATCTGGGCCCCGTTTATCTACGCCTGCGATCGCTACCGCTAGCATATCAGCCTTTTTACGCATCTTGCGCTCCTCCTCTTTCTTGCTTTCTGTTTCCCTATTCATATAGACCTTATTAGCTACCTCCATTAGTTGGGAGATTGACATACCTGCAAACCCTTCTAACTTTTGTAGCTTGCGCTTAATATCTCCGTAAGCTTGGCTGACAAAGGCGGAGTTAACCATTCGGGAATTGTCTGCGTCTTCCGGATTAAAGGGGGTGTACAAGCGGTACGCCTCCAATAATCGGTCATAAAAGACACTGGGCGCTTCATCGCTTTTCTGGATCACCTCAACTGTCTTCGACATGTTAATGGCTTTCTTTCCTCCGGCTTTCATGCCAGCAATTATAGCGTCTCTATAGGCTCTGAGTTGAACCATATCAGCACCATTTACGTTCCAATCGGGATCAGTGTTGGGATAATGTGTTGCGGCCCATGCTGCTGGATTAGCTTGGTTCAAAGCACGGGCTCTATCCTCTAATGCTTTAATGGCTGCTTGATTTATTCTTGTCCTTTCCTCATTGTTAAATAAAGTCATTAATAACTGCTGGCAATCAGCCCATGTCGGATTATGTGTCTGTACTATTGAGGTGAACAGATCAGTCATGGCTTGTGGTTTCTCAGTATACGAGGAATTATGGGTCTTCCAGTTTAAAAGGTCGGTAGTGGTGAAAGGGACATATACGAAGACAGGGTCAGCGTGTGCCATTTGACCTGCGGCATCGATATAAGCTGACCCGGGATTTAAGCGAAGAGGCATCTGATAGTGCTTTAATTGTTGGGCACCAGTCAACTGTCGGGTTTGGATGGGGCTACGTAGGGAAGCGTCAGTCATGGGTTCCGGTCGGGGAGATATAGGGTATGGGGATGTGGGAGGTTGGTTTTGGGAAAAGGTAGTGAATAGAACACTTCGGGCCGAGCTAGATGAAGCTTGACCGGAAGTCTGAAGTGGCGCCAAATCAGGATATTCGTTTCTAATGGGGGTGGGTTCTGGTTCCGGAAGGGGAGATTTAGTACGAGGGGGGGTGGATCCTGTACTGGAGGAGGAAGCGGAAGTGGATGAGGGTAATGAGGGAAGGGTTACAGGACTTCCTGTATTTGCGTCACTTCCTCTTACCGGAAAGTAAGGGGGCGGCAAAGGGATCTCGGACTCAGGGGGCGTGTCCAAAATGGGCCTAACACCAGCCCTAGTGGACGAACAAGTCCTAGCTACCATGAGGCGACACTGTTCCTCGTGGCATGTCCGGAGCCATTTTGGCGAGTCATTTACGGCCTGTCTCCAACAATCAATATAAGGAAACTGGCCGTAAAGTTCAGGCCTACCTGATACAGCCACGTGTAAGCGCTGTACCAGAGTTGGATCCAAACTGCCACGTGGCGGCCATGCCGCAACCAAAGTAGGCCACTCCCTAGTGCACAAAGTGACCAAACGTACAGGGGACATCTTAACCCCAAAATCACAAACTTTGAATCCCTTTTTAAAATTCTTAACCATACATCCTAAGGGATCCGGAATCGTTGACTGCGACGCACCCATATTTAACAGTGGAACGTCGTCGACAACGATTACTATACATGCGTACTATTCAACAGTCACACCCGTTTCCTCTGGCAACAGCACCACGTGGTACGGTTACCAAGTGAAACGTACACAATAACAATAAACACTCAGGGAATTCCCGTACACACACAGCTGCTACACCAGTCACTATATAATCAATATTATGCCCTTTGGCGTAACTACACAGTCACCCACGCTATAATTCTCTATATACGAATTACCCGTCTATAACACACCCCAGTAACATCGTCTTTTACAAATAGCGGTTACAGTACGGTTAGCATAGGTCAAAGCACAAGTTAAGGTCACAATACAATTATTAGTGGTTATGGTGTTAAACATGCAATGGACGACAATGATTAGTACTTATTATATAATGTCAGTAAATATACAGGGTTATGGTACCGTGCACTATAATACAGCAACACACTATTAACACTCTCGCTAGACGGCTGAGCTCGCGCTATCTAACAAGATATACACTTTACTAAAACAATCGTTAACACATTTACAATTCCCAACTAAACTATTGGCCAGTACCTTGAATGGACTACCTAAAACTATATACACCCGTTTTGGTTAGCCACACTGCCCAATCACCACATATACATAGCGAGCTAGAGAACCGAATTTACACAGGCGCCTCTTAGTCGTACTATCAAAAGTCTAGTGGGTTCCAAATTTACACGCCTTCCCACTTAGCCCAGATAGGATGAGAACTAGCGAACCGAATTTACACAGGCGCCGCTTAGTCTCCCGGTCCCTCCGACCTAGCGAACGTAATATACACCCTAGAACGCTAGTCTAGACAAGACACCGGTGTCCGGCTAGGGCTATTTACACCAGGACCCCGCCTGACTAACCAAATCAAACGGTCTGACTAAAGAGCGTTCGATCGAGCGGTGCGCCTTCGCTCCTTCCCTCCGACAGAGGGGGCAGATACAGATTCAAAAACCCCTTTGGGCCTACCGCACAATCGGTATACCCCTAGCGGGTCCTGCCGTCTAAAACAGCAGTTATCTTACCTCCTCGTTCCTGAACCTGAGTTCACACTCATCGACGGGGACACCCCAGCACTTCTCACGTAGAGGCCGATGATCTCCTGGACAACAGACCAGTGGCGCCGAGACGAAGGGAGGTCCACGCAGAAGTTCAGGGGTGCAGCCGTAGAGAACGTGGGCAAAGATAGACCGTCTCACGCCTCTGCCTCTCAGCTACCGTTGAACGATGAGCTTCCCGGCCAATGCACCAAATGATACCGGAGAAACTGACGGAAGCCAAGCACAGAGAGATGGACACAGGTTTCTTCAGGAAGGAAGAGATTCTTTATTGGATCACCGATCGGGACTCAGAGGGACTAGCGTCACCAAAATACAGCAAAGTCTGAGTACTGAATACATAGAGTACATTCCTTATATAGCACTGTAGCTCCTCCCACAATTAACTACACCCACACATACCCTTAACCTATTTAATGAATAGAGTCTAAACTCATCCATCCGGTCTAACCACGTGGCTCATCTGATACAAAGGAGAGGGACGCGTAATTCCAGTTCTTACATTCCTGCACCTGGTCAGTACAGTGATGACAGTATCTTAGCTACGTGTAATTAAGTAACTGATACTACAAACACATATACATACATATGCCTTGTGGCAATCTTAGCCTGCTAAACTTGTATTTTACTGGAATTACATCACACTACCTGTTTAATATTCACTTCAAAGAAAGAGGAAGTGATGAGACTGTCACGGCCTTTTATGTATCACCTGACTTTATTCTGATTGGTTGTTTTGTTTCTGTGCTGCTGGAGATTTTCAGTAAAGAGTTATGCAAATATTCGCCCAGGGGCGTACCTAGAGCATTTGGCACCCGGGGCGGACCCTGAGTGTGGCACCCCCTCACCCCCCCCCCCAATAAAAATGTAAGAAAACACCCACATTTTTTTTCAATGTTTTCAATAATATTTATTGCACACATTTGTAAACTGCTTGTAAAATTTTTAAAATGCGCCAGTTTTGTAGAAGGGGGAAGACCAGTGCTTTTGTAGAAAGGGGCTGGTGAGAACCTTCTAGAAAACTCCTGCCCTGCCCCTTTCTACAAAGCCCCTTGTCTCGCCCTTCATATAAAAACCCTGCACCCCGATCACATAAATTTCATACACTCCCTACACATAAAAACCCTGCACCCCGATCACATAAATTTCATTCACTCCCTACACATAAAATCCTGCACACCCCCTTAATAAAAAACAAAAACGTGCACAACCCCTCTTAATAACAAAAAACCTGCACACCCCCCTTATAAAAACCCTGCACACCCCCTTAACAAAAAACAAAAATCTGCAGTGCACATCCTCCCTTAATAAATAGAATACTGCAACCCCCTTAATCAAAAAACCCCTGCACCCCCATTATTTAAACCTCCCCCTTTAATTCTTTAATCCACAGCCCCTTTTAATTAATCCTCACTCCCCCCTTAATTAATACACCCCCATTAATTAATCCACACACCCCTTAATACACCCCCCTTAATTAATACACCCCCCTTAATTAATACCCCCCCTTAATTAATCCACACACCCCTTAATTAATACACCCCCCTCAATTAATCCACACACCCCTTAATTAATCCTCACTCCCCCTTAATTAATACACCCCCCTTAATTAATACACCCCTTTAATTAATCCTCACCCCCTTAATTAATACACCCCCCTTAATTAATCCACACCCCCTTAATTAATACACCCCATTAATTAATCATCACTCCCCCTTAATTAATACACCCCCCTTAATTAATCCACAACCCCCTTAATAAATATACCCCCCTTAATTAATCCTCACTCCCCCTTAATTAATACACCCCCTTCATTAATCCACACCCCCTTAATTAATACACCCCCTTAATTAATCCACCCCCCCCTTAATTAATACACCCCCTTAATTAATACACACCCCCTTAATTAATACACCCCCCTTAATTAATCCACACCCCCCTTAATAAATATACCCCCCTTAATTAATCCTCACTCCCCCTTAATTAATACACCCCCTTAATTAATACACCCCCTTCATTAATCCACACCCCCCTTAATTAATACACCCCCCTTAATTAATCCACACCCCCCTTAATTAATACACCCCCTTAATTAATACACACACCCTTAATCAATACACACCCCTTAATTAATCCACACACCCCTTAATTAATCCACCCCCCTTAATTAATCCACCCCCCTTAATTAATCCTCACTCCCCCTTAATTAATACACCCCATTAATTAATACACCCCCCCTTAATTAATACACCCGCCTTAATTAATCCACACACCCCTTAATTAATACACCCCCTTAATTAATCCTCACTCCCCCTTAATTAATACACCCCCCTTATTAATACACCCCCTTAATTAATCCTCACTCCTCCTTAATTAATACACCCCCCCTTAATTAATCCTCACTCCCCCCTTAATTATTACACCCCCCTTAATTAATCCTCACTCCCCCTTATTTAATTCTCACTCCCCCTTAATTAATCCTCACTCCCCCTTAATTAATACACCCCCCCAAATTAATACACCCCCCAAATTAATACACCCCCCTTAATTAATCCTCACTCCCCCCTTAATTAATCCTCACTCCCCCTTAATTAATACACCCCCTTAATTAATCCTTACTCCCCCTTAATTAATCCTCACTCCCCCTTAATTAATACACCCCCCCAAATTAATACACCCCCCCAAATTAATACACCCGCCTTAATTAATCCACACACCCCTTAATTAATACACCCCCTTAATTAATCCTCACTCCCCCTTAATTAATACACCCCCCTTATTAATACACCCCCTTAATTAATCCTCACTACCCCCTTAATTAATCCTCACTCCTCCTTAATTAATACACCCCCCCTTAATTAATCCTCACTCCCCCCTTAATTAATACACCCCCCTTAATTAATCCTCACTCCCCCTTAATTAATCCTCACTCCCCCTTAATTAATCCTCACTCCCCCTTAATTAATACACCCCCCCAAATTAATGCACCCCCCCAAATTAATACACCCCCCTTAATTAATCCTCACTCCCCCTTAATTAATACACCCCCTTAATTAATCCTCACTCCCCCTTAATTAATACACCCCCCTTAATTAATCCTCACTCCCCCCTTAATTAATACAGCCCCCTTAATTAATCCACACACCCCTTAATTAATACACCCCCTTAATTAATCCTCACACCCCCTTAATTAATCCTCACTCCCCCTTAATTAATACACCCCCTTAATTAATCCTCACTCCCCCTTAATTAATACACCCCCCTTAATTAATCCTCACTCCCCCCTTAATTAATACAGCCCCCTTAATTAATCCACACCCCCTTAATTAATACAACCCCTTAATTAATCCTCACACCCCCTTAATTAATCATCACTCCCCCCTTAATTAATACACCCCCCTTGATCAATCCTCACCCCCCTTAATTAATCCTCACTCCCCCCTTAATTAATACAGCCCCCTTAATTAATACAGCCCCCTTAATTAATCCACACACCCCTTAATTAATACACCCCCTTAATTAATCCTCACTCCCCCTTAATTAATACTCACCCCCATTAATTAATACACCCCCCTTGATCAATCCTCACCCCCCTTAATTAATCCTCACTCCCCCCTTAATTAATACAGCCCCCTTAATTAATCCACACCCCCCTTAATTAATACACCCCCTTAATTAATCCTCACTCCCCCTTAATTAATACACCCCCTTAATTAATCCTCACCCCTTAATACACCCCCTTAATTAATCCACACCCCCCTTAATACACCCCCTTAATTAATCCTCACTCCCCCCTTAATTAATACACCCCCTTAATTAATCCTCACCCCCTTAATACACCCCCTTAATTAATCCTCACTCCCCCATTAATTAATACACGCCCTTAATTAATCCTCACTCCCCCCTTAATTAATACAGCCCCCTTATTAATCCTCACTCCCCCCTTAATTAATACAGCCCCCTTAATTAATACACCCCCTTAATTAATCCTCACTCCCCCCTTAATTAATACAGCCCCCTTTATTAATACACCCCCTTAATTAATCCTCACTCCCCCCCTTAATTAATACAGCCCCCTTAATTAATACACCCCCTTAATTAATCCTCACTCCCCCCTTAATTAATACAGCTCCCTTAATTAATACACCCCCTTAATTAATCCTCACTCCCCCCTTAATTAATACAGCCCCCTTAATTAATCTACTCATATTTTGATGATGCCTTGACCGACTGGGTGCCTCACCGCCCGGATATTGGAACCTTCAGCTGGATATCCGAGAAGGCGGGCTGACGGCGCTGCGCACGACGTCATCATGTTGCGCGACGCCGCGGCCCGCAACACTCCTCCCCCTTCTCCTTGAAGTAAGTCCCGCCGGGCCGCAAAGGTGCTGCGGCTGTGCGCAGCCGCCGCAGCGTAATGATGGGGGGTGACACATGACACTGGACGTCATGGCACCCCCCTAGTCAGTGGCACCCGGAGCGGGCCGTCCCCCTGACCCCCCTTAGTACGCCACTGTATTCGCCTCCTGTCATTACTAAAATTAAGATCTATAATTTCAAATACCATCTAGATATAGACTTGTATATAGCTATCTTTTATCTATCCATCTTTTATTAAATTCTATCTATTATCAATCTCACTCTTTCCCCTTCTTGTAACTATACAGCCAATGTTGCACTGGTTCCAAAATACATAAAATTAACACACACCTGTAAGTGTGTCATGTAACCGATCAGTCGGCCATAAAACCCGTCACCGCCGCCCTGGCACTAGAAATCATTTAATTAGTGTATTGATTAGCCAGAAATAATAAGACATTACAGATCACCAGGCATTCCTAATGGCTTTTTATGTCCCTTTATTTCTACTGCATGATTAGCTTAAGTCCATTAGCCATGGCATACTGCCCCCCATTTACATTCTTGCTCGAGTTATATTTGAAAATTAACCTGTTCACTGCCAAGTCCTAACTTTTCATTATTATTAAATACATGAAATAGCCACCTCCCCATGAAATCGAGGCAAAGATTAATAAATTAGAAAATCTTGCAATGCTTTGAATAGAAACACGGCTAGACAGATATTATCAATCTATTTTGTATTTCTAGAGAGAAATAATATTGCACTTCGTACTATAACATAGAGTATGATTAGAAAGGCACAGCTTAAAATCCAATCTTTGGTTTGGTTCATTAAAGATGAAGTTCAGTTTTATTAGATATGGAAAACACAAATTTGTACTCGGCAAGGCTAAATATTCACTCACAAAAATAAAGTGCCAACAATATGTATATCAAAAACCCTTAGTTCATATAATTTATAATCATATACCAGTGATCTCAAAACATCAATTAGGTAGCAAGACTCTCATAATATATATGTATATATATGTAGTAAGGCCTTTTGGCCTGTGTTTGTGGGAGGGGCGTATGACACACCCTTTCCCTACTTACGGGACACCCCTTACCTGGCTCCATACCTTCGAGGTCAGCGTTGCATGAGAATCCACTTCCGGTTCACGTGCGGCGCCATCTTGCTTTTCAAAAAACCCGCGATTTTCGTCTGGTGTAGCTGTGTCCAGGATTCCTTACAGGTTTTCCGCCCGTCCAGCTCCTCACAAATCCGGTCTTCGTCGCTGACTACGTCCTAGTTACTTCAAAATCGTAAGTTCGACGCCTGGATCATTCCCACGGCGTCGCGCTGTTAAACGGGCCTTACTTTACGGCCTTAACACTTTACCGCCAGCCGCACTTTCGGCTAAAAATCCTTTCGGTAGTTTTTATACGATTGGTACTCATTTACAAAGTACCCACTTCGTTTTCTATGCACTTACTCATATCATATGTACTTATTTGAAATGACTGGCTTTCGGTTTTGTATTTCCAAAACACAAATCTTTCGCCTATTTCTGTATCATACAGTTCAGGTCATTCAAGCGATATATATGCTTTCGGCTGTTACTCATGCCATTCACATCGCTATTCCTTTCATATCTTCAAATACAGCATTATATACGTATATATATATAGATATAGGTCGGTTAGTTACCTGTTTTAGGTACAATCTATGATATGTTACTTAGATCTCTTTATGTTTCATGTTATTTTGCCTTTGTATAATAGTTCAGGTTTTACATTAATCAGATAATAGGTATAGTACATAAATGTGATAAGCTTTCTCTAAAGTTATTTCTGTATATTACGTTGTCATAACCATGTACACCCGATTACATGGCACGTACAATTTCTGACCTTTCTGCATGTACTCAAACGATATATCGAGTATACAAGAACACGGTCCCAACATCACAAACTTTCGGGTTGAATCACACTTTTTGTTTAACCTCTCATACGTCAACTTTTTCTGCATATGGTCAATTTTCATATTTTATACCTCACCTAAACCAATACTCCCTGCACCATGATTACTACAGTAGCATGGCCATATATATTTTTAAATTGGTCACCATGTATACACATTATACGTAGCCACTACAAAGCTAAATCCCTGCGTTACTGTTTTACTCCATAACAAATCAGGCTGGTTACTACCATGCTCTACATTTTCCCCCTTCAACACCTACGGTTAATAAAATCAACTACAGCATATCTAGTCTACGTTAGTATCACAGGATCCATTTCTCATACTATCATATCTATTTCTACCCATTTAGGTTTATCCAGGTTTTCTATACCTGACGCATCATATACGTATACATACTATCAGGTACGTAAGCCTGCTCATGTATCACATACGTTCTCCCTAAATAGGACATAGAGTACTGGCAAGCTAGGGGTATAGGCCCAAATAGGTATCTCCCCTCTTGGCATACCGCCTATAGTTTAGAGGTCCGCGAGGCCAACACCCCGCCTCAACGTTTCGGAGGCAAACACCCCTCGAGCCACACGTAAGTTAGCCGCCTCGCAAAGTATAGAGAGGGCGTCACCTGTCACTCCCTTCCCCTGTTTTTTCTTTTATTGTCACCGAGAGGCCTACGAATTCCTGCCACTGCGATGGGTGGCCTCAATATCCCCTCGCGCCAACGCATAGATAGAGCCTCTCATAGCCACTTGGCAACTAGCAGGGCCTCACCTGTCACCAAAGAACAAGATTAATTTTTTCGCCTTAAACGGCATAATTAGCCCGCCAGTACATCCCCTGGGGTTCAACACTAACGGTATATTTTCTCTAGTATGTCTCAAGAAGGGGTAGAGGATTTCTCCATCCCGAGCACTCCGGCTAGACCAAACACCCCATCACCGGAAGAAGACATGGCTAGTCCTGCATCATTCAGGTCCTGGACAATCCCTCGCATAACCAGCGAACTCAGGAGGCAACATATTCCTTTCCCCGCTACGGCCAGGAAAGCAGAACTGTACAAATTGTTGCACGCCTCAACCGATAACACTGATGCAGGGGAAGGGACTAGCCAATCTAACCCGACAGATATACACGGCATGCTAACATCCCTCATGTCATCCATGGGCAAGGTCAACTCCAGGCTGGAGAAACTGGAATCGGTCACCACAGCCCTTACCTTGGCTGGGTCAGCCACCGCGACCCCTCCGCCACTGGTCGAGTTGCCACTAGTTTCTCCAGCCACCACCTCTGACGGGCAGGAGGTTAACCCTGCCCATATGATACCTGAGCACCTTAAGAAAGACATGCTGGAAGGTAAAGATGTCAACTTAGCTTCACTACTTATTGCCTCCCAGGATGTAGTGGAGCATAAAACTTATGCGTATGAGGATATTTCTGTGGTGGTCAAGTCCAGGGATGCACGCCTAAATAGGAAACTCACCATCCCGGAATTTGTGTTGGCCTTTGGCATCTACCGGGATGTCATATGTGCAGTTTACCCACACAGGCATGAGGAATTTGACATGTATATGCACAGGCTGGTGGACCTGGGCAATAAATATGGTGGATCGGCATTCTATGATTACCATAGATCTTTTTCTGCGAAAGTGTCAGGCGCCTTCTCACAGTACGGGACAAGGTCCAACTGGAGCAAGATTGACACAGTGATTTTCTGCAGACACTTTGCAGGTCTAAGGACGCCTGCTTGTGCATACTGCTCCTCCATGTCTCATTCCGCAAATTTTTGTCCCACCACTGCTAACGAGCACCACTGCTAACCCACTTGCAAGTACCTAGCTCCGCTGGTCCTATGGATAAAATATCTAAAGACAAACTGGGAAGGCCTATCAAGTTTCTGGGCAAATCTCAGATATGTAATAACTTTAATGTTGGAACATGTAATTACAGCGGTTGTCGTTTATTGCATATATGCTCAAAATGTTTTAGGGCACATGCTAAAATCATGTGTCCCAATAAAATGTATCCTAAACAATACCTAACGTCTATAAACATATCCCTACTTGCGACATTTCTGTCACAGCATCCATCTACACATTTAGTAGATTTCATAATCTCTGGTCTATCAGAAGGATTCCCCACGGGTATCATACATATGCCTTCAGGAATCCTGGAATGTCCAAATCTACAATCCGCCCAACACAACCCTACAGCTGTTGACACACTCATAGCTAAAGAAGTCACAGAAGGTTTCTTATTGGGACCTTTTCAATCCCCTCCTTTCACTACATGGAGGACAAACCCTATCGGGGTTGTCACAGGGAAATCTTCCAACAAGCAGAGACTTATTATCGATTTATCGGCACCACACACCTCTACCACTCCTAGTCTTAACTCCCTAATACCATCGGAGGAATTCTCCCTGCAATATTCCACTATAGATCACGCCTTTACGGCTATCATACAGGCAGGAGTTGGTGCATGGCTCAGCAAGACTGACATAACGAATGCTTTCAAACTACTACCAATCCACCCCACACTGTGGCACCTACATGGCATCAAATGGGCAGGGAACTACTACTTTTTCTCACGCCTAACTTTTGGTTCTAAAAGTAGTCCAGCCATATTTGACACATTTGCCGAAACCCTATGCTGGTTACTACTCAATATATCCAGATGCCCTACAGTCATACATTATCTGGACGATTTCCTACTGGTCGAGTAGAATTCTTCCCCTCCCAGTAGCCTCAAAGAAACCGTCAGCCTATTCAACCAGTTGGGGGTCCCAGTCTCCCCTACCAAGACCGAAGGCCCAGATACCATCATCACATTCCTGGGCATCATGCTAGACTCGGCCAACATGCAAGCTAGCCTGCCACGCACTAAGGTAGAAAACATCCTGACAAACATCAATCTTTATATACAACGACGCACTTGTAACCGCAAAGAATTACAATCTTTACTGGGGTCACTCAATTTTGCCATGCGTATTATACCTCAAGGCCGTGCTTTCATTTCACGTCTCCTCAGCTTGTTCCCACTGTTTCTACATGATGCACACAGATTATCTCTAGATACCCAAGCCACGGCAGACCTACTCATGTGGAGAAACTTTTTAACCACCTGGAATGGTAAAAGCATGTTCCTCCCTCCATTGTCTGACACCTCTCCTACTGTTTGGTCAGACGCGGCGTCTACCACAGGTTTTGCAGCGATATTTGGGAACGAATGGCTTTGGGGCAGCTGGCCTTCAGAGGTTCAGGACCTGGAGCGTTTTTCCTCTACCTCAGCTCTGTTTGAGATATATCCCATCGTGGCGGCTGCCGTGGCATGGGGACATCTATGGACAGGTTCATCAGTAAGGTGTTACTCAGACAACCAAGCAACCTGTTACATTATTAACAAAGGTCGCTCCAAATCCCTTACTATCATGAGATTTCTGAGGAAACTCACTTGGTTGGCAGCATGTCATAATTTCTTCTTGCATTGTGTTCATATTCCAGGTATATGTAACGAGGCAGCTGATAATTTGTCTCGTTTTAAATTCCAGGCCTTTCATCAACTTCTCCCGTCAGCCGCGCTCACAGCCACGGCCACTCCACTGTTCCATCAGCTAGTAATGGACTAGACGCTATCATGCAACATTGCAGAACGTTGTCCCAACTAGCTCTATCCGCAAATACCCGGAAAACCTACGACAGAGCTTTCATTTTATTTAAAAGATTCCTTTTGGAACACAACATATTACAACCGTTCATCATGACATCATTTTTAGGTTTTGCCTCTTTTTGCCACATCAAACTCAAACTTTCTTACAACACAATCAAACTATATCTAACAGGCATCCAACATCACATGCTAACATTACAACCCAACAACTCAAGTTTTATGTCATCATACCAAATTAAGAACATCCTTAGGGGTATACAAAGATCCGAACCCCTGTACACAGCACAGAGGCTTCCTATAGATTTTCATATCTTTAAAGAATTATCACAACTACTAGATCTAAAACCCTTTTCCATCAACACAACTCTAGTCATCAAGACAGCAATTTATGTGGCTTTTTATGGGTTTTTGAGACCTAGAGAATTTACCGCCATCAATACAACACAATCCACTCACCTCCTGCTTCACTCGCACTTAACCAAACATATGGACTATTATATCCTGACACTACCTCATTCCAAAAACAATCAACATGCACCACCAGTAGAGGTTAAGTACTATCCGACACACAACAGATGGTGCCCCGTCCAAATACTGGACTCTTATACAGAGAATAACAAGGCACCACCATCACAACCACTTTTTGTTCTACGAGGTTCAGTACTCACGACTACCACCTTCATGACCTACGTCAGGTCATTACTAACACAGCTGGGACTCAAGCCAGCAAACTATTCAGGCCATTCCTTCCGCATAGGAGCGGCCTCCACAGCCTCCAGTGTAAACATACCGGTTCATGTTATCAAGACACTGGGGCGCTGGAAATCATCCGCTTACACACGATACATTCCTGACCCTGTACAAGAAGTAAGAAATGCTTTTCAGAACATGTCTTGTTAAAAGTATATATCCTTGGTGGTTTGTATTAAATATTGAAATTTCTATTTTTGCCCTCTTTATTTACAGGCCTACCTCATCGTCGGTTCCGGAACACCACAACCGACTTGCTACTTTTATACCATCCTACACTTATTAAGGTCTTATTACTCTATACCATCATGAGCCCTTCACACAAGTAGTAAGGCCTTTTGGCCTGTGTTTGTGGGAGGGGCGTATGACACACCCTTTCCCTACTTAAGGGACACCCCTTACCTGGCTCCATACCTTCGAGGTTAGCGTTGCATCACCCTCCCACCCACTCCTCTTTATCAAACTCCTTTTTATTACATTTCTTCTTGGTGGGCCCTCTTTATTTACAGGCCTACCTCATCGTCGGTTCCGGCACACCACAACCGACTTGCTACTTTTATACCATCCTACACTTATTAAGGTCTTATTACTCTATACCATCATGAGCCCTTCACACAAATATATATATATATATACATATATAAATATGTATATACAAAACAATATTGCTCCTGCACTCACGCTTAAAATTCCCTTGAGAGCCGGGTGCCAACCAAAAAGAACAGCTTCGATATCCAGAAAATTCAGAGGGATGGTTGCACTCACGTGATTTAAAAGTCCAAAGTTTAATGGAAAAATAAAAAAATATCCAAGATCAATGTTTCAGTCACTACTGACTTTCATCAGGATCATCCTGATGAAAGTCAGTAGTGACTGAAACGTTGATCTTGGATATTTTTTAATTTTTCCATTAAACTTTGGACTTTTAAATCACGTGAGTGCAACCATCCCTCTGAATTTTCTATATATGTATATATATATATATATATATATATATAGAAAAGTGGAACAAAGGTGCACTCACAGGTCTTCATCCAAGTGGTATTTTTATTCTTAGTTGTAGTTTACAAGTGTAGAGAAATAAATCAACGTTTCGACCCCATGCCGGGTCTTTTTCATCTTGAAAAAGACCCGGCATGGGGTCGAAACGTTGATTTATTTCTCTACACTTGTAAACTACAACTAAGAATAAAAATACCACTTGGATGAAGACCTGTGAGTGCACCTTTGTTCCACTTTTCTACATATTGACGCCAAGGTTGCACCCAGGCAGATTGCAACATTATGTTCATTGAGGGGTGAGTGCCAAGAATATCGCTGTGTATATATATATATATATATAAATAATAACATATATGATATATATAAAAGAAGAAAGAATATATATAGTGTAGTAATTTTAATAACAATGACAGTTAAAATATAATTAAACAAAACTCACAAAAAAATAGCACAATAAAAGTGTCCACAATTTGCATTGGCCAGAAGACTCTTAAAGGATTGATCCAACAACCATGACCACTTCAGCGGTTTGAAGTTGTTATGGCATTTGGAGTCCAAAAATTAGCTTGAAATGCTGCACATCCAGAGACATTTTACAATTTGTGCTGGGGGCTAGTTGCACGTGACTTTGGGAGACCAGAACTCTTTTCCAGACTGTCAAATGTCAATAAATAAAAAATCCTTCCTCCCTCTCTGCCTTCCCTCATCAGGTCAAACCAAACGCATGCGTTTTTCATGCAGCAAAATGGTCCAATCATTGACTTCTCTATGTGTCTTAATGTTGGTTGGAAGAGGGAGATCATCCTTTAGCCTCTGGCAACAGTTTCTCCTCTGTCTGGCTCGCAATCATCTTCTACAAACAACTGGTGTCTCGATAGAAATGGTAACAGAATATCTTGATCAGGGTATATCAGGGACATTTTTGTGTTTTGCATTTATTTGGGTTGATTAGAGGCAATATAGTCTACAGTAACAGCCTGCACTTTCCAGAGTCTAATGGAGAGTGGAAATCTTGAGCACTGTGTTGACTAATGCAAGTGCAATACGTATTATTCCTTAAATGTGATCAACATGTTAGCCTTTGCTGTCCATATAAGGGTTAATCCTGAACGCTGATCATTTTAGTGCTTATGTGTATGTGAAGTATGCATAAAAGTTTAAAGTACTCCACAATTAAGTTTGATTGCATATTGTGTGATATACTTGTATAATTACACTGTATTGAATGGGATAATGTTTACATTGACCTATTTGGAAGATATCCTCCCTGGGTCTACTGTGCTACTGCGCACAAAATCTATCCTTATAATTTTCTGAGGTAAATACAGGGGTTAAGTCCTGGGGGGAAAAGTGTGGGAACTCACCCGAGATCCTCCCCCCCCCCAAGATACACTTTTATGCATAGACGCACGCACGCACGCACACACACACACACACACATACTGATGACATTCATGCGCACACACTCTGACAGGCTCACACACAAATACACTCACAGACAAATACACACACACACTCACAGACACACACTCACTCACAGACAAACACACTCACAGAAAAACAAACACTCACAGACAAACACACTCACAGATAAAGATACATACACTCACAGACAAAGACACATACACACACTCACAGACACACACACACACACACACACACTTCCAGACACTCACAGACAAACACACACACACTTCCAGACTCACACACTCACAGACAAACACACTAACAGCCACACACACATACACACACTCACACTTCCAGACACTCACAGACAAACACACGCACACACATACTTCCAGACACACAAACTCACAGACAAACACACTAACAGCCACACACACATAAGCTCACACTCACAGACAACACACTCCCAGACACACACACACAAACAAAGATACATACACTCACAGACAAAGACACATACACACACACATACACAAACACACACAAACTTCCAGACACACACTCACAGACACACATATAAACTCACACTTTTCTTGTGCAAATCTTTACTGCCATCAATAGTGAGATTTAACACTAATGTCAGACCATTCTACGTGAAAAATAAATCACATACAAAATAAAAATATTTTATTGGTGGCAAAAGAATAGGAATAATATATATATTTTAAATTCTTTATTTTTATTGTGCATGAGGTAACAACAGGCTTGTAGAGCCACAACAGCTGCTACAGGCTTTTTCATAACATTGTAGTATTTTAAAGTGTGGCAAATTAAACAGCACATTTTACTTTTAGGAAAACATTAGAGTAACTAACTACATAACATTGATGAGTTGGTTTAGACATGCTAAGCTAGACAAGCGTATGAGGAGTTGGGTCACGTTTACAATCATGTTAACTACATGACTTTGCGTTCCTGAGGAGGCCGAAGAATGGCTATTTCTTTTTTTATTTTTTTTAAGGCATGCACAATTTTTATGGTATGAACATAAGATAAACAGAGTGTTATACTTCCTAGGTAGGTTCATCTATCTGAAAATCATGGTACAGGTGTATATAGGTGAGTTGGCTAGGAGACTTGCTAGGTTAAGTAACATACACAAAGGTCAAAATATAATACAAGACTGTGTCGGTGTTAACCCCTTAACGCCGTTACGGCGTTCTATGCCGTCGCGGCTTCAAAGGGCTTTAAAGCCGTTGCGGCGGCATAGAACGCCGAAACGGCTTGCAGCCCCAGGAGGTACTGTGTACTCATCTCTGCCACGATCCTCTTCTGGGGGGCTGCCTGAGAGCCAGGAAGCCCCCCTCCGGCAAATGAGGCCCCCGGGGGCCATGTGATCGCTCTCAAAGAGCGATCACATGGCCCCCTATAGCTGGCTATGGATCTGCCAGCAGGGGGACTGTCTAAAATATTAGACAGTCCCCCTGCTGGTAGGTAGTGTAAAAAAAAAATATTAAAATGTTATAAAATAAATTAAATGCCTTTTTATATATATATATAATATGTATATATATTATATATATAATATATATACATATTATATATATGTAACGTCATACGTAATGTATTTTAATATTAATATTAGTATATATATTAGTATTAAAATACACTTAGAATGACGTTACATATATATAATATGTATATATATATATAATAGATCTACATATATATATTATATATACGTATAATTACAATAATAAATAAATAAAATAATTAAATAAATAAAACATTGAAACAAAATTTAAAATAAATTATAAATTCATATGTAATTTCATTCTAACTGTATTTTGTTATTAATATATATATATTGGAAACAGAATACACTTAGAATGACATTCTATATATATCTATCTATATATAAAATACAAATAACCGCAAATATATATATAGAGATAAATACATATAATTACATAAAAGATTACATTAGTATACACGTAGAATTTATATACCTATAAATGCATATATATTAAAATTCTACGTGTATATTTAAGTAATTTTTTAACATAATTATGTCATTTGATTAATTAAAATTTGATTGACATGCCTGACAAAACAGGGAGAAAGTGCAGAGAATTTAATTTGCAAGCACTATATTTGACCCTGTAACTCTCCAAGACACCATAAAACCTGTATATAGGGGGTACTGTTTTACTCGGGAGACTTCGCTGAACTCAAATATTAGTGTTTAAAACTGGTAAATTGTATTACAATGATGATATTTTAAGTAAAAGTGAAGTTTTTTTGCATTTTTTACAAACAAACGGCACTTTTATGGACTATATTATTGTTGTAATATGTTTTACTGTTTTAAAACACTAATATTTGTGTTTAGTGAAATCTCCTGAGAATAACAGTACCCCCCATGTACAGGTTTTATGGTGTTTTGGAAAGTTAGAGAGTCACATATAAGGCTTGCACCGTCTCAAAGGTAACATTACTAATCTGGCAAATTTCAATTTGAAAATGGAACGTTCTATATTTGACCCTGTAACTTTCCAAAACACCATAAAACCTGTTAATGGGGGGTACTGTTGTACTCGTGAGACATCGCTGATTACAAATATGTGCATTTTGTTGCAGTAAAACCTAACAGTATTATGACATTTACAGCTAAAATGTGAGGCGGAACTACAAATTTAAAAAAAAAAAAAATAATTCTCACAGTTTTTTAAATTTTATTCATAATAAATAGTTTCATATACAAATATTTTATATGAAATGAAAGCCCTGTTTCTCCTGAACAAAATGATATATAATAAGTGTGGGTGCATTTAATATGAAAGAGGTGAATTACGGTTGAACAGACATATAGCGCAAATCCCAGTTTTTGTTTACGTTTTGTTTTGATCAGAACGTGCACTATTGACTCCGTCCTGAAGGGGTTAAACATGCTAGGCGCACATGAAGGGCAGTCGTCCTGTATAGATTGCTAAACAATAACATTGTGAGTTCAGAAGTTAGAAGTCCTGTCTATTAGGTATACAGAAGGTGCTATATTCATGCCTGAGTTAGGCTGCTGGACATGCTGTCAGGACTACTGCACTAGTTTTGAAAGATGATAAAGAAAATACCAGTCCATGTCAGGCATTTATAATTAATAGACTAGGTAGTAGCTAAACATTTGCAGGCTCACTAGGTAAATCTATATTGTTTATGGAGTGGAGTAACTGAGAAAAAACCCCCAAAACATTCACATAAAGTCAGGCTGGCTAAATACGATTATGAACATGCTTATCAGATCTATCCAGAACAAGGTTATGGCAGCAACAGTCCAGGTATGAAGATTTAGAGCATTAGAGCATTTGGCTGTGGTTAGTATTAAATTGGTAGATTGCAAGCAAAGTAGCCTAAGTACCTCAGGCCTCCTGGCACAGGCGTTGTCAGCTGGAGTAGTTCAGCCCGTCAGATCGGTGTGCCCAGGAGTCTTGCAGACGGTTGGTGAGGGCCAGCAATAGGTCCCAGCAGCATTTTCCTCTGCTTGTCCTTGTGCTGGGGTGGTTTGTGTGGTCTGTTGCACCCAGGGCCGGTGCTAGGATTTTTAGTTACACAGGCGAAGATGCATTTTGGCACACCTCAAGCCTCCTTTAAAAAAAAAAAAAAAAATGCATCTTCACCTGTGTGTATTTCCTCCCAGGCCACAGGCATCATTTTTCAGTCACACAGGTACACTGTCATACAAACACAGAAATAATCATACAGAGACATACAGACACAGACACATACAGTCAGAGACATACAGGCAAAGACATACATGCATACAGAGACATGAAGGAATATAAAGACATGCATACATACAGAGGCATACCATCATACAGACACATACAGGCATACAGAAACATACATACAAAGACATACAGGCATACATACACATACATACATACATACATACAGAGACATACAGGCATAGATAAACATACATACAGAGGCAAACCGTCATACAGACACATACATACAGAAACATGCATACAAAGACATACAGAGACACACAGGCACATACATACATCCGTACATACAGAGACATAAAGGCACAGAGTTACACACATGCATACAGATAAATACATGCATAGACATACAGGCACATACATAAATACATACAGAGACATACAGGCATACAGAAACATACAGGCATACATACATACAGGCATACAAAAACATGCATGCATACAGAGACATACCGCCATACAGACACATACATATATACAGGCATACAGAGACATACAGGCATACAGAAACATACATACAAAGACATACAGGCATACATACACATACAGAGACATACAGGCATACATAAACATACAGGGAGTGCAGAATTATTAGGCAAGTTGTATTTTTGAGGATTAATTTTATTATTGAACAACAACCATGTTCTCAATTAACCCAAAAAACTCATTAATATCAAAGCTGAATATTTTTGGAAGTAGTTTTTAGTTTGTTTTTAGTGTTAGCTATTTTAGGGGGATATCTGTGTGTGCAGGTGACTATTACTGTGCATAATTATTAGGCAACTTAACAAAAAACAAATATATACCCATTTCAATTATTTATTTTTACCAGTGAAACCAATATAACATCTCAACATTCACAAATATACATTTCTGACATTCAAAAACAAAACAAAAACACATCAGTGACAAATATAGCCACCTTTCTTTGCAAGGACACTCAAAAGCCTGCCATCCATGGATTCTGTCAGTGTTTTGATCTGTTCACCATCAACATTGTGTGCAGAAGCAACCACAGCCTCCCAGACACTGTTCAGAGAGGTGTACTGTTTTCCCTCCCTGTAAATCTCACATTTGATGATGGACCACAGGTTCTCAATGGGGTTCAGATCAGGTAACAAGGAGGCCATGTCATTAGATTTTCTTCTTTTATACCCTTTCTTGCCAGCCACGCTGTGAAGTACTTGGACGCGTGTGATGGAGCATTGTCCTGCATGAAAATCATGTTTTTCTTGAAGAATGCAGACTTCTTCCTGTACCACTGCTTGAAGAAGGTGTCTTCCAGAAACTGGCAGTAGGACTGGGAGTTGAGCTTGACTCCATCCTCAACCCGAAAAGGCCCCACAAGCTCATCTTTGATGATACCAGCCCAAACCAGTACTCCACCTCCACCTTGCTGGCGTCTGAGTCGGACTGGAGCTCTCTGCCCTTTACCAATCCAGCCACGGGCCCATCCATCTGGCCCATCAAGACTCACTCTCATTTCATCAGTCCATAAAACCTTAGAAAAATCAGTCTTGAGATACACACTTGAGATATTTCTTGGCCCAGTCTTGACGTTTCAGCTTGTGTGTCTTGTTCAGTGGTGGCTGTCTTTCAGCCTTTCTTACCTTGGCCATGTCTCTGAGTATTGCACACCTTGTGCTTTTGGGCACTCCAGTGATGTTGCAGCTCTGAAATATGGCCAAACTGGTGGCAAGTGGCATCTTGGCAGCTGCACGCTTGACTTTTCTCAGTTCATGGGCAGTTATTTTGCGCCTTGGTTTTTCCACACGCTTCTTGCGACCCTGTTGACTATTTTGAATGAAACGCTTGATTGTTCGATGATCACGCTTCAGAAGCTTTGCAATTTTAAGAGTGCTGCATCCCTCTGCAAGATATCTCACTATTTTTGACTTTTCTGAGCCTGTCAAGTCCTTCTTTTGACCCATTTTGCCAAAGGAAAGGAAGTTGCCTAATAATTATGCACACCTGATATAGGGTCGTTGATGTCATTAGACCACACCCCTTCTCATTACAGAGATGCACATCACCTAATATGCTTAATTGGTAGTAGGCTTTCGAGCCTATACAGCTTGGAGTAAGACAACATGCATAAAGAGGATGATGTGGTCAAAATACTCATTTGCCTAATAATTCTGCACTCCCTGTACATACAGGCATACATAAACATACATACAAGACATACAGACACATACAAACATACATACATGCAGAGGCAAACCGTCATACAGACACATACATACAGAAACATGCATACAAAGACATACATAGACACACAGACACATACATACATCCGTACATACAGAGACATAAAGGCACAGAGTTACACAAATACATACAGATACATACATGCATAGACATACAGGCACATACATACAGAGACATACAGGCATACAGAAACATACAGGCATACAAAGACATGCATGCATACAGAGACATACCGCCTTACAGACACATACATATATACAGGCATACAGAGACATACAGGCATACAGAAACATACATACGAAGACATACAGGCATACATACACATACAGAGACATACAAGCATACATAAACATACATACAGGCATACATAAACATACATACAAGACATACAGACACATACAAACATACATACATACAGAGGCAAACCGTCATACAGACACATACATACAGAAACATGCATACAAAGACATAGAGACACACAGACACATACATACATCCGTACATACAGAGACATAAAGGCACAGAGTTACACACATGCATACAGATACATACATGCATAGACATACAGGCACATACATACATACATACAGAGACATACAGGCATACAGAAACATACAGGCATACATACATACAGGCATACAAAGACATGCATGCATACAGAGACATACCGCCATACAGACACAAGCATATATACAGGCATACAGAGACATACAGGCATACATAAACATACATACAAAGACATACAGGCATACATACACATACAGAGACATACAAGCATACATAAACATACATACAGGCATACATAAACATACATTCAAGACATACAGACACATACAAACTTACATACATACAGAGGCAAACCGTCATACAGACACATACATACAGAAACATGCATACAAAGACATACAGAGACACACAGACACATACATACATCCGTACATACAGAGACATAAAGGCAACGAGTTACACACATGCATACAGATACATACATGCATGGATACAGAGACATACATTCATACATACATACATACAGACAGACAGAGACATACATACACACAGACAGAGACATACATACATACAGACAGAGACATACATACAGACAGAGACATACATACATACAGACAGACAGACAGGGCCGCCATCAGGGCATGACAACCATAACAGTTGTCACGGGCCCGGCGGCCCTGGGGGGCCCGGCCGCCCGGGCCCCACCGGGTGGCCCACACACTTAGGGCCACCCGATGAGCCCCCTCCTTCAGGGGCCCGGTCAGCACTGTGACCGTTGTATAGCGCGACCGGGCCCCTTTAAAAAAAAAAAAAAAAAAAAGCAGCCGCAAGTGCTGCTGGGAGGAAGTGCTCACTTCCTCCCAGCTCACTCCGCGCAGGAGGAGCGCGCCCGCCCGCCCGCCCAGCCGTGAAGAGGGAGAGCCCGGCAATGAAGAGGGAGCAGCGCCGACTCCCATCATCCCCAGCCACCCTCCTGCAAAGAAAAGGTAAGAGACAGGAGGGTGGCTGGAAAATGAGCTGTGTGTATGCATGTATGTATGTATGTATGTATGTATGTATGTATGTCTGTGTCTGTCTGTGTGTATGTATGTATGTCTGTCTGTGTCTGTCTGTATGTGTGTATGTATGTGTATGTGTGTGTCTGTCTGTATGTATGTCTGTGTCTGTATGTGTATGTGTATGTATGTGTGTCTGTATGTGTGTCTGTCTGCATGTCTGTGTGTCTGTATGCATGTTTGTGTATGTCTGTCTGTCTGTCTGCATGTCTGTGTGTCTGTATGCATGTATGTGTGTGTCTGTATGCATGTATGTGTATGTCTATGTATGTATGTATGTATGCATGTCTGTGTATGTCTGTCTGTCTGTCTGAATGTATGTCTGTCTGTATGCATGTATGTATGTCTGTCTGTATGTGTATGTCTGTATGCATGTATGTCTATGTATGTATGTCTGTCTGGATGCATGCATGTCTGTCTGTATGTCTATGTCTGTCTGTATGCATGTATGTCTGTGTGTCTGGATGCATGTATGTGTATGTCTGTCTGTGTATGTATGTCTGTCTGCATGCATGTCTGTCTGTCTGGATGCATGCATGTCTGTCTGTATGTCTATGTCTGTCTGTATGCATGTATGTCTGTGTGTCTGGATGCATGTATGTGTATGTATGTCTGTCTGTGTATGTATGTATGTCTGCCTGCATGCATGTATGTCTGTCTGCATGCATGTATGTCTGTCCGTATGTCTATGTGTGTATGTCTGTATGTATGTCTGTGTGTATGTCTATGTATGTATGTCTGTCTGTATGTAAGTATATGTCTGTATGTATGTATGTATGTCTGGATGCATGTCTGTGTGTATGTCTATGTCTGTCTGACTGCATGCATGTATGTCTACGTATGTATGTCTGTCTATGTATGTTTGTGTATGTCTGTATGCATGCATGTATGTCTGTATGTATGTATGTCTATGTATGTGTATATGTATGTCATTATGTATGTCTGTATGTCAGTATGAATGTATGTCTGCATATTATTATGAACGTAGGTCTGTGTGTATGGATGTCTGTATGCATGTATGTCTCTCAGTATGTCTGTATATATGCATGTATGTCAGTCTGTATGTCTGTATGCCATTATGAATGTATGTGTGTATGGATGTCAGTGTCTGTATGTATGAATGTGTGTGTGTGTGTGTGTGTGTGTATGTATGTATGTCGGTGTCTGTATGTATGTGTGTCTGTCTGTCACTATGTATGCCTGTGTGTATGTCTCAGTATGTGTGTGTCAGTATGTATGCCTGTATGCGTGTATGTCTGTTTCAGTATGTGTGTCTGTTAGTATGTATCTGTGTCCTTTTGTATCAGTTTGTGCGTTTGTGTCTGTGTGTGGACCCAGTGGGCGGTATTTGGAGGCCGGCCCCAGGGGGCCCAGACCCTGAGCTGAGTTAGGGGCCCCAACATTTCTGGTGGCGGCCCTGCAGACAGAGACATACATACATACAGACAGAGACATACATACATACATACAGACAGACAGAGACATACATACATACAGACAGAGACATACATACAGACAGAGACATACATACATACAGACAGAGACATACATACATACATACATACATACAGACAGAGCCATAGATACAGACAGAGACATACATACATACACACAGCCAGAGACATACATACATACAGACAGAGACATATATACATACAGACAGAGACATACATACATACAGACAGAGACATATATACATACAGACAGAGACATACATACATACATACAGACAGAGACATACATACATACAGACAGAGACATACATACAGACAGAGACATACATACATACATACAGACAGACAGATACATACATACATACAGACAGAGACATACATACATACATACATACAGACAGAGACATACATACAAACAGACAGAGACATACATACATACTGCCGCAGGCTGTGTGGAGGGGGCGGGGATATGACAGGACTCCACCGAGGACAGGACAGGACTCCACTGAGCCGGACTCCACCGAGCCGGACTCCATGCACCCGGACTCCATGCATAATTACATACTTACATCAGTTCAATCTTGTTCCTGGGGTGCATGGAGTCCGGCTCGGTGGAGTCCTGTCCTGTCCTCGGTGGAGTCCTGTCATATCCCCGCCCCCTCCACACAGCCTGCGGCAGTCGGTGGGCGGGCGGTAAGAGGCTGGGCTCCGCGGGCGGGAATCTCTGCGCTCGGCCACGCTACAAATTGTAACCGGCTGGAGGGGACCTCCTTCCGGTCAGCCTGACATTGCGCCCCCAGGGCTGGTGCGCCCTAAGGCGGCCGCCTGGGCCGCCTTATGGTAGCGCCGGCCCTGGTTGCACCTTCTCTGCGGGAACTCCATTATGGTGTTTCTTTGCCTGATGTGGACGCCTCTCAGGTAGGTGGCTGCCTGTCTTCTGTATGGCATGTTGTAGTGCCCGGTTTTCTAGCTTGCGCCAAAAGGCATTGAGGACAGCCTCCAGCCTAGCTGACACTGCTGGGGCTTTGTGGATCAGAGCCGGCCTTGTTTCCTGGACCCGTTGTGCAGCGGATCGTCGAGGTGCGTTTCTCGCCGCTGGCCTTGTGATTGTAGCACCTGGTTGAGAGCACAGGTGAGTAGACGCTCTGTGAATGCGCTCCTGTCCAGGAGGCTGCTTCTCATCCGAGGTCCGCCGTGGCTTTTGCTTCTTCGGGCTGGCGTGCGCGGTGGCTGGACGTCTATTCACTGTTGCCCCATATTGTTGGTGAACATCAGGTACGTATAGCATCGTACTTCTGCGGCTTCTTGGCCTGGTTTCATGGTGGCATGCTCGGTCTAGCTTCAGCCAGTAGTCGGCAAATATTTGGTCGAGCCGCGTTAAGCGGGCCTCGTGCAGTGGAGGGGTGCGTATAGGTCGCCATCTTGGTCACAGCAGTGGCGAAGTTTGCGTGTCGTTGCAGTGTCAGGTCTCAGATGTCTCCAGCATCTGGCCACCAGGGTTGCTTAGCAGGCGCCGGGATATCCATCACCGGCAGGGGGGGAAGCAGGAGCGCTTCTGCTGTTTGCAGTGTCTCCGGGAATACTAGCAGGGAGATCGGCCGCCTCTCCACTGCCTGCACCTCCAGGTAGGCCGCAAATTTCCTTCAGGGTTTAGTCGGTGCTCGTGTGTCCAAAAGTGGCAGGATTCAGCCTTAATGTATCTGGCTTGTCTCAGGCACAGATATTGAGAGTTTCTTATGTGGAATGGTCATTAGATTTGTCTCAGGAATAATATTTTTATTCAGCTTTTTTGGTTCATGTTGCCTAGAGCTGTCGGGGCTTTTGAGAAAGAACCGAGTACGTGATTCACATCCAGCTGCCGAGTCTGCACTTCAGTAAGTGTTGTTTTTTTATGTAACTTCATCCTAATAAAAAGACTGGGACTACTTCCATGATGTAAACCTGGTTTTATTTTTGTGGACCTTGAGTGCTGCTGAGTGACATCTTGGGCATGATTAAACGATGATTCCTTGCAGAAACTTATACGTTACCCCATTCACAATAAGTTACCCAAAAATCCTTTTTATTACCACATTTTAAGTGTATTCTCTGCTTAACTTCTCATGCTGCTTATAATAGCAAGGGGCCCTTAAATGGACACTCCAGGCACCGAGACCACTTCTGCCCATTGGAGTGGTCTGGGTGCCAACTCCCACTACTCTTAACCCTGCAACTGTAATTATTGCAGTTTTTTATAAACTGCAATAATTACATTGCAGGGTTAACTCAACCTCTAGTGGCTGTCAAAATGGTAGGAGAAGCAGAGCGTTGGTAGGAGAAGCGGAGCATCGTGGGACATCTCCAATAAGTCCAGAAACCATGCATCACTAGGTCCAACTTCTGATATGGCACGAGGGGGTGAGGTTCTCCCCGTTGTCCTGTCAGAAATAGTGGGAACGTTGGTAGGAGAAGTGGAGCATCGTGGAACATCTCCAATAAGTCCGGAAACCATGCCTGACTAGACAGCCACTAGAGGGCACTTCCACGTTTATAGCAAAGATTTTCTTTGCTAGAGCGTCGCTGGATGTCCTCACGCTGTGTGAGGACCTCCAGCGTCGCTCAATTCCCCATGCGCATTAGGTTTCCTTAGCCGGCGGGCGGGATCAGTCTCGCCCACCGGCTGACGCGATTCCTGGGAGGAGCGACGCCGACCCGAAACCACCGCCGAGGGACATCGGTGGGGTCTCAGGTAAGTGACCTGAAGGGGTTTTCACCCCTTCAGCTACCTGGGATGGGAGGTGGGAGGGAGAGGGGACCTGCTGTGCCAGGAAAACTGATTGTTTTCCTGGCACTGGAGATTCCCTTTAAAGGATCACTATAAGGAACACAAACATGTATTGCTGACCCTATAGTGTTAACACCATCATCAGCCTCCCTGGGCCCCTCATGCCTCCATAAATATAGCAAAATCTTACTGTATTCAAGCCTGAAGCTGTAACTCTGCATGCTGTTAGACTCAGAAAAACAAGCAGTCTGCTGACATCATTAGAAATGGTGGCCTGCTCCAATCACAGTGCTTCCCCATAGGATTGGCTGAGACTGACAAAGAGGCAGATCAGAGGCAGAGCCAGCATGATTCAAACACAGCCCTGGCCAATCAGCATCTCCTCATAAAGATGAATTGAATCAATGAATCTCAATGAGGAAAGTTCAGTTTCTGCATGCAGAGGGAGGAGACAGTGAATGTTTGGATGCATTTTAGGCAGCCATGACCCAGGAAGGATCTCTAACAGCTATCTGAGGAGTGGCCAGGGAAGTTATCACTAGACTGTAATGTAAACACTGCATTTTCTCTGGAAAGACAGTGTTTACAGTAAAAAGCCTGGAGGTAATGATTCTACTCACCAGAACAAATCCAATAAGCTGTAGTTGTTCTGGTGACTATAGTGTCTCTTTAATCTCTGACTCACTCATTTTTTGCCATTTTGACTACTGGGACTTCTTATCAATGTTCCTCTCATGCTATGGGTGACTAAGGAAGAAGAATATTCACTTGCTCAATGTTTCTGCTCATGGGAGCTGCCATGTATTTGATTTTTTTGTGTCACCTCACATGAGACCCATCACATTTTTCATTACTACCCTATGAACATCAGCTGCAGCCGCACCCAGGGCCTAGCAAACAGGAAACCATTTTTTATATCCCCCACCAGCATGCAATATTTATTGCCTCATTAAGCCTTGTAGTACAATTTCCACTGGTGACCTAACAATATGAAAAGGCCAAGGAGCTGATTAGAGCCTCAGTTGATCAGCTGCCCCCAAGCAACCTGTTTTTATGCTGTAATGTCACTAATTTTTTTTTTTTTTAATTGGAGGTGACCTGAAGGGAATTCTGTGACCATTCAGAATGATCTTCCAGCACACCAATATCATTATATGAGCTGACTCACTGCAGTATTCTTTCTGACACTATTATACAGAATATAGCTCACATTGCTTCCAGATGCAGAATGAGAGAATGCAGACAAAGTATTTCCAAACCTGTAAAATGCGACATTAAAGGGACCCTCCAGACCCCTAATGCACTTTAGCTTGCTGAAGGGTTTATTATTTTAAGGCTTTTGCTCTTTTTTTCATTTTATAAAAAGTGCAGATTTCAATAAAAATGTGCATTTTTATAAATAAATCTTGCAGGGCTGATCCTTGGGTCACTGACACCTGGGTGCAAGTATATTGTTTGCGGCCCCCCAGTGGGCGTGGTTATATTGCTAACTCCTCCCCTTCACAAACATACCCAAACATACAATGATACTCCTCCCCTTCACAAACACACCCATTTTATATGGAAAACACTCTACCTCTTTGGGCTTTTCAACTTCCCCAGGTAACATTTCACCCACTTTCTACAGTGCTAGCTTTGCCCCCCAACAAAGTTTATTAGTACCATCTTTGTGCCCAGGTTCTCGGTCCATTTATGTCCCCATTCAGCTTTCCAGCACCATATATGTCCAAAAATAGCTAAACATTGTCTCAAAATAGCTTGACAGTACCACATGTGTGCCCAAATAGCTTACCAGTGCAACCTTTGCCCCCCAAAAGTTTATTAGTTCCATCCTGGTACCCAGCTTCCCAGGGCCATCTCTGTCCCCATACTGCTTCCCTGGAACATCTTTGTTTTAAAATAGCTCATCAGTGCCATATTTGTGCCCAAATAACTTACCAGTGCCATTTTTGTGTCCTAATAGCTTATTAGTGCAATATTGGTGTCCAAATAGCTTATCAGTGCCAGGGGCGGCGGGTTAGGTTCTTTTGTCCAGTGTATGGGCTGAAATTGCGAGATTAGGAATGTAAAAGAGGGGTTAGGGGCTGTAGAACGGGAACAGGCTGCATTTGTGAGTGTTTTTCTGTGTTTATTTGAGTGTACTTTGAAGGAATCTCCCCCTCCACAGCCCCTCTCCCCACACACTACAGCTGCTATCTTCCCACCAACATACACAATAGTCCATCTATCCCCTCAACACACACAACAATACCATAGAGGCTGGAAGAAGAGGGATAGAAGTTGTAGTAAGGGTATGGGCGCTGACATTGGGATGAAATACTCCTTCAAACCTCTACCCACGCCCCCCTTCCCTCTCTTTCCCATCATTTGAAATACATTAAATTCGCCTTTTCAAACCCTTCTCTCCTCTTCCTTGACCACTTTGCTGCCTGGCTACCCTATTTCCTCTCTTCTAATATTCCATCCCTAATTCTTAGGGACTTCAATATTCCCATTAACCAACCTATGACCTCAGCAGCCTCCAAACTACTTTTAATTACTTCCTCCCTCGGGCTATCACAGTGGGCTAATTCTCCCACCCATGTAGCTGGCAATACCCTTGACCTAATTTTCTCTTATGCATGTACAGTATCTAATATCTGCAACACTCCATTTCCTCTATCTGATCACCACCTCTTATTGTTTGCTCTCGTGTACCTCCTCACCCAACAACCTCAGCCTAACCCCACTCAACTGAGGAGGAACCTTAATTCTCTTGATCTCCAGCAGCTGTCAGCTGATATTGATTTACAACTGCTATCCATTGCTTCCCTCTCCTGTCCTTCACTGGCCATCTCTGCATATAACACTACCCTCAGCTCTGCCTTGAACGCTTTAGCACCGCTCCAAACAAGCACCTCGAGGAGGATACGCCCCCAACCATGGCATACTAAATCAACACGCTACCTGCAAAGATGCTCGCGTTGTGCTGAACGCTCCTGGAGGAAGTCTCGCACCCAGTCAGACTTTCTCCATTATAGATTCATATTGTGTTCATACAGCGCAGCCCTTGCCCTCGCCAAACAGTCCTACTTTTCCTCTCTTATTAGTTCATGCTCCCGCAATCCAAGGCGTCTCTTTGACTCCTTTAATTCTCTTATTCGCCCTGCTGTGGCCACCCCCCAAACTAACCTTACTGCCAATAGCTTTGCAAGTTACTTTACCGACAAGATTGAACAGCTAAGGAAAGAATTCTCCCCTCCTTGCCATTCTCTTTCTCAACCACACATAGATCATGCCTTTCCTACCCTTCAGACATTCTCCCCGGCTACTAAACAAGAGGTGGCTGCGCTTCTCTTTTCCTCTCGCCCCACCACTTGCCCACTCTATCCTGTTCCATCTCACCTTATCAGATCTCTCTCCACTTGTCTCTTGCTTTCCTTAACGCACATCTCCAACTGCCCTCTCTCTTCTGGCGTTGTCCCTGCTGATCTTAAACATGCCACTGTAGCACCTATTCTGAAAAAAACATCTCTTGATCCGTCCTCCCCTTCTAACTATCGTCCTATATCCCTGCTCCCTTTTTCCTCAAAGCTTCTGGAAAGACTTGTCTTTACCCGTGTGTCTCATTTCCTCAATTCCAACTCTCTCCTTGACCCTCTTCAATCGGGCTTCCGCCCTCTCCACTCTACTGAGACTGCGCTTATCAAAGTTACTAACGGCCTAATCGCAGCTAAATCCAAAGGCCACTACCCCATACTAATTCTTCTTGACCTCCCTGCTACATTTGACACAGTTGATCATGCTCTCCTTCTTCAAACTCTTCAATCACTCGGTCTCTGTGACTATGTCCTCTCGTGGTTTCCCTCTTATCTCTCCCAACGCTCATTCAGTGTCTCCTTTTCTAATAACACCTCCTCCCCTCATCCTGTCTCGGTTGGAGTCCCCCTAGGCTCTGTCCTTGGTCCCCTTCTATTTTCTCTTTATACTGCCTCTCTTGGCAAACTTGTTTCCTCTTTTGGATTTCACTACCACCTGTATGCTGATGACACCCACATATATCTCTCCTCCCTGGACCTCTCTCCTGCCATCCTGCAACGTGTCACTGCTTGCCTTTCTTCCATCTCTGACTGGATGTCCTCCCGCTTTCTGAAACTCAATATCTCTAAAACTGAGCTCCTTGTCTTTCCTCCTCCTAATACTGATCCTCCTCTTTCGCACTCCCTTCAAGTTAGTGGTATCCACATAAGTCCATCCTTGCAAGCGTGCTGTCTTGGCATCATGATAAAAAGAAGAGGAAAAGGGTTAGCGCTAAAAACAGAACAATGTAATTAATGTTTTATTTAATTAATGTTTTATTTTATTACATTTTCTTGCAATTTGATTGACTAACCTCTGTTTTAGGCGCCATTTCTTAACATCTGTACCCCTATTTAAAGTCACCCTGCCAGGTTAAATGTTTTATTCCATATTGAAAGCCATTATAGGCGAAACGCGTTTATGGACATTTTAATTGTGTATTTTATATATTAAAGATTTTTTGGTCACTTTTTCGTTTGTGCCATTAATCTTTATATACACTCCATCTTTTACCTGGCATTTTCTACCTCGGGACTCCAAACAATCCTTGGTGGGGATTATTCCACCTACGCTATCATCAAGGAGCAGTCAGCCTGCTCCATTCTTGTGAGTACCATTTCATTTATTTATTTTACTTCTTCAATATTTTATATAGAGAACACTATTGGTTGTGTCTTTTTATTCTCTTTGAGTGTCATTTTCCCTTTGAAGAAAAGAAAAAGCTGCAGTATATCCTACAAGCGGGGATCTAAACCGCTGTACGCGTTCCACACTAGAGCTAGTTATAGCTCTACCAAATGTGAGTGCTAAACTATTCTTTTTCTATTTGTCATACTTTAGTGAATATATTACACTATTTTGGATATTTGTTTTATCTTTTCATATTATTGGATTTACCTACGGAAGGATAACGAGGACACCGTTCCCCATCCATCATTGTATAGACTATCCTGTCTAAAGAAGATCTATTCAGCTAAGACTTTACTTATTTTATTTGGACTTTCTCCTTTATTTGGACTATTTTTTTTTTTTATTCTTTATTTTTGTTGTGCAGGTGGTTACAGATTATCAACGTACGCCACAACAGCGTGATTTAAGAATAACATATGTTAGACAGTGGCATGAGAATTTGCACATTTTGTATATATATGTACATATCAAGCTTGGTTAAATGGTGGTTATGTTAAAGTAAGTAAGATGAAATTAAATAGGTGATGCCAACAACGCTAGATTAGTTAAGTTGATGTAGTTGTAAAGTGGTCGATTGTGCTATAGTGTATCTGAAGTTAGTCTGTGTGTGGTGCCTGGGCCGTGCATACAGAGGCTGCAAGGAACTACAGAATAGAAAACATTGTTATGTCTTGCCTAATGTGCAGGGTGGCATCACTGCTTATTCTAAACCTGTGTATTAACTGCTTTGTCAAGGGTTAACTGTTCTTTGAACCATCAGAAACGAGTTTCATCATAGTTAGCTTTGTTACCACAAGTCTATGATGGCATATGAGCACAATCTATTTGGGGCTTGTTTTAAGCTTCTGGGTCTGGGTATTCAGCTGTTTTGGGTGCTCAGAGACAGTCCAGGTTATAATCACCCTTGCGGAGCAGTGTGGTAGGCATCTCAGCCTATACCCAGCGCTGGTAGGACCCTTGTGTTGTTGCTATTAGTCCCTTCATTGCGGTCGCGGGGCCCTGTATCTCTGTTTCGGGAGTCAGCTTTAGTGTGTCTCTTCTTGGTGTGCTGTCTCGCGGTCGCTTGTGTTGCAGCCGCGGTTGGGAAGAGGCGCCTGGTGCTGCACTGGTAGCTGGGTCTAAGGTCAGGCGCTTTATTTGTGTGCGTCGCTGGGTTTGAGGTCCTGGTTTTGCTTGTGTGCGGGTGGGTGTGTGAGTCCGTGAGGCCTGGTGCCGAGTCCCGCCGCGAGGCCCTCCGGTATCTATTGTGCCTAACGGCCATCTTGGATGCTCGGGGTGCCTGCTTGTAGTACCTGCGGCGCGCTGCTGGTCATATCCAGGAGGCCACCATTAGATAAGCTTGGCGGTGAGTCGCCCCTCGACTTTGCAGTGCTGCCCTGAGGCCAGCGCAAATCCTATCAAATATTTGTGGATGTGTGCGCCTCGGGGCAGGTGCTTCGCTTTCTCTACTTAGGTCGGGCGGCCATATTGGCTGTACCTCGTGGGTCTGTTGCCCCTCCATTTCTTGTGGCTGTTATGCTCGTGCTCCATGCTGGTCCATGCGTCCAGAGGGGACCGGGATGTCCCCCACCGGTCAAGAGGGGGGGGGGGCGTAAGCTGAGGTAAGATCGCTTGTGGGCTCTTGCACCGAGGAGAGCGGCCGTCTCCCCCCCGCCTCAACCCCAGTAGGCAGCATTTAGATCACAGCGTTCCCAGGGTCGGCAGGCACCGGGGTGGTGTCGTTATGCTCAGCGGGGCACCCCCGACGTGGGTGGTGCACCCTCTGGTGATTGTGGGCTTGGTAGCCGGCGCTTTAACCCCGGATTCCGCCCGCCGGTTCGGAGCTCGTGGCAGGTGCGTCCGCACAGCTCGGCGGTCAGACTCCGCCCCCTATTTGGACTATTTTATAGACTTATTTATTTATTATTTTAGTGGCGCAGCTTTTATTTTTTATTTTTATGTCTTGGCATCATACTTGATTCTGGCCTTACCTTTGAGCCTCACATCCAGTATGTTGCCAAATCCTGTAGATTCCATCTTAAAAACATAGCCCGCATCCGCCTCTTTCTTACACAAGATGCTACTAAAGAGCTTGTCCATGCTCTAGTATTTTCCTGCATGGATTATTGTAACCCTCTCCTGTTTGGTCTTGGTTGGTCTTGGTCCTGATTGGTCTTCCCAAAAGCTGTACTGCACTGCTACAGCCGCAAGACTGATTTTCCTCTCTAGTCGGTTCTCACACCTCACCCCTTTGTCAGTCCTTACATTGGCTTCCTGTATCCTTTAGGAGTCAATTCAAGGTACTAATTCACACCTATAAAGCACTGAACAATTCTAGCCCCTCTTATATCTCCTCACAGATCCATAGGTATGTCCCTTCTCGGTCTCTCTGCTCTGCCCGTGACCACCTCCTGTCCGTTGTTCGCACCCGTACGGCCAACTCATACTTGCAGGACTTCTCACGGGTGGCTCCCTTCCTATGGAATAGCCTGCCCACCGCCATCAGACTCTCCCTTAGTCTTGCATCTTTTAAGAAGTGCCTTAAAACGCATCTTTTTAGGAAAACTTATGGCCTCCCAGAGTAACCTCTACCGTACATACCTGTCTCTTGCTCTCTCCTAAAGGGCATCATTCTACTCTATCCTCCAGCTCTGCCTCACTCCCACCTTATTTGATTGCGAATTCCTGTCCTATTGTGTTTTACACTCCACCTCCTATAGAATGTAAGCTCGTTTGAGCAGGGTCCTCTTCAACCTATCGTTCCTGTAAGTTTTTTGCAATCGCTATTTATAGTGAAATCCCCCCTCTCATAATATTGTAAAGCGCTACGGAATCTGTTGGCGCTATATAAATGGCAATAATAATAATAATAATAGTAGTGAGATAGCTTCTGCATTTGGGGGGTAGGGATTGTAGTGGTGGATAAGAGCTACATTTGGGGGATTGGGTCTGCAGTGGGGTTCAGGGACTGTAGTAGGGGACGTTGGAGGCTGGAGTAGGGATAGGGAATGCGGTTTTATTATTGTATAGTATATTATAGTATATGCTTTAGTAGCAGAGTTAGGGGTTATAGTAGGGGTTAGGGGTTGTATTGGGAGGTAGGGGCTGAAGTGGGGGGATAGGGACTGCAATTGAGGGAATAAGGGGACAGAGTTACATCTGGAGGGTAGGAACTGTAATGTTGTATAAGGACTGCAGTGGGGGGTAGGGCGGATGACATTGGCTGTAATAAGGAGCAAGGGGCTTTAGTAGGAGGTTATGGGCTGTAATGGGGAGTAAGGGGCTTTAGTAGTGGGTTATTGGCTGTAGTGGGGAGTCGGGGCTTTAGTAGTGGGTTATGAGCTGTAGCGGGGAGCAAGGAGCTTACGTAGAAGAGGGGTTATGAGTGTAGTGTGGAGTAAAGGGCTTTAGTAAAAGAGGGGTTATGATGTGCCTCTATATGCAGAGTGTACACCTAGCATCGGCTCTGAAATCTTGTTACACCCCTGTTAGTCAGACAACAGGTTCTGTTACTTCCTGGTTGTTTAGCTCAGTGGAGCTAAACTCAAACGGCAGACGATTGATCAGAGTACCTGCCTTGCAAAAACTTCTCATTAAGCTATATTGGATAGTCTGTCATTGGACAGCCATAGAAAGCCTGGGCAAGCTGTTTTTAGATATACCACCATTGAAAAATTGCATAATTAAATACATGCATGTTTTTATTTGGGTGATTTGTAGTTTAGTTTTTTTTTATTTTATTTGTGCAGTTACATAGAAACATATAGAAACATAGAATGTGACGACAGATAAGAACGGCCCATCTAGTCTGCCCAAAATTTCGAAATACTTTTAATTAGTCCCTGGCCTTATCTTAAGTCTAGGATAGCCTTATGCCTATCCCGTACATGCTTAAACTCCCTCACTATGTTAACCTCTACCACTTCATCTTGAAGGTTATTCCATGCATCCACTACCCTCTCAGTAAAGTAATACTTCCTGATATTATTTTTAAACCTTTGCCCCTCTAATTTAAGACTGTGTCATCTTGTTGTGGTAGTTTTTCTTCTTTTAAATATAGTCTCCTCCTACTGTGTTGATTACCTTTATGTATTTAAATGTTTCTATCATATCCCCCTGTCTCGTCTTTCCTCCAAGCTATACATGTTAAGATCCTTTAATCTTTCCTGGTAAGTTTTATACTGCAATCCATGAACCAGTTTAGTAGACCTTCTCTGAACTCTCTCTATCAATATCCTTCTGGAGATACGGTCTCCAGTACTGCATACAATACTCAAAGTGAGGTCTCACCAGTGTTCTGTACAATGGCATGAGCACTTCTCTCTTTCTACTGCTAATACCTCTCCCTATACAACCAAGCATTCTGCTAGCATTTCCAGCTGCTCTATTACATTGTCTTCCTACCTTTAAAGCGGCACTGTCATGCCGAATCCCGTATTTTTTTTTTAATCCCCCTCCCGCCTCCACTACATCCAATCGACCCCCTAGTCACCCCCAAATGCCCCTAAGCCCCCCACATTACCTTTTTTTTATTATTTATCTTCTGCCCCGATCTTTATTCAGGGCGCCGCCATCTTTGTGTGGGTAGATGAAGTCCCTGTGGGACACGTCATCTGCCCACACTACACAGACTGTGAGATTCCCGCACATGCCCAGTGAAACACCTGGACATGCGAACGGGAATTTCATCTATTCATTCATTCATCAGACAGACGAATGAATGAATAGAAAAAATCAGATAAACAAACTAACACTGTGTATCAGTGTTAGTTTGTTCGTTCAGTTTATTACAAGGAGGGAGCTACCGGCGTGCAGCTCCCTCCTTGTAATATGTAACTATAGAAGCGTCAGGGAGCAGAGCTCCCCACCACTTCATAAGCCCCCCAGGTCCCCCCCCTCACTCTATGGGGGTCAATATGTCCCCCATAATAGCATAAGGGAGATTAAAATCTCCCCAATGCCCCTACTCGCTATACCGCGAGTAGGGGCATGTCCACTAAACAGTGAGCAGCCTGTGGCTGCTCACTGTAAAAAAAAAAAATGGTAATAAGGGGGGGGGGACCTACTGACCTCCCCCCCGGCCCCCACCCCTGCGCGGTGCGTGGGGCCCTAATAAAACAATTAGGGGGGGGACCTATTGTCCTCCCCCCCGGCCCCCACCCCTGCGCGGTGCGTGGGGGCCCTAATAAAACAATTAGGGGGGGGACCTATTGTCCTCCCCCCAGCCCCCACCCCTGCGCGGTGGGTGGGGGCCCTAATAAAACAATAAGGGGGGGACCTATTGTCCTCCCCCCTGGCCCCCACCCCTGAGCGGTGGGTGGGGGCCCTAATAAAACAATATGGGGGGGACCTACTGTCCTCCCCCCCGGCCCCCATCCCTGCGCGGTGGGTGGGGGCCCTAATAAAACAATTAGGGGGGGACCTATTGTCCTCCCCCCGGCCCCCACCCCTGCGCGGTGGGTGGGGGCCCTAAATGAACACCACCCCCATCAAGGTTACTAGGGGTCCCAAGCCCCTAGTCACCCCCCCCACCCAAAACATTCTATCCCCTACCTACCCCCCTCACCCTAAAAATAGTGAGGGGGGAATAAAATAACTAACCTGTAAAAAAAAAAAAAATTAAACTTACCATTTGACGTCTTCTTTTTTCTAAATTCTTCTTTCTTCAGCCCCCCAAAAGGCCAAATAAAAATCCATCATACCCGTCGCAATATAAAAAAAACAAAAAACAAAAAAAAAACAAGCGCAAACAAAAATTAATCCATGTTCACCCATGGAGGGCACGCCGCATACTGAGCTCCGCAGGGCGGGTCAAGGCTTATAAAGCCTTGCCCCGCCCTGCAATTAGGCTTAGAACACACTGATTGGTTGGTTTAAGCCAATCAGAGTGCTCTGTGTCGTTTTACACAGCGTGGGAAAATTCAAAAGAACTTTCCCACGCTGTGTAAAATGACAGATCACTGTGATTGGATGGTTTTCAAGCCATCCAATCACAGTGCTCTGTGTCATTTTACAAGCGTGGGAAAATTCCAAAGAACTTTCCCACGCTTGTAAAATGACACAGAGCAGTGTGATTGGATGGATTTCAAGCCATCCAATCACAGTGCTCTGTGTCATTTTACACAGCGTGGGAAAATTTAACTTTCCCACGCTGTGTAAAATGACACAGAACACTGTGATTGGATGGTTTTATTAGGGCCCCCACCCACCGCTCAGGGGTGGGGGCCGGGGGGGAGGACAGTAGGTCCCCCCCCTTACTGTTTTATTAGGGCCCTCACCCACCGCGCAGGGGTGGGGGCCGGGGGGAGGACAGTAGGTCCCCCCCCCTTATTGTTTTATTAGGGCCCCCGCCCACCGCGGGGTCCCCCCCCATCTTTAACCCCCGCGCAGGGGGGGGAGGGGAGTGTTTATTAGTTTTGTTTTTTTTTGTTTGTTTTTTTACAGTGAGCAGCCACAGGCTGCTCACTGCTTACTAGACATGCCCCTACTCGCGGTATAGCGAGTAGGGGCATATTATTTACTAATACTAAGTAATCTTTACTTAGTATTAGTAAATTTGGCTGAAAGACCAATTTAGGTCTTTCAGCCTTTTAGTAGATAGCTCCCTAATACCGGAAATGAAACGGAACATGAACCTTGGCGCCAAAATGTAGCATATTTAAATGTAAAGTTTGATTAAGCATGTAGCACTTTGAAAAAGACCATTGTCGGTCGAAACGCGTTAGTGCAATTGGAGGACGAGTTTTTGATGCTGTGTTTTTAGCAATAAAAGTTTTTTTCGTTTACCTGCTTTTCCAGTCTGATGATTTTACAAGACGGAATTTATGCATTGAAAAATCTGCTTCCGGCATTACAGTCTCCAATATAACTTTACAAGGCGCTGATAGTCTGAGCCACTTTCAAACGGCTCAGCACCACGTGAGTGGGCATTTTTATATTTACATTTATATGTTCTGTTTTACAGGCTATACTATGTCCTTTATTCTATTGTTTTAGGACAAGCCCAACAGACAGTTATATATGGTAATATTGCCTCTCATTTATTGTTATCTAGTATTTTATTTGCTCTCACCATTACTCTCACGTTATTTGCCCTAATACCGTGGGAATTAGGGAGTTATCTACTAAGCGGCTGCAAGATGCAGCCACAGCAATGAATAGGATCGGAGTTTCATTCATTAGAATGAAATTCCGATACGATCAAAGTACCGAATTGCATCCTAACACCAATGGAGAAACAGTGCTCATTCTGTTAGGATGCAATTCGGCAGTTTTGCCGGCGTTCTGTCTAAGTGACAGGACGTTCGGCAGTACTGACAGGAAGCATTGTGGGAACAGGGAGGAACGCTAGGGATCATGGGAAAATTGCTCTGACCAGCGGAAATGAAGCACACTTTGCTCCTCCGCTGGTCTGAGCTGGTCAAGCGGAGAAATCCTCCATAAGACAAAGAGTCCCTACTTTGTCTTATGATTTTAAAGAAAACCAAAGAAGACAGGAAGAAAAGAAGAACAGATCCTGAGAGAGGGGGAGAAGAGGAAGAGATTGAGGAAAGGTAAGTTCGGCATGACAGTGCCGCTTTAAGTCATCTGAAATAATTACTCCTAAATCCTAAGGCCAGTAGGGTATCAAATATCCTATACTCTGCCCAGTGGCGTACACACAACCCATGGGGCCCCGGTGCGAAAACTGATCTGTGGCCCCCCCCCCGCGCTTACTCTGCGCGGGCTGGGGCCGCAACACATGGTGGGCGGGCACCTGGTCGCAGGGCTGCGACCCGTGCGACCGCGGTATGTACGCGAGTGCATGCATAAACACATACACTTAAAGGACCACTACAGACACCCAGATCAAATCAGCTCAATGAAGTGGTCTGGGTGCCAGGTCTCTCTAGTTTTAACCCTGCAGCTGAAAACAGCAGTTTCAGAGAAACTGCTATGTTTCACTGAGGGTTAATCCATCTCTAGTGGCTGTCTCATTGACAGCCGCTAGAGGATTTTCTGCGATTCTCACTGTGAAAATCACAGTGAGAAGACGCTGAACGTCCATAGGAAAGCATTGAGTAATGCTTTCCTATATGGGCGGTTTGAATGCGCGCGTGGCTCTTGCCACGCATGTGCATTCGGAGCCGAGAGGCGGATCGGGACGGAGAGATCCCCAGCGCCAAGGGAGCCCGGCGCTGGAGAAAGGTAAGTGCTTTAGACACACACACACACACTCTCATGAACAGACGCACACATTTACTGACAGACGCACACATTTACTGACAGACGCACACATTTACTGACAGACGCACACATTTACTGACAGACACACACTCAGTGACAGACTCACTCACACACACACAAACTCACACACACACTCACACACACACTCACACTAACACACACTCACACTAACACACACTCACACTAACACACACTCACACTAACACACTCACACACTCACACTAACACACTCACACTAACACACTCACACTAACACACTCACACTAACACACTCACTCACACTAACACACTCACACTCACACACTCACACTCACACTAACACACTCACACTAACACACTCACACTAACACACTCACACTCTCACACTAACACACACTCTCTCACTAACACACACTAACACAAACTAACACTAACACACTCACTAACACTAACACACTCACTAACACTAACACACTCACTAACACTAACACACTCACATTAACACACTCACTAACACACACACTCACTCACTCACTAACACTCACACACTCACTAACACACTCACATTAACACACTCACTAACACACTCACTAACACTAACACACTCACTAACACTAACACACTCACATTAACACACTCACTAACACTAAAACACTCACTAACACTAACACACTCACATTAACACTAACACACTCTCTCACTAACACACACACTAACACAAACTAACACTAACACACTCACTAACACTAACACACTCACTAACACTAACACACTCACATTAACACACTCACTAACTCACTAACACTCACACACTCACTAACACACTCACTAACACTAACACACTCACTAACACTCTCACTAACACTATCACTAACACTCTCACTAACTACCACACTCACACTAACACACACACGTTTTTTCTGTTTTTTTTTTTATTTAATCCCCCCAGCCTCCTTACCTGTGTGAGAGCTGCGGGGATTCCCTGGGGTCCAGTGGTGTTGCTGGTCACCCGGCTGGCGGGCGCGCGAGGGAGCACTGTCCCCTGGGTGCTCCCTCTTCAGCTCCCTCGCGCGCCGCGTACTGGTACCGGAGCCGGAAGATGACGTCATCTTCCGGCTCCGGTTTCAGTGCGGTGCGCGAGGGAGCTGAAGAGGGAGCACCCAGGGGACAGTGCTCCCTCGCGCGCCCGCCAGCCGGGTGACAGCAGGGCCAGCCTCGGGGGGCCCGGAGGTGGCCGGCTCCTGGGCCCCCCAGCAGAAGAGGCTGGCCCTGTGGGTACAAACCGGGTCGCAGGGGCGGCCGGGCCCCCTGGTGGGCCGGGCCCAGTCGCAGCCGCGACCCCTGCGACCCTGGTATGTACGCCACTGACTCTGCCCTTGGGTTTTTACATCCAAGGTGCATTATCTTGCACTTATCCACATTAAATGTCAGTTGCCACAGCTCTGACCATTTTTCTAGTTTACCTTATCATTTGCCATTTGGTGTATCCCTCCTGGAACATCAACCCTGTTACATATCTTAGTATCATCAGCAAAAAGACAGACCATACAATCGAAAAAATATTAAAGATAATGGGTCCAAGTACAGATCCCTGAGGTACCCCACTGGTAACTAGACCTTGCTTCGAATATACTCCATTGACAACAACCCTCTGTTGCCTGTCACTCAGCCACTGCCTTACCCATTCAACAATATTTAAATCCAAACTTAAAGATTGAAGTTTATTGATGAGCCTCCTATGTAGAACAGTGTCAAAAGCCTTATTGAAATCTAGGTAAGCAATGTCTACTGCACCACCCTGATCTATTTATTTTAGTTACTCAATCAAAAAAATCAGTAGGATTAGTTTGTCATGATCTCCCTGAAGTAAACCCATGTTGTCTCTGATCTTGAAATCAATGTGATTTTAGATGTTCAACAATCCTATCCTTTAACATGGTTTCCATCACTTAACCCACTACTGAAGTAAGGCTTACTGGCCTATAGTTGCCCGACTCCTCCCTACTACCTTTCTTGTGAATGGGTACAACAGTTGAGTGTTTCTTTAAGAGAGAGACACAAAGGATGAGCAAAGATGTGAGAGAACAAAAGAGAGAAAGAAAGAGTACATTAATAGGAATGAAGGGATAAATGAGAAAAAAACACACAAGAGGGTCAGAGTGAGCAATGCAGGGCAACTGAGAAAGGGAGATACCCAGCCACATTAGGGACCTAATACTGGAGGACAGAGAATCAAAGGTTATAGGATAGTAGGTAATTATATGGAAAATTAATGAAATGGGGCCAGACGTCATACAGAGGGGGCAAATATAGGACAAGTGCCAAAAGACAGACAGTGGTAACACATATAGGACAAAGATGAGAAAGTAAGTCAAGATGAATTGATGAATCGATTATATCCAAGTGAAAGCAACTGTATTAAAGATTGGATATTTTTTACAAAAAATAGATAACAGGCTCGTCAGTTTCAGAATTTGAAAGAAGTAAATTAGTGGTGGTCATATTGCAAACAAAAGAACAAAAAATCAATTCTCGGGGCGGGGCCTGACCGCCGAGCCGGCTGGACGTGGGGCACCTCGGCTCCGATATGAATAATAGAATAATCGGGCAAAACCTACCTTTTTCCCCCGAAAACGGCTCAACAGCCACATGAAGGCAAAGGGGACACAGGCAGATACCCTGGAGGTCGGTATCAACCCCAGTCCTGCCGGCAAAGCGTACTGCTGGGCGACTGAGATGGAGGCCTGTCGTGAGGCTCTGGCGGGAGAGGCGGCCGCTCTCCCGTGCTTAGTCCGGTGGGACCTCTCGCACGCCTACTGAGGGCCCCGTTTCCCCCCCCTGTGGGCCGGGGGGTTATCCCGGACCACAACGGAGAGGCAGTGACCGCTTCTATCATCTTGGCGGCGACACGATCACACAAGAACCGCGTGGCAAATTCCAAGATGGCCGCCGTGATTAATGCAAGCCGGAGATCAAGCTCCCACATACAGTATCAGAAGCTACAACTCCCTGTGACACTGGCAGACCTAAGGGGACTTTACCAAGACTCTCACTCAGCCTACCCTGAGAGGAGCAGCGATCGCAGCATACAAGCATTATTCTGCACCCAAGGCTGATGCTGGCAAATGACACAAACGCAACCCTGACCGAAACGCTCCATCACCCAGCGGGAAAATGGGGGACTTGACGCTGGTGACCAGGACGGCAGCTGACCCAGCGCAGCTACAGGGGTAACAAAGTGTCAGGGTACCTGTGGTCTCTACCTCCGAAAGAGGTAGAGACTTCGCTGTTCCTCCATGCAGACGGTCTGATGGCTCCCTTCCCCGCGGTCTATCCGGTCATGCTAGGCCGGCCGCGAGGGAGTGACTGCCTTTTACAGCATCTAGGCAGGAAGTAGTCATCAGGACACTCCCCCGGAACGACCTGTCAGTCAATTGCTGCAGGACCAATCAGGACGCCTCGGAGGCGTGGTTACTGCTCTGAACAGGGTATTTAACAGAGCTTCTTTCATTAGCTCATTGCCCTGTCGAGGTTCTAGCTTGTTCTAGTCACTCAGTGCTTGTGTATTCTATTATCCCTTTTGGTTTTGACCCGGCTTGTTTACCTTACTCTGCTTATCTCTGTTACCCTTGATTCGGCTTGTCTCTCGCTTACCTGTCTTCTGTTACCCTCGACCTCGGCTTGTCTTTGACCATTCTATACTGTACTACTTACGTTAGTCCGGCCATTCTAAGGTCCGGTATACGTATCTGGCTACTGTTTGTACTCTGCGTGTTGGATCCCTGTCCCGATCCTGACATTACGACAGGGCCAATGGATCCTGCAAGTACAAACAGTCAGCTGGCTGCTCCTGATCCTAGGTTTGAAGCCATGGATCACAGAATGGATCAGATGGCGCTTGCGCTACAGGCTCTATTAGCTTGTGCCAATAACCCACCAGAGGAGATACGTAATACCCCTGTTTCTCCTGTCGGTTCAGGTCTAGAGGTAGCCACAGTGGGTGCTTCTTCTCACATTACCCCCCCAGTACGCTATGGTGGGGCTCCTGAGAAGTGTCGTGGTTTTTTAAACCAAATTAGTATCCACTTTGAATTGCAACCTCGCTCTTATCCTACAGATAGGGCAAAAGTAGGATTTATTATCACCCTACTCATTGAGAAAGCTCTGAGATGGGCCAACCCACTATGGGAGAACGATAATCCATTAGTTTATAACTATAACGCATTTGTAGCTGCTTTTAGAAGAACATTTGACCCTCCAGGTAGAAAGGTTAATGCAGCCAGATTACTGTTGCGCCTGAGACAGGAGAACCAAACACTGGTGGATTATGCACTAGAGTTCAGGTCTCTGGCGGCAGAAATCAAGTGGAATGAGCAGGCGTATATGGATGTATTTTTGAATGGCCTATCTGATGTAATCCTTGATGAGGTTGCTACCAGAGAACTCCCTGAGAATTTAGAGGATTTAATTTCGTTCATCTCTCGTATAGATGAACGTCTAAGAGAGAGACAGAACACTCGAGAGAGGAACCAGAGACCTTCTTTTAGGTTAGCTCCCGCTGTTCCAAGTCCTGACTCCACGATATCTTTGCTTACTGAACCTATGCAGATAGGGCATACCCGCCTCTCTGAGGAGGAAAGACAGCACAGGAGAAGAGAGGGTTTGTGTATGTATTGTGGAGCCAAGGGTCATTTACTCTCGAACTGTTCTAACCGCCCGGGAAACGCTCGCACCTAAGTCTCTCTAGAGGACAGGCCTTGGGTGTTTCTATTTTGTCCTCTACTCCTGATTATAAAGATCACAGGCTTCTGCTACCAGTTTCCTTAACTTGGGGGAAGGAAGTAGTAAGGGCTATGGCATTGATAGATTCCGGTGCTGCTGAGAATTTTATCGACCAAGCCTTTGCTAGTAAGAACAATTTCCCATCCCAGCTAAGGGAGACACCTTTGGCCGTTGAGGCCATAGATGGTAGACCACTACTAGACCCTGTTATCTTTCGTGAGACCATACCCATTAATTTAAATGTTGGTATCCTACACGTGGAGAATTTATCTCTTCTGCTCATTTCGTCTCCTTCCGTTCCCATAGTTCTGGGGTACCCATGGTTGAAAAAACATAACCCTATTATCGATTGGGAGTTAGGAGAGATACTCTCGTGGGGCCAGGGCTGCCAGGATCGGTGTTTGTGCAAGGTTTCTCCATTAGCTAATATTAACATACCGGAGAATCCTACTCAGTCCACAGAAAGACAAATACCAGACCTTTACCTAGACTTAAGGGCAGTGTTTGACAAGAAGAATGCCGATTCTTTGCCTCCACACAGGTCATTTGACTGTAAGATTAAGCTTCTACCCGGCACTATGCCTCCGAGGGGCCATGTATATCCTTTGTCTGTTCAGGAAAACTCGGTTCTAGAGGAGTATATTCGGGAGAATTTAGAAAAGGGATTCATCAGGAGGTCTTCTTCTCCGGCCGGGGCTGGGTTCTTTTTCATTAAGAAGAAGGATGGCACGCTGAGACCTTGTATCGATTACCGAGGCTTGAATAAAATAACTGTCAGAAATGCCTATCCTATCCCACTGATTACCGAGTTATTTGATCGTCTTAAGGGCTCCAAAATCTTCACCAAGTTAGATCTCAGAGGGGCTTACAATTTGGTGAGAATCCAGCAAGGTCACGAGTGGATGACGGCATTCAATACCCGGTATGGCCATTACGAATACACTGTTATGCCATTTGGACTATGCAATGCTCCTGCAGTATTTCAAGATTTGATTAATGAGGTACTTAGGGAGTTTCAGCATGATTGTGTTATCGTTTACCTGGACGACATACTAATACACTCTAAGGAGATTGAGACTCACCATAGACAGGTCAGAAAGGTATTACACAAGCTGCTGCAACATGGTCTATATTGCAAATTGGAGAAGTGCAGTTTTGATCAGTCTCAGGTAGACTTTCTTGGATACGTGATTTCTGGGGAAGGTTTTAAAATGGATCCTGTAAAACTTCAATCTATTTTAGACTGGCCCTTGCCCAAAGGACTCAAGGCTATCCAAAGGTTTATTGGTTTTTCCAACTACTATAGGCGCTTCATTAAAGGATACTCCTCTATCATTGCGCCTATTACCAATATGACCAAACAAGGGGCTGATACTAAGTTCTGGTCTAAGGAGGCTCTGGGTGCTTTCAAGACTCTGAAGGAACTTTTTGCCTCGGCTCCCATTCTAGTCCATCCTGATACGACTCTGCCTTTCTTGCTCGAGGTCGATGCCTCTGAGACAGCAGTTGGGGCTGTTCTGTCTCAAAGGTTAGGGGTGGATAAACCGTTACACCCTTGTGGTTTCTTCTCTAAGAAATTTTCTGGGCCTGAGAGCAGATATGACATCGGGGAAAGGGAACTGTTAGCAGTCATTAAAGCCTTAAAGGAGTGGAGACATTTGTTGGAGGGGACCCTACACCCTATTACGATTTTGACGGACCACAAAAACTTGTCCTATATTGGGGAGGCTAAGCGCTTATCCTCTAGACAAGCTCGTTGGTCCTTATTCCTGACTCACTTCAATTATGTACTGACTTACAGACCTGGTTCTAAAAACTCTAAAGCCGATGCATTATCTCGCCAATATGAACCTTCTACTGTACCTGAACCAGTTCTTTCTTCTATAGTTCCGAAATGCAATATCATTGCTAATACGAATCTCAGGATTCATTCTCCATTATTGGCCGAGATCATTAAGTTGCAACATCTAGCACCTAAACAGACTCCTGCGGGCCGTCATTTCGTTCCTCCTGCTCTTCAACTGGAACTTTTACAGTGTTTACATAATAGCAAGATGGCGGGACATCCTGGTATTCGCAAGACTTACGCGTTGATCTCTAAGGACTTCTGGTGGCCTGCTTTACGGAGGGATATTGAGGAGTTCATCGCTGCATGTGAAGTTTGTACTAAAACCAAACAACCCCATACGCTTCCATGTGGATTCCTGCAACCCTTGGAGGTTCCAGAAAGACCATGGTCCTGTTTGGCCATGGACTTTATTGTCGATCTACCTATCTCTAAAAGACAGACTGTTATCCTCACCGTGGTTGACAGGTTTACTAAGATGGCACACTTCATTCCCCTGCCTAAACTCCCGTCTTCTCCCGAATTGGCAGAGATATTCGCTAAGGAGATTTTTCGCCTACATGGGATACCCTCTCAAATTGTATCGGACAGAGGCTCCCAATTTGTTTCCCGCTTTTGGAGGTCCTTCTGCTCTCAACTTGGTATTAAATTAAACTTTTCTTCTGCCTATCATCCTCAGTCTAACGGAGCTGCTGAACGTACCAACCAGAAAATTGAACAATATTTACGATGCTTTGTTTCTGAACACCAGGATGATTGGGTCGGTTTGATTCCTTGGGCGGAGTTTGCACACAACAATCTCGTTTGCGATTCTACTCATTCAAGCCCCTTCTTCATGAATTATGGTTTTCATCCGTCTATTCTTCCTTCGGATTCTCCTTCCCAGGGGGTACCGTCGGTTGATGTTCATGTTGCCAATTTGAGGAAGTTGTGGGATCAAACTCGACAAATCCTTGTGCACAACTCTATGTTGGTCAAGAAACACGCTGATAAACGTAGAAGGGCGGCTCCGGTCTTTGTTCCTGGTGATAGGGTATGGCTGAGCACGAGGAACATCCGTTTAAAAGTGCCCTCCATGAAGTTCGCTCCTCGTTATATTGGACCCTACAGGGTGCTGACCCGTATCAATCCAGTTGCGTATCGTTTAGCTCTTCCTAATACCTTACGCATCCCGAACTCGTTTCACGTTTCATTGCTGAAACCACTCATATGTAACAGATTTTCCTCCACAATAGCCCCTCCTCGCTCCGTTCAGGTGGAGGGTCAGGAGGAGTATGAGGTTAACTCTATTATTGATTCTCGAATCTCCCGGGGGAGAGTACAATATCTGGTTGATTGGAAGGGATATGGTCCTGAGGAGAGGAGTTGGGTACCTCAGGAGGATGTTCATGCTCCCCGTCTCCGCAGGGCGTATCACTCTCGCTTCCCATCTCGTCCCGGTTCATTCCGCCCGGTGGGCGTATCTGAGAGGGGGGGTACTGTCAGGGTACCTGTGGTCTCTACCTCCGAAAGAGGTAGAGACTTCGCTGTTCCTCCATGCAGACGGTCTGATGGCTCCCTTCCCCGCGGTCTATCCGGTCATGCTAGGCCGGCCGCGAGGGAGTGACTGCCTTTTACAGCATCTAGGCAGGAAGTAGTCATCAGGACACTCCCCCGGAACGACCTGTCAGTCAATTGCTGCAGGACCAATCAGGACGCCTCGGAGGCGTGGTTACTGCTCTGAACAGGGTATTTAACAGAGCTTCTTTCATTAGCTCATTGCCCTGTCGAGGTTCTAGCTTGTTCTAGTCACTCAGTGCTTGTGTATTCTATTATCCCTTTTGGTTTTGACCCGGCTTGTTTACCTTACTCTGCTTATCTCTGTTACCCTTGATTCGGCTTGTCTCTCGCTTACCTGTCTTCTGTTACCCTCGACCTCGGCTTGTCTTTGACCATTCTATACTGTACTACTTACGTTAGTCCGGCCATTCTAAGGTCCGGTATACGTATCTGGCTACTGTTTGTACTCTGCGTGTTGGATCCCTGTCCCGATCCTGACACAAAGCAGCTGCTAACCTGCTACAACGACAGCCCAGCAGAGCACTTTCCTTAGTTTCCTTGAACTTTCCTTAGTTTAGCACTGTGATTTTCTTATCATTTACCTCCTTATCCTTTCTGACCTTACTGTAATCACTGCAAAATTGCAGGGACGTAATCTAAAAAAAAAATAAAAAATGTCTTACCTCAATGTATGCATTTCCCGGCAAACCCAGTCACTAGCTGCCTCCCGGTGGCTAACCCTAAGCAGTGTGGAAAAATCCATACCTGATATTAGCTTACGACCTACCGATAATATATTAACACTTAAACTAGGACAACTGCGCAATACCTAGCATGTAACCAAACAGTCACGACACACATAATCGCAGCTGCGTCCGGTCCAGCATGTTACTTAATCTTGATTATTACCTACGTAACCCTATTACTAGCAATGTTTTGCCTATTCTATGCGACCTATCTAAGTTGCGCTCATGCTCCGCAAAAGTTAGTTTGTGAATTACCTTGTTCAACTGAATACTAAATATGAAAAATGTGCAAGCTCTAACATAACCCTGATTGTTATAAATGTTTTTTGATAAAGCATGGGGAATGCCGTCGGGGTACCCCAGGCGTGTTGTTTCTCTTATCTGCACTACAAAAATAAAGAATTAAAAAAAAAAAATAAATCAATTCTCTTTAAAACCAATACAAGGATAGAGTGCATATACAGAAAATAAAACTAGTGTAACTACCTAAATCAGGGGTAGGCAACCTTTTAGCAGCACTGTGCCGAAAGAGGATTGTGATGTCCCGTAACGTGTCGATCTTATTTCTTTAAATTGAGGTGTGTATGTTGCCATATTCTGCTTGTGTTATTTATACTGAATTTGCTTTGTATCATTGTATTTGTGCGTATATGAGCTATTATATTGTATATGTTCATTAATAGTTTGTGGTATCATGTATAATACCTATGAATTTGGGCTGTGTATGGGGGCTGCTTGTGGAATTGTGTGTGGATGGATATGTCACATTGTGTATTTGGTAGTGTGTGTATGTGTGGGGCTGTTTGGAGTATTGCATATGAGAGGCTGCATGTGGGGTTGTGTGCATGTATGTGGATTGTTGGTGGTGTTGTGTTTGTGCGGACTGTGTGTGTGTTTGTATTATTTGTATGAGGGGAAGGTTATTCTGCAGCTCTGAGGCTTCCCCTGGTTTTAGTGGGGACCAGGCTGACCAGGTACAGCTCAAGGACAGAAGCTGCAACAGGAGGCTGTGGGCTGCTCTACTTCAGTGTGGATTCCTATTCACAAGTGCTGGGAGGAAGTGATCTGAGATCACTTCCTCTACGTGCTGCAATGCATAAATGGAGGATTGTCCTTCACCACCTTTTCGTATTAGCAGATATCTGAAGTTTCACTGGGACTCCTGACAGGCCAGAGCCTGTTTGGCTCTTGTAGCCTTGAGTGCCGTGCAAAGGCACCTCGAGTGCCGTGCATGGCACTAGTGCCGTAGGTTGCCTACCCGTGACCTAAATAGTTATAAATCAGTTCTATCTGTATCTTTCTGTAACTGCATTCTGTGTTGTATCAACTGTATCATTCTCAATAAATTGTATACTTCCAATTAGAGGAACACTCTAAGGCAGCACTGTAACCATCTGCACTTCCACAAGTAGGACAATCGTCCTCCATGATGCCAACATGCCGGTTTCATTGCGAGCGTTAAAGTGCGTGAACGTCATGCCACTCCGTTCCTACACTCCCTAGTCAGAGCTAGCAGCACATGCACTGTGGTTGCTATGGGTGGAGAGCAGAGGTAGGTCTTTTCTACTCTCATTGTCTCTTAATTCCTCGGCATTGAGTGTCTGCTGAGAAAATGGGAATCAGATGGGAGAAAAAACTATTTTTAAATAGGTTTTACTGCAAATTTATACGTTTGCTAGCAAAACTGCTAACACAATGTATAGATACAATTGTATGCTTAATCTACCGAGCATAAGTTATTTAGAGCATTAATTAAATTACATTATAGAAATGTATATATTCTTCTTTATGTTAAATATAATGCAAAGGAACATTCAATATTTTTTTTGTGTCTCTTTAATTTGTCTTCTCTCATTTGACAGTGTGAAGATATTTAGCCCAAACAAAACGTACATTTGAAGGGCAAGCGGAGGTCAGACCTGACTTTCAATTCTTCTCTGCCTAATTGCTTTACTGCCGTTATTTGTGTGGTAATTGCAACTTAATTATCTCTGAAATAAACATATTTGAGTTGAAGAGATAAAGCAGCTATTTCATGAAATGAAACTGGTGTGATGACCATTAACCAGAATCTTGTCACTTTACAGCATCTTCTGTGTATATATTCCTGCCTTAATCCTTTATCTCTTTATTCGAAACAAACAGTAGGGGTCTATTTAGCAAAGAATGAATTGTGGAAAATAGGAATAATACATTTGCTAACATTGTTTATTTTTATAATTCATCAAAATTTGCTGTTTAGTGAATAAATCCTGTAACAAAGATATTGTTGTAGGAAAACACTGAAGAAGCCACACACAGAGAGTCCGGATGCAGGTCAGTTCAGAAAGCAAAGAGATTTATTGTAACCGAATGGGGCTCAGCTGACTCATGTTTAAACGTCTGAGCACTGGAGTTTTGAAATACATGATTGGTGTATCCTTACACCAATCAGAAAACAGTATACACAGGATTACCTTATATGGACAGGCAATATGGGAGAATGGAATGTGGTCATGCTCATTACATTGATGATCTACGTGTAACTTACAAACAGATACGTGTACTTGTACATGCCACGTGGAGGTTTTAGACCTAGTAATTTTAGGGCCTAATTGAGATCCCACCACATTCCACCTATTGATGCTTCTGATACTATTTACTCCAGATGCATCACTTTGTCAATACCAGTCAGGTTATTACAGGACAGGAGAGACCGATGGAGCTTTTAGCTTGATCCTAGGGGCTCCTATGTAAACTTTATCAGAGCTCGAATACCTGATTACAGGTTACCTCTCTTTGAACTAGAGGTTTGTACTTCCAGATGGCCATAACATGGGCTGCTGTCTTCCTCTCAATGGTATTTTCAATGACACTACATATAGACCGTATTACTAAAGGAATCAGGCAGGGTAGTAAGAGGCATAGGATAACGATAAAAAGCACTCCCCCCTACCAGTGCCTTTAACCCTCCAAACTGTTCATACCAGCTTCGAACCAACTACCTGGATTATACCCGTTCCAGATCTGAGTAGGTACGTGCGTCAATTTAACCATGTGACTAGTAAGATCAACCACAGCTTGTCCTTCGTCATCTATCTGTAGACAACAGTTACTTAAATTACATTTTCCACACACACATTTTCCTTCTACTGCTAGTAAATAATAAAGGGCCAACCTGTTTTGATAAATGGCTGACCGTATATGGGGATTCTGTTTTGCCAGGAGGTTGAGAGCTTCCGATTTTTGTATGATGTCATTGGTTTTGGACATATTGATGGCTTTTCCCCACCTGCTTTCATGCCTGTATTAAGAGCTTGTTGATAGTCTTTTAAATGTGTTATATCGGCACCATTTACATTCCAGTTAGGGTCTGTATTAGGGAAATGGGCAGCAGTCCAAGTCGCTGGATTCGTTTGATTTTGTGTACGGGCAGTTTCTTCAAGAGCCTTAATGGCCCCTTGACTGATAAGTGTCCTTTCTTCCGAATTAGATAGGGTTAACAATTTCTGACAATTGGCCCATGTAGGGTTATGAGTCTGAATAATAGAAGTGACTAAATCTAGCCTGCGGTTTGTTCGTATACGATGGGTAATGGGTCTTCCAATTAAACAAATCAGTAGTGGTAAAGGGAATGTACACAAATACTGGGTCTCCGGATTGCAACTGGCCATTGTCAATAAATATGGGTTGGGCCAGGAGTAGGTCGGAGGGTAAATGCTGGGGTTGGAGGGTACTAGTAGTTATACGAGTCAGAACGGGACTACAAATATTTGTAAGGTAACGTGGTGTAACAATTTCTGGTTATGGGGTCAATAGAGGAAGGCAAGTCAGGCATATTAATAGTCAGTTGAGTAAGATAGGTGGGTTGAGGAAGGCAAGTCAATCATGTTGGTAGTCAGTTTAGTAAGTGAGATATCTCGGACAAGGCTGAGAAGGGCCAGTTCGGCAACCAAAAAGGGGTTAAAAGTGTATTCAAGCATACTATACCATTTACTGTTTCGTCCAGGTGTATTTTAGAGTATTTCATTTTTTTGCCGGAAGTAGCAATAGGTCTAAAAATAGATAATCTGCTACGGGGGAAAATACTATAAATAGATTGTCAGCTACACGGGAAAAGGCGGGAAAATGGTGGGAAAAGACTAAAGTGGACTCAGTTACTGTTACTGAAGGCACACAGGACTCAGTGCTGACTGGTGGTTATAGTGAAATGTCAGTGGTTGTAATGGAATGTCAGTGCTGAGAATTATCAGGTTTAATGGACTCAGTTACTGTTGTTAAGAGTTCTCCTTACATTTTTTGACTGTTAATAATAAAATACTCTATTTGATTTGAATAAAATTGAACAATAATAAAATATGCTAAAATACACTTCCATCAAAAAGGGCATCAGTTCAGGGTACAAGGAACCAGTGGGGGTAGTCACAGGAAGGTGTGTCTAAGACAGGTGGGCAGATATCTGAGGTGGGTGAGTGGGTAGGCAGAGACAATGGGGCAGAAGAAGTGGAACCACCAGTTACACCAGTTCTAGCTTGAGGGGGGTGGTAAGGGAGATCAGATTCAGGGGGAGTGTCCCATATAGGTGGAGTAGGGGCCTTAGTGGACAAACGGATTTTGGTAACCATGACGCAACATTGTTCCTAGTGGCACAACTTGATCTATTTGGTCTGTTTCTCAAAAAAATTGTTTCCAACAGTCAATGTAAGGAAATTGGTCATAATGCCTCGGCATACTAGTTATAACATTGTGAACCTGCTGTATTAAATCTGGATCAAAGCTACCACAGGAGGGACACTGGCTTACCAGAACAGGCCATTCTCTGCTACACAGAGAAGTTAATCATTTGGGGGGCAGCGTTACACCATAATCATAAATAGCATACCCCTTAGCAAAATTTCTTAACATACATGTTAATGGATTAGCAATTTTAGAATCAGCAGTACCCATTGTTGCAACAGATAGTCTGGTTCAAAGCAATACAATTATGCAAAAAGGGTTATGATCGGCACACAAAGTAATGTGGTGTGGTTGCCCGGCCAAAACACACACACACATACACAGGATCCTCACTCGTTTTGTTATAGTAATGACGTCTGACACATACAGAACAGAGTCAAAACCCACCAACAGCTATACAATTATCTATACAGTTAATCAACTTCTGAACCACCCAATAATAGTCCGCTAACCAATATTTACACCAGAAATTAGCCAGACATTAACTTTATAAACCAGGATTTAGCTATCCAATATATACACCAGGATTTAGCTAAACAATAACTCTAGAGAGCAGGATCTAGCTGAACAAAATTTACGCTAGAATTCAGCTAGTCAACAACTCCAGAGACCAGGATCCGACTGAACATATATACACCAGAATTCAGCCAGACAATAACTTTGGAAACCAGAATCTAGCTGAACGAAATTTACACCAGAATTCAGCTAGTCATACTTTTCCAAACCAGACTTATGCTAAACGGTCTCTCTACAGACCAGACTTTAGCTACCAGATAGAGCGTGATCAGGGCTCTCTTCTTTCCAGAGGGAAAGGCCAGACACCAGTGATACCCAGGTATATCAGAATGTCAGACTTTCTTACCCCTATTAGGTTCTCTTTTGGTTCCTGGACCCGGGATCAAAATTCATCGACTGGACATCCCTATATCCACTGCGCAGAAGCCGATGGTCTCCCGGACGAAGAAGCCCAGTGGCGCCTGAGACAAAAGGAGGTCCACGCAGTGATGGTCTAGTGGTGTAGCCCTGGAGGGATAAGTGAAACATCACTGTCTCGGCAGTCTCTGCGATTACTTCCTGGCCATTGCACCAGAAATATTGTAGGAAAACACTGAAGAAGCCACACACAGAGAGCCGGATGCAGGTCAATTCAGGAAGCAAAGAGATTTATTGTAACCGACTGGGTCTCAGCTGACTCATGTCCAAAAGTCTAAGCACTGTAGTTTTGAAATACAGGTTTTATATAGACTATACATCCCCCAACTGTACACTTACACTAATCAGCAAACAGCATACACATGATTACCTTGTATGGACAGGTAATATGCCTAGGAGAGAATGGAATATGGTTTCAGGTCTCGCACATGCTCATTACATTGATGATCTTAGCGACGTGTAACTTACAAACAGATACGTGTACTTGTATATGCCACGTGGAGATTTTAGGCCTAGTAATTTTAGGACCTAATTGAGATCCCACCACAATATAACTATTGATAGGGGACCTGTCACCCCCAAACCACTCATAGTCTTTGGAAAGTGCCTGGTATTTCATATCTAGATTGTGCTACTACTTCTGAGTCACATCTTCGGCATAGACGCAATGCCAACTATTTGACTTGCAAGGGAGATCAGAAAAGACCATCCACAGACAGTAATACTGCTCTCCCAAGCATAGCAACCACAGTGCATGCTGATTGCTCTGATTGGAGAGTACAGGAATGGAGAGACTGAAGTCAATCAGTTCACACCCTAGCATACTGGCAACAATGTGTCTGCCTCTCTGTGGAGGTTGCCCTCCTTGGTGAAACTTTCCCAAGCAGGGTTAATGAAAGAATTCCACTGGAGGAGTGGAGGACAAAGTGGAGGTGGGTGTTACATAAAGAGTAACACCCATGAAGCTCTGATGATGGCTTCACTGGAACAGAGGTGAGTATATCTTGAAAATTTACAATGAATGCATCTATCATTAAGGTAAGTGATTTTTTGCATTACATGTTCACTTTAATCAAATTACAAAACCAACCTTGGATGGACTAAAGGTATGAATCATGTGGACAATTTTTACTAAACCAGTTCCAAGGAGTATCACCCCTACATTCCAAGCAGAGGGAGATTAACAAAGTAGCTGTTAGAGCACCAACACCAAATGCTGCTTTGAAGTAGGCTAAGATCAGCTAAAGTGTAAATGTTAATTTTTATGTAATTATAGATATGTTGGCAGATTGCAGAGACATGCCAGAAGGAGAATATGAATACCCGATATTTGTTAGAATTCTCATTTTACCACCAAATGCAGGAATTGAGAATTTACTAAAAGAAGAAACCCTCATGTGAGGGTAAGAGGGAGAAGGCAGAGAGGAGGGGGGCATGAACTGAGAGCCAATCTCTCATTCCCAACAGCCCTTGCCAGCAAAAGTCATCCTCCTGCACCCAAATGGTAGTAAAACTGGAGACTGGCAAACATTTTGATATATGTGCCTGTATTTGTGTCTTTGTGTGTTTCTATGTGTCTGTGTATCTGTATGTATGTCATTGTGTGTTTTGTTTGTCTGTGTATCTGCATGTGTTGCAGGGCTTGTATCTGTGTCTATATATCTGCATGTGTGTCAGTGTGTATCTATGTATCTGTATGTGTGTCAATGTGTGTGTCTATTTGTATATGTGTCAATGTTTGTTTTTGTATCTGTGCATTTGCCAATCTTCATATCTGTGTACCTGAATGTGTGCCAGTTTATTTGTGTGTCTGTGTATCTGTATGTGTATCTATTTGTATGTATGTCAGTGTTTGTATGTGTTTCTGTATCTGGGTATCTGTGTTTGTGTCAGTGTGTATATCATTAAGTGTGTATCTACATGTGTGTCAGTGTGTGTTTTTGTATAAGCTTGTGTGTCAGTGTTTGTCTCTTTTGATCTACATGTGCATCTGTGTGAATGTATACAGTGGCGTACTAAGGGGGTGGGGCGGTCCGCCCTGGGTCTCACAAAGTAGGGTTGGCCTTGGGGAGGTATGAGGTGTGTGGCTGCACAGGGTGCCGTGGCAGTAGGGGCTTTGGGCAGCCGACACAGCTCTCACACGCAGGGGTTTGGAGCAGGACGACTGCAAGGAGGTGGGGGTGGAGCCAAATCGCCCGTGGAGGCAGAGTCAAATCAGCAGTGGGGGGGTGGAGCTAAAAGCAGCCTCCACCTGCTGCTGCTACTGCTGCACACAGAGAGGAAGCAGGAAGGACTGTGTGACTACCTGTGACTGTGTGTGTGTGTGACTGTCTGCCTGTAACTGTGTGTGTGAATGTCTGGTGGCTGCAGCATGAGTGGGCCGGCACTCTGGACGCCCCTTCCTAAGCCTCCACTCTTAACCTGGGGGGGGGGGGAGAATTTCTCCATTGCCAGTCCCCTCGCATGATTTCCTGGGGAGGATGCATCTCCCCCATCCCCCCTGGTACATATGCCCATGCACACAGTCAAACAGACAGTTACAGGCAGACAGTCACACACACAACTGTACACAACCGGCAGTAGCATGCACAATTACAGGCAGACTGTAACAGTTACAGGCAGCATCACACAGTCACAGGCAGACAGTCACACACACTCAGTGACATGCAGACAGTTACACACAGTCACACACAGTCATAGACTGTCACAAACAGTCGCAGACAGTAAGTCACACACACAGTCACAGGCAGACAGTCACACACTGGCACAGGCAAACAGTGACGCAGGCACTGGCAGACAGTCATACACACAGTCATAGGCAGACAGTCACACACACAGTCGCAGACAGTCACACACTAATGCCCTACTCCACCTAGTTTGGACACCCCCCATGAATCTGATCTCCCTTTACCAACCCCCTACTCTTCCTTACAAGCTAAAACTGGTGTAGCTGGTGTATCCACTCCCCCTGCCCCATTGTCTCCACCTACCCACTCACCCACCTTAGATACCAGTGCTCTGTCCTGGACACACCTATTCCTGTGCCTACCCCCACTGCTTCTTTGTATTCTGAACTGACTCCCTTTTTGGTAGGAGTGTATTTTAGCGTATTTTATTATTGTTCAATTTTATTATTAACAGTCAAAATTGTGAGGAGAATACTTAATATTAGTAACTGAGTTTATTAAATCAGATAATTCTCAGAAATTACATTGTACCATAATCACTGACATAGCACTATAACTACTGAGCCTTGTGTGCCTTCAGTAACAGTAACTGAGTCTAAAATACAACTGGAAGAAATGACCAATGGTTTAAGACGCTGGAATACACTTTTGCCCTTTTTAGTAACTGGACTGTCACCTCCCAGCTTGGGAGACTGAGACCCTGTATGTGTATATGTTCCCTTTAAAACTACCGGTCTGTTTATTTGGAAAACTCATAATCCCTCATACACAGAAAAACCACAAGCTATGACTGATTTAGTCACATCGATCATACAAACCCACAACCATACTTGGACCCGTATTAACCAAGCGGCCATTAAAGCTCTTGAGGAGACTGCCCGTAGCCAAAACCAAGCAAATCCAGCAGCTTGGGCCGCTGCCCATTTCCCCAATATGGATCCTAATTGGAACATAAACGGTGCTGATGTGGTTAATTTAAAAACTTACCAACAAGCCATTATAACAGGCATGGAAGCAGGTGGTAAAAAGGCTATAAACATGTCAAGCACAGCTGAAGTATTAAAAAAAACTGATGAATCTCCTAGTGCCTTTTTATGAGAGACTGTTTGAATCATACAAACTTTATACCCTTTTTAATCCCGAAGCCACCTGAGTTCTCGTATGATTAATTCGGCATTCGTCAGCCAGGCCCAGAGTGACATTAAAAGGAAATTGCAAAAGTTAGAGAGATTTGCAGGGATGTCCAAAACACAGTTAATGGAAGTCGCAAACAGGGTTTATATGAATAGGGAAGCTGAAATGAAGCGTGAGGAGGAACGAAGAATGAAAAAGAAAGTGAATATGCTAGCTCTAGCAATTACAGGATTGGGTAGACAAGGAGGAGAGATAGAAAAGGAAGGAGAGATTAGGAATGACAGACCACAGTTAGGTGGAAATCAATGTGCGTACTGCAGAGAGGAAGGACATTGCAAAAGTGACTGCCCACAGAGGGAATATAAAGCAAGTTTTAGACAAAAGGAAGTCTTGGAGGGAGTGACAATAGTAACAGAGGAGATGTCCAGGAAGGTAGATACTATCCCCCTACTCAGAGACCAAAAGATAGTGATGATATAGTCATAGAGGACTATTGATACAGACTGGGCTCTATCCCCCTTGGCCGAGTGGAGCCTATGGTCGAAGTAACAATAGGGGGAAAGAAAAATCCCTTCATGATTGATATGGGTGCTGAACACTCCGTTGTGACCAAATTAGTAGCCCCTCCCTCTAGAAAAGATTGTCACTGTAATAGGAGCTACTGGGAAAGAAGCAGTTCCTGAAGTTTGATTAAAGTGACATAAGGAAGTACGAGACGATTTTCAAAAACCGTGGTTGAGAAAGATATCAGAGAGCAGCAAGTAGGTGTTTTGACGGCCATAATAAAGCCTGACCACCTACCAACGTTTATCATAGCCAGAGTGTCTCGCAAGGACCTCTTTGAAGGTAAGAGAGGATCACACGAACAACATTCCCTGCAGCCCTCACAAGCAGGAAGCTGAGGTGCCGTCGCATGGTTGAAAATGTGGATGAAGACTTCCATTATAATGTGTTTCTTTGTGATTTTTTTAGTGTTTTTATTATATATACGGAATGTAAAGGTGATGACATACAAGGCTATGAGTTGTATTAAAACTACAAAAACAGGTAACCAGATATCCCAAACTCTTATTTGGCACTCGCATTATGAATTTAAAGGATCTGTGTCTAGATGTCGATACTTAGACATTATAGTGTGTGTAAGCCAGTGTCAGGTGAACCCAAGTGCTTTGATTCTCAATTCCAACCTTGTACAATCTGGCTGGTTCTTCGAAATACCTACTCTCAGGGGGCATTGATAAATAAAACTTTGTTAAGTAATACTTCTTCCTTAGGCATCCTACTATTCGATGCATGCAATGCAATTTCTGGTAGTGGAAAACCTTGGAACATATATGGTAATCTTAAGTGGGAATGAACCTATGGGTTTAATGATAAATATTTATGCCCTAGTAGAAGATTTACTGACCCGGATTGTCCAAATAGGGACTTCAACTTTTGGCCATATTGGTCATGTGTTAGTTAGGCGACCAGGGGAAAAACAGTAGACCAAGATCTGATAATTCAATGTAAATCAATGGAGTGTAATCCTGTACACATGGCAATTTCTAATCCACAGCAATTTATTAATACATTTTGGAATCTTTTCGGTTTCCAAATATATGGTACAGGGACAGACCCAGGAGTCATCCTATATATAGGTCTTGAAACCGAGACCCTGAATGCCCAAACTCCTCAGGTATTCCATTCCTTTTATGAGGAGATGAGTGTTTAAGATAAAGTTTCCCACACTGTTAAGAACCTGTTCATCAATCTGGCTGAGAGTATTGCAAGTAGTCTTAATATAACTAACTGCTTTGTATGTGGAGGTTCAAATATGGGAGGCCAATTGCCATGGGAAGCAAGAGAAGTATGGTACCCTGGTTCCTCGACAAATGAGCAACAAATGCCTTCCCACTCCAGTAATCAAGCAACCAATCGGAATGGCAACTAAAAACATCCAGAATAGGTCATATATGCTAAGCTAGGGGAGGCCCAATGTATAACACACCTGTAGGTGAGTTAACTTGTCTAGGGCAGAAAGCATATTATGCTAGTAGCCATAATACTACCTGGTGGTCAGCTTCAAATGTCTCAGAACCTACCAATCCTTTTGTTAATTCCACCAATTTAAGAGAGGTATGGTTTGATCTATCTGCTACATCTAACTGGAGAGCCCCAGAAAATGTATACTGGATTTGTGGTAAGAAGAAGCATATTCAGAATTACCACAAGATTGGGAGGGGGCATGTGTGCTAGGTATGCTCAAACCATCCTTATTTTTGTTACCAATGCAAAACAGGAGAGACCTTGGGAGTTAAGGTCTATGATGTAAATCATAGGAAGAAGCGACAACCATTAAATATAGGTAATTGGGAAGATGATGAATGGTCACCCCAGTGAATTATTAATTACTATGGACCTGCTACCTGGGCTGAAGATGGTACTTATGGTTACCGAATCCCCATATACATGCTCAACCGCATAATAAGATTACAGGCGGTGGTTGAGATTATAACCAATGAGACAGCTGGAGCACTTAACCTCCTGGCAAAACAGAATACCCGTATGAGGTCAGCCATTTACCAAAATAGGCTGGCTCTTGACTATTTATGAGCAGTAGAAGGAGATGTGTGCGGAAAGTTTAATCTTAGTAATTGATGTCTGCATATAGATGATGAAGGGCAAGCTGTGGTTGACCTTACCAGCCGCATGGTTTAATTAACGCACGTACCTACTCAGATCTGGAACGGGTATAATCCAGGTAGTTTGTTTGGAAGCTGGTATGAACAGTTTGGAGGGATTAAAGCACTGGTAGGAAGAGTGGTATTTATTATCTTATGCCTCTTTCTACCCTGCTTGATTCCATTAATAATTCGGTCCATACGTAGTGTTATTGAGAGCACTATAGAAAGGAAGACAGCAGCTCACGTAATGGCCATCTGGGATATGAACCTCTAGCCCAAAGAGAAATAATTTGTAATCAGGTCGATGAGTTTTGAGAATTCATAAAATTCATAAAATTCAGCTACAATGCTCACATGGCCTGTTTTTTTTTTTTTTTAATTCTTTATTTTTGTTCGTGCATAAGGTTAACATGTGAATTTGCACTGCCACAATAGCTGGTGCACTCAAGTTTGCAAACACGCTTAGTTACATGGCATTAATAACATTGCACTTTTTAGTAGTTATATAAAACAGGATAATTTCTCACGCTTATAAATCCAAGTTAAAGTAGTAGTTTGATTCACAGATATGTGTCGCTGCATAGTCACGTTAAGTCTAACGGTCAAGCTGAGGCATTGCAGTACAGAGCTTGGTGTTATACTGTTAGCTTTGCGGTGGATTATACCGTGTTATGCCCTTGGTACAGTCTATGCTATGAGTAGACAGTGGCACAGGAGAATTGCACATTTTAGTTGTATAAACACATATGTAACTTGTCTGCTATGTCCGATATTTGAGTAGTTCTGGTAGAAAGATTAGTGAGACATGGTGTACTAGTGAAATATTTTACGTAATGCAAGTTAAGTGGAACAGGTTTGTAACACGTGGAGTCTATCTGTAGTATCTTAGCAGTAACTTGTAGCTTTAACGTGTGTAAAGGTTTGAGACATGTGCATGAGTGTTTCAGGCAGATTATAACATTTTAAGATTAACAGTAAAAGCCTTATGTCTCTGTTCTGCGCCTCCATCGTTGTGCTGCCTTAAGGCATCATATAGTAAAACACTGCTTCGGGACATTTGCTAGTGTCATTGCTGCCACAAGTGTTCATAGGATATGCTAGCATGCAACTGTCTATATAATATCTTTAACCTAGTACTTTTAAGTAACTAGAAAATTCACAGGATTAGCACCCCAGGCATGGGATGTGATCAGGTCAAAATGTACAACTCTAGCTTTACTAACCTGTGACAGTCAGAAAGAGTATGTGCTAGGTAAGTGGGTCTGGTTTATGCGATATGCATAGCTTTTAGTAGTAAAAGGAAAGGCGCAAACCAAAAACAATATAAGTAAAATATAAATAAAAAAACAGTTCTAAGGTATTAACCCCTAGACGTGCGGTCGGACTGTGCTGTGTATAATTTCTGAGTGGTACCAGTCCCCGTGGCAGTTCACAGCAGTCAGCCAATGCCCATTCCGGAGGTCTGGGGTATCAGCCGGAGGTGTAAGTGCAGCAGTTGCGATGTGCTGTTGTGCAGTGGGTAAGCTTGTGGGCGCTGTAGTGCCGCTTCCAGTCCTCTGCAGGAGGTTTGAGGCAAATCCCCTTGGATTTTCCAGCAGGGTCGACGCCTCCGCGTGCTGGCTTGGAGTCTTGGGTATTCCGGGTAGTTAACCTGCTTGGGAGAATGGTGGGTTGCTGCCGGCTTTAATCGCCGTCTACAAGTTTTCTGCTTGTGTTGTTGGTGCGCTGGGGAGTGACCCCTGGCGGCCTGCGGCCTGAAAGGGTAGGTAGGGCGCAGAGCGTCTGCTTGTGGTAGAGCAGAGCCCGCCAGAATTCCGCCCTTCTGTCGCATTTGAGTCCCCTGAGCTTCAGCTTGGTGTCTTGGTGGGGGCGATGCCATGCGAGCCTCTAGGTTTGCCCAGAAGTTTTGGAAGTGGATCTCCAGTCTCCGCAGGCAAGTGTCTACAGCGTTATTGTGATTCTGCGTGGTCGGTGTCGGCATAGGCCCAGGCAGGAGGTCCTCAGCCATTTTAGTGTAACAAGAGACACAAGGTGTCCTCAGAGTTGTGCGATAAACAGTGCGGACCGGGATGACCCCCGCCGGTCCAAAGGGGGGGACAGGTTACAGATTCAGCCCTGCTTGTGGGAATCCACTAAGGAGGTCGGCCGTCACTCCCAGCAGAGACCGCACTAGGCCGCAGGTATTCAGGCTCAAAACTCAGTTGCCGGAGTGTATCATCAGACGCCCGAGGTGCTCTAGAGTAGCTTAGGCGAGTTCAGGAATCATTTGCACCCCGGAATCGATAGTTTTCTCGAGAATTAGGCGATCATCTTGAGGAGCCTTCTTCCCTTGCGGCTGTTCAGCATGGCGTCCAAGCCCCGCCCCTCACATGGCCTGTTTTGTAATTACCTGAGTGGTATTGGCAAAGTTTGGTAAGTGATGCATCTGGAGTACTTTGTATCAGAAGCATCAAAGGTGGGAATGTGATGGGATTTCATCTAGGCCCAAAATTTAGTAGGCCTAAAATCTCCATGTGGCATATACATGTAGCTAATATACTGTCATCAATGTACTGAGCATGTGCAAGTACTGAAACCACATTCCATTCTCCTAAAAGGGCCATGTTGCCTGTCCATATAAGGTGATCCTGATTATCCTGTTTGCTGATTGGTGTAAGGGTACAGATGGGGGATGCATAGCTTCTTCAGCCCTATCGTCCCTATCTTTTGGTCTCTGAGTAGGGGGATAGTATCTACCTTCCTAGACGTCTCCTCTGTTACTATTGTCGCTCCCTCCAAGACTTAAAAACTTGCTTTATATGTGCTCAGGGCTCAGACATTTTGAACAGGAGTTCAGCTGAGACCCGATTGGTGAGAATAAAGACCTTTACTTCCTGAAATGACCTGTGCGTGGCTTCTTCAGCGTTACCCTGTAACACCCTTATGTGAGATTTCCATATTTAAAGATACTAAATTAGGGTGCTGTTTAGCAGATAGTTCCCTTATTTGGTGTCCTTAAATATGGCAATCCCACATAAGTATAGCAAATAGGGGAGTTATCTGATAAACAAAGATTGACGTTAAGAGGTGTCAGCCTGCCCACAACAAGAAATCTGGGTGGCTTTTGTGAATTCTATGGAAATTTGATATGCAAACAGAGATTCACATACCCCTATATTCACTCAAGCATACTCCATACAAAAACATGCTTACATTAAAACACACAAACACTGCTCAGTGCTAAATACATTTAAAAAAAATGCGATTGTTTTTTTTAAAGTGTGTGGGGAACAAAATAGCTCCTGCCTGAGTGCCAAATGCTCTAGGTACGCCCCTAAATGTATATCAGTGTGTGTATGTGGTAGTGTACGTGTATATGTGCATGTATTTCAGCATTAAAACGCCAATACTACACAAAAATACACCAATGCATCCAAGCATCAACATTACACAGAAACACACCTTTGTATTAAAACACCAACAATATATATTAACAAACCCATGCATCAAAAACCAACACTACACACAAATGCATACCTGCATTCAAATGCCAAAACTACATATAAACATACCCCTACATTCACTCACACATACTCCATGCAAAGCTATGCTTACAATCAAACACACAAACACTGCTTAGTGCTTAATACAACCCTATATTGATGACAAATTGTAAATTCTCAGTGGGCAAAGGGGAAACTTTTGGCCACTGTTTGTGGTGGTGGGGGCAAACAATTGTGGCACCAGGGCCCTCTCTACGTCAGTTCTGCCACTGCTGTGACATAGCAAATGGATGCACAAACAAAATAATAATAAACATATAATAATAATAACAACAACAATAATAATAGTATTGGATAGAGCCTATGAGAAGATAATGCAGGCAGGGTGTTAAATAGCAAAGATATGTTTTGTATAATTGTATTTAAAGATTTTTCAAAATTGGCCATGTAAAGCAATATGGCCATCAGAGCAAAGATTATAGAGCATACTAATAGTATTTATTACATTACCAGTTTTAAAGAGCTTCTATCAAGCTGTTATGATTTTGTGGTCATTTTAATAGTTAATTTACACATGTGACAATTACAAAATGACTGTCTAACCACATGACTGATTAACCAGTAGGGGCATTTGAATAAGGTTGTGGAATATCTGGCAGACCTGGTATCATTCCCTGAGGTTTCCCGAACACGTATTTAGTTCTGCCGAACAGACCTATACCCCCTGTTATTGACTTAGAACACAGACCACCCCTTGCTGTTAACCGCAATTGAAGGATTAACTCAAGTGCTTTCCCTGGGTGTCCACTGTTCGTATAACCGAACGCACGTGGTCCAGTGCATGGCCATTTTGTCTCCCAAACACAGGCAGCGGTATTTGGTCGTCGAGTGCATGGAATTCATTTCAGCTACACGTTCTCTCGATGGATGGTAATTTGCCTGTGTACTTTCCCGATCAACTAGACAAATCACGTTTGGGAGATCGGATCTACCGACCTGGTGGGAGCATTCGCTACCTAAGCGCCAGGAAGAGGGTTCGTCGGTGTTCGTACAGGAACACCCAAATGAAGTCCGGCCACTGCCCTGGAATCTCTGGAACTCTTTTTGGGCATCAACTTGTGGCTGGCCGTCAAAACTTCTCCCGAATAGCGATCCCGTTCCACTGAACCAATCTGAGCACTTTTCGGATATATTGTGCACTCTGACACAGGCTATTCAGGGATATAAGATGCTACCAAGGAGTTTGTCCATGCTCTAGTAATTTCCCGCATGGATTATTGTAACTCTCTCCTGATTGGTCTCCCCAAAAGCCGTACTGCCCCGGTACAGTCTGTAATGAATGCTGCAGCTAGACTGATTTTCCTATCCAGTCGGTCCTCTCACACCTCGCCCCTCTGCCAGTCCTTACATTGGCTCCCTGTATCCTATCGGAGTCAATTCAAAGTGCTAACCCATACATTTAAAGCACTGAACAATTCCAGCCCCTCTTATATCTCTTCACTGATCCAGAGGTATGCCCCTCCTCGTACCCTCCGCTCTGCCCGCGACCACCTCCTGACTGCTGCTCGCACCCGTACGGCCAACTCGCGCTTGCAGGACCTCTCACGGGCGGCTCCTCTCCTTTGGAATAACTTGCCTACTGCCATCAGACTCTCCCCTAGTCTTCAATCATTTAAGAAGGGCCTTAAAACCCATCTCTTCAGGAAAGCGTATGGCCTCCCAGAGTAATCTCTCCCTTACATACCTGTCTCTTGCTCTCTCCTATGGGATAGTGCTTTGCTCTCTTCTCCAGCTCTGCTTCACTCCTACCTGATATTTCCTATCCTAATGTTTCTAATACCCCACCTCCTATAGACTGTAAGCTCATTTGAGCAGGGTTCTCTTCAACCTATTGTTCCTGTAAGTTTTCTTGTAATTGTCTTATTTATTGTTACATCCCCCCTCTCAAAATATTGTAAAGCGCTACGGAATCTGTTGGCGCTATATAAATGGCAATAATAATAATAATAATATAAGAATTGTGGGGTTCCTGTAATGTTTTATTATGTTTTTGGGTGTTTTGTAATATTTTCTGTATTCCCTGTATTTGACAGATAATTGAGTTATAATAATTCCCAGCTCAATTATGTCTCAGACCCAGAGACTCTTGTGGAAAACCCCTGTAAACTTGCTGTAGAGACCCCATAAAAAGCCATGTGTGGGAAAATAAAGATCAGTTGACTCCCAGAACTGTGTGCCATGCAGTTACTGGGGGAATGGGCTATAACCTCAGAACAGCGTTTCTTTCCAGCTCCAGAGGATTTCAGCAGAGATCTTGTATCTTAGGATTGTAGCTCTGCTACAGAATAATAATAATAATAATAATTAAAAAAAAAAAAACGCTCTGTTGTTTAGCTACCTAATAATCCATCAAAAAAAATATACCAGGAGGGCAGGGGGACCTGACAACTTGGGAACAGTGGACCAGACTACATTGGCACTGTATTATAGGGATAGTACAGTTTTAGGCCTTTGGGGCTGGCTTTTAATGATGGAAATAAGGGCAAATAGAGTTGCATTTCTTGCTCTAGTTATGTAACACTCATATAACTCCATAAGTGCTGTAAGAAGAGGATAGGTATTCTAGGTTCCTGGTTACTTTCAAATCCCACAAAATGTGTTTGTGGGGCTTCACCACCTAATCAGGTCCTGAGATTTCACTATGAGGCCTAGAGAAACCCATTGAATTGAGAAGATAAAACCTTCTTATATAGGGAACACCAGGAAGTCAAAATCATTAATAAAGTATTTATATTCACTTCTTCTGCAGCCTCACTGCTCAATCCTCTGCCATTTAGGAGGTAAATCCCTTTGTTTATGAACCCTAGTCACACCTCCCTGCATGTGACTTGCACAGCCTTCCATAAACACTTCCTGTACGGAGAGCCCTATTTAGGCTTTCTTTATTGCAAGTTCTGTTTAATTAAGATTTTCTTATCCCCTGCTATGTTAATAGCTTGCTAGACCCTGCAAGAGCCTCCTGTATGGGATTAAAGTTCAATTTAGAGATTGAGATACAATTATTTAAGGTAAATTACATCTGTTTGAAAGTGAAACCAGTTTTTTTTTTCATGCAGGCTCTGTCAATCATAGCCAGGGGAGGTGTGGCTAGGGCTGCATAAACAGAAACAAAGTGATTTAACTCCTAAATGACAGTGAATTGAGCAGTGAAATTGCAGGGGAATGATATATACACTAAAACTGCTTTATTTAGATAAAATAATTTAGGTGACTATAGTGTTCCTTTAACACTGAACAAATTTGTTTAATCCCTGCTAGACAGGTCGCACATGCTTAGTAAAGGAATCCCTTGGACTGTAAGGAACGGGAAGCATGACTGTTGCCCCACAGTAAGGGGTGGGATCACTGGTGTACATACCGCGGTCGCAGGCGTCGCAGCTGCGACCAGATTTCCAGGAGGCCCGGCCACCCTGCGACCCGGTATGTATGCCAGTGTGGCCACCTTTTGCCAGCCTCTTCTCCTGAGGGGCCCAGGAGCTGGCCACTTCAGGGCCCCCCAAGGCTGGCTGTTACATTGCGGGTGGGCAGGCGGGTGCGCGAGGGAGCATGACGTCATTTCGGCTCCGGCATCAGTAAGCGGCGCGCGAGGCAGTGCTCCCTCGCCGCCCAGCAGCCCCACTGGACCCCAGGGAAAGCAGGAATCCCCTCAGCACTCCCAAAGGTAGGGAGGCTGGGGGATTTAAAAAACAAATATGTGAGTGTGTATGTGTGTGTGTGTGTGTGTCAGTGAGTGTGTGTGTCTGCTAGTGAGTGTCAGTAAGTGTGTTAGTGAGTGTGACTGAGTGTTTTAATTGTGTGTTAGTTTGTGTGTGTCTGTTATTGAGTGTGTGTCTGCTAGTGAGTGTCAGTGTGTGTGTTAGTTTGTGAGTCAGTGAGTGTGTGTTACTGTGTGTTTATTACTGAGTGTGTTTGTTTGTGTGTTTGTGTGTCTGTTACTGAGTGTGTTAGTTTGTGTGTGTCTGTTAGTGTGTGTGTCTGCTAGTGAGTGTCAGTAAGTGTGTTAGTGAGTGTTACTGAGTGTGTTAGTCGTGTGTAAGTTTGTGTGTCTGTTATTCAGTGTGTGTCTGCTAGTGTGTGTGTCAGTGAGTGTGTGTGTGTTAGTGTGTGTCTGTTACTGAGTGTGTTAGTTTGTGTGTGTCTGTTAGTGAGTCTGTTTGGTGTCTGTTAGTGATTGTGTGTTTGTCAGTGAGAGTGTATGTTTTGTAAGTGAGTGTGTATGTGTGTCTGTCACTGAGTGTGTGTCTGTCAGTAAATGTGTGTGTCTGATAGCTAGTTTGTATGCGTCTGTTCGTGAGAGTGTGTATGTGTGTGGTTAAAACACCTTCAGCACTTATCTTTCTCTGCGTCAATCCGCCTCTCAGCTCCGAATGCGCATGCACGGCAAGAGCCGCGCGCGCATTCAAACCGCCCATATGAAAGCATTACTCAGTGCTTTCCTATGGACATCCAGCGAAATCGCGGAGGGGCCTCTAGCGGCTGTCAGTGAGACAGCTACTAGAGGCTGGATTAATCCTCAGTGAAACTAGAGGGACCTGGCACCCAGACCACTTCATTGAGCTTAAGTGATCTGAGTGCCTATAGTGGTCCTTTAAGTGTATGTGTATCTGCATCTGCATGCACTGGCGTGCATACCGCGATCGCAGGGGTCGCAGCCCTGCGACCAGGTGCCCGCCGCCATGTGTAGCGGCCCCATGTAAGCGCCGGGGGGCCCACAGATCGGGGGGGCACGGATCAATTTTCGCACCAGGGCCCCATGGGTCGTGTGTACGTCACTGGGTGGGATATTGCGGGATGCAATTGTTGCATATATGGGACTGTATAAGAAGGGGTATAGAGGGGAGGGTACTCACCATTTGCAGAAGGAAAGTGTGCAACAGGTTTTCCCCTCCCTCCCTCTCTCTCCTATGTTTTTGGTTGTTAGTGTTTTTTTCTGTGGTGTTGTTTGTTTTCTGTTTCTTTTTGTCACAGAAAAGTCAGAGTTCCTGGCTAGTGCAAGTAATTTACGAGACAAGGCTTTGGGGAGTCGCAGCCTGTACGGACTCTGGAAATACCGGTATATGGTTAACTGTCTGCTGGGTAGTCAACCCAACAGCCGACAGGTGGTGATAATGCTGTCGGTGTTATAAGGTAAAATAAAATAAAGCTGTGGCTGTTGTCTTTATCCAATACTCAGGAGTCATGTCAATATTGGGGGGGAGGGTAATGGGGATTTAATTTGGTCAGCAGTCATGGTTTATGGCTAGTTAGACACATTTTAGACTGCATTTTGTCATTGTGATGTCCTCTGGGTTTGTTTTGACGTACATTTGACTGGCCATGTGTGCTTTTATTGCACGGTATGATAATTTAATCAATTACATTTTTTTTTTCTCACAACAGTGTAAAATCTCCACCATTACTGAAGGGCCGCTGATTGCCTACATCTAAATTATATAGAACAGGTCTTACCATTTTATTTTCTCAGCATTGCCCTTGTACATACTATCTACTAACATCTCAACTGGATAGCATATCCACGGTTTAAACATTTCGGAAGCCTTCGTTATTTCAGCATTTATTGTCAAACCATTCTCTTACGCTCACTTGTCCCTGTCCTTTATTGAACCACTTTATGCATATTAATGTATCTGTTCATTGTAGTTCTAAAGAATGATTTCTTTCCACCTAGGTTTTCATGGCTTTATAACTGGTCCCAGGTTTAGGGGGCATATTATGGTGTAGAAGTACAGCCTGTTCCTATAATGTCATCCAACAAGCATTGCCAATGATTTTTTCTTAATAGAACATGGGTGTCTCTGGCTCTATTACTGTCTGAACAGAGCTTAAATTCAGCCATTATTGTGCATGCACACAGCGTGCTCTCTCCTGAGATGCTTTTCCGTGCCAAAACACAGCCTCTGCTCCTGCACGCCCAGAATTAACAGCTCTGCCATTTGTATGTTTTGCAGTCATCCCATCTGCCTGCAGAACACAGTAAAATATTAAAGAAAGGTCCCTGCAGTGTGGGCACTATTTGGAAAGGATCAGAGACCAGTGTTTTATTTCTCTTTCCAGACTGGGACAGCAGAGGGAAGAAAGTGGGGGGATGTGCTGAATGTAGTAGGCAAAAAAATTCTCTGGTTCTGAGGGCAGAGCGAGTTTCCTGGCAGGTGAAGCTGGCAATAACCAGAGAGGTATTGAGATGGGTACAAAGTGATAAAAAATGCCAAGAAGGGTGAGAGAGGGTCAGCTGCTGTGCCAATGCCAAAGATCAAATTGACTTACATTTTACGCTAGATAAAACAGAGTCATATTTGGGGTTAGAACAATCTGCCATGATATTTTATGAGGTGGATTGAGATATGCTTGTGAAATGTTAAATGTGATGGATAAATGGAAAATTTGCATGAATCTGCATTGGCAGCAGCACGTCACTCTTTAACAAAGAAATATATATATACTATATTATATGCTATATATACTATATATATACTATATTATTTCATCCTATTGCAGGTGTAAGGGGTTTATAACAGCTTGATATTTTTAAAACAGTATTTTCTGTTTTTCAATATCTAGCATTCTGCTTTACATTATGTATGCATGATTGGAGCAGACTGGGTAAAGATAAAGCAGAACACGAAGGAAGCAAAATAATAGTGGTTTTGTGTTAAAATGTATGTATTTATTTATTTTTAAGTGTCTACCAAGTAATTTACATTGAGCTAATTTTTCATGTGACACTAAAAAAAAAATTAGACCAGTGATGGCAAACCTTTGGCACACGCTTAAACTGAAAAGAAAACATGTAAATACACTCAGTACAGTCATTGTCTGCAGTTCATTAAAAAAAAGAAAAACTAAAAAAAATTAAACTTTCATAAATTGGATATAAATCCACCCCTGGGTGACATATTAATCTATAACTGGACATGATATATTGTAGCATTGTTTCAGAATACTAATTGTTAGATATTTGAAGTTGCTATGTAAAGTTTCGCTGCAGCATTAGTTTTACTTGCTAAGGAAATAAAATTATACAGTTTTGTTTAATATTAAACAATTTCAATCCTTGCCTCGAGGACAATCCAGGTGTTGGAGGACGTCCCTCCTGGCTGTTTCTATGTACATGACAACTCTAATAGCTTGGCTTTACTCAGCTCTTTTACCTAATTTTTTTCCTAGTAAAAAAGGATTTTCTGGAGAATATTTCTTTACATCCACTCCAATGTCACTTTAGTTTAGAAAAATAAATGTAGGCTCCACTGGACCCCACTAAAACCAGGTTTACGTTTGAGCTTTTGATGGCTGAAGAATGAAGACTGAAGATCTCTAATCAAGACCTTGACAGGTATGTCTAAAATTACTTTTTTGAAAGTTTTTGGTATGTATATATGGTTGGTATAATTTATGGCCTCCCTCAATATTAACTATTGGTGTTAGAGGATGTATGTAGGGTAATTTATTCGGGGAGGCTATGGGCTTGGGAACACCTAGCCACATGATATTATTATTAATCAATTCAAGAATACTACAACATTAAAAATAAATATATTTAATCCATCGCGAGACTGTCTCTAATCCGCTTCCTTAAAATCAACAATACTGATGAGCTGTGGGGCATCTCATAGAAAAGAACTGATGCTCTGTGGCATGTAAGCCATGATCCACAAATAGAGCATGCTTCACAGAGAAGCACTGAAGATCTGTGGCATGTGAGCCATGATTCACCAATGAAATGCTTCTCATGGGGAAGCACTGATGATCTGTGGCATGTGAGCCATGATCCTCCAGTAGAATGTTTGTCATAGAGAAGCACTGAGGATCTGTGGCATGTAAGCCACCAATAGAATATGTTTCACAGAGAAGCATTGAGAATCTATGGCATGTGAGACATGATCCACCAATAGAATGCTTCTCAGAGAGAAGCACTGAGGATCTATGGCATGTGACCAGTGATCCACCAACAGAATGCTTCTCATAGAAAAGCACCGAGGATCTGTGGCATATGAACCATGATCCACCAAAAGAATTCTTCTCATAGAGAAGCATTGAAACCACTGGTCTCTATAAGACGCATCTATTGTTGTTCTGATAATAAGGCAGGAGACCCTCCCAGCTGTTTAATTAAGGCAGGAAACCCTCCCGCCTGTTTGTTATTTTTTAAATATTTTTTTTATAGTTACCTGTCCTACAGAGAAATATCCATTAGTTATGTAGAAAAAGTCAATAAATGTTGACGAGTATTCTGATGTAGAATACATATGTAAACATATTGTACCGTAACTGCCATTGCTCTACAATGACTCTATACCTGCTTTTGAGAAAGATTGACTGCGCAAGCAAGAGTCTGTAATTGACCCAGTGAGAGAGTCTGGGAGACAGACTGACTGTACTGCAGTTTTTTTCTGAACACTGATTTGTAGTGAATTGAAACTGAATTGCAAAGTTTAGGCTAAAATAACAAAACTATAGCGAAGTTGGAGATATTTTTTTGTAGTTTAGTTATTTATGTCTACTTTTTGCAGGTTGGTTTATAATTCACTTTAATTGGGTGTTTAGTAAATAAATCCCTTATAGTGTATTTGAGACAGAATGTGAAATAAACTGACTCTGTCACATAGTCTGTCTAAGCAAGAGTAACAAACCGTGAGAAGCACTGACTCTGAGAGATTGTGTATATGAAACCAACACCATGCTGAGATCTCTTCCGCCACTGCACACAATAGAGAGCAGGAAACAATGATTGCGGAATAATGCACAAGAACAAGAAAAAACTACCTAGAAACAACCTTTCTAGGAGGAGGGAAAACAAAATTAAAAATCCCCTTATATATGCTGTCAGTCAGCTAGGTGTGTGTTCATGCCAGTCTGACATGCCCATTCTTGGGTCTAACCCACTTTTCAGACAGGACTATTCATTTTGGATGGTCACCTGTGGCCCAATTGGTATCACTGGCATGCTAATTTAAGCCACCCATCGCGATTTCAGGACTTAAAATATTTGACGTATGCTAAACCCATGTGCAGCAGGTGTTCATATATGTTTATATGTATACAGATTATCCTGTACATTCCCACACAGTCCTAAATGTGCTCTACAAAGGATCTAGTGTAACTGTAATCCCCTATAGGTTTAATCTTTGACTAAAATAAATATAATTTAGTATGTCAGTGAGGACAATCTGTTTGCTGACAATCTGCTGCCAATATATATTGCATTCTAGTAACTAGATTAGCAGATTTCAAAAAGTGGATTAAAAAAAGGATTTCAGAAAGTGGCTTGTACACTGACTTTCGATAGAAATATTGAGGTATGAGCTTGTGAGAAGAGTAGGAGATTGGGAATAAACAGATGTAGGTGAAAGAATAATAAAAAAAAGACCTGGATGAGAGATGAGGAATGAACACAAAGGTGGAAGTGAGATGTTAGAGAACAGAAAGAGAGAGAAGAGAGACATAATATAAAAGAAGCACTGAGAGATGAAAGAATGAATAAAGAAATGATAATGAGAGAATGATTGTCCAGTAGAAAATCCAGTAGAGACATTGGTAGATTGAAAAAGAGAGTGAAAGTGAATAAATCGAGAAAGAACAGTGGAAGGGAAAATGAACACAGAGATAATTGAGAGAGAGAGAGAGAGAGAGAGAGAGAGAGAGAGACAGAGAGGGATGAGTGTCTTGATGAGAGAGAGATGGAAATGAGCATGACATTAATTGAACAGATAATTAAGTAGGCATAAGGGTGGGAGAGTGAAATTAGCAAAATGAATGAGGGAGGTGAAGGAATGTTATACACAATTTCAGATACAGGAGAAAGATAAGGAAAAAAGGGGGAGAGGTATCGTGGGAGGTAAAAGAGTGAGATTTAATATTTATACAGAAAAAGGAGATTAAGAAGTGTGAAAGATAAAGAAAAAAAAAACCTTCAAAACCACCAGTAATGCAGAAATGAGAAACACAGATTGATAAAGGAAATGAAATTACCTAATGGGGGAAGGCGGAGGAAAATGATATAGACAGAGATATGACAGAGTGTAACTAATGAGATTAATAAGAGAAGGACTAACAAGGAAACTAGAAGAGAACATGATCATGGAAGAGGAAAATGAAATGGGGCCGTCACAGACAGGGACACATAGGTGGAGGAAGGCGGAGGAGAGATGTGGAGTTAAAAAGATCTTGCAGAGAGAGAGGAAGCTCGGTGATGGGAGGCAAGGGAGAGCGAGAAAGACATCTACAGTGCAAGCAGCAGGAGAGGAAGAGGGAGGGAAATAGAGAGAAAGCAGTCATTTGTGACAGGAAAATGAACATTAAATATAGTGACACAAGGGGATGTAATGTGTGATGTGCCAGCAAATTGTGATACTTTCGATGAGTGTATCATCTAAACCAAAAATGCATTTTATTCAACAAGTACACTGAGCACAAAGCCTGACTTACGAATCCTGCCAAGGAAACAGACAAAGGCAAATACATATATAACCTGATTACAACCATCTAATAAATCACTGATACTATGCAACATTCTAAAAAAACATAGGACAGTGATTAAACGATATTGATGTTTAAACGTAATTATGCAGGTACGTCGGTGCAAGCACTTAAAACCATACGACATAATACCGGTATATGAAAATGTATATAAACAGAAAGCCACGGGCACAATGACAAGTGCCCAGGTGCTAAGCACCAACTGAGAAAAAAAAAATCACTCATGCGCCGTAATCTGAAAAAAATAGTAGTGTTGCATTCAAAATATACAGCAGTGAACATGTTTCCGCCCAAGGGCTGAGCACTGTTCAAGGAATGACTATAAAAAATACATACAGGTTTATCCACTAAAGCAAGAATTCAAAGTGAATTTCAAATTTAAGGCCAAACAAGCAAAACTGGAAAATTCCAATGATTGGTTGGGTGCCAGAGCTGTGCTTTGACTGAATGGTCGCTAATGCTCTGCTGGCACTAAAGACAAAGGTCACACGATTATGATCTGTAAGATCACAGCGGTTTGGGCCCTCGCATGAAGCAGTGCAACAACCGAACATTACATTAGAAGTGCACTAGGAGCACTTACTGACATGGTGATCTGTTCTTAAAGCACTCCAAGAGCCATAACTTCTACAGTGAGCTTTAATGGTTATAGTGCTGGGAGTGCTGTGGCACCCCCACCCCAATGTAAGGAGGGAAACTGTTTGCTAATGGTTTGACTTTGTATCTTGGTCTTCCAGGCACTTCTACCTAAGTCTTGTTTTCTAGTCTTGAGTGCAGGAAGCTTATCAATGTAGACAGGTTCTGGCTGTAGAGAGGAGCGGCACCCTGGAGTCCGGAGGCAAGAAGTTTAACGCTGGCAAACACTTTGACTACTTTACATTGGGGGAGGGGGCACTGGGGCACTTGTGCTACTATAACCACTACAGCGCACAAGTAATTATGGTTTGAGTTGTTCTCTAACCAGGAGAATGTTGATTCCTACGCTACATAAGTGTCTTAGAGGCCGACAGACGATATTGAGTTAAAAACTGTTCCCAGGGTACATACTCTCAACTCAAGTTATCTTTCTAGTAATAATCCTGATTCTTTTTTATTTCTATTACAGCCAGAAGGGACAGAATACACTAAATGCCCATTTGGAAATTAATAGATCTAAGTATTGAAAGCCAAAAAAATCTTAAGCAAGAAATGATACCCAGCTTTTGTTCTGCATGTTTGTATAAAAATGCTTGTCTAATTTTGTTTCCTCTGGTGCATCATTAGCAGGTAGTCTTCCTAGAGTTGCAAGAGAGAATGCTTTCATATTTCTTCAAAAAATGACATATCATCGTATAATTTAACAATAACCCCAATGTAAATAACCTGGTGAATATGAAGCCGGTGCTAATTAAAGTTCTGCTTTTCTCGTTAGTGCCTGTACCGATGTTCTATGTTTAAATGAAGACATTAAGCACTGATTGCTGGCAATGTAAAAATCCTCCTGGTAGAGCTTCATTGCTAAGATAAGTGGAGAATTTAGACCTCCCATACTGGACGGCATGTGAAATCATCCATAAAATGCTATACGGTATTTATACTTACCCTCTGAGCCTTCATTTTAAATCAGATAATCTGCAGTGCGCCGTATTCTTCTCGCTGTGATTTATTTCAGTATCTAAGGCCAGAAGATACTAAAAAAAGGAAGTATTACTTGATCTAAAGAGTGTTGGTTAAATAGAAAAATCTTCATCAAGTTGTAGGGATTCCAGTAGCAAAAATATGTATAAATTATTTTTACATATTTATATATATTTTACAGCTCACCTGTTTTTTTTTTTTTTTTAATTTTTTTTATTTTATTTGAATAATTATGGCAACATGGCATATTACATTGATTGGGTCTTTTGTTTGCAGTTATGTTTAATGCAATGTGTACATTTTAACCTTTTAAGACTTTACATTCTTCAATATATTTATTTGCCCCTGTCCATGGCTGTAGTGGATAGAAGAGTTTAAAAGGAGAAAAGTGGGATTTGAACAAAGCTTTTTAAAGAAAGGATGCCATATAAGGAGTGCAAGTGGCTTGCTTAGGACACATATTTGTTCATAAGGACCCCTTTTGTGTATTCAATCTCCTAGTTGCTCTATGATTAAGATTTAGAAAGGTGAAACATGAGATGTGCTTTTTCCCCCCATGCTGTGTTTTTTTCTGGGAAATGATTTTACAGAAATCAGACTAATTGTTCTTCTGTATATTAGCTTAGAGGGAAAAGTGCATTCTCGTTCACTGGGTCTGTCTGATATTTATCTTGCCCACCTCCCTGCTGTCACAAACACGTTAAGCTACTGCTATTGCTTGGATTTCTCCAGATCTCAAGGTTTTGTTTTTTTATACCTTGCAGGCACAAGTTTGGTACGCACAATTACATTGGTACAGTAGCGTTGGAAACAACTCCCTGCTGTCTGTGTGGTTTTAAGCAAATACTTGCATTTAAATAAGAAAAAACACCACCCAAAGCCAAATTTACTGTCCTCGCAGTACTTAGGTCAGTTTCCTGCTGCTTGTGGGGTTGCATGTGTGAGGGTAGGCTACTTGTGGGGTTGCTGCTTGTGGGGTTGTTTATGTGAGGGAAGCTGATTGTAGGACTGCATGCATCGGGGAGATGCTGCTTGATTGGTTGGGGGTTGTTTGTGGTTGGGGCTCTTTGCGGTGTGGTATGTGTGTTGACATGTAAATAGGGGCTCTAGTGTAGGAGGATAGTGGCTGTGGTGTGTGTGTGTTGGGGAGGATAAGAGCTTTGTGTGTGTTTGTTTTTGAGGATAGTGGCTGTATAGGGGCTATAGTGTGTTTTTTGGTAAAAAAAAAAATGGGGCTGCAGAATGTGTGTGGGGGTGTTGAGACTGTTGTGTGTGTGCTGGTTGTAGAGAATGCATGGTGTATCATGTCTGTAGTTTATGTGTGCAGGAAATAGGGGCTGTAGTGTGCATTTTGGACTGCTGTGGGTGTTAGGGGAAACAGTGGCTCTTATGGGTGTGTTGAGTGGAAAAGGGGTATATTTGCTATAGTGGGGAGATACCCGTAGGGTTAGGGTTGGGGGTTAGGTTAGGGGTAGGGTTAGGTTAGGGGTAGGGTTAGGGGTAAGGTTAGGGGTAAGGGTAGGACTAGGGTTAGGGGTAGGGTAAGGGTTAGATTCCTGTCATCATTCCCTTAATTTTCCCTCCTTCTCCTGTTTTGCCACTTTTCAGAAATCCAAAGCACTTCCGAAATTTGGCACTTCGGCAATTCGGTTCATTTCGGCACTTCCATGTAAAGCTAACTAGATAGGTATAGTGGAAAAGAAAGGGATAAATGTTAAGAGTGCTCAAAACCCAGAGTGCCCATTGCCCATATGGAACAAAGAAACAAAATATAAAACGCCAGACGCGCGTTTCGGTGCCTGTGTATGGCACCTTCGTCAGGGACTAAAAGAGTAATGTACCTATCCCGCCTTAAATACCGTGGGCGCCAAAAGAGGGGAGATGTACCTGTAGCCAATCATGGGGATGGAATGGAGCTGCTAGCAGGTGTAATCCTTGCTGTGTAATTATTTCCATTCCGTGTAGACCGCGAGTGACAAATGTATACATCACGTGATCGCAAAAGCCGGAGCCTCTGATTGGCTCACCACAGGCTTATGCGATTGGATACAACCCACGTGGGTGTGTTGCGAATCAGCTAGTAATAGGAGGTAAAGGAATATCCAACCCCCTATTAGAGTTTAGTACTGCCTATATTGCTAGCTGGTTGCGATCTGCTATCCCATAAATCCAAACCCCTACAAATCCCAGCCAGTAACGTAACCTAAATCTAAGGCAAAGTCACAGTTCTGAGTAATGTAAGGATAGAAATGTTGTAAGTGGATGAGTACTTCTTTGGCATAGTATAGCCAGAGAGACAAAACCATAACACTAAAGATAATAAGAGTGGGTGAAACAGGTATCACTATTCTAAAGTGTCAATAAGTGTAAATTGTATGTGTAATTCATGTTCACCATTCCTAGGAATTACCCATATGTATGGTATTAGATAGAGAAAGCATGCCTCCTAAAGAAAAATGTGTACCTCCACATAATCATGGACAAAAAGCTATAGAGAATACAGGTACAGATCAAAATAACAAATCTTACATAAATAAGAGATAACAATAAATATTAATATATAAATAATGGCTACTCCAGCCAAAAGTGAATATCATAGTAATAATAGTAACAAACCTACTGGTGCTATATAACATAATTTTGTGTGTATCAGGAATCTCTACATATTTACAGATAGAACAACAGGTATAATATTAAACCACAAATGTGGAATTGATATATCAATCTGAGATAAAGGACGTATATGAGAACCCCTCATTGAGACCAAGGGGTGAAAGTGTCTTGAGTTTATAGATCCAAAAACACTCTCTTTTTAGGAGTTTTTTATCGAGATCTCCACCCCTTGGTCCCAATGTAACTCTCTCTATACCGCAGAATCGGATCCCGTCTGGGGATCCTCTGTGATATAATTTAAGATGTTTCGAGACTGGTGTTTCTATCAGTCTCCTGGGATTCACTGAGTTGACATGTTCTCTTATTCTTAGTTTAAACATACGTGATGTCTTTCCAACATAGAGTTTTTTACAAGAGCAGGTAAGTAAGTAGACTAGACCTTTTGATTGACAGTTAAAAAAGGTTTTGACATTAAACTCATGAGAGTAAGAGGAATCTGGAAAGGATTTAGATGGACGGCGTATAAAGTGACACGCCTTGCATCTCCCACACTGGTATGTCCCTATAGTTGGAGACTTCAACCAGGTGGGATTCTGAGGGTTATTTTTTAGATGACTGGGGACTAATATATCCTTGAGATTACGTCCCCTTCTTGCAGTAACCGATGCATGAGATGTGATCACTTTTTGTATATGGGGATCTTGGTGCAGAAGGGGCCAGAATCTTTCCAAGATCTTAAGAATTTGATTCCAGCCCGCATCATAGTTCCCTATACATCTGATCACCTCTTGTGACGATTTTCGGTTGCTGTCCTCTGATAGTAGATATTTACAATCTGCAAGTAGTGCCTGTTTGTATGCATACTTTATGCATCTATTTGGATAGCCTTTCTGTTTAAATTGGCTTTGGAGAGTCTTAGCCTTTGATTTAAAGTCCTCTATAGTGGAGCAATTGCGTCAAAGGCGTAAATATTGCCCTACGGGTATACCTTTTTTGAGGGGTGAAGGGGGGCAGCTCTCCCAATTAAGCAGGCTATTTGTCGCTGTTGGTTTGCGAAATAGTGTGGACGTAAGGTGCCCATCCTCTGTCAACATAATAGTAATATCCAAGAAGTTAATGCTTTTGCCTCCCACTTCACTTGTTAGCTTCAGATTGATATCGTTCATGTTTAGAATCATCACAAATTCGTGGAAGAGATCTATGGTGTCAGTCCATATTATCAAGACATCATCGATGTATCTCTTCCAGAGTTTGATGTGTCTGGTATAGCTCTGCATGTTAATGCTAAACACCATAGTTCTCTCCCACCACCTTAGGAGGCATATGAGGGGGCACAAGCTGCCCCATAGCCGTCCCCCTCACCTGGTGGTAGTATTTACCCTGAAAAATAAAAAAGTTATGGGTCAGGATGAATTGCATTAAATCCTGCACCATACTATTATGTAGAGGGGAGGCTCCAGACTGTTTGTCCAGAAAAGCCCAGATATGTATTAAACCCACTGCATGTGGTATGGAGCTGTACAAGCTCTCGAGATCAAGGCCACATAGAATAGCATCCCCTATACAAATGGTTTCCTCAATGATGTTTAAGGTGTGTTTTGTATCTCTTAGATACGATGGAAGTTCAATAACCAATTCACGTAGGATGTGGTCCACATATAGGCTTGCATTCTGAGTTAAATTTCCCTTACCCGAGACAATTGGTCTCCCACTCAATTCAGGTTTTTGTTTGTGCACTTTTGGTAGAGCATAGAATGTTGCTGTTATGTGATTCTTTGTCAGTATGAAGTTAAATTCATCTTTAGAAATTAGAGATGAAGTTAGTGCTGTGTCAAGGATGTTTTTAAGTTCCGCTAGATACTTTTTGGTAGGGTCACAGGGAAGTGTTTCATATGTGTCCTTATCTTGAATCAGGCTATGTACCATTGATACATAGTCAGATTTGTTCAAGATAACTGTATTTCCCCCCCTTGTCAGACGGTTTGAAAATCACTTCATCCAAGGTCTGCAGATGTTCCTGTGAGGTGATATTGCTACCAGGTTGTACAAAAAGTTCTTTGTAATTGATTTTGTCTATTTCACCACATGTCAACTCGACAAATAAATCAATATACTTGAATTCTGCCGAGTGTGGAGTAAATAGACTCTTTCTCCTTAATTGAGTAAAAGGAGGTTGTGGATTTGTTGAGATATCATTACAGGAGAGTAAGTCGACTAAAGTGTCTAAAAGACAAATGTCAGCGGCTTGAAGACCCAGATTTTTGGCTCTTTTTTCATCCCGAAGGCGATGGAATTTGTGTAGAGCCAATTTCCTCGCAAAAAGGTGTATATCCTTCGTCCAGCTAAACTTATCAAATTTAGAGACTGGAACGAAGGATAGACCACGTTGTAAAAGTTGTATTTCTGGGTCCGTGGGAGTATAGGAGGACAGATTAATGATTTGATTTGCTATGGAAGTATTAGATAATACCGTTTCCTTCTGAATCTTTGGGGAGGTCTGCCACGGCTCCGTGTTTGGGATGTCGTGTTGTCCTCCATGTACGGATTCCCTAAAAAAGTCACCCCTCTTTTTAAGGTGCTTCTAGTGTTATATTCATGGGCTGTCTGAGTGCTCCCCTTATTAGACTCTGAATCCGAACCGCTGGTTTCGTATTCAGAAGTAGAAATTGGTTCAAGATTTTCCTTATTTTTTTGTTCCTCCTGTATACATTCCCATTTTTAAAGTCCTGACTATCTCTTATAAATTTAGAATGTTTGCGAATCTTGATATTCTGTTGGAATTTATCCAAGTTGTTTTTAAGTTTTGTTTCTAATAGTTCAAAGTTAGACTCGCCCTTACATTTTTCAATCTTATTGATTTGTTCATCCACCTCTTTGTTTATGGTTATCAATCTTTTTGATTCACATTTACATAGTATTTCCATGAATCTATTTGAGCAATCTATTTGTCCTTTATCTCAGATTGATATATCAATTCCACATTTGTGGTTTACTATTATACCTGTTGTTCTATCTATAAATATGTAGATATACCTGATACACACAAAATTATGTTATGAAGCACCAGTAGGTTTGTTACTATTATTACTATGATATTCACTTTTGGCTGGAGTAGCCATTATTTATATATTAATATTTATTGTTATCTCTTATTTATGTAAGATTTGTTATTTTGATCTGTACCTGTATTCTCTATAGCTTTTTGTCCATGATTATGTGGAGGTACACATTTTTCTTTAGGAGGCATGATTTCTCTATCTAATACCATACATATGGATAATTCCTGAACATGAATTACACATACAATTTACACGTATTGACACTTTAGAATAGTGATACGTGTTTCACCCATTCTTATTATCTTTAGTGTTATGGTTTTGTCTCTCTGGCTATACTATGCCAAAGAAGCACCTCCACTTACAACATTTGCTGTTGTTACAGTCTCCATCCTTACATTACTCAGAACTGTGACTTTGCCTTAGATTTAGGTTACGTTACTGGCTGGGATTTGAGGGGGTTCGGATTTATGGGATAGCAGATCGCAACCAGCTAGCAATATAGGCAGTACTAAAGCTCTAATGGGGGGTTGGATATTCATATACCTCCTATTACTAGCCGGTTCGCAAGACACCCACGTGGGTTGTATCCAATCGCATAAGCCTGTGGTGACACGGAATGGAAATAATAACACAGCAAGGATTACACCTGCTAGCGCTCCATTCCATCCCCATGATTGGCTACAGGTACATCTCCCCTATTTTGGCACCCACGGTATTTAAAGGACCACTCTAGGCACCCAGACCACTTCAGCTTAATGAAGTGGTCTGGGTGCCAAGTCCAGCTAGGGTTAACCCATTTTTTTTATAAACATAGCAGTTTCAGAGAAACTGCTATGTTTATAAATGGGTTAATCCAGCCTCCAAATCCTCTAGTGGCTGTCTCACTGACAGCCGCTAGAGGCGCTTGCGTGATTCTCACTGTGAAAATCACAGTGAGAGCACGCAAGCGTCCATAGGAAAGCATTGATAATGCTTTCCTATGAGACTGGCTGAATGCGCGCGCAGCTCTTGCCGCGCGTGCGCATTCAGCCGAATGGGAGGATCGGAGGCGGAGAGGAGGAGGAGAGCTCCCCGCCCGGCGCTGGAATAAAGGTAAGTTTTAACCCTTTCCTCATCCCAGAGCCCGGCGGGAGGGGGTCCCTGTTTTGTTCTATATTGAGACCCCGCAGCATCTCTATTTTGTTTTTGCAATCTTTATTATGCTTAGACATTATATTATGGAATAAACTGTGTGAAGAGCAGTGTACCACTCCTCCATATGCATTTCTATTCTTAAATCTGAGCACCATCTTTCTTTCGCTTTGGGAATAAACATTTCAAGTGTGGCTCTAACTAAATCAACACATCTAAATAGCAATCTAGTGTTCTTTCCTTCCCTCACGAATAATATAATATAATTTATTAATGGGATAAGATGCATTACGTCTATAAAGTCCATTCTTCAGAAAACTTCTTATTCCTAAATCATGTTTAGGAAGATTGAATGATTGGTGTAAACTTTTTTAAAGATTTAATACTGGTATCATCCAATATCATGGAGACTTTATTAAACACCCAATGTATCCATATAGTTAAGACCATATTTTCAATGAAATACATAAAAAACTCCTATTGGTAAGGAGGGGAGAATCTTGTTTTTTAATTATATTTGGTTTTTAAATTGTTTTCAAACAAACAATAAGTCTCATGTCATCGAAATATATTTTTATTACTGCGCAGAAGCCATAGGCAATTGAACAACTTCGTACTCCTTATTTTAACCCCTCCCGAAGCCTAAACAAACTATTTCCTTAGTTCCAAATTTCAGCACCAAAGGCTAAACCAGAAACAACTACCTTACCTAGGTCCTCCTAAAAACAATAGTTATTTGATCTTGTCGTTTTATGCTCTGAGTGGTCATGTGAGCCAAAGCCTGCACTCAATGAAAGAAAATGTATGACTGGAGACATTCAATCACAGAGGAATTGACACAATAAGCCTGATCAGCATACATACAAAACCCCAGTACAAACCCATTTAACTTGATTTAGAACACTAGTCATAAAAGTCAAATCTATATGACAATCCTACTGTTTTTAAATTCATGAATGACAATTTTAAAATGGAATAGAATAAAATGACTAGTCAGTCAAAAAGTTGTAGCAAAATAATACTCATCACCATGGGGACACCAAATGCAAAGACATATTGAGTTCCTTAAATTTAGTTTGAGCTTCCACAAGAAATTCCAGGGTATAAGTTTGGTTTTTGTAGTGGGTGGCTGGCAAACCAGAAACAAAGACTAAAAACTAAACAAATTATTTTGTCATTCAAACTTACTCAGAAGGGAGTATGCGTTTTGTTGTTTGTCAGAACAAAGAATAGAAATTACATATGACATACAGTATCTCACAAAAGTGAGTACCCCTCACATTTTTGTTAATATTTTATTATATCATTTTATGTGACTACACTGAAGAAATTACACTCTGCTACAATGTAAAGTAGTAAGTGTACAGCCTGTATAACAGTGTAAATTTGCTATCCCCTCAAAATAATTTAACACACAGCCATCAATGTCTAAACCATTGGCAACAAAAGTGAGTACACCCCTAATTGGAAATATGCAAATTGGGCCCAAAGTGTCAATATTTTGTGTGGTCACCATTATTTTCCAGCACTGCCTAAACCCTCATGGGCATGACGTTCACCAGAGCTTCACAGGTTGCCACTGGAGTCCTCTACCGCTCCTCCATGACGACATCACAGAGCTGGTGGATGTTAGAGACCTTGCGCTCTCCCACCTTCCGTTTGAGGATGCCCCATAGATGCTCAATAGGGTTTAGGTCTGGAGACATGCTTGGCCAGTCCATTACCTTACCTTCTTTAGCAAGGCAGTGGTCGTTTAGGAGAAGTGTTTGGGGTTGTTACGTGTTGGAATACTGCCCTGCGGCCCAGTCTCCGAAGGGAGGGGATCATGCTCTACTTCAGTATGTCACAGTACATGTTGACACTCAATGAACTGTAGCTCCCCAGTGCCGGCAGCACACATGCAGGCTTAGACCATGACACTCCCACCACCATGCTTGACTGTAGGCAAGACACACTTGTCTTTGTACTCCTCACCTGGTTGCCGCCACACATGCTTGACACCATCTGAACCAAATAAGTTTATCTTGGTCTCAACGGACCACAGGACGTGGTTTCAGTAATCCATGTCCTTAGACTGCTTGTCTTCAGAAAACTGTTTGCGGGCTTTCTTGTGCATCATCTTTAGAAGAGGATTCCTTCGGGGACGACAGCCATGCCAACCTATTTGATGCGGTGTGCGGCGTATGGTCTGAGCACTGACAGGTTGACCCACCACCCTTCAACCTCTGCAGCAATGCTGGCAGCACTCATACGTCTATTTCTCAAAGACAACCTCTGGATATGACGCTGAGCATGTGCACTCAACTTCTTTGGTCGACCATGGAGAGGCCTCTTCTGAGTGAAACCTGTCCTGTAAAACTTGCCCACCGTGCTGCAGCTCAGTTTCAGGGTGTTGGCAATCTTCTTATAGCCTAGGCCATCTTTATGTAGAGCAACAATTCTTTTTTTCAGATCCTCAGAGAATTCTTTGCCATGAGGTGCCATGTTGAACTTCCAGTGACCAGTATGAGAGAGTGTGAGAGCGATAACACCAAATTTAACACACCTGCTCCCCATTCACACCTGAGACCTTGTAACACTAACGAGTCACATGACACCTGGGAGGGAAAATGGCTAATTGTACTCACTTTTGTTGCCAACGGTTTAGACATTAATGGCTGTGTGTTGAGTTATTTTGAGGGGACAGCAAATTTACACTGTTATACAGGCTGTACACTTACTACTTTACATTGTAGCAGAGTGTCATTTCTTCAGTGTTGTCACGTGAAAAGATTTAATAAAATATTTACAAAAATGTGAGGGGTGTACTCACTTTTGTGAGCTACTGTATTTTACGATCCTAAATAATTCAACCTATTTTTTGATAAGCTGTAAGAAGCTTAAGTAGTTTCATGTTAACTGGACACCTCTCTGCTTGACCATACATGGTGACCTTTTTGAAAACGTAATGGTTAAACATGGTAAGGTAGTTAGTGCAGCAATAGGACATATGGTTTTACAATCTACAACAAGCTACTTAATCTCAAATGTTTTTATAGCTTCTATTCTCTCAAAAAATCATTACATTTATGGGAGGTAGTGAGAACTTTGTAATTGAGTACTTTGGTTAGCTACTGGCTCCTGCAATTGGATTGTGACGTTTTTCAATATCAGTTTATCCAGATTGAGTGGGGAATATCAGAGAAAAGAATCCCTGCGTGTCTTACTCATAAAGACCAATTCTACAACATGTAACCTGTACGATGAAGGGTTAAGGATAGTTTATTCAATCCATGTTGCCACCCAGCGTGATGTAAAATCTGGAGCTTCCTCCTGCCAGCAGGCTGAGTTTTTGTGAGAAAGCGCTGCAATTAACCAGCGGTGCTAATTGGGTAGCTTTCAAGTGCTTTTGCATTTTTTGTTCATTACCTCTGTAACCTGTACCCTCTCCTATGTGAGTCTATGTTCCTTTAGTTCGAGGGAAACAGACAGATCCTGTCTTTTAACTGACCCCTCACCTACTATAGTAACATTTTTCAACGTGCTGTATCCAGAATCATCTCTGGATTCCCTGTTGTGTCTTTCTGATCTGAATGCTATCAGTCTGTTTCTGAATTATTTCCACAGAAAACAAAGAAATCCACCTAATTTTAACCTCTGGGGCTTTGATCACTGGCCACATGGTCTCTAACGGGGTTCAAACTATACTTGTAGGCTCAACTCAGTCTATGAAACCTATGCATTGGTTATCTGGATCAAAGAAGCAGTTAACCCTTACTATAATGTTCCTTTTTCTTGTAAGATAAGCTTGCATGTCATCTATTCAATGCAGTTCTAAACCGGCAATGTGCCTTTGTGGGGCTTAAAGGAAGGAGGATGCTGCATTCTTAAAGGGACACCTTATAGGCAACCAGACCAAATCAGCTTGGCCTGGCACTGGTACCGCGTAAGTAAGGATATTTTAACCCTTACTTGCTGTTGGAGGGTGGTGGGAAATGGCGCGAGGGAGCTATAGTGCTATGAATACAGCTTTGTGATTCTAGAACTATAGTACGCCTTTAATATAATTGTGGAGAAGCAGAATGAGATGATAATTTTATGCATCATATAGTTAACATTTTCTCTGTTGTTGCATCCACCTTAGGATATTATGAACCAGAGGTATGCTTAAACATTGGCAGGGAGATCAAATTCCATACTACCAGGGGCAGTTTTAGGTTGATCAGAGTTCCCCATTATTTTCTAATTACTGAGACCCTCCGAACAGAAAAAGCCTAAAAGAAAGCTATCTTCAGGCTCCCCTCAGTAAGCTTTATTTATATTTGTGCATACCGTAATTGTTACAATGGCTCCCGGGGAATACGGAATAGGGGATTGTTCTGTGTAATTTGTGAAGGTTTGAATACTTGTCCTCTAGGCTTTCTAGAATACATTTAATGTTCTTTTGGTCAAATATGTCAACGTTTTCCTAGTTGTTTGAATAATCTCGGAACGTTTTTAACATTGATCACTGCGGTTGTCTGAAGGCATTGTTTACACCTACTAGGACAAAAGTGCAAAATGCACCCTTCCTTTATTATCTTTATTACATTCTTAGCTATAGCAGTGTTTTTGCTTAGCTGGAAACTAGTTATTCAGCCACAAGCACTAGTCAGCCCCTTTGCCTTGTGCAATAAGACTGCATTACGCTGCTCTTCCTGGACTTTATCAGGGTCTGCAATGTGTACATTGGCCACAAACAGAATCCAGAGCGAGGACAGACCTCTATCAATGCAAAATACATGTAATTAAGCTTCTTATTAAATAAAATAAAAAAAAAGAAGGTAAATGGCTTGCACACTTAACTAGCAACTGCGAAGGACTAGGCCCTGGGGAGATAGCGCAGCTAAGCGGACAAGGGCACATGTAGGAGTGTGGGGATAGATGCATGGGATTGGTTGGGAAAGAGTGTGTGGGTGGGATTATGTTCTGTGTAAGTTAGTGTGGGGGAGGTCTTACCTCAGTGCCACTTGGGATTCGGGCCAGCAAACAGCTTCCTGTCCTCCTGCTCCTGTTTGCCTGGGCCTGCAGATTTACACAGCTTGAGGGATGGATGTTAAGGCGATCCTGGCGTCCCTCAGGGCTGCTGCAGCGCTGGATGGTGGCCGGCACCTGTGGAGGCAATTTGCCAACATTAATGGAGGTATGGCTACCGGTGTGGGCCCCTCCCCGCAGCCTGCCTCCCCCTGGAGCTCCCCCTGCGGTCTCCCCTGCTGCCTCCCATGCGATCCCTACCCCTGGGGGCCGCACCAGCACTAGTAGGCATTCCAGCCCGCCTGCCAGGCTGTCACCAGGCAACACTCCTCTGGCCCGGTGTAGGAGCAGGAGCCCGGGCCGGGGCATCATCAGGACCGCGTGTCTGGGGCGCCAGACACGCGGCCTGGGTCCAGTGGCCGTGATTTGCGGCCTTCCGCGGCTGCGAGCGTGGGGCAGCCTGCTCTCTCAAGGCCTGAGGTGAGGCCTTCATCTGCTGCGCGCCCTGCGGCCTGGTGCACGGCCTACCCGGCGGGCTCCACATGCCCGGCCGGTTCCCCTGACTCCCGCCAGCGTTGGAATGCGATCCAGGGGCGGTGGGTGGCCCATGAATACATCTGGGCGGCGGGTGGCCGACCGGCAACGTTCCAGGTCCCCCCAGGGCCGGCAGGGGTGTGGGGCTGCCGCTGGGGCCCCTGTGGTGAGTGGGACTGCAAGGGCCGTGCGGGGTACCATAGTACCGCCGTTGGGGGTGCGTGGGGGGTCTCCTTGTGAGTCGGGAGCCTCACTGCCCCATTAGATCGGCCACCTCTCGCCGTTGCCTGTGCGCCAGCCCAGTAGGCCTCAAAGATAACAGGCGGGAATGCTGGTAAGCAGGGTGTCCTGTGCCAGATTTTTCAAGATGTACTGTTTTAAATAGTCGCTTTCGTGCTTTTCGGGTCCTCTGGTGTCAGAGTGTCAGCATTAATCATTGTTTTATAGCGCACTGTGCCAGGAGCTAGTGGAAAGCACATCTGGCCATCTTGGATATCAGGCCCCGCCCCCATGCTGTTATTTTTCATTGCACTTTCTCTTGCTCCCTCTGGTCTCCGAGGCTGCTGCTCCTTCCCCTGCTGAGGGCCGTATTGTCCCTGTTTTAATTGTTTATTTGTTCAATAAATTTTGGATTCTGCACTTTGTATCCTGTGCTGCTCTCCTCAAGGACATCGTTTTCGCCTTTTTAGGCACCCTCCTGCATATTATATAGAGCCTGGGACGGCTTTAAATCCTGTGAGTTTTACTCTACATGCGCAGTCTATCATTATATATATACACATTTTGCACTGTGTTGTGTTATTTGTGTTTTTAGATTGATCACGAATTGTCCTTTCGTTTACTGGTGCAGTATTTATTCTATGTTAATCTAGCACCGCTAGAAGTGGTGGAACAGGCCATGGCTGGTTGTGGTGGGGTCCCCCACTGATTTTAGGTGTAAAACAGCAGGGTTGTGGCGGGGGTATGTCCTTGCCAATTGAGTTTGAGGGGTTACGTTTAAGTATATGGAATGAGATGAACAAGTTTTTAAGGTCTCAACCTCCCCTGCTTCAAAGGTTTAACATTAGGTTGCCTGAGGTCTCGTGCCCATCGAGCGTGGATAAGGTTGGCTGATGGCGGGCATTGGAAAGATATGATTTTTATGACGAGGGGGGAGGTGAGAGGAAGTGGTGATTAGGAACCACTGTATGTTTATTTGCACTATGTGTGGAGTTATATATGTATATATGTTAATTCATGCTTATTTATGTCTAACGTTTTTGGTTTCAGAAAAAGAAAAGATTTAATAAATAAAGTTATGGATGTGTTATGCAGTAATTTAGTTTGTGATAATAAATGCTGTGGCCTGTTCATCCATACTAAGTGGTCTGTCGTTATTGGGGGGTTGAATGGGGTTAGTTTTTGTTCTAAGCTGCATCGCGATTCCCCACTACGTACATACAAGAAAATTATGTGCATGAATGTATGGAAATGTAATGATGATTATTTCCTTCCAATGCCTTAATTTAATATTGTTGGATAAGCTTTCCAAATGATTTCATATTTTAACTAAACTTTAAACATAATTTTTTAACATATTAAAACATCCTAAAAAATATACAATATACCAAAAATACATCAATATAACAAAAAATACCACGATACAAAACTAAAATATTTTTCATAACATTAGATAATTTTAAATGTTTATTCAAAAATATTTCATTTGGAAAGCTTAGCAAAGTTTTTTTTTAATTAAAGGAACACTATAGTCACCTAAATTACTTTAGCTAAATAAAGCAGTTTTAGTAGATCATTTTCCTGCTATTTCACTGCTCAATTTACTGTAATTTAGGAGTTAAATCACTTTGTTTCTGTTTATGCACCCCTAGCCACACCTCCCCTGGCTATGATTGACAGAGCCTGCATGAAAAAAAAACTGGTTTCACTTTCAAACAGATGTAATTTACCTTAAATAATTGTACTTGAATCACATACAGGAGGCTCTTGCAGGGTCTAGCAAGCTATTAACATAGCAGGGGATAAGAAAATCTTAATTAAACAGAACTTTCAATAAAGAAAGCCTAAATAGGGCTCTCTTTACAGGAAGTGTTTATGGAAGGCTGTGCAAGTCACATGCAGGGAGGTGTGACTAGGGTTCATAAACAAAGGGATTTAACTCCTAAATGGCAGAGGATTGAGCAGGGAGGCTGCAGGGGCATGTTTTATACACCAAAAATGCTTAATTAAGCTAAAGTTGTTCAGGTGACTATAGTGTCCCTTTAAGGTCAAGTGAGTTCATGTGAGATCATCATTACTGATGATCTCTGGTACCATTCAAATCGACTCATGGAGAAGTATTGGGATCCTACAGCACATGTGCGGAATAATCAGCAATCAGGAGCGGGCTGGGCGGGGGGCAGGGTGGCAATTGCCCCCCAAAATCCAGGGCTGCCCACATCCAAAATAAAAAAAAAAAAGTTCCTCCCAGTGGCTGAACTACTGGGTCGGCGCTGCATCCAGGCCCATCACACCAGGGGGCCTGGCTGCTCTTTAGACCTCTGCTAGCAGGACTGGCTCCCCTTGCAAAACTGCTATTTAGTATATTGCTAATTCGGCAATATACTAAATAGAAATTATCTTACCTCACTGATTGGCCGATCGGCCAGTAACCTCAGTAAGGGGCAGAGTGGGGTGCAGATGGAGGTCCTGCTGTATTCATTGTTTGTGTGTGCCGCGGAGGCACACCGAAACTCAATGCCTACCCTCACCTCTTCCTGGGCGGAGTTCTGGCAGAGCTGCCTCCATATCCTGCCTGCAGGGCCCCCTCCCTAAGTTCCCAGGATGCCAGCACTTAGACAGCACAGGGGAGTACAGAGCAAGCCCAGCAGACCTAAGGCCCCCAGGATTCCCTGTCCCAGCTTGCAGCAGTGGCACACAGGATCAAGGTGAGTGAAATACTCTACCTCACCTCTCCCTGCACACATAGGAGGCTGTCTCTTCCTGGCTCTACTTCTTTCTGTTTGTCTCACTTCCTTTCTGTCTCTCTAGTTTTTTAACTATCTTAGGCTATCCTTTCCTTGTGTCACTCTCTGTCTCCATGGTTTTCTAGCTGTCTCTGGATCTCCTTTCCTTGTGTCACTCTCTGTCTCTCTAGTTTTCTAGCTGTCTCAGTCTCTCCTTTCCTTGTGTCACTCTCTGTCTCTCTATGGCTTTCTAGCTGTCTCTGGCTCTCCTTTCCTTGTGTCACTCTCTGTCTCTCTATGGCTTTCTAGCTGTCTCAGTCTCTCCTTTCCTTGTGTCACTCTTTGTCTCTCTCTAGCTGTCTCTGGCTCTCCTTTCCTTGTGTCACTCTCTGTCTCTCCATCTCTTTACATGTGTAGCTCTGTCTCCCTTTGGCTCTCTGTCTTGGTCTCTCCCTCCCTATCTCCCTCTCTGTTTCTTTGTCTCTCTTTCAAACAGCCACAAATACAATCACACTCAGCCAGCTCTCACACCCACACAATCACACTCATCCAACTACACACATACATGTAACACTCACTCAGCAACAGTACAATCACACAAAGAAACCACACACATGTCAACCATGTGTATTGCTTAGTGGGGAGTGACGAGGAGTGAAAAAATGCACCAGGTAGAGTGACAAGGGGGCCCTACTTTAATTCTTGCACCGGGGCCCAGTGGTCCCCAGTTATGCCCCTCGTTGCCCCCCATGGGCCCACGGTGCTGGTACTGTGGTTGAACTGGGGCCCACACACTAAAGGGGACCACCGGGTGGCCCATACACAGCAAGAAGAGCTAGACCCCAACTCCCAAGCACCCTAGCAAGCACACTGGACCTCAGGAAAGGTACCAGCAAAGGTAGGAAACTGTCTTTAAAAGTGTAAAGTGTGTCACTGTGTGTGTGTGTGTGTGTTTCAGTAGGTCTGTGTGTGTCTGTGTGTGTGTGTGTGTGCAAGTATGTCTGTGTGTGTGTGTGCAAGTATGTATGTCTCTGTGTGTGTGCCAGTTTGTCGGTGCCTGTTAGCCAGTATGCCTGTATGTGTGTGTGTCAATTTGTATGACTGTGTGAGTCAGTATGCCTGTAACAGTGTGTCTGTCAGTGAGTGTGCGTGTGCCTGTCAGTGAGTGTGTGTTTGTTAGTGTGTGTCAAATCAGCAAGTGTGTGTGCCTGTCAGTGAGTGTGTCTGTCTAGGTGAATGCCCCCCCTTTCAATCACATGGGAAACGTGTTTTTACTCTCCTCTTGGTGCGATGGGCCACTTGACTGGATTTGCCCCCCAGGCCTAACGCTGCCAGCCCTCCCCTGTCAGCAATCATTGTGCGATATTCCAGTGCTTCCCTACGATGATGTCAATATGAAGTCTTTTGATTTTTAAACTCTTAGAGGAACACTATAATGTAGGGAACTAAAACATGTATTCCTTACACTATAGTGGTTAAATAAATATTTAGGTCCCCAGCCCCCCTCTCTTTACGTTAAGAGGGTGATTTTACTCCCCTTTTTTCCAGTGATGCTGTGGCCCTGTCTAAATAACTGAGACTATCAAATTTGACATTCTCAGCCAATCCAATGCTTTCTCATAGGAGAGCTGCTCCAATCAGCATCCCCTATTGGGAACATTCAGTGTCTCTATGCAGAGTGTGACATGCTGAACATAGGAGCTGCACACTGATCCAGGAAGCACCTCTAGTGGCTGAGTAACTGCTACGAGAGGTTACTAGGCAGAAATGTACATTTTAATGTAATACTTTTTCTGTTTGCAGTAACCCTTTAAATTGTGAATGCACCATTAATACACATGTGGCCTTTTATTTTGTGAATGCAATCAATGGTGCAAATTAACAAAAAAGAAGGAGGAAAAATCAGAAAAAATTGACTAAAAATAGCAAAAATACATATTATTCAGGGGCACTACAGAACATTAGGGTGAAAAAGACTCAACTACATAAACTGTACAAACTTTGTACATAAGAAAATACTGCATGTGTGAAAAAGGGTGGCTATATGAAAGTGAAAGAGACCTTTTTAAAGGGACTCTATAGTCACCATATAAAAGCAAGAAAGACAGGTCCCCCAGCCTGCCTTCTTGCTTTTATATGTACTTTCATTTATTAAAAATAATTTTCGAGGTGTTTTTATATTAAAAACTTACCTCCGTTCCAACGCCGAGCTCCCCGCTAGGCCGCGCCCCCTTTTTCGTCAAAATGGCGAAATCGCGGGGCCCAATAGGACGCTTCTCACAGAGAAGCTGCACCAATCGCGTTCTTCATAGAGCGGCATAAAAAAAAAAAAAAAAAAAACGAGCGCAAAAAAAAAACCAATCCATGTTCACCCATGGATGGCTTTGCGCAGACTGAGCTCCGCAGGGCGGGGGAAGGCTTATAAAGCCTTGCCCCGCCCTGCAATTAGGCTAAGAACACTCTGATTGGTGGGTTTAAGCCAATCAGAGTGCTCTTTGTCATTTTACAAGCGTGGGAAAGTTCTTTGGAATTTTCCCACGATTGTAAAATGACACAGAGCACTGTGATTGGATGGCTTGAAATCCATCCAATCACAGTGCTCTGTGTCATTTTACAAGCGTGGGAAGATTCCAATGAACTTTCCCACGCTTGTAAAATGACACAGAGCACTGTGATTGGATGGCTTGAAATCCATCCAATCACAGTGCTCTGTGTCATTTTACAAGCGTGGTAAAATTCCAAAGAACATTCCCACGCTTGTAAAATGACAAAGAGCACTCTGATTGGCTTAAACCCACCAATCAGAGTGTTCTTAGCCTAATTGCAGGGCGGGGCAAGGCTTTATAAGCCTTCCCCGCCCTGCGGAGCTCAGTCTGCGCGGAGCCCTCCATGGGTGAACATGGATTGTTTTTTTTGCGCTCGTTTTTTTTTTTTTTTTATTGCGTCGGTTATTATGGATTTTTATTTGCCCTTTTTTGGGGCTGAAGAAAGAAGATTTTAGAAGAAAGAAAGCATCGAATGGTAAGTTTTTTTTATCTCATTTTTTATTTTTTTTTTTACAGGTTTTTAGTTAATGTTCCCCCCTCATTATTTTTAGGGTGAGGGGGGTAGGTAGGGAGATAAGTTTTTTTTGGGGGGGAGGGTTAACTAGGGACCCCCTTTGTATTTAGGGCCCCCACCCACCGCTCAGGGGTGGGGGCCGGGGGGGACAATAGGTCCCCCCCTTATTGATAATTTTAGGGCCCCCACCTGCCGCACAGGGGTGGGGGCCGGGGGGGGACAGTAGTTCCCCCCCTTATTGATAATTTTGGGGCCCCACCCGCCGCACAGGGGTGGGGGCCGGGGGGGGACAGTAGGTCCCCCCCCTCATTGATAATTTTAGGGCCCCCACCCACTGCTCAGTGGTGGGGGCCGGGGGGGGACAATAGGTCCCCCCCTTATTGATAATTTTAGGGCCCCCACCTGCCGCACAGGGGTGGGGGCCGGGGGGGGACAGTAGTTCCCCCCCTTATTGATAATTTTAGGGCCCCCACCCGCCGCACAGGGGTGGGGCCGGGGGGGGACAGTAGGTCCCCCCCTCATTGATAATTTTAGGGCCCCCACCCGCCGCACAGGGGTGGGGGCCGGGGGGGACAGTAGGTCCCCCCTTATTGATAATTTTAGGGCCCCCACCCGCCGCACAGTGGTGGGGGCCGGGGGGGGGGGGTAAGGAGAGTAGGTCTCCCCCCCCCCCCCTTCAACCACTATTGTGGACAGTAAGCGTCCCTGTGGGTTCGGGCTTCAGCTGTCAGCTGAAGCCACGCCCACAGCAGTGCTGACAGGCTATCAGCACACAAAGCGCGTTCACAGTGCTTTGTGTGCTGATAGCCCGTCTGATGTATTCACCCAGAATGCATCGGACGAGAGGCCTTTTTAGGGCCTCTGAACTCGGAAGTCCCTCTGGTGGCCGTCTGATTGACTGCAACAAGAGGTGTTCCAAGCTTCCAATGTAAACACTGCATTTTCTCAGAAAATACAGTGCTTACAAGAAAAAGGCTCCGGGAAGCTGTAGCACTCACCTGAACAACCTCATTAAGCTGAAGTTGTTCAGGTGACTATAGTGTCCCTTTAATTCATAACCTCATCATTATGTGTTAGGTTATGAAGGGAAAACGTGTACTCATTTGAGCAGTTTATTAATGATTAAAAATAAGAACATTAATTTCTATTAAAAGGCAAGCAAAATAAAGACTTATAACTATATACTAATAATCATATTTCTACTTGAAATAATTATGCATAGGACGTATAATGAAGATAACTTTCAAATTATTTAACTTGCCATCCATGCAAGATGACAAACGATGTATAGAATATAATTTAAACCAATAACTAACCACAATAAAGCAATACGGTTGCATAAATAAAGGCTTCAAAAGACAAAAAACATGGAACCTAGTTTATTTAGTACTGTGGATAATATGCTCTGAAAGAGATTAGAAACTCAGTTGGCATACCTCATAACCAGTTACAGAAGACAAATGCAGAGCGGCATTTGGGCTAAAAAAGTAAATAAGTAGAGGTAGCATTTCACTTATCTATAACTGTGGATATTGGAACCAAGCAGGATATAAATAAATATGTAAAGAGTTAACCAAGCTAAAGTAGAAGAATCTCTAGAGCCCATAGCAATGAGGTGAATTCTATTATTCTCCCCTTATGCGAATACATAAAATGACAATTTGAAGCATCTAATGTTATATATTCACATATACAGCGAACCAGAGAAGCTGCCTGCACTGATACAGGCTCAAGAGACCTCTGAGAGATGCTCCGTAGAACGTGAGTGACAACAATTCAAAGTATATTTCTCAGACACTGTGGATTTATCTAAACCCTCATCAGTAAAATCTTTAGTTTTTCATTTTGAAGAATCAAATAATGTATCTATCTATACCTGAGGACATTCTTTAAATGAGAGAACATCTCAATGTATCCTTCCTTGCAAACACTTGTATTATTTTTATACACGGTGAAGTTAGAAGAGATTTTTATCTTGGATTTCAATGTAATGTGTTTATGTCCTACAAGTGCATGACATTTATTATATCCCTACCGCAAACCTCCACATTACTCTCTATTGAAACAAAAAAGCACAGAATATGACGGCAGATAAGAACCATTTCGGCCCATCTAGTCTGCCCAATTCCCAAAAATACTTTCATTAGTCCCTGGCCTTATCTTACAGTTAGGATAGCCTTATGCCTATCCCACGCATGCTTAAACTCCCTCACTGTGTTAACCTCTACCACTACAACTGGAAGGCTATTCCATGCATCCACTGCCCTTAAATTAAAGTAATACTTCCTGATATTATTTTTGAACCTTCGCTCCTCTAATTTAATTTATGTCCTCTTGTTGTGGTAGTTTTTCTTTTTGTAAATATATTTTTTTTCTTTCCTGGGTTGATTCCATTTATGTATTTAAATATATGCTAGTTTAATGGGGTTCAGTTGCATACTACCAGTACCTGGCTCTAGGGTCCTGTATACAGTTTTTTGGTTTTTATGATGCAGGGAAATGAATTATGCAATGCAGCAGAGATTATGGCAGATCTATTACCTCAGCCTGTCATGAACAACTACACAGGGCATGTTAATTTCAGCACGGGAAGTGTTAATCTTGAAGGAACCCTCTTATTGCAAACCCCTACAGCGCCTGCTCTCATTAAATAACAAAGCAGGTCTTATACCCACTAATGAGGACAGAAAAAAGCTTTAAAATAACCCGTTAAATGAAGGCCACTTAACACAAAGACAGAGGCAATTAGCGGGCCTTGTCAGTATGCACTGTATTACAGTATTACAGCTGGTATAAAACATTTTAACCATTATTACCTAGAAATGAAGTCACATTTCATTTCCGACTGAGCTGCAGTTTAGAATGATAACAGCACGGTGTGGAAAGCCAACAGATGCATCCTGTCAGAGAGGAGGCATGGTATATCCAGGGGTCCGAAGGTTCAGTGCAAGAAAGGAAAGAAGTATATCACACAGACAGCCTTTCTCTGAACATAAAGGGTTATGTATATAAAGTATTGTGTTTGTTTTTAATGTGGATTTCTGGAGATTTTCCTGTTCATGCCTGTTTATGTCCTTATGTGCACCAAGTTATTCGTGCATCTTCCATCATTTGTTTTTATTTATTTTTCTTCTGTTTGTTTTTTATTCTTTCAGACAAATGTTAACACTATTGCCGCAATGGCAGGTTTTCCATGTTAGACAAGAGGCTTTCACGTAATTCCTTTTTGTTTAATGTACAAAAAAACATTGCAAATGGGTATTTTTTTACTACTAATAGTACTAATTTGTCTTCTTGTTTGGCGAATATAATCACCAAGTACGAAGGGTGACGTAATGATTTTACACATAAGAAAATATCACATGTGCACAAAACCAGAATCCATGAAAGTGAACGCAATCGTTTTTATTCATAAACCCATAGTATCTCACTCAGACAGCATAGACTTCTAACAGATTGTTAGGAAATGTCTCTTAAAACATAGGTATTGTATCACAAAGAGTACTGGATGCAGAATTTATGGGATCATGAACATTAAAGACATTGTTCTTTGTGTTCAGTGGTGTATAATTCATGTCTAAATATTGTCATAGGAAGTGCAATGGCAAAGTCTTCTCCAACATATTGCATTCTCAGGTGTGCATGCACATTTTATATGCTCTCTTTTAGCTTCTCCTTCCATTTTCCATTTCTGCTCTTGTACGGTTTTCAGAATTCTGTTTTTTTTTAATAAACTACATTCATAAACCCAGTCTTCCTGATAGTCCTGAATTAGGCAGAACAGTCCTGGTGGATTCTATCCCACCACCCCGATTTGAGGTGGCACGCATCTGGGAACAACAAGAAATTGTCCTTAGCCAGCACAGTGCTAAGGACACTAGGACTATAAAGGACTCTCTGTATAGTCTCCCCTGAGTGGGGCAGGCCATAAAACACTTTGGCTTTGATTTTATAAACTTTCTAAATTAGACAATACTGTGAGAAAAGCTTTCCAAATGATTTATCTACAGAAGTCATCATTAAAGTGTAAGGGATTTTTTTGTAGATAAATTATATGGAAACTTTTTTTTAACATTATTGACTCTTTTGGGAAGTTTATTGTATTTTATTAAATACCTATATTTTATATTACGTGATTATATTACGGTTCAATGTTAAAGGGACACTATAGGCATCCAGATCACTTCAGTTCATTGACCTTGCAAATTAAATTATTGCAATTTTAAATAAACAGCAATAATTACCTCTGTGGGTTAACTCCACCTCTAGTGGCTGTCTACCAGAGGGACATCCGGGTCCTTAGGTAACTTTTGGTCGCCTAACTGATGGGACTTCCGGGTCATCAGGTGACTTTTGGTTGCCTAACTGATGGACATCTTCATGATGTTTTCCTATGGGGTTTTGGGCGTCACCCAAAACCCCATAGGAAAACATTAAACAATGCTTTCCTATGGGGTAAGTCCTAATGAGAGCACAGCAATCGCCACGAATGCACATTAGCTGATGTTGGTAAGTCACAGTAGGGGTTGATGTTGGTAAGTGGCTGATGTTGGTAAGTCACAGTAGGGGTTGATGTTGGTAAGTGGCTGATGTTGGTAAGTGACAGTAGGGGTTTTTATGCAACTTTGTTTTCCTGGTATTATAGTTTCCCTTTAAATATTCTTCATATGTTTTAGGAGTAGCCAATTAGCTGTAGTAGTCTAGTGATGCATAACAACAGTTTGGAACATCCTCCTTATGTAAACAAATTGATATTTGTAGTTTGAGGGTAGGTGCTGCTAACAGATTTTCATCTATAGACAGCTAAGAAATATATTAGCTCTTTGCTCAAAATTCCATGATTATCCTGCTACATCAGCTATAACATTAAGATCCAAGGTTTAAACAAAGTAAATCAAATAAAGAAACCTGTATTCGATCCAAAATCCGAGTGTACACTTTTTTATAAATGGACATAAAATGCTAGCTCACCTGTTGACATCAATGAAAATCCTATCGCCGCCCTTAGGCTAATGCTGTGCTAACAGTTATTCTGGCTCTCTTCCAGGTAAAAGGTAAAATCTCTATTGCGAAAAATTGTTTTCTTATAAAGCACTACTAACTAATTTACCCAAATAGAAAACTAATTAGCATATAAATAATAATAATAATAAGAAGAATATGCTTCTTGCAACATGGCTGTGAACAGTTAGACAGTGTATGCATGTTGAAGGGAGGCAAGGGGTAAATATTATTTTCACTTCTTGGATGTCTATGAAATGTTACAATCACCATAAATAACAAAAAAAAAAACTGGCTTGTTTATTGGAACTGTTACACATTGTGCACATTATATTCATACACACATCTATGGGAATTTATAGAATGGATTGTCTACCTTGATTATATTTTGTATATGTATTAGACGTGTGCAAAAAATTTGTGTTGCTCAGTTTATGTGAATTAAATTCCTTTTGATCCACACCTGAATGAATCGATTCGCTCGGGATTTATCTTTGGAATCTTGTTCATTGAATAAGTCTCCGCAGGTAAATCCGAGACAAATTGATTCTTTTGGGTGTGGATTAAAAGGAATTTGACTTGGATTAATTTTATGCACATGTTTAATATATATATATATATATTACACACACACACACACACACACACACAAACTCCTCGTGTCCTGCACTCACTGCTCCCGGTCTTGTAATGCCTTGGTGCTAATCCTGGCCATAATATAGAATACCTTGTAGGAAAGCACTCACAGGACTTGATATGGTTCAAAAATAGTGCTTCTTTATTGCAGCAAAAAAATCAAGTAAAAAGTGTCAACGTTTCAGTCCCATTTGGACTTTTAACAAGTCTTGATAAAAGTCCAGATGGGACTGAAACGTTGACACTTTTTACTTGAATTTTTTGCTGCAATAAAGAAGCACTATTTTTGAACCATATCAAGTCCTGTGAGTGCTTTCCTACAAGGTATTATATATATATATATATATATATATATATATACACACATATATATATATATATATATATACATACATACATATATATATTATGCAATGCATTGTGTATGTATATATGTTTATTTTATGAAATATTTGTGACAAAATATGTCTAATCCTCATGGAAGAGGCTTTTATGGTAAGCCCAAGAAATCAGACCTCACTACCTATTATGTAATCAGTTTTAATCTTGTTTTGAAGGATTTTATACCAATTCCATGTTTCCCATTTTTCTCATGTGTATAGATATGGCAAGCTAGAGGCGTCTAAGAGCTGCTGACATACTGCTGTCAAGTTGCTGACATATTGTAGAAGTCATAAACCTTGGAGCAAGGGTTGTTTTGCTCTATCGCAAGTGAGTGATAATTTACAAGGAGTACTCTTTTATTCTTAGAAACACTATTGCATATATACTGGTTTTATTTTCATTTTTTCTAGATTAATTGGGTTTTTGGCAGCATATAGCTAAGTATTAAAAAATGATGCGGAGAGAACAAAACATGAAGCTAGTCATACTAATAATATGGCGATGAAGAATATGTATCTGTACAGCAAAGACATTTCACTAAGCTCAAAACTCTATCATTGTTATTTAATAAAGTGAGATCTGTCGTGAATTTCTAACATTTTAGACCAATATGTCAAAACTGAAAGCGTAGCAAAGATTTTTCTAATTCAGCTATTTTGGGCGTTAAATCTGAAATTCACTTTTAATTCACTTAGACATTCTGAAAATTCTCACTTTTGTAAATAATCCTGAATTTAATTGACATTGCTTTGTTCTCCAATGTAACTACAGTATCACTCATTGTGACATACTTGAAAAAGAGAATAAACTCAAATTTACTTCCTGGTAAATTATTTCACACACATTCACGCACACACGGACACACGCACACACAAAGAAACAATAAATCAACAATATTATTAAATGTAGGATAAGCATTAACAGAAAAGCATCCTTATGAAAGGTGCAAATCTTCTGTGTTACCCGGACTGGAGAAACAAATTAATTTAATTAAATCAGAAGTAGCCTAGTGTCTCAGGCAACTACAAAAATTATTTTTTTACTTTGGAAAGTCAAAATGTTGTGTTCTTAATATATCTTTCAAATAACATCTTGGATTAATAAAAACAAAAACAATTTTTTTTTTTATTATGTTATCACTTATTTGACTGGATGTATACCCTGTCCTACCAACCTACTGATAGATGCACCTATATTTACAAGGGCACTGCTAAAATCAGGACATTGTTCACACTATTTAACAATTCCCAAATGTTGTAATTCAGGCACTAAATTTGACCAGAAGGACGCCAGACAGCTGAAATTTGGACCCGAATGCTTCAAATCCAGATTAAATGTTAGCTAAAGGATAAAAAGGGTTAAATTTACTTCAATAAATACATTATTTGAGGGAAACTCCACCAGGTATGGCCGTATGCGCCAGTGAGCTCACTATTATTCTGGGCACTAGGTGCCATCTTCATATAATCTTATATAGCAGCTCTAAATGAGAAATGTAATGTGTAAGGCTATGTAAGTACTCATGTAAAAAAAAGGGTCCAGTCATCCTCGGAAATTGAAAAATATAACTTTTTTCCCACCGTGTCTGATGAGATGGTGTATTTTGTTGAAAATCCCCTAGGATTGAGTAATTTTCAATAATACATTGCTTGGCGCCAACTAGGGATACACTGAAATTTCGGGTGCTGAAATTTTCAGCTGAAAATGAGCCTGTCCCGTTTCGGCCAAAAACGGGTCAAATCTGCCAAAAATAGGGCAGAGTGACTTGTCAGGTCCTCAAGGACCTGACATTGGGAGGGGGCCAGGCGGCTTGAGCCAGTACTGTCTGCAACTTCGCCGGGTGTGAGCTGCAGACTGTCAGGGTGGCGGTCCGGTGCCTGGGACCCAGACAGTGTCCGGACGGCGAAGCAGGACCGGGACCCAGTATGCCTGATGTTCAGAGTAGGAGTCACAGTGTGGAGGTGGATTAGCAGGGTCTGTTGCAGGGTAACCGCACGCCCCTGGTGTTGAGCACCAGCGTTTGTGCAGCCACATACCAAGACCCTGAATCAGCTTCAGCGGATACCAGGAACTAGGAGCTTGGAAATTAAGTAGACCTCCCAGGAGCTGAATAGGGAGGCTCTGCAGCAAGATTGTATCCAGTACTAAAAACAAGGCAAGACTAGAGATAGGCACCAAACATGAAAACAAGACAGAACTAATAGAACCCAGAACCAGAGAAGGATAGTAAGCTAAACCCAGAACATATTCACAAAACATGAGGAAAACATGAACATAACATGGGCATGCCTGAACAGGACTCTACATGGACTGGGTATACAAACTAAAACAAGACAAGATAACACAGGCAAAACAAGAGGAGAAATAACTAAGTACTACATATGGAAATCATGGGGATTTAGTCATACTATATGATCATACATTGCATAAGCCTGCCAACAACGCCAATGTACCCCATATCTGGCAGGTCCTACACTGTCTAATGTATGCTAAAACATCCAAAGAATACATATATAGCACTTACCTGCAAGAAAGGGCAGAAGCCTTGAGGAGCTGCCTGCAGGACACTGAAACAAAAAGGAATGATGGAAAACAAACGGGTGTGGCAACATAAAACAAACATTTAAATGAATCCTAGAGACTGGGAAATGCAGGGATGGACTATAGGGATGAACCCAGAAATCCCAGCATAAAGATAACCAGACATAGAATAGAAAACCAAAAGACCAAGAAAAACTAAACAAGAATTGTAACAAGAGTACTGGATACCAGAAACCATTGCCAGACATCTCCACAGAACAGAGCAGGACGTGACTCAGACTGTGCTGTATCTTGCGATCTCTTGCCAATCAGAGCGTTGCCGCAGGTTACCACAGCAACACTTTGACTTCTGGATATCGCGAGATACAGCACAGTCTGCAGCTCACACCGGGCAGAGCTGCAGACTGGAGAGACAGACCACTGGACCACCAGGGAGCCAGGACACTGGACCACCAGAAAAAAAAACACCCCCTGTCACCAGTCACCCCCTCCCTCCCTGTCACCCTCTTCCTCCCTCCCTGTCACCAGTCACCGTTTTCCTCCCTGTCACCCCCTCCCTCCCTCCCTGTCACCAGTCACCGTTTTCCTCCCTGTCACCCCCTCCCTCACTATCACCAGTCATACTCTCCGTCCCTCCCTGTCACCAGTCACCCTCTGTCAGGGATCTTACCTGGAGTGGGAGTCCGGCAGGCAGAGTTAAGGCACCCTTTGCAATTCGGCACAGACCGAGGGGACTCAGGACAGAAATCCCCAAGGGTGTGACACAGTGCACTGGGGCTGAAATAACCAGTGCTTCCAGGAACGCAGTACAGACAAGGGAAATCCAGAAGAGTAGTCGGTAACAGAATCAGAAGTCAGGGCTGGCGGCAATCAGGCGAAAACAGTAGACGAGCAGGAGATCAAAACCAGGAGTCAGAGAAATAGCAGTGAAACCAAACGGAACAGGAAACACGATCTGACAACGAGGACCAGACTTGCGAGGTTTAAATAGGGAGTCTCAAGCAATGATCATGGAACCAGGAACTCCCTCACTCACTGTCACCAGTCACACTCTCCCTCAGTCACTGTCACCAGTCACCCCCTCCCTCAGTCACTCTGTCACCCCCTCCGTCAGTCACTGTCACCAGTCACCCCCTCCCTCAGTCACTGTCACCCCCTCCCTCAGTCACTGTCACCAGTCACCTCCTCCCTCAGTCACTCTGTCACGCCTCCCTCACTCTGTCATCAGTCACCATTTCCCTCCCTCACTCTGCCACCAGTCACCACCTCACTCACTCTGTCACCAGTCATCCCCTCCCTCAGTCACTCTACCACCAGTCACCCACTCACTCTGTCACCAGTCACCCCCCAGTCAAATAGCCCCAATATGCAGAGATGTCCACTGCAGCCAGTAGGATAAAAAACGATTTATTTTGGTACATCAAACTTCAAACTTAAAAGAGTCACTGGATACCACCCACAGGGGTGTGTCATAGTATATACATCTTTCCCAATTGGCTGCATTTAAAGGTTTCATTGATAAAAAATGAAGGATTTAAAAACATTATGAAAAAAAATATGATGACCACTGTGGGTGGTATAAAAATACTTTTGTGCTGGTTATGAGCAGGGGCGGACTGACCGGTCGGGCATTTCGGACATGGTCCGAGGGCCCGGCCGGGAGGGGGGCCCGCCATCAGGGGGCCCGGCGGCAGGGCCAGATTGGCCCACGGGGGCTAAGCAAGTAGGTGCCACCGGTGGCACACTCTGAGGGGGCCGGCCGCGTTCAGGGCCGGCCCTTTAAATGCTGCAGCCGCCTGAGCGCTCTGTTAAGAGCCTCAGGCGGCTGCAGTTGCTTCTCACCTCCCCTCCCCTGTAGCGTGGCCGAGCTGCTCTCCGGTCCGCAGTGCCCGGCCGGAGTGATAGGAAGGTGCACGCTCAGTGTGCACTTCCTGTCAGTCCGGCCGGGTACAGGAAACAGAAACTCCTGTTCCACGCAGCCGGGCACCGCGGAGAGCAGCTCGGCCACGTTACAGGAGAGGGGGTAAGAAGAAGGGGGGAGTAAGAAGAGAGGGGGGAGTAAGAAGAGAAGGGGGGAGTAAGAAGGGGATAAGAAGAGTGGGAGGGGGTTAAGAAGAGGGGGAGGGGGGAGTAAGAAGAGCGGGAGGGGGGAGGGGGTTAAGAAGAAGGGGAGAGGGAGTAAGAAGAGGGGGGTAAGAAGAGGGGGAGTGGGGGGTAGGAAGAGAGGGAGGGGGAGTAAGAGGAGGGGGAAGGGGAGTAAGAAGAGGGGGAGGGGGGAGTAAGAAGGGGGGTAAGAAGAGGGGGAATGGGGAGTAAAAAGAGGAAGGGGGAGTAAGAAGAGGGGGAGGGGGGAGTAAAATGAGGGAGGGGGAGTAAGAAGAGGGGGGGTAAGAAGAAGGGGAGGGGGGAGTAAGAAGAGGGGGAGGGGGAAGTAAGAAGAGGGGGAGGGGGGTAAGTAGAAGGGGAGGGGGAGTATGGAGAGGGGGTAAGAAGAGGGGGAGGGGGAAGTAAGAAGAGAGGGAGGGGGTAAGAAGAGGAGGAGATGGGTAAGAAGAGGGAGGAGTAAGAAGAGGTGGGAGTAAGAAGAGGTGGGAGTAAGAAGAGAGGGAGGGGGGAGTAAGAAGAGGGGGGAGTAAGAAGAGGGGGAGGGGGGAGTAAGAAGAGGGGGGTAAGAAGGGGGGTAAGAAGAGAGGGAGGGGGGAGTAAGAAGAGGGGGAGGGGGGAGTAAGAAGAGGGGGGTAAGAAGAAGGGGAGGGTGGAGTAAGAAGAGGGGGGTAAGAAGAGAGGGAGGGTAAAGTAAGTTGAGGGGGGAGGGGGGTAAGAAGAGAGGAGGGGGAGTAAGAAAAAGGGGGTAAGAAGAAAGGGAGGGGGGAGTAAGAAGAGGGGGGGGAGTAAGAAGGGGGGTAAGACGAGAGGGAGGGGGGAGTAAGAAGAGGGGGGGTAAGAAGAGGGGGGAGTAAGAAGGGGGGTAAAAAGAGGGGGAGGGGGGAGTAAGAAGGGGGTAAGAAGAGGGGGAGGGGGGAGTAAGAAGAGGGGGAAGGGGAAGTAAGAAGAGGGGGAGGGGGTAAGTAGAAGGGGAGGGGGAGTAAGGAGAGGGGGTAAGAAGAGGGGGAGGGGGAAGTAAGAAGAGAGGGAGGGGGTAAGAAGAGGGGAAGAGGGGTAAGAAAAGGGAGGAGTAAGAAGAGAGGGAGGGGGAGTAAGAAAAGGGGGGGAGTAAGAAGGGGGTAAGAAGAGGAGGAGGGGGGAGTAAGAAGAGGGGGAAGTGGGAGTAAGAAGAGGGGGGTAAGAAGAAGGGGAGGGGGAGTAAGAAGAGGGGGAGGGGGAAGTAGAAGAAGAGGGGGGAGTAAGAAGGGGGGGTAAGAAGAGAGAGAGAGGGGGAGTAAGAAGGGGGTAAGAAGAGAGTGAGGGGGGGAGTAAGAAGAGGGGGGGTAAGAAGAGGGGGGAGTAAGAAGGGGGGTAAGAAGAGGGGGAGGGGGGAGTAAGAAGGGTGTAAGAAGAGGGGGAGGGGGACTAAGAAGAGGGGGGTAAGAAGAGGGGGAGCAGGGAGTAAGAAGAGGGGGGGTAAGAAGAGGGAGGGGGAGTAAGAAGAGGTGGGAGTAAGAAGAGAGGGAGGGGGGAGTAAGAAGAGGTGGGAGTAAGAAGAGAGGGAGGGGGGAGTAAGAAGAGGGGGAGGGGGGAGTAATAAGTGGGGGGAGTAAGAAGAGAGGGAGGGGGTAAGAAGAGGGGGGAGTAAAAAGGGGGGGTAAGAAGAGAGGGAGGGGGGAGTAAGAAGAGGGGGAGAGGGGAGTAACACGAGGGGGAGGGGGTAGTAAGAAGAGGGGGTAAGAAGAAGGGGAGGGGGAAGTAAGAAGAGGGTGGAGTAAGAAGGGGGTAAGAAGAGGGGGAGGGGGTAAGAAGAGGGGGAAGAAGAGAGGGAGGGGGATAAGAACCCATTTGTAAGAACGTCATCTGGTAATAAGGGTTTGAAAATCTCTAAGACCATAGTCTGCACTGGCCCCTTATCTCTTGTTTCAGGTATGCCTCTAATTTTGATATTATTGCGTCTGGACCGATTTATAAAGTCCTCAAAAGCCACTTCCAAAGCATCTAGCCATGTACCCCATTCAGAGTTCTGTAACAAAAGAGCATTGTGTGCTTTAGCCGCAGCCTCTACCCTCACCTCTAGAGTAGCAGTCCGAGTTCCAATTGCCTGAATCTCCATCCTAATCTCCTGAGCGTTCCTCTCTATTTTCCCGGCAAGGAACATTCTACCCTCCTTCCTTTGTACCTGAAACTCCTTCTTCTATACGGCTTTCATGGCTGTCCGGCGCCTCCACCCCAGTATTTGCGGTATTTGCGACCATTGGATTTGCGGCGTCTTCATTTACGTCCGTGGATATCGAGGCCGGCTGGAACATAGTGTGGAGTACGCTTCCCCTGGGCTTAGGCTTGGACCCCTTCCAGGAGGATTTCATAGGTGGTGAGTTAGCGCTCAGGGAGATGTAATATAATTAGATATGGATGGCAAAGAGCAAAAAGAGCCAAAGAAAATCAAAAGATCAAGCGTAGCGAGAGTAGCAAGTTAGAGGCAAGCAAAGAGTAAGGAGCAAGCTAGGAGCAAGCCATGCCCATGCAAATGTCAATGAGTGCTGAAATACCAACTATGAAAAGGCAGAGGGAAGGAAGGCTGCACAGGCTCACGGTAAAAAAAAAAAAAAGAATATATGGCGAGTATTTCTCTAGGTATATATTTTCGGCATCCAAAAGTGCTTTTTTTTTTTTGCAGTTTTCAGCGACAGAGCTCTTTACCTGAGCGTCTACCTACATCGACGGTCCAGCCAACCCCCCTTTTTATTCCTGTGATTTTAGATGTTCAACAATCCTATCCTTTAACTTGGTTTCCATTACTTTCCACACTACTGAACTAAGGCTTACTGGCCTATAATTCCCCGACTTCTCCCTACTACTTTTCTTGTGAATGGGCACAACATTTGCTAATTTCCGATCTACTGGGACTACTCCTGTTAACAATGATTGGTTAAATAATTCTTGAATGGTTTTGCTAGTACACCACTAAGCTCTTTTGACAACTTTGGGTGTATTCCTTCAGGCCCCATCGACTTATTTGTCTTTACTTTTGACAGTTTGAAATATAACCTCTTCCCCTGTAAACTCACATGTAACAAATGACTCATTTGTCCTTTTTCCTAACTGAGGTCCCTTTCCTTAATTTTCATCTGTAAATACTGAACAAAAATATTCATTGAAGCAGTCAGCTAGACCTTTATCCTCTTCTACATACCTACTTTCTTTTGTTTTTAATCTAACTAATCCTTGTTTTACTTTCCTTTTCTCATTTATGTATCTAAAAATGTTGTCCCCCTTTTTTACCAATGGTGCTATTTTCTCTTCTGTGTGTGACTTGGAAGCTCTTATAACTTGCTTAGCCTCTTTCTACCTAATCTTATAGATCTGTTCATCTTCCTCACTCTGGATTTTTTTTATAATTACTACATTTTAGTTTTTTACTATTTTGGCCACTTCTGCGAAGTACCACAGTGGTTTCTTAATTTTTTTTGCTCTTAGTGACAAGCCTAACGCAATTTTCTGTTGCCTTCAGTAGTGCAACTTTTAAATAATCCCATTTCTTTTGGACTCCATTTAAACTGCTCCAGTCTGATAATGACTCCTTTACACACATTCTAAATTTAGCAAAATCTGTTTTTCTAAAGTCTAAAACATTTGTGGTTGACTCAGTACCTGTTCCTATATTAAATCACCCTGAGTGGATCCTAAACTTTCACCTACAGTAATATGTCTGATACCAAATCTCCATTTGTTAACACTAAATCTAGTATGGCCTCCTTATGAGTTGGCTCATCAACGACTTGTTTTAGAGATAGTTCCAGTAAGGAGTTTAGAATATAAGCAGCTATTTTGGTTTTCCAGTTCACATCCGGAAGATTAAAGTCTCCCATGATAATAAATTCCCCCTTCATTGTCATTTTAGCTATTTCCTTAACTAGTAGATTATCTAACTCTTCTATTTGTCCTGGGGGCTTATAAATCACACCTATACGAGTTACTGTGTGATTACCAAATTCTAACGTTACCCAAACTGACTCTGTTCACCTCACTAACATGTATTAGGCTAGATTTTATGTTATCCTTCACATACAGGGCCATTCCTCCCCCTTTTTGCCTTCTCTGTCTTTTCTATATAAAGAATACTCTGGTATTGCTATATCCCAGTCATTTTTTCTCATTATTCTATGTCTCAGTAAGCGAGTAAATCTACCTTAGTAGATGCCATTATTGCCACAAGTTCATGGATCGTATTCTCGAAACTGCGAGCCTTTGTAGACATGACTCTAAGCTTATATTTTTTTTTATATACTTGCTACAGGCACTTTCTGTCCTTGTTTTGGGGGGCAGTTGGATTGATGTTTTATACCCTTTTGCCCCCACCCCGTCCTAGTTTAAATACATCCTAGCAAAACCTATGAGAACATTTGTTTCCTTTTGAGAAAGATGCAAACCATGTTTTTTGTACAGTTTATTTCCATTCCAAACAGAAGAAATGCAGCCAAATCCTTGCTCCCGACACAATTCACCAAGCCACAAGTTAAAGTCCCTAATACACATCCACCTATCATTCTGAGTGTTATGCACAGGCAGAACTTCAGAGACAGTGTGGAAGCAACCTGATGTATATCATTGGCAAAAACACAAAAAAAACTTAATTTACCTCTGAAACCTCATTGCAAACCAAGTCATTTGTCCCTAGATGGACAGGTACATCAAATTCCCCTTCCTGCTTTGCTTGCTTAATCATATTAAAAATATGTCTCCTGTCTCTGCGAGCAGTAGCTCCAGGAAGACATCTCACAAGGCCACTGTTGTCCAGCTCTACACCTCTTATGATAGAATCCCCCAACAACAACTGCTTTCTATCAGGCCTCACCTTTTCAATTTTGTCATTGGTTGGTTCCACAAACTTGGTGCCTGAGCCTGTCTCCACAACACCACTACACCCGGTGCTGTATCCTGTCTCCACAACACCACTACACTGTGTGCTGGAGCCTGTCTCCACAACACGACTACACTCGGTGCCTGAGCATGTCTCCACAACACCACTACACTCTGAAACTGCTAAAATGAATTATGTAGAGCCACAGACTGTGCAATATGCTTTTAATCTATATGGTATTAGACAGGTTAGTGGGGTAGTCCCTGAGAACCAAAAGGCAGAGAGGGAGAAGGGAAAAAAAGGCCAGAGAGGATGTGACAGAAGCAGGCAAAAGAGAAAAATAACGGAGCACAGACCAATTAAAAAAAAAAAAAAGTATAAACTGAGTAAAAAGAAATGTAGCAAATAACTTGTGTAGCCTCTGGCACTATGCTTTGTAGTGCAAAGGGTATAGGAAGCCTTAGTCGAGTTGTAGGGTGATCAGGCAGGATCCTGCATAGATGATGTTCATGATGGAGGTTGCTTGAGAATTGGGTAGGCATATGGGACCACTCCTGGGATAATTTAAATGATGTTTGCTCAGTTTTCCCTCTAGGCTGAGGCTATTCATATGATAGCAGTTTAGACAGTGGTGTATCCTGGTTTTGTGCTGCCCTAGGCGCCTCCCCCCACCACCCCAGCCTTTCCCCCCTGCCCGGCCTTCTAAATACACACATATTCACTGACAGATACACATTCACTAACTAACATACATACACAGTCACTAACAGACACACACACACACACACACACACACACACTAACAGACACTCACTAACAGACACACACACTCACTAACAGACACACACACACACACACACACTCACTAACAGATACACTAACACACACACACACACACTCACTAACAGATACACTAACACACACACACTCACTAACACACACACACTCACTAACAGACACACAAACACACACACTAACAGACACACAAACACACACTCACTAACAGACACACAAACACACACTCACTCACTAACAGATACACTAACACACACACACACACACACACACACTCACTAACAGACACACACACACTAACAGACACACACTCACTCACTGTCAGGGTTTCTTTGCTGTTTTAAACAGCAACCATTCCTTTTTCAATGCCTGAGTTTTCAGCTGTAATTAACGATCAGCTCCTTCAGTATGTTGCCACGGTTACTCACCTGAGAATAGTAATCAACCCTGCTGCTAATCAGTTCAGCCTATTTAAGCAGCAAATCCTAGCACCTCCTTGACCCTGCGTGGTTTCCTGTTCCCCAGAAGTCTCCTTGTTCCTGTGTTTCCTGTTTGTTCCTGGTTCCTGACTCTGGCCTTGTTCCTGACTCCGCTGCTCTCCGTTCTCCTGATCCTGGCTCGTCTGACTACCCGCTCTGGTGACTGACCCCTGCCTGCCTCCTGGACTTTGCTTTTGGTTATTTCTTTGTTATTTATTATTAAAGGTGTTTTTGCATCTAGTTCTGTCTCTGTCTGGTTCCTGGTCCCTAACACTCACTGACACACACTAACAGACACACACTGACACACACTAACAGACACACACTCACTCACTAACAGACACACACACACATTCACTAACAGACACTCACTAACAGACACACACACACACACACTCACATTGACACTCACTTTTTTAATTTAACCCCCTCAGCCTCCTTACCTTTGGGAATGCTGGGGGTGGGTTCACCCTCTCCCTGGGGTCTAGTGGGGCTGCTGGGCGGGCGGCGCTGGCGATGGAGAACTTTCCCCTGAGCTGTCTGCTCAGCTCCCTCGCGCGCCACAGAGTGATGCCGGTCACCTGGAGCCAGAATATGATGTCATATATAGGTTACTGAGATGCTCTTCATGTGCTCTACATGTTTTGACGACTCTTCCGAGTGTGAAGCTTCCACAATCTTAGCGCTGTCATCGAGAAACTTTAGTTTCACTTCTGTGGAGGGAATAGCCAAACGGCTTGACAGCTTCAAGGGAACCTTGCCCAACCTGCGAGAAATTGGGCCAGCGAGGGAGGTAAATATTGGGCTAGTATCTATGGTTTTCTATCAAAAGGAAGCTGATCTGCAAGAAGAAACTAAAGCATGCATATGTTACACTTTGAAGGTGTTGGTACATGGGGGGGGGGGGGGGGGGCAAGACCCCCCCATCAAAAATATAGCTTTTTAACAAATGGTCAGCTATTGCTGCCAGTGACTGCTTAGCACAGTCTGGTGGGTGAGGGCATAAGGGAGGGTTTAAATCTCGCTACAGTTAGATGGGTAGAATGTAGAATGTTGACTATAGGTTTATTGATGTATTTATTTACTGTTGCCCTGGCTAGCTGCCACATACATTTATGCTTTTTGGTGTAAAGTAGCAGTATAAGCTGCAAAATGACTAAAGTAAACAGTTTTGGTTATAGTGCAAGGAGCCCTTTGAGACCATACCATGGTAAGTAGTGTTGTCGCGAACCCGGAATTTTCGGTTCGCGAACGGCGAACGCGAACTTCCGCAAATGTTCGCGAACCGGCGAACCGCGCGAACCGCCATTGACTTCAATGGGCAGGCGAATTTTTAAAACAACAGGGACTCTTTCTGGCCACAATAGTGATGGAAAAGTTGTTTCAAGGGGACTAACACCTGGACTGTGGCATGCCAGAGGGGGATCCATGGCAAAACTCCCATGGAAAATTGCACAGTTGATGCAGAGTCTGCTTTTAATCCATAAAGGGCAGACATCACCTAACATTGACACCTGTCCTCGAAGCCCAGCCCCCACACACTGACACAGAGCAGAATAGGGACTGTTCCCCCTACATAGGGTCACTTGGCAGATATGGATTGACACCTGTCCTCAAAACCCCTGATACACACTGACACAGAGCAGAATAGAGACTGTTCCCCCTACATAGGGTCACTTGGCAGATATGGATTGACACCTGTCCTCAAAACCCCTGATACACACTGACACAGAGCAGAATAGAGACTGTTCCTTGTCCACAGAGACCATGATACACACTGACACAGAGCAGAATAGGGACTGTTCCCCCTACATAGGGTCACTTGGCAGATATGGATTGACACCTATCCTAATGATCCCTGATACACACTGACACAGAGCAGAATAGAGACTGTTCCCCCTACATAGGGTCACTTGGCAGATATGGATTGACACCTATCCTAATGATCCCTGATACACACTGACACAGAGCAGAATAGGGACTGTTCCTCCTACATAGGGTCACTTGGCAGATATGGATTGACACCTATCCTAATGATCCCTGATACACACTGACACAGAGCAGAATAGAGACTGTTCCCCCTACATAGGGTCACTTGGCAGATATGGATTGACACCTATCCTAATGATCCCTGATACACACTGACACAGAGCAGAATAGGGACTGTTCCTCCTACATAGGGTCACTTGGCAGATATGGATTGACACCTATCCTAATGATCCCTGATACACACTGACACAGAGCAGAATAGAGACTGTTCCCCCTACATAGGGTCACTTGGCAGATATGGATTGACACCTATCCTAATGATCCCTGATACACACTGACACAGAGCAGAATAGGGACTGTTCCTCCTACATAGGGTCACTTGGCAGATATGGATTGACACCTGTCCTAATGATCCCTGATACACACTGACACAGAGCAGAATAGGGACTGTTCCTCCTACATAGGGTCACTTGGCAGATATGGATTGACACCTATCCTAATGATCCCTGATACACACTGACACAGAGCAGAATAGAGACTGTTCCTCCTACATAGGGTCACTTGGCAGATATGGATTGACACCTGTCCTAATGATCCCTGATACACACTGACACAGAGCAGAATAGAGACTGTTCCCCCTACATAGGGTCACTTGGCAGATATGGATTGACACCTATCCTAATGATCCCTGATACACACTGACACAGAGCAGAATAGGGACTGTTCCTCCTTCATAGGGTCACTTGGCAGATATGGATTGACACCTGTCCTAATGATCCCTGATACACACTGACACAGAGCAGAATAGGGACTGTTCCTCCTACATAGGGTCACTTGGCAGATATGGATTGACACCTGTCCTAATGATCCCTGATACACACTGACACAGAGCAGAATAGAGACTGTTCCTCCTACATAGGGTCACTTGGCAGATATGGATTGACACCTGTCCTAATGATCCCTGATACACACTGACACAGAGCAGAATAGAGACTGTTCCTCCTACATAGGGTCACTTGGCAGATATGGATTGACACCTGTCCTAATGATCCCTGATACACACTGACACAGAGCAGAATAGAGACTGTTCCCCCTACATAGGGTCACTTGGCAGATATGGATTGACACCTGTCCTCAAAACCCCTGATACACACTGACACAGAGCAGAATAGAGACTGTTCCTTGTCCACAGAGACCATGATACACACTGACACAGAGCAGAATAGGGACTGTTCCCCCTACATAGGGTCACTTGGCAGATATGGATTGACAAATCCCTGACAAACAGCTACCACATGCAAGGAAGGCAGCAGGGGCGCAAATGACCCACTCCCGACGCGGGAAGGTAGTGACGACAAATAACAATACAGGACTCTTTAGAGGCCCTGTGATTGTAATCAGTCCACTTGAAATCCTTTAACTTTGATCAATTGGAGGGAAGTCTGGTGCAGAGCCACTGACCCATGCGCAGGGCCAGCCTTAGCCCTTTGGGCGCCCTGTGCAAGAAATCTTCCCGACGCGGGAAGGTAGTGACGACAAATAACAATACAGGACTCTTTAGAGGCCCTGTGATTGTAATCAGTCCACTTGAAATCCTTTAACTTTGATCAATTGGAGGGAAGTCTGGTGCAGAGCCACTGACCCATGCACAGGGCCAGCCTTAGGCCTTTGGGCGCCCTGTGCAAGAAATCTTCCCGACGCGGGAAGGTAGTGACGACAAATAACAATGCAGTACTCTTTAGAGGCCCTGTGATTGAAATCAGTCCACTTGAAATCCTTTAACTTTGATCAATTGGAGGGAAGTCTGGTGCAGAGCCACTGACCCATGCGCAGGGCCAGCCTTAGGCCTTTGGGCGCCCTGTGCAAGAAATCTTCCCGACGCGGGAAGGTAGTGACGACAAATAACAATACAGGACTCTTTAGAGGCCCTGTGATTGTAATCAGTCCACTTGAAATCCTTTAACTTTGATCAATTGGAGGGAAGTCTGGTGCAGAGCCACTGACCCATGCGCAGGGCCAGCCTTAGGCCTTTGGGCGCCCTGTGCAAGAAATCTTCCCGACGCGGGAAGGTAGTGACGACAAATAACAATACAGGACTCTTTAGAGGCCCTGTGATTGTAATCAGTCCACTTGAAATCCTTTAACTTTGATCAATTGGAGGGAAGTCTGGTGCAGAGCCACTGACCCATGCGCAGGGCCAGCCTTAGGCCTTTGGGCGCCCTGTGCAAGAAATCTTCCCGACGCGGGAAGGTAGTGACGACAAATAACAATACAGGACTCTTTAGAGGCCCTGTGATTGTAATCAGTCCACTTGAAATCCTTTAACTTTGATCAATTGGAGGGAAGTCTAGATTTTCCAGACCCTGGGGTTGACATTAGTCCAGATTTACATCTTGTGACCCATGAGGATGTTCCAGGCACTACTTGTGAAATAAAGACAGATAATAAAGTGAATGATCCTTCTCCTTGGGACTTGCACCCTGTCGTTGAAGGTGGAGTAGGCAATGGCAAGAGCATGCTGTGGGTAGTCAGTGCAAACACTCTCTTCCCGGTGAATAATGAGGAGACTAACTATGATGACGTTATTTGCGTTGAAAGTAATGATGCCAGAGATCTTTTGAAACCATATGGAAGGAACGAATTGGTTAAAAGAAAGGCAAGAGACCACCTGCATATAGACAAGAATACGCATAAGAGAAAGAAGAGAACAGGTGAAAAAGAGAAGCTGCAGACTGCCTATCTGCAAATAGTTGAGTTATGTCCTGAAGATGTCCGTGTTACCACAGTGCAGACTCTGTTTGATACACTACTGAGGAGAGTCAGAGAAACCCCAGATCTTCACGTATTGGATGAGTCGGTGCGTGGAGTTGCAGAGAACGTAGAACAAGAAATATTTAAACTTTTCCTGTGTACTGACAGCAGATATACATAGGGTCACTTGGCAGATATGGATTGACACCTGTCCTCAAAACCCCTGATACACACTGACACAGAGCAGAATAGAGACTGTTCCTTGTCCACAGAGACCATGATACACACTGACACAGAGCAGAATAGGGACTGTTACCCCTACATAGGGTCACTTGGCAGATATGGATTGACAAATCCCTGACAAACAGCTACCACATGCAAGGAAGGCAGCAGGGGCGCAAATGACCCACTCCCGACGCGGGAAGGTAGTGACGACAAATAACAATACAGGCCCTGTAATTGTAATCAGTCCACTTGCACCAGTGGGCCTAAAAATTAGGCATGTACACATGCCTGAAAAATTTGGTATTGTTGCAGCCGCTGCTGTAGCAGCGTCCAGAAAAATTGATGTTTGTTTCACAGGCAGAAAGTGCCCTAAAACATGGCGGCTTGAACCCTAGTTGGTGGCGGATAAGTCACGCAAGTCAAACGTCATTCAGAGCTAAAATACAGCAGCGTGTGGACAATTTTTAGCCCAAGGCAGCTCATCTCATCAGGCCTTTTTTAATCGAATGTATCGCCCAGTGTCAGTCCCTTCGGGATCCATCCCTCATTCATCTTAATAAAGGTGAGGTAATCTAGACTTTTTTGACCTAGGCGACTTCTCTTCTCAGTGACAATACCTCCTGCTGCACTGAAGGTCCTTTCTGACAGGACACTTGAAGCGGGGCAGGCCAGAAGTTCTATCGCAAATTGGGATAGCTCAGGCCACAGGTCAAGCCTACACACCCAGTAGTCAAGTGGTTCATCGCTCCTCAGAGTGTCGATATCTGCAGTTAAGGCGAGGTAGTCTGCTACCTGTCGGTCGAGTCGCTCTCTGAGGGTGGATCCCGAAGGGCTGTGGCGATGCATAGGACTTAAAAAGGTCCGCATGTCCTCCATCAACAACACGTCTTTAAAGCGTCCTGTCCTTGCCGGCGTGGTCGTGGGAGGAGGAGGAGGAGGATGACTTCCACCTCTCCCCCTGTTAGATTCCCGTTGTGCTGTGACATCACCCTTATACGCTGTGTAAAGCATACTTTTTAATTTATTTTGCAAATGCTGCATCCTTTCCGACTTGTTGTAATTGGGTAACATTTCCGCCACTTTCTGCTTATACCGGGGGTCTAGTAGCGTGGACACCCAGTACAGGTCGTTCTCCTTCAGCCTTTTTATACGAGGGTCCCTCAACAGGCAGGACAGCATGAAAGACCCCATTTGCACAAGGTTGGATGCCGAGCTACTCATTTCCCGTTCCTCCTCCTCACTGATGTCATTGAAGGTATGTTCTTCCCCCCAGCCACGTACAACACCACGGGTACCAGATAGGTGACAACGAGCACCCTGGGATGCCTGTTGTGTTTGGTCTTGCTCCTCCTCCTCCTCCTCAAAGCTACAATCCTCCTCTGACTCCTCTTCCTCACAATCCTCTTCCAGCGTTGCCGCAGGTCCAGCAAGCGATGCTGATAAGGCTGTTTCTGGTGGTGATGGTGACCACAACTCTTCCTCTTCCTCTTCACGCTCATCTACAGCCTGATCCAGCACTCTTCGCAGGGCACGCTCCATGAAGAAAACAAATGGTATGATGTCGCTGATGGTGCCTTCGGTGCGACTGACTAGGTTTGTCACCTCCTCAAAAGGACGCATGAGCCTACAGGCATTGCGCATGAGCGTCCAGTAACGTGGCAAAAAAATTCCCAGCTCCCCAGAGGCTGTCCTAGCACCCCGGTCATACAAATATTCATTAACAGCTTTTTCTTGTTGGAGCAGGCGGTCGAACATTAGGAGTGTTGAATTCCAACGTGTAGGGCTGTCGCAAATCAAGCGCCTCACTGGCATGTTGTTTCGCCGCTGGATATCGGCAAAGTGAGCCATGGCCGTGTAGGAACGCCTGAAATGGCCACACACCTTCCTGGCCTGCTTCAGGACGTCCTGTAAGCCTGTGTACTTATGCACAAAGCGTTGTACGATCAGATTACACACATGTGCCATGCACGGCACATGTGTCAACTTGCCTAACTTCAATGCCGCTATCAAATTTTTTCCGTTGTCACACACCACTTTGCCGATATTCAGTTGCTGCGGAGTCAGACACTTTTCCCCCTGTGCGTTCAGGGCGGACAGGAGTGCTTGTCCGGTGTGACTCTCTGCTTTCAAGCAAGTCAAACCCAAGATGGCGTGACACTGCCGTATCCGGGATGTGGAATAGTACCTGGGGAGCTAGGGGGGTGCCGTTGATGTGGAGCAAGAAGCAGCGGCACAAGAGGACTCAGCCGAGGAGGTTATGGAAGAGGATGGAGTAGGAGGAGTAGAGGAGGTGGCAGCAGGACTGCCTGCAATTCGTGGCGGTGTCACCAACTCCTCTGCAATGCCACGCATTCCTTGCTTGTCAGCCGTCAGCAGGTTTACCCAATGCGCAGTGTAGGTGATATACCTGCCCTGACCATGCTTTGCAGACCAGGTATCAGTGGTCAGATGGACCCTTGCCCCAACACTGTGTGCCAGACATGCCATGACTTCCTTTTGCACAATCGAGTACAAGTTGGGGATTGCCTTTTGTGAAAAGAAATTCCGGCCGGGTACCTTCCACTGCGGTGTCCCAATAGCTACAAATTTTTTGAACGCCTCAGACTCAACCAGATTGTATGGTAAAAGCTGGCAGGCTAATAGTTCGGACAAGCCAGCTGTCAGACGCTGGGCAAGGGGGTGACTTGGTGACATTGGCTTCTTACGCTCAAACATGTCCTTGACAGACACATGACTGTGGGCAGATGAGCGGGAACTGCTCAAGGCGGGAGACGGAGTGGCGGATGGTTGAGAGGGGGCAAGAAGGACAGCAGTGGTTGACGTGGCTGAAGATGCTGGACCAGGAGGAGGATGGCGGCTTAGAGTAGGCGTGCTGCTTGTACTCATGTGTTGATCCCATAGGTGTTTGTGATGTGAGATCATGTGCCTATGCAAAGCAGTTGTACCTAGGTGGGTGTTGGACCTCCCACGACTCAGTTTCCTTTGGCACAGGTTGCAAATGGCATCGCTGTTGTCAGAGGCAGACACACAAAAAAAATGCCACACTGCTGAGCTCTGCAATGACGGCATTCTGGTGGTGGACACAGCATGCGTTGATTGGCGTGCTGTCGTGCTGACCCCGGGTGCCGATGCATGCTGTCTGACTGTGCCACTAGCTCCTTGCGACGACCCCCCCCTGCTTCCAACTGGTCTCCTCCTCCTCCTCCTCTCTGTCTCCCCATCTGAACTTTCGCCCTGTTCTTCTTCTCTTCTAGCGGGCACCCACGTGACATCCATGGACGCATCGTCATCATCAACCGCTTCGCTTGTATCTGACAATTCAGAAAAGGAAGCAGCAGCGGGTACAACATCATCATCATCACACCGTACCTCCATGTGTTTAATGCTGCCTGCCTGAGACATATCCCTGTTATCTACATCCTCTAGCAATAATGGTTGCGCATCACTCATTTCTTCAAACGGGTGTGTGAATCACTCCTCTGACATACCAAGTAAAGCGGCTGTGGTGCTAGTTTTGGTGGTGGCGGCAGGCGGGTGAGTGCTATCTTGAGAGGTGCCTGAAGCTAAGCTGGAGGAGGATGGTGCGTCAAGGTTCCGAGCGGAGGCTGTACAAGATTGGGTGTCCTGTGTTAGCCAGTCAACTATGTCCTCAGAACTTTTCAAGTTCAGGGTACGTGGCTTCTGAAAACTGGGCATTATTCTAGGGCAAAAGGGAATCACAGCACCACGACCACGACGGCCCCTGCGGGGTGGCCTGCCTCTGCCTGTCATTTTTTGGGGGATTAGTGGTACTATGCGTGCAAGCTACTGTGAGACCAGATATGATTGGCAATGTGAACTGTAACAGTTCTGCAGAGCACACACTGTAGGCCTGAGACACCCGCTTGAAGACAAGTAACTGCTATTCAATCTATAACAGTGAAAAACAAATTTTGGTTGTAAAAGCACGCTATAGAGACACAAGATATGAGTGGCAACTGTCAAAGCACACTGGCACAGGTCTGCAGAGCACACGCTGAAGTAGGCCTGAGACACCCGCTTGAAGACAAGTAACTGCTATTCAATCTATAACAGTGAAAAACAAATTTTGTTTTTAAAAGCACGCTATAGAGACACCAGATATGATTGGCAATGTGCAGTGGAACAGTGCTGCAGAGCACACGCTGAAGTAGGCCTGAGACACCCGCTTGAAGACAAGTAACTGCTATTCAATCTATAACAGTGAAAAACAAATTTTGGTTGTAAAAGCACGCTATAGAGACACAAGATATGAGTGGCAACTGTCAAAGCACACTGGCACAGGTCTGCAGAGCACACGCTGAAGTAGGCCTGACACCCAGACGCTTGCAGACAACTAACTGCTCTTCTATTACAGTGAAAAAAATTATTTATTTTAAATCTAAAGCTTAAGCTATTGTAAAAACAGATATGAGTGGTGGCACTGGGCAAGAGGGCACAGTATCCACTGTGAAACTCACACAGAAGCTGGCAGGCAGGCAACTGCTCTTCTATTACAGTGGAAACAAAGTTTTGGTTTTAAAAGCACGCTATAGAGACACCAGATGTGAGTGGCAACTGTCAAAGTACGCTGGCAGGGTTGTGCAGGGCACACGCTGAAGGAAGGCCTGACAGAGCCGCTTGAAGGACACTGACTGGCTGCTATTAGCTTACACTGGAAACCTTTTTTCTTTGTAAAAGCACGCTATAGAGACACCAGATATGATTGGCAACTGTCAAAGCACGCTGGCAGGGTTGTGCAGGGCACACGCTGATGGAAGGCCTGACAGAGCCGCTTGAAGGACACTGACTGGCTGCTATTAGCTTACACTGGAAACCTTTTTTCTTTGTAAAAGCACGCTAAAGAGACACCAGATATGATTGGCAACTGTCAAAGCACGCTGGCAGTGTTGTGCAGGGCACACGCTGAAGGAAGGCCTGACAGAGCCGCTTGAAGGACACTGACTGGCTGCTATTAGCTTACACTGGAAACCTTTTTTCTTTGTAAAAGCACGCTAAAGAGACACCAGATATGATTGGCAACTGTCAAAGCACGCTGGCAGGGTTGTGCAGGGCACACGCTGAAGGAAGGCCTGACAGAGCCGCTTGAAGGACACTGACTGGCTGCTATTAGCTTACACTGGAAACCTTTTTTCTTTGTAAAAGCACGCTAAAGAGACACCAGATATGATTGGCAACTGTCAAAGCACGCTGGCAGTGTTGTGCAGGGCACACGCTGAAGGAAGGCCTGACAGAGCCGCTTGAAGGACACTGACTGGCTGCTATTAGCTTACACTGGAAACCTTTTTTCTTTGTAAAAGCACGCTATAGAGACACCAGATATGATTGGCAACTGTCAAAGTACGCTGGCAGGGTTGTGCAGGGCACACGCTGAAGGAAGGCCTGACAGAGCCGCTTGAAGGACACTGACTGGCTGCTATTAGCTTACACTGGAAACCTTTTTTCTTTGTAAAAGCACGCTAAAGAGACACCAGATATGATTGGCAACTGTCAAAGCACGCTGGCAGTGTTGTGCAGGGCACACGCTGAAGGAAGGCCTGACAGAGCCGCTTGAAGGACACTGACTGGCTGCTATTAGCTTACACTGGAAACCTTTTTTCTTTGTAAAAGCACGCTAAAGAGACACCAGATATGATTGGCAACTGTCAAAGCACGCTGGCACAGGTCTGCAGAGCACACGCTGAAGTAGGCCTGACACCCAGATGCTTGCAGACAACTAACTGCTCTTCTATTACAGTGAAAAAAAAATATTTATTTTAAATCTAAAGCTTAACCGATTGTTAAAACAGATATGAGTGGTGGCACTGACTGTGCAAATGGGCAAGGCATCCAACCTCACACAGAAGCTGGCAGGCAGGCAACTGCTCTTCTATTACAGTGAAAAAAAAATATTTATTTTAAATGCAAAACTTAACCGATTGTTAAAACAGATATGAGTGGTGGCACTGGGCAAGTGGGCACAGTATATGCTGTGAGCCTGACACACAGGCTGGCAGGCAGGCACCTGCAATTACATTACACAGGAAAAAAAAAAAAGCAGCCTGATGTTCTAGCCCTAAAAAGGGCTTTTTGGGGTGCTGTCCTTACAGCAGAGATCAGATGAGTCCTTCAGGATTGTAGTGGACACTGAATACCCTAGCCTAGCTATCAATTTCCCTATGTAATCAGCAGCAGCTAAACTTTCCCTCCTCTCACTAAGCATGCATCTTCCGAATGAATCGAAAATGGATGCTGGGAGGGAGGTTGAAGGGTGTGGAAGGGAGGGAGTGCTGCTGATTGGCTGTAATGTGTCTGCTGACCGAGAGGCACAGGGTCAAAGTTTGCCCAATGATGACGAATAGGGGGCGGATCGAACTGCGCATGTGTCCGCCCGCCGCGGCGAACGCGAACAAGCTAATTTCGCCGGGAACTGTCCGCCGGCGGACAGTTCGGTACATCACTAATGGTAAGTAGTCAAACTGTTTTCAAACAGGAGGTGTTCTGGCTAGGTAAAGTTTGGCTGCTTGGCCTTAGAAAATTCTTGGAACCTTAACCATCACATTACACATTACAAAATATTTTGCACTTTCAAAGTATCAGATAAGTTGTGTGAATGATTATTGGGTAAAAATTGTAACGCAACAAAATGTGGATATGTGTAATGGTGGTAAATAGTTATGAAAAGCACTTGTAGCTTTATACAGCAGCATCATTACAGATTTCAGGGCCTTGGAGCAGGATGTGAAGTTTTTTTTTTTTATTACTGTAAACAGTTGCTTCAAATTATATTGAGAGTTTAATGTGTGCCATGTTGATTGGAATACAATGCATACAGTATATGGTTTGTGGTTAATTATTTTGCAACAACGGTCTAACACATATGCCCAAGACTCTAATTGAAGACAATAAAAATGAACAGGAATTGACAACAGAGATTCTTTGCTTTACTCAAACTTGATCAATGTTTTATTTTATTCAGCAGCGTTACATGAATCATTCATTAGCTTATGGCTTATGTTAATTATTGCTTATGTTAAGCAATTCATTTTTTTAATGGAATTGGACATTCATTTGATATCCCTCCTAATCTATATGCAATGAGACTTCAGTTTACAATTTTTTGGTTGTTTTACTAAATAATGTATATCACCAAAGGTCCCGTCCAACTTGAAATAGCTTGAGCAGTTTTGCCAAGAGGAATGGTCCAGATCCCAGTGTGGAAAGGTGGTAAAGATTTATCACGAAATACTAACTGCTCAAGGTGGTTCTGCTAAATTCAATTTTAATTCCAGTATAACATTGCAAGTATCCCTGAATATTTGTGTTTAGTTGGAGATCAGCAAAGAGTGGAGATGCAGGTGTTGTGAGATGCTGACTATAATGAATCTGATTGGGATTTTATACTTGGCATGTAGGCTATTTGAATCATTATGTCATGTGAATATTTGTCCAGATTGTCAGGAAGCTGCAGATCATGTCTAATTAGCAGGTTGCATATGGGGTGTATTATTTGAGGAAAAGGACGACGCATTGAAGCTTGATGAATGACTTGGCAGGAGAACATCTCATTAGAACCAACAGTGCTTACAAGTCTGAAGATGTAGGACCAAAAAGAATTGCTGATATATCTTGTCACCTGTTCTGATCATTTATTCATATATCACATATAGAAGTATGTTCACTGTACCTGTTGTACCAATTAAACGTAAGATGATTCATAAATGCGTAAAAAAATATAGATGCAAAATACAATATGCTATATTCTAGATTTTGTTATAATTTATATAATGCAGACATTTTTTCTCCTGCCTTCTGCTTTACCCTTAGTTTGCACCTTATTTTCTTTTCATTTCCGTTATTCACTGATCAGCCACAACATTAAAACCACTTGCCTAATATCATGTAGGTCCCCCTCGTGATGCCAAAACAGCTCTCATGCGTTGAGGCATTGACTCCACAAGACAACTGAGCGCGTCCTGTGGTAACTGGCACCAATACATTAGCACCAGATCCTTTAAGTCCTGCAAGTTGCAAGGTTGGCACCCATGGTCAGCAAAGCGTGGATCAGATTTGTTATTCCAGCACACCGATGCTCAATTAGATTGAGATATAGGGAATTGGAGGCTGAAGAAACACCTTGAACTCTTTGTCATGTTTCTCAAACTATTCCTGAACAATATTTGCAATGTGGCAGGGTACATTATCCTGCTGAAAGAGGCCATTGCCATAATGGAACACTATAGCCATGAAGGGGTATAAGTGGTCTGCAACAATCTGTAGGTAGGTAGTACGTGTGAAAGTAACATCCGCACGAATGTCAGGATCCAAGGCTTCCCAGCAGGACATTGCCCAGAAAACACTGCCTCCATTGGCCAGCCTTCTTCCCATAGTGTATCTTGCTGCGATCTCTTCCCAAGGAAAACAATGCAAACTAACCCAGCCATCCATTTGATCTAAAAGAAAACATGGTTCATCAGACCAGGCAACCTTTTCCATTGCTCCATGGTCCAGTTCTGAAACTAACAACCCCATTGAAGGCACTTTCGGTGGCCAGTCTGTGACCAGTCTGCGGCTATGCAGTCCAATAAGCAACCTACTGCAATGCACTGTGTGTTCTGACTACTTTCTTTCATGTCCAAATCTTTCAGCAATTTGCCACATACATCTGTGAGCCTTGGGCACCTATGACCACGATATCAATTAACCGGTTGCTCTTTCTTGCACCACTTTTGGTAGGTACTAACAACCGCACACTGAGAACACCCCACAAGACTTGCCACTTTGGAGATGCTTTGACCCAGTGGTCCAGATATCACTATTTGGCCCTTGTCAAAGTCACTCAGATCTTGTAGCTTACTCCTTTTTCCTGCTTCCAACACATGAAATTCAAGAACTGACTGTTCACTTGCAGCCTAAATTATTGCACACCTTGACAGGTGCCATTGTAATAAGGTATTCACTTCAGTATATTTTAAAAGGACACTATAAGCACCATATACACTAAAGTTTATTGTGATGGCTATGGTGCAAGGACTCTATTGATGCAGTCTCTCTGATTTTGAACTTTTAATGATTTAAGGTTTGATGTCACAAATATTTGGACACATTATGTGTATGATGTAAATGTTTTCATATGATGTATTAGCCTTAGAGGGTAGGTTTTTTATGCTAGTTGATCCTTTGTTTTTGGAGGGACTACAGCCAAAGAATCTTTGTACCATAGCAATTACAAAAAATAGTGGTGTTTATGGTGCCAAGATTATGCCAATAATATAATTATTACTTGCAATTAAAATGGCAATCCAGAGATATTCCTGAGCTCTCTTGGCATCTCATAACGATTAGCACTATCTGGGTTATTCACCAATATAATAATATCCAATGAAAATGATGGAATTATGACAGCAATGGCAATTCTCATATTAACTAAAGCCAATGTAGTCTGGTTTTGGTCGGCTATGGCAAATCTGAAGCAATCGCATGTTGGCATTTAGTGTCCGAATTAAAATTAGTACTTTTGTATCTAAACACTATACAAAGTATAAGATTCAGAAGGTTCCCAACGCATATAGTGTTCCCCCTCCTGATCCGGATGCTACTAAAAAAGCCTGAATTTAAAAAATCAAAACTATTTGCCCACTGACTTTTAGAGATCTGTCCACCCACATTCTTAAATTAAAGTCCCCATCCCATGCCCACGGGGAAGTGGGTTACATTACTAGCGACTGGGAAGCCCAATTGCTAGCCCTCTACTACAGCGAGCAGCCATTAGCTGGTCGCTATTTTAGCAGACATGCCCACACTCCCAACACAGTGAGAGTGAGCATTTGGGAAGTGTTAAATCTCCCTTTTACTAGTGTAAGGGTCGCAGCAAAGGTGTTTGGTTCACCCATATCAGTTTTGAACTAAACAAACTGGCTCATTACCGAGCATTGGATTTCTCAAATAAAAATCCTGATTCAGCAATTTCCCATTTTCTTAACCCCTTAAGGACACATGACATGTGGGACATGTCATGATTACCTTTTATTCCAGAAGTTTGGTCCTTAAGGGGTTAAAGGGACCGCACCAGCATATGGTCTCACAAGGGGTCTGAGGATCTCATCTCGGTACCTAATGGCAGTCAGGCGAGCACATGGAAGGCTGTGCTGCCCCCCAAAGAAATGCCACCCCACACCATTACTGACCCACTGCCATACCGGTCATGCTGGAGGATGTTGCAGGCAGCAGAACGTTCTCCACGGCGTCTCCAGACTCTGTCACGTCTGTCACATGTGCTCAGTGTGAACCTGCTTTCATCTGTGAAGAGCACAGGGCGCCAGTGGCGAATTTGCCAATCTTGGTGTTCTCTGGCAAATGCCAAACATCCTGCACGGTGTTGGGCTGTAAGCACAACCCTCACCTGTGGACGTCGGGCCCTCATAGAGTCTGTTTATGACCGTTTGAGCAGACACATGCACATTTTGCAGTGCTCCTCCTGTTCCTCCTTGCACAAAGGCGGAGGTAGCGGTCCTGCTGCTGGGTTGTTGCCCTCCCACGGCCTCCTCCACGTCTCCTGATGTACTGGCCTGTCTCCTGGTAGCATCTACATGCTCTGGACAGTACGCTGACAGACACAGCAAACCTTCTTGCCACAGCCTGCATTGATGTGCCATCCTGGATGAGCTGCACTACCTGAGCCACTTGTGTGGGTTGTAGACTCCGTCTCATGCTACCACTAGAGTGAAAGCACTGCCAGCATTCAAAAGTGACCAAAACATCAGCCAGGAAGCATAGGAACTGAGAAGTGGTCTGTGGTCACCACCTGCAGAACCACTCCTTTATTGGGGGTGTCTTGCTAATTGCCTATAATTTCCACCTGTTGTCTATCCCATTTGCACAACAACATGTGAAATTGATTGTCAATCAGTGTTGCTTCCTAAGTGGACAGTTTGATTAAACAGAAGTGTGATTGACTTGGAGTTACATTGTCATGTTATGTCATGTTATAAAATTAGAATTTGTAAAATACAAAAACAATGATTAAGGATGGCTTGACTGGAAACTCTAGGGTTATCTTTGGGTTGATGGCTCATTTGGACATTGGGACACCACCTTAATCTATAGGCAGAGGGGTGCTGCATTTGGGTAACTTACTTTCCATGTAATCCATCTCACCAAAATTTTACAGTCAATACATGACCACTTTAATGCATTATATCCGGCCTGCGCACATAGGTTAAGGGAAAAGGAAGAAGTTCAATGGTGCAAGAGTCCCGGATTCTGCGAAAGGTCTCTGTGATTGGCAACTTGCTTAAAACAGGCACACATTTGGCAACTTCCTATAGTTCTGTGGACATTATTCCAAGGTAAAATATGGTGGGGTAGGTGCAACATTGGTGGGATCCTTTTTATTAATTCTTTATTTTTTTCGTGCAAGATAATTACAGGCATACGTAAAGTGCCACAACAGCACAAATAGAGGAGTCAACAGAAGCGTAAATTTGGCACTGATAAACTGCACATTTTTGTTGTTATATTATAATAGGCTAGACTAGCATGTCTATATCAACATCGGCTGAGTGGAAATAATTAAGCTAACAGAGCTAGATAGAAGCACGTTTGTTATATCAAGTGAAGACATGCTGAAAGCAAAGAAATAAACAAATACCACCAATGGGGCACTGCTTGGGTTAGTCCTTAACGTAATGGGTGGGGGAGAGGGCGACTGTAGAGTAACAGGGAGCCAAGACTGGGCTCAAAGTCCCGTGTTCATCCGATGCCTTTAGCTCGCTGGCCAGGCTGGGGCAGGTGGTCGGTGTCCTTGGGACCATCGCAGGTTTTATTTCCCTTAGCTGTCAGCCATCTCCCATTGTCACAGGCTCTTCTCGCTGCAGTCAGGCTGGGTCCTTGTGGTGCTGGCAAGTACTGGGCTGCTCGAGTGTGTGAGCTTCTTGCAGGCAAGCTAGGTCGCCGAGGTCTCCGTCTGGGAGTTTGTGTCCGTGCTGGAGCTCTGTGGGTACGCTTAATCCCAGGTGCAGGCTGCGAGGGGTACTTGCTCCTCTTGACCCTCAGTCCTCTGAAGGCACAGGGAGATGGTATCCCGTTCAAGGTCTCCGTGGGCTTAGATGAGGAGAGGGTGGTTTCTTGCTGGCGGGACTCTATCCGGGACCAAAACGCTGCACACAGGGCGTCGAAAGCCGTCTGGAACCGTATCTCCCAGCAGGACATGTGGTCAGTCGGTGCGGCGGCCATTTTGGATTCGCCACGCACCCCTTGTCGGTGAGGTGACTGTTAGCTTTAATGCCTGGCAGGCGTGGTGGTGTTCCCAGGTGGGGACCGGGATATCCCCCGCCGGTCCAGAGGGGGGGGGGAGTTAAAAGACCAGTTCTGCGCGGTCCGTTTGGCCGACCAGATCCCCAGGAGAGCGGCCGTCCCTCCTGCGGCAGGTCTGCCTGTAGGCCGCAAAGTCAGGAGTCGGGTGATCCGGTGAGTAACTTGAAAGTTGGACACTCGTGGGTTCGCCTGGATGCCCTTGTTCACGTTGGTGATTTTGCAGGGTTTGAGCTGTGGATTGTCGGCCTTTTAATGCCTTATTTCAGTTTTTAGAGCAGGAGCTCGCCGGGCATGCGACTGCTCCACTTGAGTGTCAGGCCCCGCCCCCCGGTGGGATCCTTTTTAAATGAGTAGGGCATCCAACTGTGAGATTCCAAAATTTGATGGGGAATCTGGAGCATCTAGGCAAAACCCTTTGAGTATCAATTAGAGCAGGGATGCCCAAAATGTAGATCCTCAGATTTAGCACTACAACTCCCATTTTGCTTAACATGCCTTTAGAATGACAAAGCTGTAGTTTTAAAACATCTGGGGATCTACCTTTTGGGCACCCCTGATTTAGAATAATAGGCATAATATGTTGCAAGACTGCTAGTTGGTTCAGTTAAGCAGATCAGATTTTATAACTAACAGCAGCCATGTCAAACTCGCGGCCCACAGCTAATATTTATGCGGCCCATGGGCCGCGGCGAGGGAGCGCTGAGTGTAAGCTATCCCTGCTCAGCTCCCCGCAGTGATGCTGGGAGCCGGAATATGATGTCACTACGGCTCCCGGCATCACTGCGGCGCGCGAGGGAGCTGAGCAGGGAGAGCTTATATTCAGCGCTCCCTCACTGCATGTCTGTCCCCATGCCTGCCTGCCTGCCTGCCCTGCAGCCCCACTAGACCACAGGTAAGAAACCAACCCAGTCTGTGTATATGGCTGTGTGTGTGTGTGTGTGTGTGTGTGTGTGGCTGTCTGTGTGTATAGGTGTATAGCTGTGTATGTATATTGCTGTCAGTGTATGGCTGTCTGTGTGTATAGGTGTATGGCTGTGTATGTGTATGGCTGTGTGTATATGGCTGTGTGTGTATGGCTGTCTGTGTGTATAGGTGTATGACTGTGTGTGTATGGCTGTGTGTATGTGTATGGCTGTCTGTGTGTATAGGTGTATGGCTGTGTATGTGTATGGCTGTCTGTGTGTATATGTGTATGGCTGTGTATGTTTATGGCTGTGTGTGTGTGTGTGTATGTCTGTCTGTATGTATGGCTGTGTGTGTGTATGGCTCTCTGTGTGTAGAGGTGCATGGCTCTCTGTGTGTATGGATGTGTATGTGTCTGGCTGTCTTTGTGTATAAGTGCATGACTGTCTGTGTGTAAAACTGTCTGTGTGTATGGCTGTGTGTGTGTGTGTGTCTGCCTGTGTGTATAGGTGTATGGCTGTCTGTGTGTCTGGCTGTCTGTGTGTATGGCTGGCTGCGTGTCTGACTGTCTGTGTGCATGGCTGTCTGTGTGCATGGCTGTCTGGTTGTCTGTGTGCATGGCTGTCTGTGTGTGTGTGTCTATGTGTGTGTCTGTGAGGGAGCCTGTGTGTCTGTCAGTGAATGTGTGTGTCTGTGAGTGTATGTGTGTGTGTCTGTGAGGGAGCCTGTGTGTCTGTCAGTGAATGTGTGTGTCTTTGAGTGTATGTGTGTGTCGGAGTGATTCTGTGTGTCTATCAGTGTGTGTGTATGTTAGTCAGTGAGTGTGTCTCAGTGAGTGCGTGTGAGGGTTTCAAGGAGTAATGGGAGAATACGTTTTTTTAAGGTGCGGATGGGGCCATTGGGGATATGCCAGACGCGAGACTCCAGACACTGTTTGTTGGCAGTTTTTTTTTTGTTTTGTTTTTTAAACGGGGGCAGGGGTTTAGTAGAATGGGGGATTGGGATTTAGTAGACGAGGGGGGCAGGAGTTTAGTAGACGAGAGGGGGGGGGGCTGGGGTTTAGTAGAGGGGATGAAAATTTACGTTTGTATTTCTGCTGGCCCACATAAACTTAAACCATATTTATTTGGCCCTTGCTAGCCTTTGAGTTTGACATGCTTGACTTACAGTCAGAGTATTTTTGTGGTTAACATAACACTGGGTGTGTGATGAATAAGATTAAATTATAGACTGTTGTTAAAACAATGCTGTGAGCGTCAGATTGACAATAATGCAATCATACTAGAGACAGGCCGATCATGCTGTAAATATCCGACATAACAGGTAATGCAGTAAATAAGCCATACAGACAATATCATAGGAAGGACCATTCTTTGAGCTACATGTGTCATGCTGTCAGTAAATCAGATGCATGAAGCTTTCTGCAAGATTGACATACAGAACATTCAATGCCTGCGACAGACAAACCAAATTCTGAATGGCTCCTACGAGTGGATGATTATCTGTAAAAGATGACCCCATTTTAGCAGAGCAATTTAAGTCCGCTGGCATTTCAGGCTCCATTACCCAGCCTCCTGTCTGCATCCCTTCCTGCTGCTGTCTGTCACTATCCCACACCCTGACCAGCTCAAGGACATCCCAGAGAGGGGGCCTGTGCTGGCAGCCTGACTGCAGGGCCCAGCCTTACACCATCTGGCCGAGGCTCTCAGGGCAGGCATGCCATTCATCCAGCTGACTAAGCTGTTCTAGGGGACTTTAAAGTCACACGCGTGTGGCCAGAGGCCGTGCCACATGCAGCTTAGCAAGGAACGTGAAATGTCACAGCCACCTGTCTCCAAGATAAACAATGACAAGAGGCATGTCACACGGCTGTCATGCTGAGTGCCAAGATGGCTGTGCCCATCTCTCCCCCCTGTTAATAAAAAAAAAAAAAAAAACAGTCGGAGGAGCAGCTTTATAGATAGTGATTTAACACTGGCACGCGGTGAGAAATGTGGTAATCATAGGGTGATTTCTCATACAATGAATAATTTATCCCTACAGGCTCTATGTTTGGCCTAAACTGCAGTGACACTAACAGTGGCGGATTCCCAAAGAAAGAGAATCATGTACTGGGATTTGTAAGTGCTTGTCATGGAGATAAGCTGGATATAACTGCATATCGTATTGTCCTGTTAGTTCCACATTAAATCCCATCCAAGGCAGCTATTGTAAACCATGACTGAACTATGTAAACCCAGGTAATGAGCTGGTTATTATGCATGCAGGCGACTGGTCTTATCTGAATGCATTCAATTCCCAGTCAGGTAGCCGTGCATCTACTACTTTACTGAGAAGCAATGCATAGTTAGCGCAAATGCTGTCCTTAGATTTAATTTGACATCCTGCTGGCTATATGTACCTGTGCATGTGTGCTTTAAATAAATGATATGTATTCATATATTTATAGCCAAATGCTTTGAATTTAGGTAGCATGTACCTTAACTCTTTCATTATGACATTCTTTTCTTTTTAATTACCGTAAGTTTCCTGGCTAATCATGGCAGCATTTAACCAATGGGTCACCTCCTCCCTCTATCCAATAGGACAGTAAAAAACATAATTAAACAATTAAGTGGGCAGGTATATTAGGGTCCCTTTTAACTCCAGCCCCCCAGTCTATTTTTCCTGTCCTCTTAGCCAAGGACAGTTTTTTCTGTTAAAATATTACTTTTTGCTCACCTGACTATTTATGTAGTCTTCACCCTGGGCAGGTCTGCCTCCCTCTCCAGGAAGCTCCAGGTAACATGTAGCCCACCTCTGTGTAGATGGGAACTTCTGGAGACAACATGACTTAGTAAGCCTGTAGTGCAACCAGGGCTGGTGCAAGAATTTTTAGGTACACAGGTGGAGATGCATTTTGCCGCCCCATCACTCCCTTGATGTATACAGAGGCGCCACTTACAAACACAAAGATTTTTGCTTTGGACTGGGTTTTCCTCATTTACCTTGATCCTGGACATTAAAATTCACAGTAGTGTGTGTTGTGTATGAGTTAATCCCAGAGATCCACAGCAAAAAAAACAAAACAGAAATGTATTTTTTGAGTGTATCACAAATCGTTATTGTGCATAGTAGATTATTACAGATCTCCACACCTATAAAAATGAATGTGCATTTTGTATAACACTATCACAGAGCTCCACTATAATAAACCTCATAATAATGTTATGTAATGTGTGGTGGCTGTGTTTGGTTTGTGTGTGATATGTTTGGGTGTTTAATTCATATAATAAAAAGATGTTTTACCTCTACTCCTGTTTACTTATTTTGTATGGAGGGAACTAAATTCCCTGGTGGTCTGGTGGTAAAACGCATGTCCTGTACTTATGACTGGTGCACTGCAGACCCCTCCTTCTAGTCTAGTGCTTGTTATGAGTCAAAGTTCAGGCTAGGAATCCCGGTGTCAGTGCATTGACTCTTTAACTGGGCACCAAAACCATGAGACAGTAATTATAATAGTCTGCACCAGGCACAGGTGCATACCATGCACTCCACCTTACAGATCACCAAGAATACAATTTTTATTTATTAAATTGTTGATCTTGTAATATATTGGGAAAAAAAAGTTAAACAAAGGGAACAAAATGCTAAAAGACGGGGCATTATAATGACACAAGGGAGATAGAGTAACAAAGGGTTACAGGGAATTATGGGGCAAAGTGATACAGGGCTAGGGGTGTAGAGTGACAAAGTGATAGCAGGGTTGGGGATTAGGGGGGCAGAGTGACAGGGCTAGGCGGACAATGGATTAGGGAGACAGAGTGACACAAGACTAGGGGCAGGGTATTAGGGGGACAGATTAGCACAGGGCTATGAGGACAGGGGATCAGGGGGACAGAGTGACACAGGGCTAGGGGGCAGGGAGACAGTGACCCATGGCTAGGGGGGCAGGGAATTAGGGCTACAATGACACAGGGCTAGGGTGACAGAGTGACACAGGGCTACGGGGGCAGGAGATTATGGGGGCAGGGATTGGGGGACAGAGTGACATAGTAATAGGGGGCAGGGATTAGGGGGACAGAGTGACACAGGGCTAGGGGGCAGGGGGACAGGGAGACACAGGGTTAGGGGATTAGTGGGCCAGTGACACAGGTCTAGGGGGCTGGGGGATATAGTGACAAAGGGCTAGAGTGCAGGGGTTTAGTGGGGCAGTTACACAGACCTAGAGGGAAAGGGGACTGTAACGGGGTCCATAGTCACAGGGCAAGAAGCGGGCAACCAGGCTCCTCCAATGCAATGTGGCAAGACTGGTCTCGTCACAGGGACATAGTGACACAGGGCTAGGGGGGAGGGGGACATAGTTACACAGGGCTAGGGGGCAGGGGACATAGTGACACAGGGCTAGAGGGCAGGGGATTTGTGGGGAGGTGACAGGCCTAGGGTGCAGGGGGATAAAGTGACACAGGGCTAGGGGGACAGCGTGACACAGTGACGCAGGCCTAGGGGGCAGGGGGGACACAGGGCTAGGGGGACAGAGTGACAAAGGGCTGGGGGGGGGGCGCAGAGTGACCCAGGGCTAAAGGGCAGGGGTACAGAGTGACACAGAGCTGAGGGCATGGGATTAGTGGGGAAGTGACACAGGCCTAGGGGGCAGGGGGACAGTGACACAGGGCCAGGGGGGCAGAGTGATACAGGGCTAGGGGGACAGTGACACAGGCCTAGGGGGCAGGGGATTAGTGGACAGTGACACAGGCCTAGGGGCCGGGGATTAGTGGGGCAGTGCCTAGGGGGCAGGGGGGCATAGTAACACAGGACTGGGGATTAGTGGGGCTGTGACACAGTGCCAAGGGGATTAGGGGTACAGTGACACAGGGCTAGAGGGAGTAGATTAGGGGTACAGTGACACAGGGCTAGAGGGAGTAGATTAGGGGTACAGTGACACAGGGCTAGAGGGAGTAGATTAGGGGTACAGTGATACAGGGCTGGGGGTCAGGGGATTATTGGGACAGACGAAACAGGGCTAAGGCAAAAAATTACAGGGAATTAAAGGCTCTAACCCCACTCTGTCTTGATAGCCATGTGTCACATTTCCCCCTAACCCCCTGTCAGAGTTATAGGGGAACAAAGTGACACACAGCTAGAGGAATGGGGTAATGAGGGGGTTAATTTAAATATTTGACATGCCGCTCTCCTTACCTGCTCACTGGTGATGCTGCCAGGCCAGGGCCGTCTATAATATTGATTATACCCTGGGCAAGCATCTGCTTGGGTCCCTGGGCATCTTCAGTGGTGGATGTCCTGGAATCACATTTCCGGGGGGGGGGGGGGGGGGGTTTCCGACGAATATAGACTTGTCGATCATAATGCCAGCCAGTAGGGCAGGGGAGCCCATTTCGGGAAGGTGTTTGTCCAGGATATATGGCCTCTTCATGCCCGTCAGTTACCCTCAAACATTCGGGAACTAAGAGCTTCATTTTTGGCTCTTCTACACTTCCAACATCTTCTAAGAGACAGATGGGTGAAGATAAGGATAGACAACAAGGTCGCAGCTGCTTATATTAACCATCAGGGTGGTACCAAGATCGACTCTCTGAGGAGAGAGATTCAGCCCATCGTGACTTGGGCTCAGAAGAATTTGACAGGATTATGTGTGTAGTTTCTCCCAGGGAAAGACAATACGGTGGCAGACTTTTTGAGCAGATACCAGATAGAAGAGACAGGTAGGAATGGCAAGTCTCCAGACGGATATTCTACCAATTGGTCCAGTGGTGGGATTTTCCCCAAGTAGACCTTATGGCCATGGCAGAAAATATTCAAGTCTCGAAGTTCATTTCAAGACAATTTCATCCCAGGGCCATAGCACAAGATGCTCTCTCAGTAGAATAGCGCTTCAATCTGGCCTACATTTTTCCTCTGATACCTCTAATTCAGACGGTTCTCAAGAAAATATCCAGGGAAAACTGCAAGGTGATAGACATCCTACCGTTTTGGCAGCAACGTCCTTGGATTCCCCTGTTGGAGAGATTAATGATAGACCATCCTTGGGGAATTCCGATATCAAAAGATCTGTTATCCCAGGGCCCTTTTCAGCCTCTGGAACCACACAAACTCAGACTTCAGGCCTGGCTCTTGAAAGATAATCCCTAATTTCTCAGGGTATCCTGGATCAAGTGGTATCTACTCTGTTGTGTTCCAGGAAAATTTCTACTTCTAATACATATCACAAGATATGGCAGAAGTTTGCAGACTGGCGAAAGGTAGAAATTCAATCCTTAGGAGATGTATTGACTACTTAAGTATTGGGATTTCTACAATCTGGGCTTGACAAAGGCCTCAGCCTCAGCCTCAATACTCGGAAAGTACGTTGTTTGGCATTATCAGCTATATCAGGAACAAGATGGGCGGAAGATCCAGTGGTGATTCGATTCTTTAAGGCTGTCATCAAACTCAGAACTCCAATCCTTACCTTTTAGGCTCCTTGGGATCTTCCTTTGGTTATACACGCTCTCACAGACTCTCCTTTTGAACCACTGGAAGAGCTTTCTCAGAAATTGTTACTTCTTCTAGCATTAGTATCAACCAGGAGAATAGCAGATATTAAAGCCCTTTCAGTGGAGGAACCTTACATGTCTTTCTTTCATGACCGAATAATCTTTTGTCTAAGAACAGAATTCCTACCCAAGGTGGTCTCTTCCTTTCAGTTAAACCAGGAAATTGTGCTACCAGTTTATTTTCCTGATCCATCTTCTTCTGAAGAAGAAAATGCCATAAACTGGATTTAAAGCGATGCTTATCAGCTTACATTCAACATACTGCCTTATGGAGGAAATCCAAGCAATTGTTCATCATTCCTTGGGGCTCACATAAAGAAGAAACCGCTTCAACTGCTACTCTTCATTCCTGGATTACACGGCTGAGCATATAAAAAATCACAAGAGGTTCCAGTACCGAAGGGGATCAGGGCTCATTCTACAAGGTCAATTGCTACTTCTAGGGTTGCAGTAGCTGGTGTTCCAGCAGAGAGGATTTGTAAGGCAGCAAATTGGTCTTCACTCAAGACATTTGTCCGGCACTATAGAATGGATGTTGCTTCAGTGGCCGAATCTCAATTTGGTCTTTCTGTCTTGAATTCTGTTTAATACATATTTGGCATGATTGATTACCCTCCCTGTAGTGTTTACTGCATTCTTTTAAACACAACTGTAACAGTAACCAACCTCATGCGGATAATTTGCATTAACAATAAAACAGCTGTCCATGAGTGGTTCACTGGCTTTGCATCTTTTCCTAAATTGTGTTTAAAAGCTGCTGTATACACAGACTCAAAGGAATCCATGTTTAACATGTAATGAGGCAAACGTGATTCTTTGTTAAACTAATTAGCATATGCACACCCAGAATCCTTTGCGATAGTAACATCACTGCAGATTTGTGATTTCTGTGGGAAAAGCAAGTCTTATGGCTTGACTGGTGTGCAGATTTTTGTTTAACATTGTATTAACTATCCACAGACTTCAGGTGGAAGGGATTTTCAATCACAATTTCTTCCCCACCATAACCTTTTTGTTTTTTTCTATCTATATCTATATCTATATATATATATATATATATATATATATATATATATATATATATATATATGTCATACACAATCCAGCACACTCATTCAGTCACTAAACACAAATTTCAAAGCTCACAGAATGTAATTTTTTTTTTTTTTTTTAAAACACCTTACCTAGATAAATAATGGGGGTTTAGGCATAAGTCTGCAACAATGCCAATTTACTCCACTTTTGGCAGTTCCTATCCCAGCAACCTAATGCCTGCTCTTGTGAGATTAATCCATTTGCGAATAAAGATGTATTACAGATTAAATTATTTATAAGGCCTGTAATGTATCCAAGGTATACTAGATTAACCTTACCACTTGCTTAGTCCATGAGCTCCTTTCTGTATCATATCTCTCATGACCAAACCTCAGCCAGGGCCGCCATCAGGGGGTGACAACCATGCCGGTGGTCACGGGCCCGGCAGCCCTGGGGGGCCCGGGCGGCTCTGGCAGTCCTGGGCCCCACTTTCTTTCTCTGCACACATAGATAGCGAATATCGCTATCTATGTGTGCAGCCGCGGGCCCCCGGCTCCCTGTTACCGCAGAGGAGGCCCAGGCAGCACACTGCTTCTCCTCTTCTCTTCTCCTCTCTTCTAATAACTGTCGCGAGACCCAGTTACCATGGCAACGCTCCGCAGTTCTTGCGAGAGTTATTAGAAGAGAGGAGAAGCTGTGTGCTGCCTGGCCCCCCTCTGCAGTAACAGGGAGCCGGGGGGCCACCCATGCCACCAGATCACCAGGGATCATGACATCTCCCCCCTCCCTGGACACAGGTAAGCAGGGAGGGGGGAATAACATTTACATTTAATTTAATAAAAAATCTGGCAGTCCTGGGCCCCACTTTCTTTCTCTGCACACATAGATAGCGAATATCGAGATCTATGTGTGCAGCCGCGGGCCCCCGGCTCCCTGTTACCACAGAGGAGGCCCAGGCAGCACACTGCTTCTCCTCTTCTCTTCTCCTCTCTTCTAATAACTCTCGCGAGACCCAGTTACCATGGCAACGCTCCGCAGGTCTCGCGAGAGTTTTTAGAAGAGAGGAGAAGCTGTGTGCTGCCTGGCCCCCTTCTGCAGTAACAGGGAGCCGGGGGGCCCCCCATGCCACCAGATCACCAGGGATCATGACATCTCCCCCCTCCCTGGACACAGGTAAGCAGGGAGGGGGGAATAACATTTACATTTAATTTAATAAAAAATTAATGGGAAAATGCCCCTTCCTTCCCCTCCCCCCCCAGATTGCACATTTACACACACACACAGTGCATACACTGACACAACACACACTCTACATACACTAACACAACAAACACACACTGCATACACTAACACAACACACACACTGCATACACTGACACAACACACACTGCATACACTAAAACAACACACACACACTGCATACACTAAAACAACACACACACTGCATACACTGACACAACACACACTGCATACACTGACACAATGCACACACTGCATACACTGACACAACACACACACACTGCATACACTAACGCAACACACACTGCATACACTGACACACCACACACTCTACATACACTAACACAACACACTGCATACACTAACACAACACACACTGCATACACTAACACAACACACACACACACACTGCATACACTAACAACACATACACTGCATACACTGACACAATACACACACACACTGCATACACTAACACAACACACAGTCTGCATCCACTAACACAACACACACACTGCATACACTAACACAACACACACTCTGCATACACTAACACAACACACACACTGCATACACTAACACAACACACACTCTGCATACACTAATACAACAAACACTGCATACACTAACACACACACACACTGCATACACTGACACAACACACACACTGCATACACTAACACAACACACACTGCATACACTGACACACCACACACTCTACATACACTAACACAACACACTGCATACACTAACACAACACACACTGCATACACTAACACAACACACACACACACACTGCATACACTAACAACACATACACTGCATACACTGACACAATACACACACACACTGCATACACTAACACAACACACAGTCTGCATCCACTAACACAACACACACACTGCATACACTAACACAACACACACTCTGCATACACTAACACAACACACACACTGCATACACTAACACAACACACACTCTGCATACACTAATACAACAAACACTGCATACACTAACACACACACACACTGCATACACTGACACAACACACACACTGCATACACTAACACAACAAATGCTCTGCATACACTAATACAACACACTCTGCATACACTAACACACACACTGCATACAGGGCCGGATTAACATAGGGGCTGATGGAGCTGCAGCTCCAGGCCCAGGCCCATGGAATAGGCCCATTAAAAAATAAAAAAAAATGTAAAAACATTTTTTTTTTTTTTTTTTTACACTCTACTCTTAGGTTTGCCACCTGACTTGTATTTTACTTGCACAGATGGTATTTGAGGCTGCCTGGCCATGCCGGTATTGCAGTATACTTTTCTTAGTATAACTCTGCAATACCAGCGCCGGCCAGTAGGGGTCACTGTGTATGTAGAGAGAGGCAGGGATATCCCTCCCTGCCTCGCTCTACTCACTGATCCCCGTGGGAGCAGCTACACAGCACAGAGAGTTCAGACAGCAGCTCCCAACCTGCAGAGACGGCCTACAGCTTAGGGAAGTGAGGGATGAGGAGAAAGGCTGCAGGGAGACATTGGGACACTGAGACACTAAGGGACACTGGAAGACCTGGGGACACAGACACTTGGAGACACTGGGAAACATGGGGACACTCAGACACTAGGGGACACTCAGACACTATGGGACACTGGGAGACCTTGGGACACTGAGACACTAAGGGACGCTGTGAGACATAGGGGCATTGAGAGACACATTGGGACATGGAGGCACTAGTGACACAGTGTCTCCATGTCTCCCATCCAGTGTCCTTAGTGTCTCAGTGTCCCCATGGCTCCCAGTGTCCCCTAGTATCCCAGTGTTTGTGTTCCCATGTCTCTCAGTGTCCCTAGTGTCTCAGTGCCCCCATGTCTCCCAGTGCCCCCATGTCTCCCAGTGTCCCCATGTCTCCTAGCCAGTGTCCCTAGTGTCTCAGTGTCCCCATGTCTCTCAGTATCCCTAGTGTCCCCATGTCTCCCAGTGTCCCCAAATGTTTCAGTGTCCCCATGTCTCCCAGTGTCCCCAAGTGTCTGTGTCCCCATGTCTCCCAGCCAGTGTCCCTAGTGTCTCAGTGTCCCCATGTCTCCCAGTGTCTGTGTTCCCATGTTTCTCAGTGTCCCTAGTGTCTTAGTGTCCCCAAATGTCTGTGTCCCCATGTGTCTGTGTATCCATATCTCCCAGTGTCCCCAAGTGTCTCAGTGTCCCCATGTCTCACTGTGTCCCCATGTCTCTCAGTGTCCCCTAGTATCCTAGTGACACAGGACACACTGAGACATGGGGACACTGGGAGCAATGAGGACACAGACACTGGGAGACTAGTGGACTGGGTGACATGGGGACACTGACACTGTGATACATAGGGACACTGATGCCAGGCTGGCCTTCCAATTCTTTGGGCAGACATGCCCCCTTTTTGGGCATTTTCGCTCCTTTTGGCAGTTCTGGTCACTTGATTCGTGTCAGTGGCCCACCCTTTTACACCGCCCATTGACTTCCTGCTTCACTGGACACTGCTGTTAGAGGGAATAGATTTACTTGAAAGATGAAAGCATTAATTAGAGAGAGATTAGCATATTTTAAGAAAATCTGCGTTTTCTTATAGCTGCATCCTATGAGTTTCCTCTGGCACCATCTCCACCAGATAAATAACGCTTGAGAGGTATGACTGTTTTAGTGTTTTTGGTCGATAAGATTCTGTAATTAGGCCCCTCATAATTGTCAGTACCAGGCCCACTGGGCTCTTAATCTGGCCCTGACTGCATACACTAATACAACACACACATTGCATACACTAATACACTAATACAATACACACACTGCATACACTAATACAACATACACTCTGCATACACTACACACTAACACACACTCTGCATTCGGTACACATTAACACACTCTGCATTCACTACACTAACACACACTCTGCATCCGCTACACTAACACACATTCTGCATCCGCTACACACTAACACACTCTCTGCATTCACTACACATTAACACTCTGCATTCACTACACTAACACACACTCTGCATCCGCTACACACTAACACACTCTCTGCATTCACTACACATTAACACACACTCTGCATGCACTACAAATTTACACACACTCTGCATGCACTACAAATTTACACACACTCTGCATTCACTGCACTAACACACACACTACATTCATTACACTGACACACTCTGCATTCATTACACACTAACACACACTCTGCATTCATTACACACTAACACACACTCTGCATTCACTAAACTATGCACACACTCTGGATTCACTATTCTGACACTCACTCTGCATTCACTACACTAACATACACTCTGCATTAACTGTACACACAGCATTCACTACACAAACATCCTGTATTCACAGTACACACACTACATCCACCACAAATTGAAACACTCTGCATTCACTATACACAGACACTGCGTCTAATACACACACTACATCCCCTACAGATACTGCATCCACTAAACACATTTCATCTAGTACATACAAACACTACATCCACTACACAAACACACACTACATCACTGTACACACACTACATTCACTACTCAAACACACTCTGCGTTCACTATACACACTGCATCCTCTACACAAACACACACTCTGCATTCACTGCACAAACAGTATCTAATACACACAAACACTACATCCATTACACACATTCTAATTCACTTCCACTATACACACCACATTCAGTCCTGCATCATTGTTAGCGGACTAGGTAGGGCATGGGCGGGCCCCGGGAGGGGGGGGGGGAGGGAGACCTTGTGCTTTGTCAGGGGGCCCAACATTTTTGATGGCGGCCCTGACCTCAGCTATTAATGCAAATGTGAAATATACCCAGGCTCATATCTGAATACATTATTCTTAGTTCATGTAACAAGACAACATGTGGTAGGAATTTCGATTAACATGCCATTTACAATGCATCCTGCTTCACATTTGACCTTTCACGTAACAGTCTGTACATCATACCATCATACCCACCGGCATATAAAATAATGCAATGGGCTATCATCTTTATGTCTTGCTTCCATGTTTTTTTAGCTGCAGAGATAAACACACATCCCATCTCTTTGATGTCACGTTCTTTTAGAGTATATGCAAGCACACTACATGTGCATACTATACAAGTCCAATATTACTTTCATAGGCTCTCTCTGCTTTCTATGAGAGGAACTATACAGAAGTTGTAAACAATTGTACAGCAAATTGCTTCACTCATGAAAATCACAAATAAAGCTAATTAGTAAAGCATGAGAAATCACACTGTTGCTTCTATTTTCATGAATATTTTCCACAATTGAAAACTTGCAAATGCTGAACTAATTAGCCATAACCTGTACTTGGCAGGAGTTTATGGGATGTAAGAAGCAAGGTTACCACTACAAACTATTTAAACAAGCCTTATAGTCTACATATAAAAGCAAGAAAGATAGGTCCCCTAGCCTTCTTCCTTGCTTTTATATGAACTTCCCCTTATTAAAAATATTTTCGAGTCCTTTTTATCATATAAACGTACCTCCATTCCAGCGCTGAGATCCCCGTCAGGCCGCGCTCCTTTTTCGTCAAAATGACGAAGTAGCAGGGCTCAATCAGATGCTTCTCTTAGAAAAGCGTCATAGCGATCTGATGGGGAGTAGATCCAAAAAGGTAAAGCAAATCATCATCACAGGACACAAGCCAAGTGCAGGTGGTCCACTCACCCTGCAAATAAGCCCCCAAACCAGAGGGACACGCTTCATTGGTGAACAATTCAACTTTACCATTAAAAATCTCTGCCACCTGCCAGCAAAAGGCCCCAGTGAAGGACGACAAAAACCTCCATATCGGCCTTAGAACCCATATAAAATGTGAAGGCACCTGTGGACCCTACATGAAAAATTAAGATGCCCCTGCAAAGATTGCAGGACCTATAGCTGAACCTTCCTTCACCCTGCACCCTACTGAGCAAAATTACAAGAGTGTCTAACTTGTCTTGCAGCAGCCGGAAAACCATGCTTTCTGTGTACATTTCAATGCCCAAAAAGGACCGGGTCATAACTGGCCCCTCCGTCTTGTTATCTGCAATTGGAACTCCAAAATGAAAAGTCCTCCCTGGAATTTATTTAACAGATCAGCACAGACAGATCTGCCCCATGGATCCACGAACAAAAAATCATCCAAATAATTAATTAAACTGATTCCCCGCCTCCTTCCCAATCACCCAATCCAAAACTTTGAAAAAACTTCAAAAAGATGCCATGACAAGGAACAATCCATGGGAAAGCACATGTCATAAAAATAAAATCCCCAAAAGTTGTCATCCTAGCAGGTGAAAACAATCCAGATGAATGGGAAAGAGGCGGAAAGTCGCTTCGATGTCCAACTTGGTAAGCGGAGCACCCCTGTCTGCCCGTCTAACCAACTCAAGGGCTATAATGAAAGAGTCATAGTGAACCCTACATGATGTAATTAACTAATTAAAATGCTGTTGTTAGCTATTTTCCCAAAGGATCCATCAATATGAACCCGGTACTTTTTTGGGTGACACCTGACACCATAGAGGAAATAGAGGAAACTTCTCCTATTCATTTCTTCTAAACCAGGTCCAGGTGAAAAAGGAATACTAAAACCCTCTGAAAAACCATGGTACAACAAATTAGACTCTCTGACCCTGGGGTATTTACTTAACCATGAAAGCATCCTTTGGATGTTCACCATGGTTCAAGCTTTGTGGTCTTGTAGCAGCGCCCCCATTCCTATGAAAACATTTGAGTGCGGGATGAGACCCCACAATGGGAGCACTCATGCTAAAAGTGGCAAGATGCTACCCACAGGCAATGGCTTTCATTAAACAGCCAGCAAACCCCCCGTTTAGGACCCCCCCCCCCCCCTGTCGGAGTGCCAAAACCCCCTTAAAAGGAATCCTGCTGAAAGGGCTGAGGCCTGCTGGGGGTAATAAAAAGCAGCCAAAGACGGAAATCTTGTACATCAAACCGCATGACAGGGTGCCCCTAAATGAGATCCAGGTAGGCAAACAAGGTAGGACTAAGCCCTTGTGATCATTCACAAAAAATGCTTGCAATAAAACAGGTAACCAATTACCAAAAATGTGTGCCAAATTGTTTAGACTTCTCCCTCCTGTCCACAGAGAGACCCTATCATGCGCAACCATCGTAAGTAAGTCTACAAATTCTCTGAGCAGGATGCACTCCCTAACTCCCAAAGGCACCCCCAGGTTAAGGGGGACAATTGGCAAACAGGGATCTTCAGCACCGCAGGGGCTACAGCACGTGCTGGGGGAACTGATAGAGAAGGAAAAGCTGGTGCTGTACCTGCGGAAGCATGGGCCCTCTCAGGGGATGCAGCAAGCAAGTACTGAATTAATCCCAGCAACCCTTCCCCAGGTGAACAACAACTCCAGGGGACATACAGGTTTGGTAAAGCTGACTCACCCAGCGAAACACCTTGCTGTAAACATAAATTCATTGGACCAGTTACTTCAGCTTCATCTTGAGTATCCAAGTGAAAGGGACTTTTAATCAGCAGGAGAGACCATTGGATCTGCTGGAGGCTTCCTCAGAGCTGTCCTGGAGCAGGACCCACCACCAACACCAGAGCTGAAAGGCTCCATCAGCCTTCCCCTGCTCCTCTGTGATCTTTCAGCTGTCTCAGTTCTTCTAACAAAAGCAGGGAGTTCCCGGTCAGTGGAAGTGGCGCAGTGTGGATGCCACAATCAAGATTGTGACCCGACAAAGAAAAAGGAGTAGTGCCATGCCGGGAAGAATAACGAGAAGATCCAGTAGAATGCTGCCTACCCCATTCTTCTGGATTATTTGCAGGAACAAACCCCAGGGTAGACGGCACTGGGCTTAGCCATGAAGGAGCCCGTGAATGCCTATCCCTGCTTCTGGCTGTGTCTAGGGGGGGGAGGGGGGGCTGGAAGTAGGAGGTTGTACCTGGGATAAAGCCACAGCCCTGTCAAATTGGGCTGCAAGAACCACGGGCCTGGCATCAGGGACATCTGGGTCTCAGCCATAACTATCTTCTGTCTGAGAAAAGCTGCTTGCAGTATGTTGCCCAGGATCAAGAGGGAGTAGAAAGCAAGTGGCAATGATTCATTAATTTTACAGCCCAACTTTGTATCCATCATTTCTCCAATCCATAACTGCCTTGTAGGACTGTTCCAAAAAGGCATGAAATGCAGTCATGGCATATCTCACCTTTGCTTTCTTTATTTTGTTAAGTCCACGCCATATATGTAGGCCTTATACACCATGGTTTTTTCTACTCACATAATTTTAAGATGTTGATTGACAGAACTTGACATTTCTGCCCTGTAATATGTAGAATTTATATGTTGAAGGATTCCTAGTTGATTTATCATCTTATTTACTACCTGCGAGATTTGACCTTTCCATACTACAGGGCAGCATTCACCATATGTTGCCCATTAATTTGTATAAGGGATTTGTTTTGTGGAAAATGATATGACATCCCTCCATATGTATATGTTACATTTGTTGAACTTTGCTATGTTTAAATTAATTTGGGAATTCTTTAACAGACAGATGCTTCCATTAGTTGATTTTCATCTTTGCGTTTTTAGTTCTCTGACTATTATTTGAATTATAGCTCTATTCCTAAAACAGCAGAAACCTAATGAATATGCAGCTGTTAAATGCATTATATATAAATTATTATAATTTTTTTTTAAATGTGGTTCGGACAAGCCAGAAAGTGTGGAATGGCACGCCAATTCAACTGCTTAAAGAGGCTGCCTAAGCACCAAAATAACTTTACCTTAATTAAGTGATATTGGGACATAGATGCAGCCCCTGCATCCTTGCATATCAGTGTAATTTTTGAGAAACAACATTGTTTACATACCTCTAGTGACTCTTGTTTAGAGAGCCACTAGGGGCATCAGACAAAAATATATTCAGTAATTTACAGGCTTATTTAATAAAGTAAGAATTAAAACAAATTTAAAATGGTGAATCAGAATACAATACCCACAGATTAATCTACTCTTTGACCAATATCTCTGAATGGTCTGACTGGGCCAACACCTGGATTGTGATTAATGTTGGAGAGACTTACAAAACAGAAAGACAGTTCCTCTCAAAGCTAATGAGTCGAAGTGTCACCTGGAATTATAATAAGATCCTTAGAGAATTAATGTAACAAAACACTGTACAGCAAGGGAAAATAAGGTCAAAAAGTGATGACCATAATCCTCTATCTATTGCTATTATCTGATCCAAGACTGGGTCAAAGGGATTGGAACATCATCCACTGATTGGCTTTATTCAATATGGCCAAAGTGGAAGGTGTAACCTTGGAAGAAGTGTGATGAGAACACTCTCTCTCTCTCTCTCTCTCTCTCATCTATCCTACTCTGTCTACTTCTTATTACTATAAGTGTCTTGTTGAGATGTGTATACTTCTAAACTACCTTGATAGCTGTATGGTTAAATTTCTATCCAGACACCTGACACATTATTAACCAATTTTGCCACCCCACTTAAGCCACCGTACTCCCTCCGGATTTAGGGATTTTAATCAGATATTGGAGTCTTCTATTGATATATATATATATATGTAGTTCTCATCACACTTCTTGAATAAAGCCAACCAGTGGATGATGTTCCAATCCCTTTGACCCAGTCTTGGATAAGATAATAGCATAGCCAGAGGAACTGGCTTTCGGTTTTGTATGTTTTATATCAATTGGGTTAAGCCCTGAGACGCCCCTGGAGTGTCTCACTGGTGTGTAGATTCAGTGGACGTTTGTATGCATGTGCATGCTCCCCACCACTGACTCTTCTTTTCCTTCTTTGTTGTGTTGGAGATACTGTCTCTCCACGGATTGCGGCCCTGATATACAGTTGCTGGGTGTTGCCTTTCTTTTGGCCCGATTCTTGCTGCTGAACAGAAGAGAGGTCTGGTCCGTTGACAGGTTTTGTTGTGGCATCATTGGAATATTGAGCCAACTGTGCCCAAAGTGGGGCATAGGATGTCAAACACCTGAGTAATGGCCTCCAACCACATGCACCTCAGTGAGATTAAGAGATCTGCAAATATCCCAAAAACTGCAATCCAATTATAGATAAGAGTGTACCCTGGTTGTACAGTAAAGAAGAAAGTGAGAAATCCAATCTCCAAATATATGCATAGTTACACTTTTGTTGAGGAGCTCAACCAGCCTGTGGCTAGTTCATTTGTCGGCCAGTTAATATTTTTAAATATAATATATCTTTAACGAATATTTAAACTTCTTTGTTTGGAGAGTGGAGCTTTTCTCAGAGTTGATAGAGTATCATTCTATTTTCAGGCTGAATCAGAAGAAGTCTGGTCCATGCACCTAGCAATGAGCTGTCAGAGCAGGAGTACCTAGGCAAAAGTTGGTGGGTTTCTAGTTTCATCAGTTTAAATAAAATATTGATCTGTCCACTCCATGAAATGATTGTACTGATGATGGCTGTAACTTGCATATGTTATGAGTTTAACATCTTTTCAACAATTATGATTTCCAGTTAAGAATTGTTCTACCCCTGTGAAATTCACTTCTACCCCTGTGAAACTCAAACTGTTTGTTTGTTTGTTTGTTCTTAATTTACAGGGACACTATAGTCAATAAACAGCTTTAGCGTAATGAAGCAGATGAATATGTAGATTATGCCCTTAATTCTCTACCATTTAGTAGTTAAATCATGATGTTTCTGTTTATGGAGCCCTAGCTACACCACTCCTGGCTGTGACTTACACAGCCTGCATGAAAAATAAAATAGTTTAATGTTCAATCAGATGTTTTCTTACTTTATACGTTTTTATCTCCTACTCTGTAAATTTAATTTTAATCATACACATAGGTCTAGTATGCTATTATTAACAGTGCAGTGAAATTCTAAATTTTATAACATGACAGGAGGCTTCATATTTGCCACAGCAGCACGTTAACATAGAGAGAAAACAACCAATCAGAAAAAAGTAAAGAACAATAAAAGCATCCTCACAATCAACTACTTCCTCTTTCTTTGCTGCTCCACATCAAGCACAGGTCAGAGTACCACTGCCTCCTATTTTTTATGGGTGGCTGTGGGATTTGATATTATTTGCTTTTCTATTTATTGATCATTCTTGGATTATTCATGTTCAATTTCTGCTTTGGCTGTAGCCAGGCCTCTTTCTGATCTCCCTTCATCAGGGTCTCCTTCGACCGGATTCTTCTATTTCAGGTACCTGGGGGATGTTAGTGCTTGCTGTTCTTCTGCTTTTTGCCTACTGCTATACTGAGGGATCCTTTCACTGTGCACTGTGACATCAAATCTTCCACTCACATTGGAGGCCCCATCCAAGTGGTGCCCAGCACCCCTAACACTTGGGCCTTCCCTTGCCTGCCCGCCTGCCTGATATTATATTCTATTAGATGCCTATTATTATATATACCTATTATTAAATGTACCTATTGCTACAACAGCAACAACATATGTGAGGAAGGCTGAACATGATGGACGCAATCGGGCTATATAACTATGTAACCTCAGTACTGTCCATCCCAGTCTGGACTACGCCCACTATTGGCCTGCTCTGTCTGTGCCCCAATGATTGGCCTGCTTTGTCTGTGCCCTCTTGATGGGTCTGCTTTTGTCTGTGCCCCTTGTTTTGGCCTGTACTGTCTGTGCCATTGCCTCTAGATGTCCCGGTCTGGCTATTTCCATACATACGCTTGTGCCTTGCATGCGCTATCCAGCTTGCCTTTGCCACTATATTGGGGTGCCGCCCCGGTGATTCTACTGGTGACATACTATACCCCCCTCCCATGGCCATCCTAGACGAACGGATGACCCCATGTGGCCCAGTGATCAGTGGAAGCTTCCGCCCAAACTGTCAGACTTGGGGTCGAAGGAACTGGGCCCCCTGGCCAAGGGTCTACTTTTCAGGGAACCCTTCATCAAGGAGCTTCACAAGCATGTGAACCTCTTCACCACCCTGAGCAAAGTCCAGTCCTCAATGAAGAGGGTCTTCTGCCCACAGAGTTCCCGAGTTTTTGGCAGGGCTGGACGACAGCAGGGTCGTGTTGCCAGCTGTTTCTGACCATTTGGTCACCGAGGATCCCATGCACCATCCTTCTTCACATCTTACCACTCACGGACCTTCACCCCTCAAAGGTCGGACCGAGGTAGAAGGAGCCGGGCTCGCAGGCGAGCAAGGATGCCTACAGGTGAGAATAGTTGCTACCAGTTCTCCTCCCACTCTGTTGCATGCAGGCAGATTGTTTCACTGCAGGGACATGTGGTGGGAGATGCACATTTGCTTCAGACTGTTCGGGGCTATATCATAGATTTTCACTCCCCGCCGACACAGGTTCACCCTCCCCCGGTTTCCGTGTCTTCGAGGGTGGAGCAGTCCCTGATAGATGCAGAGATTCGAGCCTTTTCGAAAAGGGCATGGTCCAGTGGGCACCAGATGATGGAGGTTTCTTCAGCTCCATATTTCTGGTGTGGAAAAAATGAACGCCTTTGTGGAAGGGCATCCATCTCCTGCGGGACCGGTGCCGGTGGACCCTAAATACCGACGGTTCCTCCGGTTAGTCTGGAAAGGCAGACCTTGCCAATTCACCTGCCTCCCTTTCGGGCTCAGCTCGGCACCGTGGTGTTTCACCAAACTGTTGAAACCGGTGACGGCACGCCTCTGCTCCGAGGGCGTTGTTGTATTATCTACCTGGACGACCTGCTAATTTTTTGCTCTGCGGTCTCCTTGTTCGAGTCGCTAGGGTTCGTGGTCAACCGGGAAAAGTCGTTCCTCTCACCGTCCCAGGTGATTGAATTCTTGGGCTTCGAAATAGATGCCAGGGAGTGCCTCCTACGCCACCCTCAGTCCAATATCTTGACCATTCGGATGGAAATCTGGAGGATCCTGCGTCAGGCCTGGATCCCACTGAGGTTGCTGGTGCGTGTAGTGGGCCTCCTCCCCTTCACTACAGGGCCATGCAATGCCTGAAGGCCCACTTCCTTTGCAGTTGGCCCTCCTACGTGGCCCTCCTAAGTGATTCCCCTCATGCCGGATGTCAAGATCGAACTGCGCTGGTGGCTGCTTCACATTTTGGCCTGGAACGGCAAGGCGATTTTCGTACCGGCCCCTGGATTTTGTCCTATAGTCGGACAGGAGTCTCTGGGGTTGGAAGCCACCTGCGCAACCAGCTCCATGGGAGGACCATGGTCGGAAATGGAGATGGAGTTCCACATAAACTGCCTGAAACTGATTGCGGGCTCATTTGCAATCTGGAGCTTGGTGAGTCATCTTTCAGATTGTTGTGTTCTTCTCAGGATGGACAACATCTCGGCGGTACAGTAGTACAATACATCAACTGCCTGGGAGGGGCCCGCCCCCGGATGCTTTTGGAGGTGACAAAAGAGATCTACAGTTTTTGCTTCCAACGCAACATCATTCTCCAGGCGGAATACCTCCTGGGGGTTTTGAACCTGACGGCGGACTGCTTCTCCAGACATTGGAGGGACACCAGCGACTGGAGGCTTCTTCGTTCCGTTTTCCTCCAGATTGCAGACCAGAGGGGCCCGTTCACAGTGGACCTCTTCCAGGAAAAACTACCAGGTCACAACCTACTTTAGTTGGCTTCTGACCCCGGCTTGCACAGCAGTGGATGCTTTCCTTCAGGTGTGGACATCTCAGGGAGCTTATGCATTTCCTCCGTTTGCTATGAACTCCAGGGTCCAGCTACAGGTACAACGTCAACGTGTATCCTTGGTATTGCTGACCCCTCCCCCCCCCCCCATGGAAGAGTCAGAACTTCTGGATCTATCCCATAAGGATCCACTGCTTCTGCCATCCACATGGATGCTCCTCTCAGACTCTCAAGGCAATCCTCACCCCCTCATGGTGGACGACTTGGACTCTTTCATGGGAACCTGGAATGTCGAGGTGTTATCACAGTCTGCTAAAAACCTCCTCTGGGACTCCTGGGCTCCTGGAAGTAGAAGGTGCTACTTGTCAGCATGGAACTCTTGGTGTCATTGGTGCCTGGAACGGGATACCGATCCCTTTATGGCCCCTGTAGCCAGTGTTCTGAACTTCCTCTCGCACCTGTTTGACCTGGAGCACTCATATCATTCTGTTAAGGTGGCAAGGTTGGCGATCTCGGCAGCTCACGTACCACTGCGAGATTTTCCCATTGGTCAAGACCGGCCTTCGATGCCTAAGTACTTCTCCCTCTGGGATGTGCACGCAGTATTGTCATTCCTCCAGGACTGGCCTGATAATCAGGACCTTTTCCTCCATCAGCTTTTGGCTAAATTCGCTCTTCTACTATGCCTAATTTCCTTCTGACGGGTCTACGATGTCCAGGCTTTCAATGCTGATGTTTTCTCCTTTTCTCCGGACGGGGTCACCTTAGCGGTGTCTATACGTACTAAGTCGGACTCGACAGCTATCTTCTACCTGTATTTCCGCGACTTGCCTAAACTCTGCGTGGTGACGGCTCTGTCTTGTTATGTGATGCTTACTTCTCCCTTCGCCTTTCCAGTGGATCACATGTTAAACCTCTCAAGCTGGTCTCTTCTCCTACGCTGGCACGATGGATTAGATTGTTGTTATCCTTGGCGGGTGTGGATTCGACTTTCGGAGCACGATCGGTTAGTGGCGCGGCGGCCTCTAGCACCTTCCTCGCGTGCGCCTCTCTCAGGACATCCTACGTTCGGCTCGCCTAAACTCTGCGTGGCGACGGCTCTGTCTCGTTATGTGACGCTTATTTCTCCATTTTGTCTTTCCAGTTCCGGTCAATTGTTGATCTCTTATGTTAAACCTCTCAAGCCGTTCTCTTCTCCTACCCTGGCACAATGGATTAGATGGTTTTATCCTTGGCGGGTGTGGATTCGACCTTCGGAGCGCATTCGGTTAGAGGCGCCTTCCTCACGGGCACCTCTATCCAAGACATCTTACGTTCAGCTGACTGGTCCCGGGAAGACACCTTCTGACATTTTTATTTTAGACCAGCGGATCATGCTTCTTTTGCCTTGTTCACGTTGTAATTCACACATTAGCTTTGAATGCTGTTTTTAAATAAGAAAAGTTCATAGGAATAGGATTTTTTTTTGCAATATTAGAGATAAACTTTGCTATCTTTTAAATGATAGTATTTTTAAAACAAGAATAATATATATTTTTATTGAACTTCTGCTATTTGTAACTTTAGTCAGTCTCTTTGTTATTTTATGCCTTCAGTATTTCATATATCATGTCTTGATTTTCTCATGGGAATTGACATGCTGTGATCCTTATCAGTAAACAATCGTAATTTGTTCCTAGATGTGCTTTTTTCATGTAAGAGGGCTTCGGCAGGCTCTTCAAAGACCATCTGTACTTAAGAAGTGGCTGACAAACAGCTAATTCACAGATTGTGCCTGCTTGAGAGCTGTGGGCACATTAATAGATGTAACAGATACAGCAGAAGATATGATGACATACGGTGCTCACTTTAAAGAAACATCTCAAACACTATATTTACTAGCATGAAAAATGAACAGATTCATGGAAAAAGTATTCAATATTGTTTTGCATGCTTGTAAATTAAGAGATAATATAAATATAAATATATATATATATATATATACATGTAAATATATATATATATATTCTTTTGTGTTTCTGACAATATATTTGATTAACAAATGAAGCCTTAGCATGCCTTGTTTTTTTCATTTAAAAATATTTAAATTCGGGGCATGGCTTGGAGAGACATGGCAGCTTAAACCGAGTGCTCCCCGCAGGCTTGCCGCGAATCCTCGTCCATCCGCTCACAGAAACCACAAAATGGGTAAAACTCACCGTGCATCACACGTCAGTAAGCCCGCCGACACACCCAAGGGAACCCCGGCTTCCTCGCTCCATAAATATTTGAGAACCCCGGCGGACCAGGCATCACAGGCCTCAAATGACCCCCCGGACCTCGTGGGCCTCGCACTCACACTCCCCGAGCTCGGAACATCACGCAGAGTCGCCTAACACCCTCTCCCACCCGGAGAGCACACCGGAATGGGTGACACTGATGCGGGCACTACCCACTAAGACGGACCTCAAGGAGGCAAACACGGAACTCCGAAACTATACCACCGCGGAGCTTCACTCCCTCCGCGAAGACCGCCAGGGCCTGCACCAAAAAGTCTCCCATCTAGAGGCGGACAGCGATCACCTAACCACCGCACAGAATGCTACTACTAACACCCTGCAGCTGCATGAGACACAACTATGCCAAATGGCCCTTCACATCGAGGACCTGGATAATAGAGGGCTCTTGGATAATATTTGGATAATATTTGCTCTTTTAATATAGTCTCTTAAGCTGACTTTTTGTTCCAAGAATCTGACTCCTGATGACCCTGCTGATTTACAGCAACCCTGGGACTACTAATCTGTGCTTTTGATTCCACTTCCGGTTAGCATCTTACTGGGGCAAGCCTACGGCCTAGTTGTGGCCTACCTAGCAACTTGGGAGAGAGGGAGGAGGCCGATTCCTCTACCCACAATCTGCCAAAGAACACGCCTTGGTCAGATACTTTGTCGTCCCCCCCTGCCGATCAGGGATATCTCGGCATCCTAAGCTACGTAACTAACTCTGGGACTGACCTGTGCACAGAGAAACACTGTGGTCCGGGACAACATCCATCCAGTCTTCCTGGGAGGCAGATTGCTGGGAAACAGGATCTCCTGCATAGCCGGTGATTACACGCCCGAAAGAGAAGGCAGAAGAGGCGCCCATGAAGCATGGTGCAGCGCTGCCATTTCCCATCACGGTCCAACACGGCATTGAGGGAGATTGCTCCAGGTCAAACCTGTCTTTCTGACTGGTGCCCACCTCGCCTCTCCTACTGGAGCACGTGGAAGCGGCTCCCTCTTGCACCTCTTGCCACACTCACATAGCAGGCCTCAAAGAGAGGTATTGGCTAAGAAACTACCTGAATCTAGAACTCCCCACTTGAGCAACAGTATGTGACCCCCCCCCCACCCCAACTATGATTTCTCGTGGACCTGTTGTCTGATTGATAGCTGGAGGGGCAAGATTAATTCATAAAAGTGACAATATCCATTGAAATCTACACTTTTTATAAAAATGAAAAGGTGCTTTATGTTTTTAAAGTGTTCTTTGAATATGAGCATGTGGGAAGTCATGTGCATGCATGCACCCTACTGTTACCACTCAGTTCAGCAGCAACTTCCTGGGTCAAACAGCTGTCCATGCTGCCACACGCATATCAAGCAAGTGCCAGATTCTGTTGTTACATTTGCTTGTTAGACAACTTGTTAGAATAAGTCTACAGCCTTGCTGTTGTTTGTCTTATTGGTATGTGTATTTTTAGACACTTCCAGTCTACCAAAGGAATAATAGTAATACAATTTTTCATGTATATAAACCCGCACACACAGTTCTCTGTCTTCCACAAGCAACCACAACTGACAATGCAGACATTGCAGACGGTTAGAGCCTAGGTAATACATTTTCAAATTATGTATAGGCACTTGTTTGTCTCAGTAGGCAGAGCACTTTATAGTTGTACTCATGAAGCATTTTTTGCTATGTCTCTCTTACTATTACGGTATTTCCTCCGTTTGCTGTCAATCTATGCTACAGACTCTCTGTAGGTGGCCCACTTTGCCACAAGCATGGCACTTGGCATCTCTGAATGTGTGCATGTGTTTGCATCATGTGTGATAGCTCCTCAGCTGTAGCAAATGTGATTGATGCTGTTTTGAATGACTTTTTCTTGTATAATGTGATTCTGAGTGTATATCACACAATTTCCAGTTCTGTATTCTCTTTGTTACTTGTTCTCTAGTGTAAGACGTCAGCTTGGTCTATTATACCTGCGACATCCGTCACCCCTTCAATACTTAGATCTTCTTCTGTGAGCAGATTTTTTTTAGCTCACTGCATCACTTCAATGCTTATCACATACTGGTCTCATAATGCAATGGGCAGGCAATTACCAAAATGAAAGGTGCTTGCATGCTCATATAATGCAATTGCATATGCTAATATGTATTCACCAGGCTCTTTGTTCATGGGACTATTCAGCTATTGCCAACAGTTTTGGCTGGAAATGGTTACCTAACACAGCAATAAAGCCTGACAATGACTTACTGACAAGTTTTCCTTGGTGTAATAGATCTCTTGGAGTTTGTTCTTGTTTCAGTAGTGATTAAAAGATAGCTACCTGCTTGCTGTCAGGTGTATAATTTGCCATAAAGTATTACTCATGTGTTTCAACGTGGGATGTCTAAGGATCAGCCTCTAGATTAAAGTCTGCTACAGTGCCGATATGTGCTATGCTTGCTGAGTTTTACAGCCTCATTACCTGTGTGATGTTTAAGTATATGAGCAACTTGTCCTTTGATGCGGCAGTTCCTTCATGTACCAGAGTGTTCTATAGCTCTTTTCTAGACAAGTAATCACTGTGTTAATTAATAGGTCAACAATTTTGCATAAACTGCAATTTACTTTCACAACTCTACTGTAAACATAAGTAAATTATTGTTTTACTACTATTGTGCAGGATGAATTGATTTATAATGGGGGACTTCTGTCAGTTCAATTATGTTTTTTTTCTATAACCCTGTAAGCATCTGTCCTTTCTATAGAAAGTATAAGACCTTGCTAGAGTCATCAGTATACAATGTATTAACCTCTTGTTGGAGTCCTTTGTATCTTGCTCGAGTGTTCTTGCTCATGCTGGTCAGTGTCCACAGAAATGTGTTTAATAGAGAAGCACTGTGGACATACTTGGGAGCTATAAAACCATTTATGAAAATGGATAGATAGATAGATCGATAGATAGAAATAGATAGATAGATAGAAAGAACTAGATAGATAGATAGATAGAAAGAACTAGATAGATAGATAGAAAGAACTAGATAGATAGATAGATAGATAGATAGAAAGAACTAGATAGATAGATAGATAGATAGATAGATAACGTAAACATTTTACATCACCATCCAGTCGAGCCTGGGCTCAGCCATGGCACACATGCAGTGAAGGGAGGAAAAACAGCTCTCTCTGTGCTGACTGCTAAGAGCAAAGGATGGAAAAGTTCAATTTCAGGATAGAACTAAATATGTCAATGTGAAGCTTGATTTCAATTGCCAAATCCCATAGATACATATTTAATTAATATGGGGGGAAAGTAAAGATAATAATAACGGAAAGTGATGGTTCTTCTACATCTGTTTAAAATCCAGTCTGACTCTGATCTTCATGGAACAAATTAAAATATACATTAAAATATAACACTTATTTACTGTTAGAAACAGCATAGCAGATAATGCAGTGATGTATTTTGCAGCAAAGAAAGCAGTAAAGAACTTATGGCACCCTTGCCATCTTTGTTGATTGTTCGCAACCTTTCATGGCGAACTCTTTTTCTTTTAGGCAAAAATCTGTTTGATCTGTTTGTTATTCTTTATCCGTGGGGCAGTGCTGCATACACCATCATCAAATTAAAGAAATTGGATTTCAGGTCCCTCTCTGGGAATTGGGCCTCTCGTTTAAATCTGTATTTTTTTTTTCCGTACATCTTTGAAGCAGTTTTTGTAATTTGTAGGTTGGATGAAAGTCACAAGAAATTAACGCTGTCTTCGATCAATAGGAAAGAAACAAACTCTTGTGATATGTGAGAGAAGAGTGATCTTGTTCCTGAAAGCCACAGTGCACAAACTAACCTTTGTTATCTGCAAAAGCATTGAATGAACACGCTGATCATATGGTTTTCTTGCATGTCTCAGCTACTAATTATATATTCACAGCGCATCCTAATATTGTTCATTATACTTCGTAGACTTAAATGGAAGCCTTACAGATAATGTCATCCTATAGTCCTTTAAGTTGGAGAGGTTGGGCACTGCCACACCGGCCCAGGCCTGCGGTTGCCGGCAGGAGGGGAGAACTGTGCTGTGCCCTCCTGCTTTGTGTGTAGCGTGGCCAAGCGGTCTGACAGGAAGTGCTCACTGAGAGAACACTTCCTGTCAGAACAGGTACTGCGGTGGTGAGCAGGTGGGGGGGTGGGGTGGTAGAGAATGACAACACATGGATTCCGTAGCGCTTTACAATATAATTAGAGGGGGGATTTAACTATAAATAGGACAATTACAAGAAACTTACAGGAACGATAGGTTGAAGAGGGCCCTAATCAAACAAGCTTACAGTCTATAGGAAAGAGCTTACAGTCTATAGGAATTCTAACTTTATTATATAACCACAAAAGTGTGGGAACAATTTACTAAATTGTGCACATAAAACTGCACATGAAATAATGGAACTGCATAGTAAAGCAGTTTGCAGCTTGAATAAACGGGTCACTCTGAATTTTGCATGCAAGCTACTTTATACAAAGCCCAGGGTGGCACATTCGTACTACAAGATGCTTTACTATGCAGCCATGATGTTATGACAGATCTGGCATTTTGTCCCTAGTAGTTTGACATACTTTTTGGGCCCAAATCTCCCTGTCCCTCATTTTTATTCTAATGTCCCTCTCTGCTTCAAACTCCATATTGTAGGTGTGTCTGAGTGTATAACAGAGCTCCACAGCAATAATTCTAACAGTATTATTAACAGTGTGTCTTTAAACTACAATAAATGGGTTTTGTTCTAAATTACATTTTAGTTGGAAAAATTGTTATGTGTAAGTCACCATAATTTTTTCAGAACAGCCCTGTTCCTGGCCACACCCCTACAATAAAAGTGTCACTCTTTATCCATTTAAAATATAGCGCGTAAAGATTTTGTACACATAATATATCCGTACACTGTGCGCACAAGTTAGTAACTCATTGCCAAAATATAAGTATATCGTGAACACGTCTATATTGTGAACAGATTTACTAAATCATGTGCACAATTGAAAAAAAAATCATCTGTGGCTAGAGCCCCGCAGCGTTTTATATCAGAAGAAATAACAGAAGTATGAAGGTTTGGCCATATCTGCATGCAAGACAAAACTGCACTGAGAGGGTTTTAAAAAAAAAAGATTTATTTTTTGGCTCCACAGAAATCCAGACACCAGTCTTACAATATTTATGCATTTTAAAGGTATTTTTAGTGATCACCCCTCTGGCTCTCCGCGCATTGAGTTAATCAGTAGCACAGTTCATTTATACAATGCGAAGAAATCACTAATTACATTTCAGTTTCACAGCTCGATGAACTCTCCATACATGCTTTTAAAATCTTCAAACCCTCCAGCATTCAGGGCAGTGACTGAACCTTTTACTGACAGGGTTATGTTGACTATTCTGTGAACTAGGCACACAGTTTGCCAACCGATATCACCTTTTATACCTATTAGACCGTGCTATGGAATTTTTTTTTCATACGATGAAATTGGAGTTGGATACAATTATTTAGAAAAAAAAGGTTTATTCCTGGATTATTAAAATTGTAAAATATTTAATGTAATCTATGACATATTTTAAAATTTAAAGATTGTAAGTAATTATACATTTATCAAATTACTTGCCAAAACATCCAGAAAAAGGTTAATCTCACTTTTATTGCATTGCTCAGGAAATAGATTGCAAGTTCTTTTGGGAAGATTCCTTTGGCATAGACGTTCCAGGGCATTTTGAACACAGAAGAGTGAATTAATTATATTGATTGCTGACAGCTGCATAAAAGCCGAGTCAGGGATTCATGAGTTGTACGCATAGTGATGGTGCCTAGTCAGTTCTCTCAGCCACTCTGCAGGAAAAGCTGGCATGGGATTCCCACTCTGCCGGGCAGCTTCAGCACCTTCTCTCTCTCTCCGTACGATTTATGTTCTGCTCAGGGAGTGATAAATCAGAATTATTTTTAATAAAGTGCTGATCATTTTTAATCAGGTTTCTTTTGCATTCTTGGCCCTGTCTTACTCCTGGGACCTTTTGCTGCATCCTTTCATCGCCCTAACTGTTATAGTAGAATAATTTCTCCCCTGGAAGCCAGAGGCTTTTAATATAGATAATATAATATAAGTTCAACACAAGCCAATATATCTCCTGGCCTTAATAAAGCGAAGAAGAACACGCTAGCTACTCCTTCGTAACCAGTGTGCACTTCATTATTATTGCCATTCATATAGCGCCAACAGATTCCGTAACGCTTTACAATATTATGAGAGGGGGGATTTAACTATAAATAGGACAATTACAAGAAAACTTACAGGAACGATAGGTTAAAGAGGACCCTGCTCAAATGAGCTTACATTCTATAGGAGGTGGGGGTATAAAACACATTAGGACAGGAAATATCAATCAAATTAGGTGGGAGTGAAGCAGAGCTGGAGGAGAGAGTAGAGTGGTGCCCTTTAGGATAAGAGCAAGAGACAGGTATGTGAGGTAGAGGTTACTCTGGGAGGCCATAAGCTTTCCTAAAGAGATGGGTTTTAAGGCACTTCTTAAATGATTGAAGACTAGGGGATAGTCTGATGGTGGTAGGCAGGTTATTCCATAGGAAGGGAGCCGCCCGCGAGAAGTCCTGCAAGCGTGAGTTGGCCGTATAGGTGGGAGCAGCGGACAGGAGAAGGTCACAGGCAGAGCGGAGAGACCGAGAATGGGCATACCTATGGATCTTTACACTGTGATACTGATAGCATACACAGAATAAGACAGACAGAAGTAAAATGGCACTATTATTATGTCATTCAAATAACCGAACTATTGCACTTGGTATTCAATCTGCTATTAAGCTGAATATGCTGGCAGTTTAAGCATGTTGACTAGCGTCAGTATACTTGGGCACTTGATATATATCCAAAATTGGATCCACAGACTTATAGCACCATAACCACTACAATGAACTTTAGTGGTTATAGTGCTTACAGAGCCACAGATAGTTTGTCAGGATCACAGAAGGATGGGAATCACATTATCATATCATTAGAGATGTATGTGATAGGGAACTAATATATAGACAGATAAGAGACTGGTAAATGATTAATTTTTTAAAATGATATGTTATTTTATTTTTTTTAAACAATTGCCACAATTTTGCCAAGATTGGTTGATTGCATATCCTTGGAAGGAATAGGAAGGGTTAACTAACCTGTATGACACAACTGCACTAATTGACATGACAAGCTTAAGAACTGTGATTCCTAACTGTTTTGTCACATGATGTTGTTCACCCGTATAACACTTTTATAATACACACTGCGTTATAGCTGGATAAAGACATTACAGGTGTCAAAACATGCCTTTACATATCTATTTAAAAAAACAAACAAAAAAAACATTTTTTTTATGTGGAATGCTAATGTTTATTGTTACTAATTCAAATAAACCTATTGGCATAGATGTTTTACATCTCCCTGGATAATCAACATTTCAACCAATGAGTCAATGTTTTCATTATGACAAGTGATAGAGTTAATTTAGGTAAACCTCACTCACACCCTAGTTCGTTATGCTCTGCTTATGATGCCATGATTTTCTTTCACTAACAAACAGCACAGGAAATGTTTAACATAAGGAAAGGCCCTGGGGAGATAGCGCAGCTAAGCGGACAAGGGCACATGTAGGAGTGTGGGGATAGATGCATGGGATTGGTTGTGAAGAATCTGTGGGTGTGATTATGTTCTGTGTAAGACACTGTGGGGGAGGTCTTACCTCAGTGCCACTTGGGATTCGGGCCAGCAAACAGCTTCCTGTCTCCTGCTCCTGTTTGCCTGGGCCTGCAGGTTTACACAGCCTGATGGTTGAGGCTTCTGGCTTCCCTCAGGGCTGCTGCAGCGTGGATGGTGGCCGGCTCCTGTGGGGACAATGGGCAAGCATTAATGAGGTATGGCTACCGGTGTGGGCCCCCCCGCGGCCTACCTCCCCCTGGAGCAACCCCTGCGGTCTCCCCTGCTGCCTCCCCTGCGGCCCCTACCCCTGGGGGCCGCTCCAGCACTGGCAGGCGTTCCCACCGCCTGCCAGGCTCTTCCCAGCTCCTACTCCTCAGGCCCGGTTGAGGGTGTGGAGCCCGGGCCTGAGGCACCACCAGGACCGCGTGTCTGGGGGCTCCAGGCACGCGGCCTGCATCCAGAGACCGAGATTTGCGGCCTTCCAAGGCTGCGCGCGTGGCGCAGCCTGCTCCCTCAAGGTCTGAGGTCAGGCCTTCATCTACCGCCCGTGAGTACATCCAGGCGGCGAGTGGCCGCCCGGCACCATTCCAGGTCCCCCTGCGGCCGGCAGGGGGGTGGGGCTGCCGCTGGGGCCCCTGTGGTAAGTGGTACCGCTGTTGGGGGTGCGTGGGTGGTCCCCTTGTCGGTCGGGAGCCTCCTCTGCCGGTGAGGAAGGCTCCCGGTACTCTCTTTTCTGTTCCCTCCCCCTCCCATGTGGCTGCTGTCAGTGGGTCCCCTGGGGGGCCCATCTTCCCACTGTCAGGGCCCCCGGGACCCTCTCATCCTTTTCTGTCCTCCCCCCCCCCCCCCCCCTTTCAGCTCTGTGGGTCCTTTTCCTTTCTTTCTGCTCCCTCCCTTCCCCTCTCCTGGTTCCTATCCTGCCCCCCATCTCCTCCCTGTCCCTCCCCTCTTTTCCCCTCTCCATGTTCCTATTCTGCTCTATCTGGGTCCCCTCTGTTCTCCACCCCCCCTCCTACCTTGCCTGGACCCCCTCCCCCCCCCTGCAGGTCACTTACCTCGGCCATCTCCTCTGGGGCAGGGGATCGCGTCTTCTCCACTGCTCTCTTCTCAGGACTGCTGCTGTTTCAGGACACGTCCAGCAGGTGGCGCCTGGATCACAGCTGATGGCTTTTCTGGATGCTGGAACTGCTGTTTCTTTGCCTCAGCCTTCTGTGAGCGCAGTGCCGGGTTTGGATCGCCAGGCTGCGACCGGTATGTACATTTCCCTTCCCCCTCTTTTGGCGCTTCACATGCCTCCGTGGTTCCTTCTTTTCTTCAGTTTGGTCCTTTTTAAAAAAAAAAAAAAAAATTAAAAATTACTAAATTAAAAAAAAAAAAATTACTACATACATCAATACATAGATTTCAATACCAAAAAAAAAAAAAAAAATATTTATAAGACAGAAATTAACTGTACATTCCCGAATGGCTTAACAAAACGGAAAGTAAAAAAAAAAAAAATAAATAAAACAAAAGAGAGGCGGTACTAGTCTCCAAACAATTGGGTACATGGACGCAGCTTCCCGCCCTCCACCCCACCCCCCCACCCTTTTTCATTTCAGTATGTGTCATGTGTTTCGGTATGCTTTCTTGCAGTGTCCGGCGCAGCTGATAGCGCCGGCGATGCCTCCCAGGTTTACGTGACCCTGGGTGTTGCTGAGCTTTCATGGCCCGCTTGGCTTGCGCGCGATGCCAGGGAGCAGATGGGGCGGGGGGCTTTTATTGCAGGTATGTTCCCTCCTGCCACGGGGGGTCCATTGCCTAAGATGGACATTGGGGGGCTCCAGAGGGTCGTGGGGAGCATGCTGTGGTCAGTTAAACCCCATGGCGCATATTCAGATGCGCCCTGTTTTCTGGATAGCATGGTCAGGGAGAGGGCTCCCCGAGAATGCGCTGCGTGGTTCTGCGGTCAGGACGCTCTCGGGGCGCATGTCGTCCCTGGGATGAGCTGGGTTGGTGGAGGTACGTTTTGCGGTGCGGCCCTTCTTGTCCCGGGACCAGATGGGCTTCGGCCTCTGGTTTTACTTGGGGCTCGTCTGGCGCTTCACCATGATGCGTTTTCGTCCTCTCTGCAATCTGTCAGGATGGGGGACGTGGGTGCTCTCGGTACAGGACCCTCAGTCCATGAGAGAGCTCCATCGGGCGGGTGGGTCCAGTTTACCAAGGACGCTCGAGGAGCTTACTTCCTCAATCGTTTGGTGTGCCCCTGAAGTCCACTCTGCGGGTCCCCCCTTTGGGTTGCGGTGTCCATGGAGGGGCGAGGTCGATATCGCCAGATTCCTTATCTGCTCAGTTGTCGTTTCATTCCAGGGGCTAGGTTTGGGATGGTAGCTCGGCGCAACGGTCTGAGTGGGTGGGGCACTGGGACTTTGCTGTCGGAGGCGGCTGTGGAATTTGTTTTCCGGCTGCTGCCGGTACATCGGTCGGGTTATTGCTTCCGGGCTGTTTTTCTGACGGTTGGGTTTGGGTGGCTATGTGCCTCCAGGGGAGTTGCTCCCGATGTCGCTTATGTGTGGGGCCATCAGTGTCGGACGTACGCACTCTGCTGCTGCGGGGTTTTTCTTGGGGTAGTGTTTCAGAGATTCCGGGTTCCGTGGCCCAGGCCATGTCCGTGGGTCGGGATACGTGCTGTAGTCTCATGATTAGAGGGGTCAATTTCTGCAGGGGGAACATTGGTTACCACTGGCTGCGGTTTGGGTCATCGGGCAGGAGGCGTCGGGGTTTTGCGGGGAGGTGTGGTTTTCGGCTGCGCTACCCATGGGCTCTCTGGGGGGCGCTGGACTTTGCCTGTTGTGGTTGCCCTTGGGACTGTATGGGGTTCCTTCTGGGCCTTGACAGTGGCTTGTGCAATCTGGCCCCCTAACTTCTTTCCGATGACTTCCGACTGTTTGCCGTGCAACGGGTTTGGGGTTTTTGGGCCATGTTGGGCTCTCAATGGTGTGCTGACTCCTGCCCGTTACGGTGGCTAGCATTGGGGCTCTGGCGGACTCTGGTGTTCTTGGAGCTTCCCCTTTCTAGGGGCATGGTAGGCATCGGGTTCCCAGCTCGCGAACAGGTGGGGTGGTTCTCCTTCGGGACCATCGTGGGGTGGTGCTGGCTGTCTTTATCATGTGACAGTACCCTCTACCCCAGTTGTGCTCTGGTTGCGGTGCCTGGCTCGGCGCTGTTTGAGGCTAGGGGCGGCTGGGCAAAGGTTTATTTTATTTATTTATTTATTTTTCTTTCGTCCGGGTATTCCCAATGGGATGGCCGATGCTCTGTCTTGTTCACTATAGGGCGTACTTCAGGCGGAGGTGTCGCGGGGTCGATTTTATAGGGCAGTGGAGGTGTGGTCGCTTGGTCCAACGGTCGGATGAAGCTGGTCTGTGGGTTGATCTCTGAGGCGGAGTGGGGCCCTCTCTAATAAGGTGGGAGTGATCGGGACGGATGGGAACGTTTCCTGGGGGTTTCCGGGAGTGGACTGCTCATCTACATGTTTGGTCCCGTCTATTATGGGCATTGGGGGCGATTTCTGCGACTAGCAGGGCTCGGCTTCCTGTTCATGTTACGATCGTCGGCACGTGGGTGGGTGTTTTTGGTGGAGTTGGGTAAGCGTAGGGTCGGACTTCCTTCAGGTTTCGACGCTCAACGGCTGTTGTCGTTGGGAAGGGTAAGTCGGTTGCGGTTTGCTGATTCGTCAATAGAATCTGTGCAATTCTTGGATGTTGCGGGGTTTACTTTCTGCATCCTCCTGTGGTAGGTGGAATGCACGGGGTAATGGTTGGGCTCCTACCATGCTATAATGGGTTTCCAGGATAGTCTGCAATATACCGTTCCGATCGGGGGCAGTGCCGGTTTCCGTCATTTGCCTGTTTTCATTGGGAGTGCTGTTCCGTCCCCTGGATTGTTCGGCCTCCTCACCCTGTTTGGTTCTCGGAGATGGGTTTTCACCCCCACGTCCATTTAGTTGGGGTGTTCCTCTTGGGGGCTCAAATTCCTGGATAAGGATGGTGGGGAATTCAAGGGGCATTTATTTTGGTTGGGGCGGCTAAGGACACTGCCAGGCTGGGCGTGCCTGCGCCAATGGTTCAGAGGGCTCGGATGGTGGGAGTCAAGGTGGTGGGTTCCTTGGGTTCGCCTTGCTGGTCTCTGACTGGATTTATCTCCGCGGTTACGGTCCCCCACCACCACAGACTGGGGAGGGTGGGATTTTCGTGTGTACTTTGGGCCAGGAGGCGGGGGCGAGTGGTTGGATCTTCCGCCTTCAGGAGCGGAGGTTCGGGGTCTGGCACCGGATACGTGAGGGGGGTGTGGCTCCTCCTCATACGGGGTCAGCTGTCCCGCCTCATGGGGTACCAGGGGTTTTGTCATCCCTGGGTGGCATGACATGGGTCGGTAACAGTTTCGGACTTGAGTGCTCTTCAATTTGGACATGTTACGCATTATGTTTCTTCCCCAAGGTTCTCAGGGACTAGGCTGCGCCTATCGCCCTTTCCTGTTGGCAGTGCGCTCCGCAAGTGAGTGCCCTGGTGCGCTGCTGTCGGTCATCGGACTAGATGTGTTTTTAGGTTTGTCGTGGCCATAAATATATAAAAAAAAAAAAAATTAAAAAATAATTCAAATTAAAATTTCCGGTTAGCCTTTTGGGTTTGGCCGAATGTGGCCTAGTTATCTCGAAGGAAGGGTGCGCTTGCTGGAGGTCGGACTTGACCTCTGTTACTCTAGCGCTGCGAGAAGTGGTGGAACAGGCCATGGCTGGTTGTGGTGGGGTCCCCAGCTGATTTTAGGCGTAAAACAGCGGGGTTGTGGCGGGGGTATGTCCTTGCCAATTGAGTTTGAGGTTACGTTTAAGTAGATGGAATGAGATGAACAAGTTTTTTAAGGTCTCAAACCTCCCCTGCTCTAAAGGTTTAACTTTAGGTTACCTGAGGTCTCGTGCCCATCGAGCGTGGATAAGGTCGGCTGATGGCAGGCATTGGAAGGATTTTTTATGACGAGGGGGGAGGTGAGAGGGAGTGGTGATTAGGAACCACTCCATGGTTTTATTGGCAAGGACGGTTGGGTCACTGTATAACACTATGGGTGGAGTTATATATGTATATATGTTAATTTATGCTTATTTATGTCTAATGTTTTGGTTACAGAAAAGAAGAGATTTAATAAATAAAGTTATGGATGTGTTATGCAGTAATTTAGTTGTGATAATAAATGCTGTGGCCTGTTTCATCCATACTAAGTGGTCTGTCGTTATTGGGGGGGTTTAATGGGGTTAGATGTTGTTCTAGGCTGCATCGCGATTCCCCACTACGTACATACAAGGCCCTGGGGAGATAGCGCAGCTAAGCGGACAAGGGCACATGTAGGAGTGTGGGGATAGATGCATGGGATTGGTTGTGAAGAATCTGTGGGTGTGATTATGTTCTGTGTAAGACAGTGTGGGGGAGGTCTTACCTCAGTGCCACTTGGGATTCGGGCCAGCAAACAGCTTCCCTCCCGCCCGCCCTATACCATATTTTGTCGCAGCTAGCCGGGGGTATGTCCTTGCCAATTGAGTTTGAGGTTACGTTTAAGTAGATGGAATGAGATGAACAAGTTTTTTAAGGTCTCAAACCTCCCCTGCTCTAAAGGTTTAACTTTAGGTTGCCTGAGGTCTCGTGCCCATCGAGCGTGGATAAGGTCGGCTGATGGCAGGCATTGGAAGGATTTTTTATGACGAGGGGGGAGGTGAGAGGGAGTGGTGATTAGGAACCACTCCATGGTTTTATTGGCAAGGACGGTTGGGTCACTGTATAACACTATGGGTGGAGTTATATATGTATATATGTTAATTTATGCTTATTTATGTCTAATGTTTTGGTTACAGAAAAGAAGAGATTTAATAAATAAAGTTATGGATGTGTTATGCAGTAATTTAGTTGTGATAATAAATGCTGTGGCCTGTTTCATCCATACTAAGTGGTCTGTCGTTATTGGGGGGGTTTAATGGGGTTAGATGTTGTTCTAGGCTGCATCGCGATTCCCCACTACGTACATACATGTATATTTACCCCACAGGCCTGTGCAAGGAGTTTGCCAGCTGTGCCCAGGCACGCCATTATGCAACCGGAGTGTTAGCTGCTACATGGAAATCAAAAGATCTCGCTGACCAGCCTTGCAGCATTTTACTGTTGCGTAGGAGCTTGTGGTCTGTGCCTTGGCATGTGTACAGATCAGCACATGTACTATCTCATGGTCGTGGACTGGAAGGAGCTTTTACATTGATCTGCATCCACCAGAAGTGCAGACCACAAGATTCTCTGATTGGACAATTACAGCATTGCATCTCAGGCCCCACTATAACACCAGGTCGCTGCCCCACTGGATTGCCACAGAGTAGGGTCATGATCACAGTCCCACTGGATCCACTAGAGAGCAGGGCCATTATCACAGCCTCACTGGATCACTAGGGAGCAGGACTATGACCACCAGACAATCAAGATCATAGGCCCTCTTATCACTCGCATTCACTTACACTTCACCACTCTTATCACTCATAGCTACCCACATCATAGGCTTTACCCAATCACCTCTATATCTATTCACATCACAGACTCCAATTAACTTTTTTTCTCAAATTTTTTTAAGGAACACTTGAAGAGCCTGGACAACCCCCTATTGTAAGTAGTCAAACAATTTTTGAATGAGCAGTGAACTAGATAATGGTATACAGAGGTTGTATGTGTGTATGATGATTGATTTGCATAATTTTTAGTGCCCATGACATAATTGCACAATCTGCAGAATACAAATGTAGTGTAGTGTCAAAATGTTTGCTGAAATGTCATGCTATCTGATAAACGATACATGTAATAAAGGTATTGGTTACATTGAGGTGACAGGTAGTTTTCAGGCAGTCAGAGGTCATCATAATAAACCATTCTAGAGTGATATAACTATTTGAAGCATTATTACTTGCTACAAACAAAGATGAGGCTGAGGAGATAAAAAGAATGTAAAATGAAATGCAAATTGGACCTACTTAAACAAAATGCATTAGATTAGACATTGTTTAAACATGACAGTGCTTATACATAGGTCGCATAATTTCCCTTTGAGACATGATATTTGCGTGTGTTTATAATTTACTTATTTTCTTTCATTACTCAGCAGTAAAGGAACATTTTAAAGTCTATTGGGACCAGGTACACTCCTTTTAGACTTTTGTAAAAATACGGCAGCTATGCTAGAATATACTGCAGTCTCCTAAGCTGAATATATGTAAAATAGAAAACCATTACTATTAGTCCAAAATATATCCATTGTTAAAGAGTAGGCTTTGGGGAATCCTATCATCTGTCAGGGGCATGGTCCAGTGCGCTATTAATGGGCTGTGGGGCATGGCTAAGCCACTGATCAGAGATAATCATCGGGTGGACTTAAGAGTGTTCAACTACTGTATCCATGTTTGTCTGTTTGTTTGTCAGTTTGTCTATATGTCTGTAAGTTATTTATCAATGGTGAGAGAATGTATGTCTGTGTTCAACATGCTAAATGTCCACACAGTAAAGCTTCCAATAGATAAAAAGGCATCTCTGGTATTCTGTGTTCTATTGGACACATACAATGTCATACCTCCCAACATTTGAAACAGACAAAGAGATAACACTTTTATTTTAGGGGTGTGAGTGGGGGTGTGGTCAGGAGCGAGGTTGTTCTGAGAAATTTTAAGTGACTTGCTAACAACAATTTATGTAACTAAAATGTAAATTAGAAAAAAAGCATTGTATCTTATTTACCCAGATTGATTTCTAAATACATTTATTGTAGGATAAATACACATTACTGTAGAGCTCTGTTATACACTCAGACACACCCTTAATGGAAGTGAATTAGGGATAACACACGAAAAGGACTTGGGAATGTGTCCTTTTTGGGAAAAGGACTTGGGAATGTGCAATGTCAATCAGCAGTGGCCAAGGCCAGAAAGGTATTGTCATGCATGAAAAAGGGCATTCATTCTCGGGACGAGAAAATAATTTTGCCTCTTTATAAATCACTGGTAAGACCACATATTGAATATGCTGTGCAATTTTGGGCACCATTTCTAAAGAAGGATATTATGGCACTAGAAAAAGTGCAATAGTGCAAAAAAATAGTGCAAAAAAAGTGCAAAAGTGCAAAGTGCAAAATTAATAAAAGGAATGGAACATATCAGCTATGAAGAAAGGTTAACAAATTTAAACCTATTTAGTTTAGAAAAACGTCGCCTGAGAGGGGATATGATAACATTATACAAATATATTCGGGGCCAATACAAACCATTGTGTGGAAATCTATTCACAAACCGGACTTTACATAGGACACGAGGCCATGCATTTAGACTGGAAGAAGGAAGATTTCATCTAAGGCAAAGGAAAGATTTTTTTACTGTAAGAACAATAAGGATGTGAAATTCTCTGCCTGAAGAAGTGGTTTTATCAGAGTCCATACAGATGTTCAAACAGCTACTAGATCCATACTTGCAAAAACAGAATATTCAAGGATATAATCTTTCAATGTAGGGTAATAACTGCTTGATCCAAGGATAAATCTGACTGCCATTCTGGGGTCAAGAAGGATTTTTTTTCCTAGCTTGTTGCAAAATTGTGCTTCAAACTGTTTTTTTTTTGCCTTCTTTTGGATCAACAGCAAAAAACAAATGTGAGGAAGGCTGAGCTTGATGGACGCAAGTCTCTTTTCAGCTATGTAACTATGTAACTATGTAACACCAACAATTTATGACTCCAAAAATAGGGTCATTAGGATAGAAAAAATGGACAGAGGGGAAGGATTGGGGCCGAAATTTTTTTGGTTTTTTTTGTTTTGTTTCTCCCCTCACTGTCTTATTACATCTATGTGTTTGTCTTGGTGGAAATCATCATTTTTTTTTTTAAACTGCTGCACAAAATACATAGGGATGGCACTCACATAATCATTGCACCATAGTCGCTGCGATAGGCTGTACTGGTTATGATGCTTGCTTAGAATGTCCCTTTAAGATCCAGATTTTTTAATGCAGACTTTTTATAAAAAGAATGCCTTCTATTCACACCTGAAACTTGTGTGATATTAGGACTCTTGGGTAAGTTAAGTGTGAAAGCATCCAAAATGCATTGCAAGGTAATATATGCCAATTTCTCAATAGCAAGTATCTAAATTAATATCTAATTAAATGCTTCAATTATCTGCAAGCCTCCTTTCCATGCTGACAACCCATGTGTGAATGTGGGTCTATTAACTGGTAAGGGAGTTGATAATTTCCTGTGATCTTCTTCTGATACCGTACCTAATGGAAAAGTGAGGTTGTCACTGACATGGCAGATTTTCAGGAAAACCACTACTGTTTCCCCCCTTTTTCCTTCAGATTTTTTTTTTTTTTTTTTTTTAGTTTCGTCAAAAATATAAACATGACATGGTCATCAATGCTCATTCAAGTCCAAAATATAAGTAAGTCAAGTTACATGAGTAAGGTAGTGTTGCTGTCTTTTGTCAATATCAAGCACAGTGTGTATATAAGACCTACATGAAGTAAACTCATCCATATCATGATCTAGAATATTAAGAAATATGGGAATAAAGTTAAATAAAAAGAATAAAAGAAAGTAAAAAAGGATATCCATGCTGTGATATATCTGGTAAAACCATATCGAGTAGGTATTAATAAGCAAAGAAATATAAAACTATAAAAACAGGTAAGTGGTTCAGCATGTGCTTTCTACTATATATTTTAAAATAACAATATTGCCTATCTGTCACCTTGATGAAGTACCTGGTATGGTGTGTATATCTAGGCAGGTTGACAGCGTCATAGTTTGTATTTGAAGTAAAGCATTTGGAAGTGTTTTAGACAAGGGGACCAGACCGTCATGTACTTATGTTTCCTTCCTAGAGCAGACCAATGTATGTTTTCTTTAGAGCGTTTTTGAACCTTTTGCACCTACTGCTCCACTGAAGAGCACTTAGATTGTTTCTACAAGTGTAGGATAAAAGTGCTTGCAGAGCCCAATAACATCCATAGTAATGTATGTTTGTGGGACTTGTTGAAGTTCCACCACCAGCCTTGTAGGGCATCAGAGGGTAAGATATTGCATGAGTTGGATGGGATTTTCTTAATAACTGCCTGCCAGAAAGGTTGAATTTTAATACAACACCACAATAATTGTTCCATGGTGCCTTTGTCAGCAGAGCATCTACTGCATCTCTAGCAAAAGTTGTTGGGTATACTGCATGCAGAAGGTGTCCTATACCACTTAGAGAGAATTCTGTATATGGCCTCCTGTCATTGTTTACTAATAGAGAAGGGAATCACCTTACAACATATAAACTCACAGTCACTAGTTGTAAGTTGAGTATGGAGAGTTACCTCCCAGGATTACATAAAAGAGGGGGGTCACAAAAAGGGAAGAGTTCTGTATCGTGCTGTATATTTTTATAATGGTTTCTTCACCTGTAACAACAGGGTGCACCACCCTCACTGGTGTGTTGCACCAGTGAGGGTGCACCTCTGTTTTCAAATAGTGACCAAGCTGCATCCAGCTAATGGTCTCCAGGTGTGTAAGTGTTCTACCAGTTGACACTTGAGAGATCAGTGGTACCCTCTCATCTACCAGTATCGTAGAAACAGTTTAGTAGTCATCTCCCAAAAGTCATGAAGTAATTAATCTGGGGGTTTCATCAAATTAAAGAGGAGGTTGTCCACAAATGCTGATACCATGTCTCCCACCCCTCCCCCTGAGAACCACTAGTCTTCAATTAGGTCATTAACCATTAACATTTGTGCCCCTTATACAAGATTGACAATATTTATAGTATTGTCTTGTGCCTCCCTTCCCCCAACGGATTAGGGTGTGCTAGGTCAGAAAGGAGTGGTCTGAGGCAGAGTGTGATAATATTAGCGAACAATTTGACAACGATATTATGTAATAGGCCTGTAGTTTCCATAAAGTATGAGGTCTTTGCCAGGTTTTGGGATAACAGTAATGGAGGGAACTAAGTGTCAGGGCCAAAGGTATCTCGGGTGAGACCATATTAAAGGTATTGAGGAAGAAGGGACTATGCTGAGGGAGGATTGTCTGGTCATAACGGGTTGCAAACCCATCAGGCTGGAGAGGATCTTACTGTTTTCTGAAGTTTGACTTTTGTGAAGGGGAGGTTTAAAATTTCCGCCAATTCAGGGGAGACCTTTGTGCAAATGGGGGACTGGAGATATTGCAATGTATTGACTTCTATTGATGTCGGTTTCGGTAGGTTATATAAATCATGATAGAAGGAGCTAAAATCTCTAGCTATGTCATATATTGTTGTATACCTCCATCCCTTGATACTGGTAATGTAGGACACCTGATGTCTCTGTCTTAATGCCTTTTCTAGCAATTTCCCACATTTTATACCATAGGCATAATAAGTGTGGCAAGTCATTAGAAGGGTACTTTTTGCCTCTAAGTTTTATTGGTGCTGTAATCATATCTGTTCTGTTAATTGGTTAAATAAGGCTGTCAATGGCTGGGTCATGTCAGCCTTTCTAAGGAGTAAATTTCCTGAGTAAACCTCTCTCTCCTTCTCAAGATGAAGGGCAATTTAATCAATATCCTATGCACTAACCCTTGTGGGCTTCCCAAAGCCTGGGTTGCGAGACGTCTCCAGTGTCATTGTCCAGAACATATTGGTCACTGGTCCCCCAACCTCCTCCACCACTGCATGGTTGTTTAAAAGTGCTTCATCAAGTTTCCATTGAGGAGCCGGTAGAGTTTTGTCAGGTAGACTGAGTGACAGAGACACTGGTGCATTGTCCATATATTGTCTACTGTATATTCCTGCTAATTATTAATTTCCTAGATAGCAGTTTGTACTCTGTATATATTTGTCTAGTGCTTCTATATGCTCTCTAAGATCCTTTTTTTTCTCTATAGAAATACAGTTTTTCTTGCCTTTCTTCATAACTAATGTTTTCCATCTTGCTTATTAATTTAAAAAAAAAAAATGCTTTCCTTGCCATTTCACCAACTATCAAGACTTTGGAACAAGTGACATCATTGTCCAAAGCAATACTTTAAGTGGAGTGGCTGCGTAAAGTGCATTACAAAACAATAGGCTGATCTCCTTCATTAAACTGAAATGTTAATATAATCAGTGTTTATATAGAAACCTCACTGCACGTGCTGGATTTACTAATTTTCTTGCATGCAATAGCGACATTATTTCCTGTGTGTTATGTATTTTATAACAGATTTCAGGATGTGAAATATTTTTATGGAGACATGTATTAACCTGACCTGCCCTATTCCTACCTACCAGATATTGAATAACATAATAATTATGGTGCTTTATTGCCTTCTAGGATCATTATTACAGCAGGCGATGTATCAGTTTACGATCCATACATGTTTTATAACAGTAATGATTGAATTGGAAAATGTGATAATAAACCCACCTACAGCCATATTTTTCTTCTTTTTATTTTTTTTTTTCTGACTACAGCCATTGGATGGACAATGATTTTTATTCTGTAAAATAGCTCTGCTTTTCTTTAGCAGTGTGCCTCATCTTTCTCTCCTTCCTTCCCTCCCTCCCTTCTTGCTTGTATTCAGGGAGTCCAGTCAACGCTAATTGCAGATTCAATATTTCATATTGAGATGTGAAGCTATTTGCACATGATCAATACAAGACTTTGTGAGGATAGAGGTTACTGCAATCAGGAAAGAAAGTACCTCATTAAAACAGCTTGTAATGGTAGATGTAAGCCAAGAGGGGGCCCCTTTTATCTCCTGATTGACCATCAATATTAACACATGGTGTCTGTTACAATGTATCTATAGAACGTTCAAAAATAAACATGTAATATTCTGCAAAGATGCTAATCCGTGCTACACATAAAACGTTAATATTCTTTATTTTTATTCTCTCCTCTCTAACATGTGCTATTTATTATTATTAATAAATTATTCAAAGATGTATTCATAAAGATAAGCAAAATGTGAATAAAACAAGTTTTATGCAAACATATTTCCTTTTTAATTTTGAGTACGAGTGTAATTTTAATACACTGCAGATAGTTTTCAGTGTAAATTAAACAAAAAGAAAAAAGTCAATAATCGAAAGTGAAGGAAAATAGAGAAAAGAAATGTAGATTGTTTCAGTCCAACATGGGCTTGTAGACATATTGGATTAAAATGACAGTAATTTTGTGATAAATTATTTGCTTTATATTCCATAAAATATTATTTTGGATTTTATTTATAGAGCGCTGGACTTGGATTCTATACACTAATTGAAGAGTGGATAATGCCTATTTGTGCAGTAAAGTTAATTTATATTTCATTCATGTTTTTCACATCATATTAAAGATTTTTTTTTTTTTTTTGGTGGTTTCTCTTAACATTTTCTGCAGCTATACCCTCAGGTTACAGCACAGTTAGGCAATTACATGTTTGCTTAGGTGTACACAGTCAGTGTCAGGAAAGATGATACCCTAACACGCAAACGATAACAGAGACATGATGAGAAAATGTACTGGTCCTTACAGTGCCAAAGACAGATAAACAGAATGATGATGTGAGCGACAGGTAATGTTACTTCAGGCCTAAATACTTCATGAGACTCTTGTCACATATTTTTATTTAGTAATATAACTCCCCTTGTCCCATGTAAATACTGGAACTGGAATTCTGTAAATTGGATCACACTTCTCAGAACCAGTAGAGTCCAATACAAGACAATCGTAATGGGCAGCTGATAGCTGATAACTAAAAGGGACATTGTTAGCATCGAAATAACTTTAGCTTAATGAAACAGTTTGGGTGAATAGATCATGCCCCTGCAGTCTCACTGCTCAATTCTTTACCATTTAGGAGTAAAATCATGATGTTTCTATTTATGCAACCCTAGCCACACCTCCCTTGGCTGTGAGTCACACAGCCAACATTCATTTATTTTCGATCAGCACAAAGATGTTTTTATCTCTTGCTCTATAGACTGAATTTTAATCACGCACAGGAAGTTCTAGCAGGCTATTAACATAGCAGGGCATACACAATTTTAAATTAAACACACTGTGAAATAAATAAGTTTAAACACTAGATCTATCTTTACATTAAATGTGAAGGGAGACTTTATAGCTCACATACAGGGTAAGTGTCGAGGTGAGGCTAGTGATTTAGCTCCTAATGGCGGATAATATGTGTGGCAAGGTAAGGCTGGTGATTTAAAAAAAAAAAAAAAAATCATTATTTTTGAGGTACAAGAGTAACATGTAAGCTTACAATGCCACAATAGCTTAAGTAAGCATGCATAGTAAAAACATATTAAATTAATACAGAATATGGCATTTGTGGTTTCAGCACATTTTATGTAATAAAACATATGTCAAGCTAGATCTCCCTGTCTAGATAGTGGAGTGAATCAAGTTTAATATATCATATGAGAGGCTGCCTAGGACAGGGTAAGAGAGGCAGCCCTTTTTACTCACCTCGTTCCAGCGCCGGGAGCCTCGTGAAGCCGCACCCCCTATTTCGTCAAAATGACGAAATAGGTGGGCGTGAGCAGGGAGCAATCAGACGCTTCCATTCGGAAGCATTATTGCTCCCTTGTGCGATTGCTGCCTTATGAAGTCCTGAGCGCACTACCGTGCATGCGCGCGGTGTGCGTGGCCGCAAGCTGAGCTGACTGACAGCTCAGCTCGCAGTCTTTCCCCGCCCCCTCTCCTCTGCTGACAGGCAAGAGGGTGGCATGCCCCTTATAAAGCAAAATTACATCATATGCTTTGTCAGAGATAACATGAAATAATACATCAATAATTGGTTAGGTGTTAAGTGGTTGATTTATTGCTCTTCCTACCGGGTGTGATGTCACTGGTATCTTGCAGGTCTCCCCCAGATTCCAGCGCCATTTTGTTAGTGAGGGTGTTAGTCGATGTCAAAAGGAAACTCCCTGGCCCTAGCAGCCATTTTAGGTAAATCACATATAAACTGACTAATACTGATTGAAGTTATAGAAATTTTACTAACATGAATTAGGTTAATATTTTATGCCCACAACAGCCCCCCCTTAAAATGACTATTTACTAAAAAGACAACTACAAACTGTCCCTAAAGGTGTCCCTAATTGGCTGCAGCTCATCTGTCTGAACAGGCCTCGAACGCTTCACTCCGTGGGTATCCCGCAGTGGCTAACCCACTACTTCTCCCACGACAGACTTTTGCCCGTAAGACAGACACTATCCCTACACTATCCCTAAAGATATGCAGTTGTCTGTTTAAACTGGTGGGACTGGAGGGGTGTATGTGGTGTGTCACATTCTGTGTCATCAAGGTCTTGGTGTAAAAATGTAGGTGTGGCATGATCAACGGTCTGTCCTACAGTCTTCTGTAAGTATTTCTGTATGCACGGTAATACACAACAAGTCAGGAAGAGGAAAAGGATTGTCACAGTAAGTACTGCCATTCCTACTTGGAATAAGGTTTTCTGCCAACCATTCATCCATCCAATTAATCCAATTAACATTCTTGTTAGCAGTGATGAGCGGAATCAAGGATTTGAATCCTGCCACCACCTTATCTCTGGCCTTGAACTCATTAGGGACTCCCCTTGGCACACCTATGGCATCAATATAAACATGTGGGTCAAAACTACCTCGGATAGGGATTTCTCTTTTTACCCGAAAGTATGTATGTGGAGAATCAAGTGGCCCTTGGTGGTCATCAGAAATAATATGGATGGGCATTATGGCTTTAGTCAAGGTACTTCTCCCCACCATAGGCCAACTAATTGGGATCTTAGTTGCATATCGCCACATAGCCAATAAATGTCTCTAACAGATTTAGCCTGATTTACCAGTAATGTCATAGGAGGGTCATGATACGTGGCACAATAACCAAACGGGAATTTTCCTACAAACTTACCAGTGTTTTTATGTACTGTATAGCAGGTGTAATTACCCGGGTATACGGTGACTCCATCAGGTGCTCTGATGTTTCCCTGGGTGATTGGATACACCTTTTTCCATGATTCACACACTCTGACGAATTAGTAATTGATTGTGCATAGAGACTTAGGAAACACAACTCAACATCGGGAGGTAGATTAAAGGGTACCGTACCCAGATGGGGTCTAGCCCCACCACAAACGTAACAGTTAGTCTTATTGTGTGAATTGGCATTATATCTCATCCATTCAAGCCATAGGTTAGTGTCTGAAAACCCGGTTTCTACTGCCATAGTGTCTTCAAACGTGGGGTTGGCAATGGCCACCTATTAAAGTCTTGATGTGAGGTTTTAGGGGGTTAACAGTCATATGAGTAGAGCCTACCCAGTCAGGTGATGTGAGCATGTCTTGTAAGTAAAAGGTCCCCAACTTGTTATATGAACCACCCCCCCTTCCAATACATGCCCATTACATACTCCCCAGCATCCCCTGGGCTGTGATGTTCTATATTTAAGGAGAGCTTCATTGGGGTTGACCCTGTGGGCTTACATAGGGTCATTCTGTATAAAAGGGGCTTCCCATTTCTGTCAACCCTATCCAGGGCACATTGTGGTTTGTAGCCCCATGGCCTGCCGGTGTTCCATCCCGCCGCTTTCCAGGAACTACAGTGATGTCCCCAATGTCCCCCTGTCACACAAATATAGGGGTCCTTTTTGTCAGGTATGTCTCTGTATATTTCAGAATGTTGTGTGTGTGGAAAAGTACAGGAGACAATATCACAGTAATCAAAAGTAAAAGGTAGCCACGTGTGTGTTTGAAGAATTATACCAAAATGTGTAAACATGATTATCTTGTGTAATAGCAACTTGTTGGGTCTTCATTAGGCCTAGCAGCAAAAATAGGCACAGGAAGCTCATGGCTTGGCGGAGGCTGCTTCCTCTGGATCAGGAACTTTCTTGCAATGTGAGGCGTGTATCCAGGTACTCTTTCCGGCTAGCTTTACCGAAGTAGCTGTAGTCAGTAGAACTTGGTAAGGACCATCAAACCTTGTTTCAAGAGTATGTTTCCTGAGGAATTTCTTGACCATAACCCAATCACCAGGAAGTAACTTGTGAGTGCCTGTGCTTGACTCTGGATCTGGAATAGAAGAAAACACTTGGGCATGGATTTTGGTCAAGGCATGAGAGAGTGCAGTTACATAATCTACCATTGCGTCTGACTGAATTTGAAGTTGCTGAGGGAAATAGCAGCCTAACCTGGGTGCTGTACCAAATAAAATCTCATAAGGGGATAAGCTGAACTTCCCTCTTGGGGTATACCGTACACAAAACAGTGCTAGGGGGAGACTTTCTGGCCAGGGCATGTTAGTTTCTTGGGACATCTTGAGCATTCTGGCTTTTAGAGTGCCATTCATGCGTTCTATCTTACCACTACTTTGTGGGTGATAGGGTGTGTGGAAGGCAAGGGTCACCCCCAGTGCTGCCCAGACTTCCCTGGTTAATAGAGCGGTGAAGGAGGTTCCTTGATCACTTTCAATCACTTCTGGAACTCTGTATCTGCAGACAATTTCTGTGAGGAGATGCTTTGCCGTGGTTTTGGCAGTGAGGTTAGCAACTGGAAAGGCTTCTGGCCATCCTGAGAACATATCCACTATGACTAGTGCGTATTCATACCGTCCACTCTTTGGCATTTGGATATGGTCAATCTGGATCCTCTGAAAGGGTTAATGCGGTTTGGCCAGATGGTTAGGAGCAGCTTTGATAACTTTCCCAGGGTTGCATTTGGCACAAATAGTACAAGATCTGCAATAATTTCGTGTCAAAGTGGTTGTTACAAATCGCTATTTGTAACTGGCCCTTTAAATGGAAAATTGCCCTGCTTCCCTGGATTGTGGAGAAGCCTATTTGCCAGCCTCCTTCCTCATGACTATGGCCCCTGGAAGATTGTGCCCCTGAAAACGTGCCCCTTTAAGAACCGTCTGGGGACATATTGGGACTTTGCTGAACAATACCCCTTTAAGACTATGTCCCCAGACCTGTAAAATAACTTGCCCCTGGCTCTCTCCCACTTGGTTCAGTAAATAGGGCTTACTGAACCAAGTACCACACAGGCGGACCACCCAGAAGTTAAAGTGTGCAGGCAATTTACCTCCCAGGCTGTGAGGTTACTGCAGGTTAATTGCACGTGGCGGCGGCCATCTTTGTTCATTTGAATGCGGTCAGCGGTGTATGCTATAGATTCTGTGGAACTGAAATCGGCTACACATTTTGCCGAACACCGCTGACCCTTACCTTCTCCTACACTTCGTTTTTCAGCTCCAGAGACTAAGTCCCGTTCGAAATGGGACTTAGTCGTTTTTCCGCATGAAATTGACCGACCGCACAGCCCAAATCTATGGAACTGTTTTGGGCAGGAAATTGTGCTTGCGGTCGGTCATAAAGGGACCTCCAGCTAACTTTTGATCCACTGGGGGGATTTGGCTGATTTTTGGAAGTGTTTATGTTTGATGTATGCTGAGTTCAAATATGTAATGGAGATTGAATGTATAGTTTTAAAGCTACAGTGTATGTGTGAAAACTGTATTTTTACTGTATGCTATAATTATGTTATATGTTTATCTGAGGGGAGGAGACGTGGGGGTGGTACCATGTTTGTGATTGGTTAATTTCATCCTCCCCCTGGGAGTGTCCTGTATGTACCTTTTTGTAATAAAAAGCAGGCTGGGTGTCCCAGTCCTCAGTTCTTCTTGACCCTTCAAAACGTAGCCTTGTCTCGTTTTTGGAGGGAATTGCTGTATCACACTGGGGATTGCTATGCTCCGCATATTCCCCTGAGCTTAATCACTTAGCTCTTTTAAGAGCTTGTTCCGGATACGCTCTCCTGGAGGAGAGGTCTTCCCCACACGGTCCTGGAGGACAGAAACCGATCCAGGCTGGAAGGAAGACGGCGCGGCTCCAGTTAAGCTACGGCGGTTGTGGAGCGTGTGGTGGTTGTGGTGTCGTTTGCAGTGCTTGGAGTCCTCTGTAAGCGCTAGGAGCATCCATCAATGGAGGGTACTCGGTCGGAGTACACGGAGCTCCGTTACAGTGGTGGCAGCGGTGGGATGGCGTCCTAGTGCGAGGAGAAGCAGCTCAGAGACACTGGTAACGTTTGGAGTTACAAATTGAGGGCAACGCTAGCCATTGGGCAGCGTCCCTACCTACAGCAGCATGGAGCAGGCATGGATAGAGCCCTGCGAAGAGCACCTCAAAATGGTACGTTGCTACGAGTGTGACGATTACATTGAGGAGGTAAAGAGGCGGTTGGTCTGCTATGGCCCAGACCTTACAAACGAGGTGGTCTCCAAAGTAATGCGCCAGTTGAGTGCTGAGAACCGTGCGGCTAATGGCATTTGAGCGACTACTGTGGGAGTTGAGGATACGGACACCCAGGCTCAAGCAGTATGTGTTACAGCAAGCTAAAGGTGTCGTCCCTCCCCCCCAGCGGCAGTGTGAACCCCAGGGGGCCAAAGGTGTCGTCCTTCCCCCCCAGCGGCAGTGTGTACCCCAGGGAGCTGAAGGTGTCATCCTTCCTCCCCAGCGGCAGTGTGAACCCAAGGGAGCTGAAGGTGTCGTCCTTCCTCCCCAGCAGCAGTGTGAACCCCAGGGGGCCGAAGGTGTCGTCCTTCCCCCCCAGCGGCAGTGTGAACCCCAGGGAGCTGAAGGTGTTGTCCTTCCTCCCCAGCAGCAGTGTGAGTTACAGGGGGCCGAAGGTGTCGTCCTTCCCCCCCAGCAGCAGTGTGTCCTACAGAGAGCAGAGACAGTTGGTCCCTCTCTCCAGCAGCAGGACAATGTTACGGGAGTGGAGACAGGCGGTCTCCCTCTCCAGCGGCAGCCTGTGTTTCAGGGAGAGGAGCACAGCACCCCCTCTCCCCAGCGGCAGCTTACCCTAACAAGGGGAGACACCAATCTCCCGGACGGCGCAGATGGGACCGTGGTCTCTGTGCCTGACCTACAGGGATGCTGGACAGCCTGTCCAGATCCCCAACTACCCTCACCGGGACAACAGGAGGAAGGGGTAAGTACAAATTCCCCTCCCCAGCTAACTCCTGGCGTGGCACCAGGGTTAACCGAGGCGACATTAACCCTCACTGACTCTTATGTTTCCCTGGCTACTGAGCCAGACTATGTTACCAGCACCCCAGTAGAAGAGCTGGCAGCTGGGCAGAGTGCAGTTGGCCTCTGCCCTACCTTTGTCCCTGGTCCAGAGCCTGATGTCCCGCAGGCTACCCCAGCAGAAGAGCTGGCAGCAGGGCCGGATTAACATAGGGGCTGATGGAGCTGCAGCTCCAGGCCCAGGCCCATGGAATAGGCCCATTAAAAAAAAAAAAAAAAAAATGTAAAAACATTTTTTTTTTTTTTTTTTACACTCTACTCTTAGGTTTGCCACCTGACTGGTATTTTACTTGCACAGATGGTATTTGAGGCTGCCTGGCCATGCCGGTATTGCAGTATACTTTTCTTAGTATAACTCTGCAATACCAGCGCCAGCCAGTAGGGGTCACTGTGTATGTAGAGAGAGGCAGGGATATCCCTCCCTGCCTCGCTCTACTCACTGATCCCCGTGGGAGCAGCTACACAGCACAGAGAGTTCAGACAGCAGCTCCCAACCTGCAGAGACGGCCTACAGCTTAGGGAAGTGAGGGATGAGGAGAAAGGCTGCAGGGAGACATTGGGACACTGAGACACTAAGGGACACTGGAAGACCTGGGGACACAGACACTTCGAGACACTGGGAAACATGGGGACACTCAGACACTAGGGGACACTCAGACACTATGGGACACTGGGAGACCTTGGGACACTGAGACACTAAGGGACGCTGTGAGACATAGGGGCATTGAGAGACACATTGGGACATGGAGGCACTAGTGACACAGTGTCTTCATGTCTCCCATCCAGTGTCCTTAGTGTCTCAGTGTCCCCATGGCTCCCAGTGTCCCCTAGTATCCCAGTGTTTGTGTTCCCATGTCTCTCAGTGTCCCTAGTGTCTCAGTGCCCCCATGTCTCCCAGTGTCCCCATGTCTCCTAGCCAGTGTCCCTAGTGTCTCAGTGTCCCCATGTCTCTCAGTATCCCTAGTGTCCCCATGTCTCCCAGTGTCCCCAAATGTTTCAGTGTCCCCATGTCTCCCAGTGTCCCCAAGTGTCTGTGTCCCCATGTCTCCCAGCCAGTGTCCCTAGTGTCTCAGTGTCCCCATGTCTCCCAGTGTCTGTGTTCCCATGTTTCTCAGTGTCCCTAGTGTCTTAGTGTCCCCAAATGTCTGTGTCCCCATGTGTCTGTGTATCCATATCTCCCAGTGTCCCCAAGTGTCTCAGTGTCCCCATGTCTCACTGTGTCCCCATGTCTCTCAGTGACCCCTAGTATCCTAGTGACACAGGACACACTGAGACATGGGGACACTGGGAGCAATGAGGACACAGACACTGGGAGACTAGTGGACTGGGTGACATGGGGACACTGACACTGTGCTACATAGGGACACTGATGCCAGGCTGGCCTTCCAATTCTTTGGGCAGACATGCCCCCTTTTTGGGCATTTTCGCTCCTTTTGGCAGTTCTGGTCACTTGATTCGTGTCAGTGGCCCACCCTTTTACACCGCCCATTGACTTCCTGCTTCACTGGACACTGCTGTTAGAGGGAATAGATTTACTTGAAAGATGAAAGCATTAATTAGAGAGAGATTAGCATATTTTAAGAAAATCTGCGTTTTCTTATAGCTGCATCCTATGAGTTTCCTCTGGCACCATCTCCACCAGATACATAACGCTTGAGAGGTATGACTGTTTTAGTGTTTTTGGTCGATAAGATTCTGTAATTAGGCCCCTCATAATTGTCAGTACCAGGCCCACTGGGCTCTTAATCTGGCCCTGGCAGGCAGCTGGGCAGAGTGCAGTCGGACTCTGCCCTACCTTTGTCCCTGGTCCAGAGCCTGATGTCCTGCAGGCTATCCCAGCAGAGGAGCTGGCATCAGGGCAGAGCGCCGCTGGCCTCTGCCCTTCAAGTTCCCACAGCATGTTACCACATCACCACAGCAAAATACCCAGGTGCAGTAATTGTGTCTTGTGGGTGGGTCACCCTTGTACCTGTTTGTTGTGGGTGGGCTACTCTAGCATTTGGTTATTGTGGGTTGGTGGATCGACTAACGGAGGCACTGACCTACAGAAGGTCAGGTGCCTGGTTAGTCTTCCCCCCAAAGGGGAGATGTGTTACAAATCGCTATTTGTAACTGGCCCTTTAAATGGAAAATTGCCCTGCTTCCCTGGATTGTGGAGAAGCCTATTTGCCAGCCTCCTTCCTCATGACTATGGCCCCTGGAAGATTGTGCCCCTGAAAACTTATTAACCTATATTGGGCTGCTGCTGGACCTTTAAGAACTGTCTGGGGCCATATTGAGACTTTGGGTAACAATACCCTTTAAGACTATGGCCCCTGGAAGCTATTACCTGTTAAAGACTCTTTTAGCAGATTGGATTTTATAAGACTGTCCCTTTAAATAATTTGGAACAGTGCTGCAGCTTTAAATGGGCACTTCGGATGCAGCCGAAGTGCCGAAGTATTTGAAGTGGCCGCCATTCGACAAACGAACACGTGGCGGTGGCCATCTTTGTTCATTCGAATGCGGTCAGCGGTGTATGCTAAAGATTCTGTGGAACTGAAATCGGCTACACATTTTACCGAACACCGCTGACCCTTACCTTCTCCTACACTTCGTTTTTCAGCTCCAGAGACTAAGTCCCGATTTTTCGGCATGAAATTGACTGGCCGCACAGCCCAAATCTATGGAACTGTTTTGGGCAGGAAATTGTGCTTGCGGTCGGTCATAAAGGGACCTCCAGCTAACTTTTGATCCACTGGGGGGATTTGGCTGATTTTTGGAAGTGTTTATGTTTGATGTATGCTGAGTTCAAATATGTAACACGGTCCTGGAGGACAGAAACCGATCCAGGGTGGAAGGAAGACGGCGCGGCATCAATTAAGCTACGGCGGTTGTGGAGCGTGCGGTGGTTGTGGTGTCGTCTGCAGTGCTTGGAGTCCTCTGTAAGCGCTAGGAGCATCCATCAACGGAGGGTACCCGGTCGGAGTACACGGAGCTCCGTTACAGTGGTGATACCAGGTGCTTCAAAATATTTGTCAATCAAAGAGTTCATCAGATGCTTGGACAAATGGGCTGGTCCGTGGGCCCACTGAACAACAGCTGAGTACATGTTTCTGGGTAAACAGAAATTGAGGTTGATAGAGAAAAAATCATTTTGGAGGATTGCCCCTTTGTCCTTCCAACTCTGTTTTTCTTGAGGGGTAGCTGCGGCTTGTTGTTCTCTTAGAGGTTTAAGATCAGTAGGTAAAGTTTGCATGGTGTATATAGGGGTCTCCTCGGTGGTCACTCTTCTGTCCACTTCCCAGCCTTGGCGTGCCGTGTCCTTAGCGGCCTGGTCAGCCAAGTGGTTGCCCTGGCTGCCTCTGAATTAAATTTACTGTGGGCCTTCACCTTTAGTACGGCCACCTCTTCAGGAAGCAGCAGGGCGTCCATTAGTTCTTCGATGGCTGCACCATGTTTCTCAGGTACCGGTAGCTGTAAGGAAAACCCTGGTTTTCCAAATCAAGCCAAAGTCATGCGCCACACCCAGGGCATATCTTATAGAGTCTGTATAGATGTTAATCCGTTTGCTTTCTGATAGCTTGCATGCCGCCGTGAGAGCTGTTAATTCAGCCTCTTGTGCGGATTTTGACGGTGGGAGTGCAGAGGCCTGAAGTATTTGGCTTTCTGTGGTAACTGCGTACCCATTATGGTATTGTCCTTGTTCATCAGCAAATCTAGAACCGTCCACAAACACAGTACAGTCTGGATTGGGCAGGGCAGCCTCATGCACTGTTGGTAGATGAGTTGTCTCCATCTTCATTTGCTATAAACAATCATGAGGGGCCTATGGGTCTTGTCCTGTGGGAGGGAGATCTTCGCATATCTCTGTGTGATACCGAGGGTAACTGACCGTATTGCAGTTTATGATCTTTTTAGTGACCGCCGCCAGTGCAAGCTGTTCTTGGGATGTAGTACTCCATGATTTGGCCATTGGGCCTAGTTCCTTCCATGAGAGATCAGGAGACTTGGTAAAGGAGATATGAGGAACGACCACTTCCCAATGGTGATATAGATGTGATACTTCCATTGGTAGATAAACTAGTAGAACCATGTTGCCTTTGGAGTCACAGAACAGGTCTGTTACTGTAATGCGTATTTCCACCAGACGGAACAGCTCCTCTTCATAGTATGAGTCAGGGCCTGGAGTATCTTTGAACCATAGGGTACAGTGTAGGAGGTTCTCGGGCTGTTCATCATGTGGAACTGTGGGATTAGGTATTTGAAATTCCATTCGAACGTCAGGATTGATGTCCAGACTGTACCAGTAGTGAGGCAGTGGCAGAAGAGTGGCCGGATTCAAAGTGTAACAACGTTGAGGGGTGACATTGTCGGGTAAGAGGAGGGAAGTCTGAAGGCGGAGATGTCTTTGAGAGGAGAGATGTTTTGGCTGGACTTGTTTGTAGGATGGCAGCAATGTCATGTGGAGCGAGGACAGTCAGTTTGTGTCCAAGAACAAAGTCATTGGTTTTGTCTAGTAAGGCACTTGCAGCAAAAACTGCACGCAGACAGGAGGGACAACCCCTAGCCACGGGGTCAAGCATGCAGGAGAAATAGCCAATAGGCCTTTGGCGGGAGCCATGGGATTGAGTAAGGACCCCGGAAGCATGGCCCATCTTTTCTGAAACAAACAGTTTGAAAGGCAATTGGTAGTTGGGGAGACCCAGAGCAGGAGCGGAGGAAATTGCTTTCTGTAGAGCACTGTAACAGGCCCTTGCTGTAGGTGATAGTGAGAGTGGTTCAGTTTTCAAGGCATCATAGAGGGGCTGCATGAGTTGAGAAGCCTCTGGTATCCAATATCTACAATAGGTAATGAGGCCCAAGAAGGCATGAAGGGTCTGGTGAGTGGATGGGAGAGTCAAGTTCAGGATGGCAAGGATCCTGTTTCTGGTGAGATGACGGGTGCCATGGGAAAGACAATGTCTCAAGAAGACCACAGAGGGCCGGCACCACTGTAATTTCGACTTGGAGGCTTTGCAACCAAGAGGGCCGGCACCACTGTAATTTCAACTTGGAGGCTTTGCAACCTTCTTCAGCGAGGAAACACAAGAGATCCTCAGAGTCCCGTTCAGCAGTTAGGAAATCATCAGCACAGAGAAGTAAATCACCAACATACTGAAGCAGGACCACGTCAGGGTGAGATTTCTGCCAAGGTTCCAAAACAGCAGACATATAGATTTTGCAAACTGGGTGGGGGAATTCTGTGCACCCTGTGGCATGACAGTCCATGTGTACTGCTGGCGGTCATGTGTGACGGCGAAGAGATGTTGACAGAAGGAGTCCAAAGGTACACTGAAAAAGGCATTAGCAAGGTCAACCACTGTGAAGAATTTGGCAGTCGGTGGAACTTGAGACAACAACGTATGTGGATTGGGGACAACAGCAGTATCCCGGACAGTGACGTCATTAACGGCACGGAGGTCTTGGACCATACGGTATTGATCAGGTTGTCCTTTCTCAGTCTTCTTCTTGACAGGAAACAGGGGGGTATTGCATTGTGATACACATTTGATTAGAGCACCTTTTGCCATGAGGCTGTCAACTTGCTTGGAGATGGCGAGAGCCTGTGCAGGTTTCAAAGGATATTGTGGTCGTCGTGGTGGGGCAGCTCCCTGTAAAAGAGTAACCACGACTGGTGGAACTCTTAGGCATCCAATATCGTCAGGGCCCATAGACCAGAGTTTAGTAGGGACCCTATCCAGGGCACTGGGGGCATCTGTGACCCTTACCCCCTCGGTGGGGGATGTTAGGTGTAACAGCAAGGGTAGAGAGCAAAGGACAGAGGTGTCTTTGCGTGACAGGGGTGTAAGTGATTGAACCTGGCCATCTGCAGTGAAAGAAATAGATGCTTGGAGGCGAGACAGAACATCAGCACCCAAGAAGTTAATAGGACAAGTGGAAGAAACAACAAAGCGTGAAAGTATATCAGAACCCACACATAGGAGTTTAGTGAGTGGGTTACTGAGGGGAGTACCATCTACACCAACACAGGAAACATCGGTGTCAGACAGTATAAACTGTATAAGTCCCGCCAGGTTGCAGAGTATGTTTTACGGATCTGAGACATTCTACGAAAGAAAGGCATAGGCTGTTTCTCTGGGTCAGGGAGGGAAGTTACCAGAGTGGCAGCTTGTGAAGGATTGAAAGTCACATACATTGGGGAGCAACTTCTACTGCAGGGGGTGCTTGGAGGCGATGACCTGAAGCGACCTGTCTTTGAGAAACCCTATTATCTGAAGGACGGAATGGGTTACGCCCTTGCACATTGTCATCCTCGGGGGGGGGGGGGGCAGGGAATGGGAGACCATGGTAAGAAGCAACATCGGGGGAAACAGGAGCTTGGGCAACTGGGGCAGCGGAGCCGGGTGGGGGGGCAGCGGCGATGGTCTGGGGAGTAACCAACTGGGAGGTAGTAGGATGGAAGCCTGGTGCTGCAGGAGAGACACCCACAGCATAGGGTAGTCCCGATGTGGTAGACTCATCTGTACCAACCACCATGATTGGGTAACTTCAGACTGTATTGGGGGTGACAGGGAAAGGGGCCGGGATGGGAGTAAGGGCGGTCTGAACCGGGCGAGGTAGGTGGGCGGACAGAGCAGAAATGAGGGCGGACAGCAGATCGGGGGAAGGCACAACGGGGGGGAGAGGAAACGGGTATGGGAACGGAAGGGATAATGGGAGGTGGAGTAGGAGGGGTAGGAGTAGAGGGAAGGGTCGTGGAGGCGGAAAGGGCAGAAAGTAATGAAGATAGATAAGTAGGGGGAGGGACAGTGGGAGGATGGGCATCAGGAGCGGAGACGGAAGAAGTGTTAAGAGGCAGAGTAGGAGGAGCAGGAGTAGAGGGACGGACCAGAGCGGCGGAAATAGCAGAAAGGAGTGACGACAGATCGGTGGAGGGAGGGACAGTAGGAGGAGGAGTGTCAGGAACTGAAACAGAGGGAACATTAGGGGGTGGAGTAGGAGGAGTAGGAGTAGAGGGAAGGGCCAGAGTGGCGGAAATGGCAGTGAGGAATGATGACAGATCAGTAGGGGGAGGGACGGTAGGAGGAGGAGTGTCAGCAACTGAAACAGAGGGGACGTTAGGGGGTGGAGTAGGAGGAGTAGGAGTAGAGGGAAGGGCCAGAGTGGCGGAGATGGCAGTGAGGAGTGATGACAGATCAGTAGGGGGAGGGATGGTAGGAGAGGGAGAAACGGAAGGAATGTTAGGGGGTGAAGTAAGAGGAATAGGAGTAGAAGGTGGAACACCGGATGTAGGGAGAGCGGGTGACAAAGAAGGATCGGGGGTGATGGGGAGAGGACAGGGAGGAGTAGGATTGGAGATGGTAAGAGGGGAGTGAGGGGCAGTAGGGAGTGAGACTGCAGTGGGAACAATGGGTACAGATGGATGGGAGACTGGGACTATAGGAACGACAGGGGGAGGTACGGGAGCGACAGGGGGAGATACGGAAGAGACGGTGGGAGGGAAGGCAGGTGGAGACATAGGGGAAATGGGGAGGGGTGAAGGACAGGGGGGTGGAGGTAACGAAGGTACATTGGGAAGGGCTGAAGGGAGGGGTGATGGCAAGACTGGTTCGAGGGCAGCAAGGGATATAGGAGACTGGAAAGGGGTCGGAATGATGGGAACGGTAGAGAGGGAATGGAGGGGAACAGGATAATAATAGGCTCCGTCTGCCCCGAGCACAGGGTACAGAGGGGTGGGGACAGGAGGACCTACGCCACTAGAAGGTGACATCTGGGCGTTGACGGGGGAGGCGGGACGAGATTTATTCACCATGCTTTGGGCGCCATCATAGAGCGGTGGTCGGGGAACAGCAAGAGGTGCATCATCATTGCAAACATTACGGTGGTACACATAAATCGTCTGTCCTTCGAAATCTAGCTCTTCCTCTGTCCAACCCTCCCGCTTAAGTCCTCTAGCTACCTGATACCAAGCTTCTACAGCAACTCTCCAAAATTCCACAAGCAACTTTCTCCAAAATTCTGGCTGTAATCTACCACTGGGTGATATCTGGAAACCACAAGTCTTAGCTATCTTCCTAATTTTTAGCATAGCCTCTTCACCTGCCCTTTCTTTAACAATATCACAGGCTAAATAACCTTTAGAAGGTCTAGCGTGTTCCTGTCCCATTTTAACCAAACAAAGGGCTCCACGTGATAGGGACAGAGGGAGAGAGAAGAAGAAGAAGAAGAGTCTACAGTGCTCGACTGCCATGAGGACCTGATTCCCGTGAGTCTTCCCTAAACGTAGACTAGTCATGGGGGTCCGACCACCCGAGGTGGTGGTCACGGACTGGAGCGGGCGAGCATGGGTGACTAACACAGCTCTGGGCAGCAAGCACAGGAGAGGTAGAGGACAAGTGAAAAGATGAACGTGGAGAGGCTAATCAAAAAACATTTGCAGAAATCACAAATGTAGAGATGTGCACAGATTCCAGAATCAAGGACGAGCCACACAACATACACACACATACACCTAGGGTACCCACACTATAGCAACAATTGCACAAAAACCACAGAATGATGGAGAGCAATATAGCCATATACATATTAAAACAATGAGCATAGTAAAACAATAAAATACAGCAAATAAACCCTGATCCGCTCAGGACAGTACAATAAAATTCCCAGCCTTTTTCTAGGCTGTCCACAGTCCTTTACGGGGCGGACAATAAACCCTAACCCTTTACCGGGTGGTCTCCAGCCCTTTACCGGGCGGTCAACAAAACCCCAAGCCTTTACCGGGTGGTCTCCAGCCCTTTACCGGGCGTCAACAAAACCCCAAGCCTTTACCGGGTGGTCCCCAGCCCTTTACCGGGCGGTTATGTCCCCTGCCCGCTAGGCAGTCAAGCTATAATAATAAAATAATGCGTCCCCTGCCCGCTAGGCAGTCAAACTATACTATTAAAAAGAGCAAAACTCACACACCGGCCATCTCATACACTGCACACACAGTAATTCAGGAGGCAGATAGACAATCGACAGGTTCTTTCAAAGAGGCACCGGATAAGAGATTACCTGTCTTGTAGCCTTCTGGAAGTTGGAAGTGGACACGGAGATAGACCGGCACAAAACAGGAGAATACAGACAAACGACTGTATTTAGGAGGTGATCCCACTTTCCGGAGGTCCGCTCCGGTCCTTTGGTTTCTGGCCCTCCGAACCGGCAAATCCGGGGCCCCACGTTGGGCACCAAATGAAGTGGATATCAATCCAATTGATTGATTATTTTGTGTATCTGCCCCTGGCCAAATTAAAGAAATAGTGCGTGCATGCTCCCAAAGTAATTCACACCAGACACAAGTTTCAGGTTAATGAAAAACTTGAGGAATGTTTATTCAGAGGGGGTGGCATGCCCCTTATAAAGCAAAATTACATCATATGCTTTGTCAGAGATAACATGAGATAATACATCAATAATTGGTTAGGTGTTAAGTGGTTGATTTATTGCTCTTCCTACCGGGTGTGATGTCACTGGTATCTTGATGGTCTCCCCCAGATTCCAGCGCCATTTTGTTAGTGAGGGTTTAGTCGATGTCAAAAGGAAACTCCCTGGCCCTAGCGGCCATTTTAGGTAAATCACATATAAACTGACTAATACTGATTGAAGTTATACTAAGTAAATAGACATTTTACTAACATGAATTAGGTTAATATTTTATGTCCACAACAGTTAACATTTGCTGAAAATCCGCCCAATAGGCTTATTATAATAGAATTGCGTTTTATAGGGTTAACATAACTTTCTGTGCCCACATTATGCAAATTCTGATATTCTAAAACCCAGTTTCTAAAGTTGACTGTATTTAAATACATTAAAGTTTAAAATTGAATCAAGATGCTGATTTAGTTGTTTCTTATTCCAATTATTTTAGTAACCTAACAGTACAACTTTACTCCATTGTAATTATAGATGTAACCATAGTATAAAAACCTGCATGACATTTTGAAATAGTTACATTTGTATTGGACTGTTGATGTATTTTTTTCTATCTAACACAATCAGATTACATTCTACATCTGTGCCTGTGGTTCATCAGAGTGCAATGAGTTATTTGAAAAATAAAAAGTCTCTGAATAGAAAATAGGATGTCCCAATATCCCATGCTAAGTGGACTCAAACAACTATCAGGTGCTGCATAGAAGAGTTGATCATTCTAACGCTAGGTTATTACTGTCAGGATTACTAGTTGATCCAGCACGTAGTACTGTGTCACACCTAGGACTAAGGATAACGTGTAACCGGACCTTAGAATGGCTGGACTTCAACGTCTCCAAGAATAGTCAAAATACTTGCCGAGGTCAGGGATACAGAACGAGACACAACGATGAGGGAAAGTCAAAAGTCAAGGATACCAGATATCAGGAAGTCAAAATAAAGCCAAAATCAAATACCAGAAAATCAACATCAAGAACACACTCTCGAATAACCATAGGCATGAAACCATGACAGGGCAACGAGCAAGAGGAGAATTGGGTTTAAATGCCCATCCTGTGGATCCAAATGGCTGTAACCGGCTTTGACCCCAAAAGCAATTACCAAGTTTACATGTGCTTGATTGCTGCTCAGCACAAAACCCTCCTGTGGATTTGATTGGCCATGACCGGCCTTTGACCCAAAAAGTAATTACCAGGTTTCCATGTGCATGATTGCTGCTCGGCAAAACTTTTCCTGTTAGGACAGTAATGTTGCTCGGCACAACTTTTCCTGTCAGGACAGTAAATGCCATTAACCACATTGTTATGTGCGGATGAATACGTGACAATTACTATAAGTTAAAAAAAATGCTACAATTACTACTGTTAAATGCACAAAACTGTCAACATCAAGTGCTTATTTATATAAAATGACCAAATAATATAGTGTTGTTACATGGCTACTGTAACGGATCACCTGCCGTTGACAGATGCTCCTAGTGCTTCCTGAGGACTCCCAGCACTGCAGACGACACCACAACCACCGCAGACTCCACAACCGCCGTAGCTTAACTGGAGCCGCGCCGTCTTCCGTCCACCCTGGAATCTGCCTCTGTCCTCCAGGACCGTGTGGGGAAGACCTCTCCTCCAGGAGAGCGTAACAGGAACAAGAGTTAAGTGATTAAAGCTCAAGGGAGTATGCAGAGCATAGCAATCCCCAGTGTGAAATAGCAGCTCCCTCCAATAACGAGACAAGGCTACGTTTTGGGGGATCATGAAGAACTGTCTTGTTTAATTACACACACTCTGCTTTTATGCAATTCTCCCCTGCAAGGGAGACGCCCACATCCAATTAAATATTACCCAATCACACGATGGTTACCTCCCACATATTCCCTCCCCTTAGCCTGAGAGGTAACCCAAATATAACATACAGTTTAAACATACATTTTTATACATTTTTGTAACTTTAAAACTATACATCCAATATGAATCAGCATACTTTACTTACAAACATATCCAAAATTCAGCTAATTCCATCCAGGGGTTAAAGAGTTAGCTGGAAGTCCTTTATGACCGACCGCAAGCACATTTCCCTGCCCAAAACAGTTCCACAGATTCAGGCTGTGCGGTCGGTCTATTTCTGCCCTGAAAGTTACAAAGTCCCATCCCAAGGCGCCGTTCGGATCGTCAAACTCACTTCGACTTTTGTTTAATTATGTATCTGCATAAAAGTCAATAAGCTCATAACCATTCCAGCTCTGCAAGCTGCTTAGTGAAATCCTTATACTGATACGATGTATCATTCATTAAGGCAAGGCTTGACAAGTTTGTTTGGAATCTAGGAGCCAGCCAAAAAAGTTAGGAGCCAGTCATTTTCAACACAATTCTTAAAATGCAATTCTTAAAGGGACACTATAGTTACCAAAACCACTACAGCTTGATGTAGTTGTTCTAATGTCTATAGCCTGCAGGCTTTTCAGTGTAAACACTGCCTTTTTTGTGAAGTCGATGGGGACCCGAACTTTTGGGCACTAAAATGGCTCTAACAAAGTCCTGGAAAGGGCTAGAGGGCTGCAAAAGGAAGTAAAATGGGGGTAAGAGTAGGACAAGTGCACTGCAAACAATTGGGGTAGCCCCCAAAATATTATGACATATAAAAAAAAGAAAACAAAGAATAAGTGCACTTGAGATAAACAATGGCTGGATGAGGCTGGTATAAATGTCTATTCTGCACAAGGTACAGACAAGTCTGGTGGGATCCATGCCTGGTTCATTTTAATAAATGAGAGCTTGTCCAAGTTGGCTGTGGACAGGCGGCTGCGCTTGTCTGTGATAACGCCCCCTGCCGTGCTAAACACACGTACAGACAATACACTTACTGCAGGGCAGGCCAGCACCTCCAAGGCATAAAGTGCAAGCTCAGGCCATGTGCCCAATTTGGAGACCCAGAAGTTAAATGGGGCAGACTCATCAGTCAGTATGTGTAGGCGTGTGCACACGTACTGTTCCACCATGTTGCTGAAATGCTGCCTCCTGCTAAGATGTTCCATATCAACTGGTGGTGCTCGTTGTTGTGGCGTGCTGACAAAGCTTTTCCACATTTTGGCCATGCTAACCCTGCCTTCTGAGGTGCTGGTGGTGCCCCAGCTGCATTGGCGATCTGTTCCTCCTCCTCTGCCTTCGCCTTGTGCTTCCACTGAGCCCCCGGTGTCAGTTGGGAATGCCCTCAGCAGCGCGTTTACCAACGTATGCTTGTAGTCGTGCATCTTCCAATCACGCTCCAGTGAGGGAATTAAGGACAGCACGTTGTCCTTGTAATGGGGATCCAGAAGGCTGGCCAGCCAGTAATCAGCACAAGTTAGAATGTGGGCAACTCGGCAGTCGTTACGCAGGCACTTTGGTGACTCTAGATAACGTCGGGCCGATCACACGTCCCCGTGACGGCGACGAAGCATACGGATGTCTGCCTTATCAACTTTCGATGGTAATTTCTGCGCCTACCATGGTGACCATGGGTAATGGGGAATCAGGGTTCGATTCCGGAGAGGGAGCCTGAGAAACGGCTACCACATCCAAGCAAGGCACTAGCCGCGCAAATTACCCACTCCCGACGCGGGGAGGTAGTGACGATAAATAACAATACAGGACTCTTTCGATGCCCTGTAATTGGAATGAGTATACTTTAAATCCTTTAACGAGGATCTATTGGAGGTCAAGTCTGGTGCAGAGCGACTGACCCGTGCGTGCTGCAGCTGAAACTCCACTATCGCCTGCTGCTGCTCGCACAGTCTCTCCAGAATGTGCAAGGTGGAGTTCCACCTTGTGGGCATGTTGCATATGAGGCGGTGAGCGGGAAGGCCGAAGTTACGCTGCAGCACAGACAGGCAAGCAGCAGCAGGGTGAGAACGCCGAAAGCGCGCACAGACGGCCCGCACTTTCTGCAGCAGCTCTGATATATCTGGGTACTTATTCCGGAATTTCTGCACCACCAAATTCAGCCCATGCGCCAGGCAAGGGATGTGCATAAAACCGGCTAGGCCAAGAGCTGTTACAAGATTTCGCCCATTATCGCATACCACCAGGCCGGGCTAGAGGCTCAGTGGCAACAACCACTCATCGGTCTGTTGTTCCATGCCCGTCCTCAGCTCCTGCGCGGTGTGGAAAAAACAAATTTTAAAACAGCCTGTTGTCGTTTCCCCCTGGCTGTGCTGAAGTTGGTGGTGAAGGTGTTACGCTGACCGGATGAGGAGGTGGTAGAGGAGGAGGAAGCGCAGTAGGAGGAGGAGGCAACAGGAGGCAGAGAGAAATGCCCTGCAATCCTCGGTGGCGGAAGGACATGTGCCAAACTGCTATCCGCCTCAGGCCCAAACTAACAGATGGTTTATGTCAGACGACAATGTAACCGCCAATAGTCAACAATTAAGTTCACTGTCAGTAAGGCAGTGCCGGTGTCCTAAAGAGAAAAAATTTCTAGAGGTCACACAACAGTGTGACAGGCGTAATTAATACAGTTACTTCACTGTCTCAAAAAAGTGTGATTTTTTTTAAACCAACAATGTAAGAGTAGTATTTAAGGGTTTTATTGGACTGCAAGAAATGCACCACAGGCCGCAAATGTTCTATTTAGCACAAAAAAGTGTGATTTTTTTAAACCAACAATGTAAGAGTAGTATTTAAGGGTTTTATTGGACTGCAAGAAATGCACCACAGGCCGCAAATGTGCTATTTAGCACCAAAAAAATGTGAATTTTTTAAACTGCGATGTAACCCCAGTATTTGACGGTTCTGTTTGACTCTCAGATATGAAGTGCACGCCCGAAATTTACTTTTTAGCACCAAAGAAATGTGAATTTTTTAAAGTGCGATGTAACCACAGTATTTGACGATTCTATCTGACTCTCAGATATGAAGTGCACCCCAGGCAGCAAATGTACTATTTAGCACCAAAAAAATTAGAATTTTTCAAAGTGCGATGTAACCACAGTATTTGACGGTTCTATTTGACTCTCAGATATGAAGTGCACCGCAGGCAGCAAATGTACTATTTAGCACCCAAAAAATTAGAATTTTTCAAACTGCGATGTAACCACAGTATTTGACGGTTCTGTTTGACTCTCAGATATGAAGTGCACGCCACAAATGTACTTTTTAGCACCAAAGAAATGTGAATTTTTCAAAGTGCGATGTAACCACAGTATTTGACGGTTCTGTTTGACTCTCAGATATGAAGTGCACGCCCCAAATTTACTTTTTAGCACCAAAAAAATTTGAATTTGTCAAACTGCAATGTCACAGCAGTATTTAAAAATGCCTAGATGTTGCCCACTGAGCTACCAGAACAGGATAAAAGTAATGTGCCTGGCACACATGCAGTTGCAAGTGCCCACCTAACAAACATACTGATTGCTTATTTCTCTGTGGCACTGGGCTCAGGGCAGGGTACAAAAATGTAGTATAGCACCCACAAAAATAATCACTGTAGTTTGCAGATTCAACACCAGCATCCTCTCCCTACATTAATAAGAGCTCCTGTGACTCCAGCTTATATAGAGGCTGGGTCACATGCTGCACTGGCCAATCACAGCCATGCCATTAGAAGGCATGGCTGTGATGGCTTCTAAGGGCACACGAGTCAAACACTTGTTGATTGGCTGCCCTGCAGCTTTTCAAAACGCGCCATTAAATCGCCGAACACCGAACTCGAACCCAAACTGTTACTGAAATGTCAGTGTTCGGGTTCGGGGTCCAAAAATCATAATGTTCAGTATGAACCCGAACTTTACACAGGCTTTTCACAGGCTTTTATTTGTTTCTTCTATCCCTGAGCATCTTAACCCCACAGGTGGTGGAATCTGGCCCCTCGACTTCCTTCAACCCTGGAATGACTCTCTTGTACTCTCACTTGTTATGGAATGGTTTGGCCCCTGATTGTTGTCATTTTTATAGTTTATTTTCTTCAATTAAGTTTGTTTTTTTATGCTATGATTGATCTTTATTTGGCACTACCAGGTTGTTTACACTCCTTTTATATCCCTCCCCCTAAAGGTCATTGGTAATTGACTACAATATCAGAGGCCATGTTTTAGGAGTTTCCATTTTTAATGTGTTTTATGATGCTTTTGCTGATAGGCATTATTGTGTATATTTGTGCTTTTATCACTCCATCCTCCTATATCTCACTCTGTTCCTCTGAGTTTCTGTCTGTCAGCTCCGTTACCTGCTATGTTGCTAATGTAATGTTTTATTTTGTGAGCTTACGTTTTAAAAAATAGGGCAATTGTTGAAATGTTAAATATTTCTATAACGTATCTCTGTCACTCTGCTCTTGGTGTTATCTCTGTCATGTATTAATAATAAAAAATAAATAAAGGGGGCGGATGAATGGACTCTCAATTGAGCTAGTATAGATGAGTTAACATCTGAAGGTATTGGCTTGAATTATGATTTGCCAAATCCCATGTGGGTGGACAAGTGAAGTGGATTTGCAGACTTTACAACACCTATTGGTAGTGTCATAATATTGTGCTCATGATGGGGCTTGTTAATTACGGAAATAGACAGCATGTCATTCAAATTAAGATATTGTCTTCCACAGTACATGTGTGTTTGTATATCATACTTGTGTGTTGAGTAAAGGCATGTGAAAATCTTAGCCTGGGGCCACCAGAAATCTAATGGCTGCCCTGAGGATCAAACAAACAATCTCTAATGCAAAGTGATCACGATATTGTGCATCATTTTCTCCATGGAATAGCAAGTTTTTAAAAGCCTGCCATACACAAGACTTATGGAGTACAGTCCTGTAAGTGCAAGATCACGAAAGAGGTCAGGATTCAGCCTCAGGCAACAACTCATTAGAGATGCTGAGAATTCATCCAACTCAGATGCACCAGCACTCCATGAGAATAAAAATATTTATATCTTTCACTATGACACTATGACCTGCCCGTTTACAGACTGCATATTCTCTTGTGTTAATTTGTTAAAAAAAAGTACAGGTAAATATGGCAAAGTGTGTCTGCATTCATATACTGCATGCATATACACCTGTACAGAGAATAGAATAAAAATTCATATAATAATTATTTTTCTATTATGTTCCAACATATTGTGCTTTGCAGTAGGGGCGTACCTCGAGCATTTGGCACCCAGGGCAGAACCCGTGTTTGGCACCCCCACCCTCCTTTAAAATGTAAAGAAACACCTGCAATTGTTTTTTAATCTTTTGAAGAATATTTTTGTAAATTTATATATTATATGGAGCATCACGCATGCGCACGGAGGAATGGTGGACGCTTGTACACAGGTGATTAGAGTAAGGTAGCTTAGTTTTTCTTATATATAGTCAGTGTTTGTATGTATATGCTATTATGTCCTGAAGAAAGTTCTAATGTATAAACTGAAACGTTGACCATCGGATTGTAATTTTTAAAAATCTTTGGATTAAATTTACCTTTTTTGACAAGTCCTCAAGTGCTGGCTTTGCTACCGGAGATATAATTTGTGCAGCTAAGCACCGAACTAAGCACAGGAGTGCAAAACCCATGGAATAGTGTAGTATTATTATTATTATTATGTTATTATTTATATGGCGCCAACAATTTCCGCAGCGCTTTACAGTGGGTGGACGAACAAACATGTAGTTGTAACCAGACAAGTTGGACACACAGGAACAGAGGGGTTGAGGGCCCTGCTCAATGAGCTTACATGCTAGAGGGAGTGGGTAAAGTGACACAAAAGGTGTCACGATAGTATTAGACTAGTGACAGTTGCAAGAGAGGAATCAGCCGGGAGCTGTTAACAGTTTAATTGATACGCTTTTAAGAAGAAGTGGGCTTTTAATGATTTTTTTGAAGGAGTGGAGACTGGGTGAGCATCTAACGGAGGAGGGAAGTGAGTTCCACAGGAACGGTGCAGCCCTCGAGAAGTCTTGAAGGTGAGCATCAGAGGTGGGAGTACGGATATAAGATAGACGTATATATATTTATTTATACACATGTGTCAACGTTTCAGCCGTTTCAGACTTTAACACATTTTCTGGTGTATAAATGTACAATAAAACTTCAAGATTTATTTACAAAGTCCTGTGAGTGCACCTTCCTTGATACTTATATTTTGGCATCAATGATTTGCACCATCCATATATAGATATCTATTAATTTGATATTAATATATATCTATTCCTATCAAACTACATTAAGAATGAAAATATATATAAGCATATTTATTTATTATTTAGTTCTAATTAAGACTGATACCTCCCCAGGCACATTCACAAACTGACGTCACCCCCTTCTACAAACCCCCCTACCCTCTTCTCAGTGGTGTATTTAGGATTTGGGCTGCCCTAGGCAGGACGGTGCTCGGGCACCCCTCCACCCCTCCAATTTAAATTTCCCCCACCTCTTCCTGTCAAGGCCACACTTTGACAGACGCTCACTCACTGACAGACGCACACTCACTGACAGACACACACTCTCATATACACTGACAAACAATGATATACACACACACTATAACTTGGACACACACTGACAGACGCACACACACTGACAGATGCACGCACTCACTGACCGACACATACACACTCACTGACCCACACACACACATTCACAAACAGACACACACTGACAGCCAGACATACACACTGACATACACACACTGACAGCCAGACATACACACTGACATACACACACTGACAGCCAGACACACACAATCACTCAGATACACACTGACAGACATACATACACAATCACTCACATACACACTGACAGACATACACACACTGACAGCCAGACATACACAATCACTCAGACATACACACACTAACAACCAGACATACACACAGACAGCCAGACACACACACACATTCACTCATACATACACACACTGACAGCCCCCCTCCCCTCCTCTTCCCTACCTTCCCCAAACATTAACCGATTACTTTTTATTTATTTTTTAGTTTAAATCCATCCAGCCTCCCTACCTTTGGGAGTGCTGGGTGGATTTTTTTTACCTGGGGTCCCTTCTGACAGGAAGGGAGGCAGGCGGGCGACTAACTAAGAATCCATGTGGGTGTGCGGCGCTGGCGAGGGAGCACTGATTAGTGATCTGTCTCTGCTCAGCTCCCTCACGCGCCGCAGAGTGATGACATCATATTCCGGCTCCCAGCATCACTCTGCGGCGCGCGAGGGAGCTGAGCAGAGAGCTCACAAATCAGTGCTCCCTCGCCAGCGCCGCCCGCCTGCCTGAATTGCTTGTTAGCCGCCAGGCTAACACGGTATTTGCCTGGGCATTTGGGGGCGGTGTTTTTTGCCGCCCCCTGGAAATTGCTGCCAAGGCAAATGCCTTGTTTGCCTCGTGGCAAATATGTCCCTGCCTCCTCTACAAAAAACCCTGCCCTGGCCCCTTCTGCAAAACCCCCTGCCTCGTCTCTACAAAACAACTGCCCCACCTCTACAAATCTCCTGACCCCCCCTCTCTACAAAATCCTTGCCCTGCCCAACTTCTACTAAACACCTGTTCTGCTTCATACAAAACTCCTGCCCCTTCTAAAAAATCATGCCGCCCGCTTTACAATATCCCTGCCCCCTTTCTACAAAACCCCTGCCCCCCTCTGCAAACCCTTTCCTCCCCCTCCACAAAATCCTTACCCCCACCCCCACCCCCCGTCAGCCCCTTACAGTTATAGCCATTAAAAAACAACAAAGAACACAATATTAGCAAGCAGGCTCACAATTGATGAAAGGTATGATAGATTGCCTGCTTGCTGCTCCCTGCTGCTGAGGCACTACCATCTTGGTGCTGCCCTCATTCATTGTCAGAGGCTCACAGCGAAGCATTGTGAAGGCGGACTAGTCGAGCATGCCGTGAAAGCGTAACCTAGCGTTGCGCACCTTGGCACTCCTGCACATGACTAGCAGCCCTTCTTAAAATAATGGATGGCACCCCCCAACGATTGTACTGCCCCCTCCTCCCCAATTGGTATGCCACTGAAACAGAATGTAATTGTTTTTTTTTTGTTTTTTTTAAACACCTAACATTGCATAAACGTGCCACAACACCAATATACCTAATTTTTAGCAGGTTCAATCCTAGAAACCTGATGCCTGCTCTAATGAGAGCTTACGTGTGATATCCTTTCTCATGGGGCTGTCTGCTGTGCCTCCTCCTCCTGCAAGGCATTTCCTATGTGAGAGACAGATGGGAAGTGATTCCTTCCACTTCCTGTCCAGCCTCACACACAGACAGTGGAGGAGCAGGGACACTGTCTGTAACTGCTCCTGCAGCCCTGATATCGAACATTGAAAGCTGACTGGACTACAGAGGGCACCAGCCAAGGTGTCTGGTACTTAATCCCCACAAGCCTACTTAAACTTTAAAAAAGCATGTTATGTGATGGAGATAACATGCATCTGTAGGCAGGTACCTACTGTGTGTAATGGGAAATCCGCCCATGTATGCAAATAAACCTCACGTAGCTCCCTGCATGGTTCTCTCAAACCACCATGGGGGATATTAAATGTGTATTAAATGTTGCCTTTCTTGACAGATATACTAATCAATCTGTCTCCAAAATATTATATGATGGGTCCCCCTGTTGTAATCTAAAAAGGCCTCATAGGCGTTTGTTTGTAGTATTTACCAGGGAACTCTGCATAAAGTCCATAGAGTCATAAAGTAAAGGGCAGCCTCTCTGAGGATGGCGTCAGTGCAGACTAATAGCCCCTGAAATGCAGTCTGTTTCTGTGTGAAGTTGTCGGACAGACTTTAAAGTCCTCTTATTTGTGAGCCGGTTGCAGAATTTATAGCCCGAGGGACGCCCGTCTCTGAAGGACACTGTAACTTAATTGCCTTTTAGATGCAAACGTCAGGAGCCAGATGCTGAATTATGTCATTAATTGAAGCGCATTCTTCACTTTGCATGGAGAGACATAATCAGAGTGTCAGCGTTTTATCATGAGGTGCTCCCCCACCTCATCTCGAAACATTTAATCCCCATGAGTTGCACTTCCAGCTTGCTGCAGTGAATAGCTGACAGGGTAACAGTTTTTGGTGTCACCCAGAAACAGGATGATTTCAAGGTCTGCTTAGTTGTGTTAACAGAGTACAATAAACACCCATTTTTAAAAAAAAAAAAAAAAAAAGAGAGAGAGAGAGAGAAAAGAAAACAGGGTTATTAGCTAAATAGGGAAATTGAAAAAAGGAATTTAATTTTATTTAAAGCCAAAAATAGCAAAGATGTAAAACACAGCTGAGCTGGAGTGAGTAGTTTTCAATTTGGCTATTTTAGTTTAAAATAAGCTATTACTTAGTCAATTCCAATCAATTTCCTGGTTTATTGAACAAAAAATACAAAGTCCAGTCTGGAAAAATAAAAATCCAAACAGAATAAAATGAATAATAGTTGTAGATTATTAGGTAGTAACAAGGAATGAATCCAGATTTTCTATCGTCCTGTGCCAAGACACATGGTAAGCCCACATGCCCATCTTCTGAAAATAGCCAAGAACATTTACATTGCAGTTAGGCTGGAGCTGACAGGACTTACTGGGGTCCAATGCAACCATATGAGCTGCGAAAATATTGTAAACTCTAACAAGCAGACTTTTATTTCCCTCTTTCTTTCAGTGTGTAATGCCTCACATAATTTACATGCTGTGAAATATGCTTACATCTTATAAATAAACCAATAATAACAATTTCAGAGCACATTGTAAGGCTTTTTTAATTAATTTCTCCAACTTTTAAAACATATTGTGCCCTCACCTCACCCATCCTCTATTGCTGGAGACATTATATCAAACTCAAGTATGCCATTTTGTCTAATCTCACGCTGTTTAGCACAAGACACTTGGAGTATTTATTCAGAAATCAAAAAATAAAGGCCTTGTCTGGAAAATATGTCCACTTATACAACTAAGCGAAGCAGTCTAATGATATACTGTGAAAATGCAATATAATAGTATAAGGAAAGGAAAGCATAATCTAAAATTTTTAAACAACTAGAGAAACACTAAACCATCACTATCATTTAATGGTTCCATCCAAAATTAATTTTTTAGTTTACAGTATTTATATAGCAATATACCCCCAATAAGTTGCACAGAAATTGTTTGTGGTATGTTTCGTATTTTAAAATTGTATTTTGTGGTTTGACACTGTAAGTGTTGGCTATTGATAATGTAAGTGACGGGTACTGGTAATATATATTCTGAAATAAGTGAATAAATATTCAAAAAACAGTGGGTTTTATAAAGCAAAAGCCATGTTTATTCAATATATAATTATATGCAATGTGCATGGTGCAATGTAGAACTGATTTTAATGGAGCTCAGAGGGTGTGAAGATATATAGAGAGTGGCTTGACAAACAAAATGAACATGAAGTTCCTCTACCATGGTCCTGCTTGGCCACACTACAAATAAAATAAAGGGGGGGGGGGGGGCTTAAAAGACACAGAAGACTCAAAGAGGTTAGGGAGGATTAAGAGTCACATATGAAAGGTTATAGACACACAAGGGGTAAGGGGTTTAATACACACAAAAAGGGGGTGAGGAGGAATAACACAAGATGGTGGTGTGCCACACAAAATATTTTACAATTCCTTGGGTGTCAAATAGGCTAGGTAAACTTCTGGTCTCTGTTATCCATCTTATTTTCCTGGCTAATCATGGCAGCATTTAACATATGGGTTTAGCTCCTCCCTCTAACCCTCAGGACAGGAAACACAATCAATCAAACAATTAAGCCTACCATCCCCTAGTATTATAGGTACCCCAGTATCCTCCACACCTCAGTCTTTTCCTGTCCTCCTAGCCCTAGGACAGTTTATATATATATATATATATATATATATACATATATATATATATATATATATATATATAAAAACGAGAAAGTGTTCTTGCACTCCAACAAAACAATATGATGGTACCTGGTGCTCTGGTAGCAAAAATTATAAATATCCAAAAAATACCGGCACTCCAGGAATTCTCAGTAATACAAGTTTTCTTTTATTCAGTTCAGGACGTCAACGTTTCAGCTCCTCATGGAGCTTTCATCAGGACCATATATATATATTTTTTTTTTATTTTTTTTTCAGTTTGTCTGAATACTTTTTTTTTTTTGCTCACCTGACCATGTTTGATATGGTCTTGTCCCTGTGGAGGTCAGCCTCCATCCTCAGGAAGCCCAGGCACATGTAGCCCAATCTCCATGGAGTTGGGAACCCCTGGGAGCCTGGGTGGTCACTTTTTTAATCTCAATGGGTTACTCCAAACATCATGACCACTTCAGTGAATATTTAAAGTGGTCATGGTGGTAGGTGTATGTATATGCAGTGTTTCAGCTTAAAAAATATTAGAATATGTTGTAAACCACCTAATGTAAATATTTATTAGGAAGAACAGCTATTAGAGCAAATTGGGAAAGCTGCAAATCTGGGTAACACGCTAATTATTGGAGATTTTAATTACCCGGACATAAATAGGGATAGAGTGACTAGTACTTCAGCAAGGGGAATCACTTCTTCATGTCACAACTGGTACAAGCACCAACTAGAAAGGATGCTTGTCTGGATCTCGTTATAACAAACAATGTTGATCTTTTGTCCAACATTCAAGTAGGGGAGCATTTGGGAAATAGTGATCACAATATGGTAACCTTTGAAATAAACTTAAAAAAGCAAAAGCACGTGGGGTATACTAAAACGTATAATTTAATTTCTATAAGGTTAGGGCAGCTCTACAACATATCGACTGGCATAAATTCCTCAGTGAAAAAAACACTGAGGATAAATGGAAACTATTCAAACAACTATTAGAAATATACATTTCTCAGTATGTACCATTGGGTAATAAATATAAAAGAAACAAATTGAAACCAATGTGGCATAGTAGAGAAGTAAAACAAGAGATTAAAAATAAGAAAGGGCATTTAAAGCATTTAAATCTGACAAATCAGAGGCATCATATATAAGAAATAAGGAAGCCAATAATGCTTGCAAAAAGGCAATTAAAGTGACTAAAATAGAAAATGAGAAATTGATAGACAAAGAACGCAAAACCAACCCCAAGATTTTTTTTTAAGTACATCAATTCTAAAAAAACAAAAAATTAAAGTGTAGGTACACTGGAAAAAGAGATGGGTCTGTTAGTTAATGAAGACCAGGAAAAGGCAGAAATGTTAAATAACTTTCCTGGCTAATCATGGCAGCATTTAACATATGGGTTAGCTCCTCCCTCCAGCCAATAGGAGAGGAAAAACAATTAAAGAATTCAACTTATTAGTAAGTGGACGCGAGTAGCCCTTTGTTCGCCAGTATCAAAAATGGCGACTCCGGGCGCTCACGACGTATCGCGCATGTGCGATTAAAGACACAGCGCGCCTTTTCTATTTAAAGGGAAAAAGTGCGGTTTAAATTTTGCCGCGAAATTCAAATCCCTCAAGAAATACTTACTGCTCTCTGGGAATCAAGCTTCCTCTCTCTGCAGGTATTTATTTATTAAATTTTTTCCCTTTTCAGGATACCTTTGGTATAAATGTTTTTTTTCTGTTAAAATATCCTTTCTTCAATCTTTTTTTTTTTCCCCTCTCAGCCTGAACTTGTGTTCTTATAATGGATCACTCTCCCACTTCAGCTAAATCAGCGATTCTAGGTCATAGCTGAGCATTGATTTATGAAAAAAAAAATTCTTAATAAAAAGAGTGCAATAGAGGGTACAGTCTCTTGACTTCTGTAATTTCAGCCCTCAAGACCGGACAGGCCCTAGATCTCCTTCCAGGAGAAGGGATAAACCGGCAGCCTGCGTTGGATGTGGCTCCAGACCCTTGGATAACTGCAGGCTATGTAAAAGATGTTTGACTCGAGTTGCAGGAGAATCTGAATTCCAGCAGCCTCCACAAGCATCCACCTCTGCCCAGGATATAGCCTCATGGATAAAACAAGCAGTGGCGGAAGGCATTGCTGAATCACACAAAGGCAAAGATGTGAATATCCCCATGAAAATCACAATTCTTCACACGAAGATTTCGGACAGGATTCAGGTTCCCTGAACTTTGAACAGAACAGGGTTTTCCTGAAGATGTTGTTTCCACCTTGTTGCGTTCCATGAAAATTTCTACCTCTTCTACGTACTATAAGATATGGGGGGCCTTCGCGGAATGGCTTCATGAAGATGTGAAGGATTTAAAGTCACCTTCTATTTCTCAGGTTTTAGGATTCTTACAGGCCGGGTTGGATAGAGGTCTAAGTCTGAACACTCTCAAGGTTCATTGTTCTGCTATCTCTGCCATGTCTGGTGTCAGATGGGCTGTAAACCCCATGGTAATACGCTTTATGAAAGCAGTTCTTAGGATCAGACCACCGATCAAGTGTCCCTGGGATTTACCTTTGGTCCTACAGGCTTGATGGAACAACCTTTCGAACCATTGGACAAAATACCTATGTTATCCCTGACTCAAAAGACCCTGCTTCTATTGGCATTGGTTTCAGCTAGAAGAATGGCGGACATAAGAGGTCTTTCGGTAGAAGAACCTTCTCCAAAGTGCCCAATAGTGCATTTAAGACAGGAAAGGTGTTCACTATCATTTTTCGCATTCTCTTTGCCATTTTCTATTTTCCCCACCATTAATCAGTATTTTTTTTACTGTGTCCACCTATACTATCAGCCTATGCTATGTAGTGGTGTGTTTGTGGCTCAAGTGTGTGATGGTAGTTGAATGTATATTTGAGAGGTGCTGCATATATGTGGATCTGTGCATATAATTGCATATCTGTGGGATTGGAGCTGTATTTTGAGGCTGTTTGACAGCAGTTCCATATGTGTGTGAAATGAGAAATGTCTATGTGTACATGATTGTGAGCTGCATGTGTGTTTGAATGCATGTGTGTTGTGTGATTTGTATGGGGGGCTGCAAGCCTTTTATGGGATTTGTGTGTGTATGTGTGGTGAGAGTTGTGTGTATATATGTTACTGTATGATGGGAATTATGTGTGCATATCATTGGAGTTGTGTGAATGAATAGGATCAGAATGTGTATCCGAATGGAAACATGCAAATCCAATCACAAATATGCAGAAGTCTTATACACTAAATTCCTTTCATGCTCTTTACCGTACTGATTGTTTTACGCTGTAAAGGAAGTCCAACAACAGAATGTGTTTTTTAAAGTCCAAGGATAATGCAATATTCTACTTTTGCATAATTTCAGGAACCTCTGGGTTACAGGTCAAAGTATTATTATTATTTTTTTAAATACAACTTTCTATTGTGAATGCAAGATAGAATCGATATGACATACATGCTATTATCAATCAAAAGAGTCAGGGAACAGGGAACAACAATGTTGATAGGTTATATGACATATTAGACATTCACTTTTTTTTCTTTAACACAAGAAATGGAACGTAAAAATCTAAATAAAAGGTAAAGGTATTTCAAACGTCCAGTACTACTAGCTCTATAGAAAAGAGTACTCTGTTAGGCAAAGCCTAGCACCATGTGAAGCCTTTCCTAGATACAAGTGTCAAATCTTACACCTAATTAATTCTAAACATTAAGTGGGACATACTACACTATATCATCCTCTCTGTTCTCTGTTATATGTCTAATGAGAATACCTATCATCATAAGGACGGCCTGCTGTATCAATATTACACCGTATCCTTAGGCCAGGGTTATTCTGCCCAAGCGCTCAAGTTGGAGCTAAATTGAAACTCCAGAAAAGTGTAAGTGTTTTTTTTGCTTATTTTAAGAACATTAAGATATACTACACTATCAGTTCCTGTCATTCTCTGCTTTTTCGTTGCATATATATTCGAAGAAATATTAAGGCACCACATCGCCTCCTCACTATATCTGACAGATTTGTGAAATGTCTAATGCAGCATTGACAATAGAGCAAACTTCCTGTGAGCTCTTACGAGAGAGACCAATAATTTTAGCACAAACACCACACTTGCATACTGAATAATGCTTATATTCTTTAAAGACCCATTGCTGCTGCTATATGCACATTCAGCAATAACCCTCTGCAGCAGTGATCAAAGAATCATGATACAAAGGAGTTACCTGGGATGACAGGATAGGTGTTTCAAATCAGGACTGTCCTGCCATAACAGGGACAACTGGGAGGGAGGCATGTGTAGGGGACAACAGTTTGGTTTTTCAACTCACCTTTTCCTGACAACCCAAAAACCTAACTAGTCACACAGTTTTCCCAACCCAAGAATTCCCTTGAAATCCCTAGAATTTAGCATAGTATCAATTTAGTCTTGATTGTGTCTGTTCGTATATCATCCGTTACATATTGTTCCTATATTTAGTGTAAGTATTGTGTAGGTGTTAATAGTGTGTGGGCATCAATGCATCTGTAATACATATTATTTTGTGTGCAAAAAAAAAATTGCAAAGCAAACACATACCTCCATCTACAGTTATGACCTTGTCATAAATTATAAGTTATAGTGAATAATCTATTCATTGCATTATTTATTTCATTAATATTAATGGCCTTAAACTACCTGGGTAGAAAAGCAGTAATATAATATACATCCCACTGGACAGGAATTAACATAAAAATAGTTACATTTAACAAGGCCTCAAGAGTCTTCTAGATGTAACCTCATTTTGCATTTAATCTTTCACTTTTTCAATTATGTTTGGATATTGCCAGATTGTATCCCTTGCTTAATTGAGACTTTTTTGTTCTACAAGTGCCAACTTTAATATTGTCCACATGTAGGAACGGGCCCAATTACCTACGAACCCTGTGTGGCCTATTTATGCAATTTCCTGACTTGTAGACACCATATTGGGTCTCTCAGTAATCAAAGCTTGGCTCTAGTGTAGGTACCATATAATGCTTGGATATTCCAGTGTCGCTTTGTCTAAAGACCTATTTGTAGAAAGTATTCCTTTGAACCTTTCTTTCTATCTTGTACCTGTCTTGTCTGCATTTTATGTGCAGTGTTTCAAAGGAACATACACAGCTTAGCCTTATCTCCTGGCGATGTAGTTCCACCTTCGGCAGTAACATTAGCCAGCTCGCAACAAGTGTTCCAGACAGGGTTATGCAAATGATGTATAAAAGTGGAATCTGACATCAGTGCAGACAGCATGCTAGCGCCAGACAGCCAATGGCAGCATGGCTATATTTAATTTGCGTTGCCTCTGTCCTCCATTCAGTCAGTTCTCCCTGACCCCCTCCTGCAAGTGGAGGATGATCGGCTGAGGTGAGAACTTGACCTCTATTGTATCAATTCTTAAGATCAGATGAGGGGATAGAGAACCATTCTTAAATGAACTTGTAAAAGCGAAGGATACGGAGGGGAGGACATCAAGTATATTGAGCACACTTAATTCGGATTTTACTGTACAGGAAGGACTCTAATGCTCAGGTGAAGGCTAACAGCAGCTGACCACCAGGTTGGTGTGTATTCGATCAATAATGGCAGGTAGTGTGGAATAAATTGAGTGGGTCATTATTTCTGTTCTTGTTTCCAACCTCTTTGGAACCCTACCATTAATCTTGGGGCATGCACCCACAGGTGCCATGGTGAACTGAGAGAGACTGTCCCAGATTACCCAAGATGAAGGCGCAAGGGGAAGATCTCCATTTCAATGTCTAAGTATTGCCCTTTTATTATGTATCTTTTTATTATGTACTGGATATGGTTATAATGTATAATGCGTGTATACTTTTTAAATCTGTAACAGTATCTTAAAGCAATATTAACAATACATTTTATTTTACACTTGTGTTTGTGACTTATTTGTCACACATTCCCTAAAAGAATATCCTTATAAGCGGGTCATAATTTCTTACAATACTGCTGCTCCTTGTACCTCTCTGCTGCATACCTGTTTCTCTATTTTTAATGAATGCTGGTGCTATTTCCCCTGTATTGTCAATATGGCATTCAGTAACAGGACTACTGCCATATGATTCAGATTGCTGATGTAGAAATTCCCAAGACCACATGCAAGGTCAAAGACTAGTCTCAGCGACTTTATTTATTACACATTTTTTATACTGCAGATCTACTTCCAGGAACTCACTATAATAATACATTGAGAGAAAGTTTAATGAAACAGGGAAGGAACAATGGAATATTATTGATATCTGTCTATATCAAGTATACTAGGTAAAATAAATTAGGTCCAGGCACTCAGGATTGCTGCAGAAAAGCCAGTTTTTAGAACAAAAAGTGCAAAGTTTCGGCCTACCCAGAGGCATTTATCAAGCTATCACCTCAGTGTCACAGTACCCTATTTAAAGGGTGTCAACCATAACCACAATTAACAAATGATGTGCAAAATGAATCAATTAAATAAAAACAGCCAGTCAATTATACATCAAATTCATAAATATACATATTCCAGTGCAAAAACAGTGCATTTATAATTCTTACATTCCTAATAAATTTAAAAGTTCTTCCATGAGAAAGAAACAAGAAGAGAAAAAGTAAAAAAGGAGGGAAAAATAATCAAAATAGCTAAATAAGGATAAGTGCAGCAATAGCCCCATAGTTACATAGACCTGAAAGGATTCCAAAACAGGATGTCCAAATATGGTTATGGAGACTTCTTGGTAATTTGTCAACCCTGGCCCTGATAAGCACCTGGATTCCCAAGTGTGATTGCGGTATCCTCCGTTTGTGAATTATATCAGCTATACTGTGATCTAGCAAAAAGAAGTCTTGCATTACCTTATCAGAATTCTTCTTTGTGTAGATATGGCCCACTATTTATTTTTATCATAAAACTTAAATTGCTGAATTTAACTAAAAACTATGCAATGGCCGACAGATATATCAGCTGAATGGTCTGCTGGAACATACACGGGCTACACAGCAAAAGATGGCAAAGCTGTGATTTATTCAGAATTTCCAAAGCCAAACTAAGAAGCCAGATAGAAGAAGATAAAGTTCTTTTTTCCCACATGAATTGAAACGAGATAAACTTAATTCAACATTTTCACGAGACTCTATCTTCATTTAATTTTTAATTAGGTCTCTCTCTCATCGTACGCTACATGATTAGACTGGAACTCAAAAAATACCCCATTCTGGAGTCTATGAAGGAAGAATTTAGCATATACTTATAGCTGTTATTGTGCTAATAACAATTTCATTCCCAAAAGGACCAGTAATATATGGCATCGCTTTACTTTGTCTACATCAGTGGATAATTACTTTCCTGACAGCAAACGTTAATAATATTTTGCATTTACAGATAATTGAAGGTAATAGTGTAGCATGCATACAGACTCTCTGGCTTGCGTACAGTAACTGATATGGCTGTTGCCTCATGCAGGAAGGCCTAAAAGACACTGTTGGTTACGCTCACTGGGTTTTGCCCTGAGCCAATTTGATCTGATCCCCTTCCATTTAAGTGATGAATGACTGTGGGTTTTTTCAAACTACTGTTTTCAAATGCTAGAATTCAAAGACATCAGAAACAGACATATTAGAAACACGCAATGACACAGCTGGAGTTATATTACAAAACAGGGTTATTTTTATACAGAGACTATAGAACTCACAAAAAATTAATGGATGCTAAAAAACAACAAAACAACTTTAGCTTAAAGAAGCGGTATTAGTGTATAGATCATGTAGGCTCACTGCTTTTTTTCTGCCTTTTAAGAGGTAAATCACGTTTGTCTCTGTTTATGCCCTAGCTACACCTCCCCTGGCTGTGACTCACACAGCCTGCATTAAAATGGTTTATTTTTCAAGCAGATCCTATAGCACAGTGTGTTTACTTTCACATGTATTATCTCTTTCTCTGTTAAGTGAACTTTTATAACACACAGGAGGCTACTGTGGGTTCTAACTAACAGAGCAGAAGATGAGTTATTCTAAAGTAAACATACTGTGCAATAAGCTAAACCATTTAGACTGTTTTTAAGGAGCTGCATAGGAGGCTGTGTGAGTGACGGTTCTCCCCCTTAAAAAATAGTACTGAACCTCTTACAATGGTAAGAAGTAGAGTGGAGATAAGAAAGTGTGTTGCTTGGTGGTAACACGACTATGGGCTTCAGAGCAAGGGTACATTTTATTGTCTCTTATATTGTTTCACCTTTCACAAAATACTAACTTTTACCACAGCCTATACCCTAATATGGGACAGATGACCACCATTAGCTCTTCACCTGGTCATGTGCTGTAGTTGCTATCTTTTTACCTAGCTGGCTCTGCTGTTTAGATATCGGTATGCTGGTAGCGAAGCCAGCATATTTGCGTCATCGAGGAGGCTTGCCATGCATAGGGAAATGTTCCTAGGCAGGACAAATCTGTGAAGACAGCTAGAGGAGTGAAGGTGGACTGGAGGTGTGTTACAGAAGTGGAACACCCACCTCTGTAAGGAGATTGCTGCAGAAGGTCAGGTAAGTGTTGACTGGTTCCCTTTATGAATAATATCCACATCATGAAATATTTGAGAGTGAAAATTTCACCATTTCTCAGGATGTTTACACTTTAAATTATCCACCTCTACTAACATAACTGTAAGCACTTTTGACATATTGGAAATTGAAGATGATAACACTTCTAAAAATATTGTATTTGTTTAGATCTTTGCCAATCCCACTATTCATAGAAGATCTTTTGAAATTTCAGAAATGTATGCAGGAAAGAGAGCAAGATTGTCTGGTGAATCTGTCCTTAGGTTTAGGGCAGTAGGGGGCTGAGGTGCTTAATTTAGTCTTGTCTTGTTTTATAGATCAGCTCGGCTTGAGCACATTTTAAAATGGAACCTACCTAATGGAAATAAATGCTAAGTAGATATCGATGATTCGGTTTGCTCCCCATATCGACTGTCTGATCTGCTCTGTCATGACCTGGATAGGCCCAATGCAACATTCTTCCCAATATGATTTATACAAAGGATTTGTGGCTTTTAGAGACAACCTTTCTTCACACCACTCCAAAGTAACACCTGTTACTGGCATCCCTGGTTTCTACCATTATTGGGATTGGGGACCCTAAAGAATTTTTATGGTGGGTCTCCAACATCTTCAATAATTTTCAGAGTTATGGGACACTGAGGTTGTGAACCTATGATGGGATTTTTTTATGCAAACATTCAAAATTACTAAGTTTAGAACAATTCAGATTTTTTACATCCATCTACTCCCCATAACTTCTCTTACTCCTGAATGAGCCTATAAATATATGTTTCAAAAGAGAAGAGATCTCGGAAGTGTATGTTATGTTTCAAAGTGTGTTTAGCACTGGTAAGATAGCATTTCAAAGTCTTTGGGAGCGAGATCTTGGTCAGGAACTGGATGACTTATCACGGAAAATGTTATTAAGAATTGCTGTGATATATCTATGTGTACCAAATAGATATATTACAGTTAGCCTGTAAGTGAATACCAAACTAAGAACAGAACAGAATTAGCCAGTTATTGGTACACAAGTGGGGTACCCCAAATTAAACTATATAAAGAGAGAGAAGTGGTGTACCAAACTAATGGGAGCTGGGATGAATAACAAATATACTGGTATAAGTGATCAATCCAAATAAAGAGGAATCTCAATATCTAATATGAAAAATAAAAAATAAAAAATACTTTATTAATACAAGAATTTTAAAATGGCCAAATGGCAAATCCCTTATGTGCTGTATACAAACAAAAATATGTAAAAACCCAAAAGGCAAAACAAAATCGAATATATATATATATATATATATATATATATATACAACAATCTATTTATATGATAGTTACCTAGTAGGAATTGATGCCAAATATATCAGTGTCCTATGAAGGATCGAATGCAAAAATATCACCAACATGTTAAGTGTACAAATAAGCACACGTCCGTGCCAAATAACTACAGCTGGGAATAGCTACTGCTACTTGAATCGATATTAAATCGCTGTTATGACATACAAGCGCGGTAAGACAATGTGACTATAGTTAGCTACCAATAACCAGGGGAGGGCTGGCAGCCTTAGGCCTGGGGGGCAAAACCAGTCAAGTGGCCCATTGCGCCACCCCCCCCATGTGACATCACAATGCCCCACCCATATGATCTGCCATATGAACTAACGCCAGTGCTGCACACAGTGTGTGTTTACATTAAAAAGCCTGCAGGGACCAGCTATAGACACCAGAACCACTTCATTAAGCTATAGTGTCCCTTTAATGTGAGGTAAATTATAGATTAGTGTCACTAATAATATACTAGATTGCCTACTTACAATTAGATGAGGATGATGATGGGCTGCAGTTTGGCTCCACTGGTCTGGTGTAGAACAGGACCTCTGGAGGCTGTTTGCAACTGTGGTCACAAAATTCAACGTTCTGGGAGAATTGGAAGCAGCTCCATTTTTTGGGGGCCTCTTACACAGCTCAAGGTCTGGGCTCCAGTGCCTGACGGTGAGTATGCCCATAAGGCCCACTCATAAGTCCACTTATATGTTCCACCCACCCATGAGCTCGCTCACAGGGAGTGGAGTGTGTAGGGGATGTGTTATGTGTTATCTAATATGTGTGCTTATGGTATGTAGTGTATAGGGATACCAGTTTGTGCAGGTGATGCAGTGTGTTTGTGTGTAGTGGAAGCTGTGTGTATTTGTGTATAAGGGATGTATTATGTGTTTCTGGTTGTGTGTGAGGGATGCATTGTGTGAATCTGTGTTTGTATGCATAAGGGATGCAAGGTGTGTGTCTGTATGTGTGTGCATTGAGTGTAAGAGATGCATTGTGTTTCTGTGTGTATGTAAGAAAAACAGTGTGTGTGTTTGCATGTGTGTGTAAGGGTTTGCAGTGTATGTTTCTGTGTATGTGTGCAAATGTCTTTGTGTGTAAGGGTTGCATTGTGTGTGTGTGTAATGGATGCATTGTGTGTTTCTCTGTGTGTAAGGGAAGCATGTTCTGTTTCTGTGTATGTATAGGGATGCATTGTGTGTTTCTGTGTATGTATAGGGATGCATTGTGTGTATGTGTGTGTGCGCGTAGTGTTAAAGAGCTCCCTGTCTTGCCCCCTGTCCTATAGAGCTGTCCCTTCTGTCCCTTAGAGCTCTCCCCTGCCCCTTAGTGGTCTCTCCTCTCCCCCACCCTCCCCTAGCGGTCTCTTCTCACACTCACCCACCCTCCCTGTGCTCTTCTCATCCCCCCTCCACCCTCCCTGTGTTCTTCTCACTCCTCCCTCTGTGTGTTCTCACCCCCCCTGTGTTCTTCTTACCCTCCCTCCTCCCTGTGTTCTTCTTACTCCCCCCCTTGTTCTTCTTACCCCCTTCTCCTTACCCTCCTTCTTCTTCTTACCCCTTCCTTCTTCTTCTTACCCCCCTCCTTCTTCTTACCCCTTCTTCTTTTTACTCCCCCCTCTTCTTCTTACTCCCCCCTCTTCTTCTTACTCCCCCCTCTTCTTCTTACTCCCCCCTCTTCTTCTTACTCCGCCTTCTTCTTCTTACCCCCCTCTTCTTCTTACCCCCTTCTTCTAATTACTCCCCACTCTTGTTCTTACTCCCCCCTTCTTACCCCCCTCTTTTTCTTATCTCCCCTTCTTCTTACTCCCCCCTCTTATTATCCCCCCTCCCCTCTTCTTACTCCCTCTCTTCCCTCTTCTTACTCCCCCCGCCCCTCTTACTCCCCCCTCCCCTCTTCTTACTCCCCCCTTCCCTCTTCTTACTCTCCCCCCTCCCTCCCCTCCCCTCTTCTTACTCTCCCCCTCCCTCTCCCCCCTCCCTCCCCTCTTCTTACTCTCCCCCCCTCCCTCCCCTCTTCTTACTCTCCCCCCCTCCCTCCCCTCTTCTTACTCTCCCCCCCTCCCTCCCCTCTTCTTACTCTCCCCCCCTCCCTCCCCTCTTCTTACTCCCCCCCTCTTCTTACTCTCCCCCCTCCCTCCCCTCTTCTTACTCTCCCCCCCTCCTCCCCTCTTCTTACTCTCCCCCCCTCCTCCCCTCTTCTTACTCTCCCCCCCTCTTCTTACTCTCCCCCCTCCCTCCCCTCTTCTTACTCTCCCCCCCTCCCTCCCCTCTTCTTACTCTCCCCCCCTCCCTCCCCTCTTCTTACTCCCCCCCTCTTCTTACTCTCCCCCCTCCCTCCCCTCTTCTTACTCTCCCCCCTCCTCCCCTCTTCTTACTCTCCCCCCTCCTCCCCTCTTCTTACTCTCCCTCCCCTCCCCTCTTCTTACTCTCCCTCCCCTCCCCTCTTCTTACTCTCCCTCCCCTCTTCTTACTCTCCCTCCCCTCTTCTTACTCTCCCCCCTCCCTCCCCTCTTCTTACTCTCCCCCTCCCTTCCCTCTTCTTACTCTCCCCCTCCCTTCCCTCTTCTTACTCTCCCCCCTCCCTCCCCTCTTTTTACTCCCCCCCCTCCCTCCCCTCTTTTTACTCCCCCCCCTCCCTCCCCTCTTTTTACTCCCCCCCCCTCCCTCCCCTCTTTTTACTCCCCCCCCTCCCTCCCCTCTTTTTACTCCCCCCCCTCCCTCCCCTCTTTTTACTCCCCCCCCCTCCCTTCCCTCTTTTTACTCCCCCCCCCTCCCTCCCCTCTTTTTACTCTCCCCCCCCCCTCTTTTTACTCTCCCCCCTCCCCTCTTTTTACTCTCCCCCTCCCCTCTTTTTACTCTCCCCCTCCCCCCTTTTTACTCTCCCCCCCTTCTTCTTACCCCCTCCCCTGTAGGTGGCCGAGCTGCACTCCGGTCCGCGGTCCCGGCCGGAGTGAAGGTGCTCAGTGTGCACCTTCCTGTCAGTCCGGCCGGGTACAGGAAACAGAAACTCCTGTTCCGCGCGGAACAGGAGTTTGTTTCCTGTACCCGGCCGGACTGACAGGAAGTGCACACTCAGTGTGCACCTTCCCATCACTCCGGCCGGGACCGCGGACCGGAGTGCAGCTCGGCCACCTACAGGGGAGGGGAGGGGAGGGAGGGAAAAGCTGCTGCAGCCGTCTGAGCGCTCTTTACAGAGCGCTCGGCGGCTGCAGCATTTAAAGGGCCGGCCCGCTGCGGCCGGTCCTAAAAGAATTTCGGGCGGCCTGGGGGGCAATTGCCTCCCTGGTACCCGGCCCAGCCCGCCCCTGCCAATAACGCAGTGCCTGTGACTTAGTAGATACGCAACGACATAGACCTGAACTACTGGTGTGGTAAAGAGAAAGGTCTGTGTAAGGGTAATACAGTACTGACGCATAGCCGTGCTAAATTCCCACCCCGTACCTTTGAGGGAACCTAAAGCTGTACACATGGTTACTATAGATACAAGATCCTACGTAAAGTGAGTGAGCTAGAGGCGTGCATCAAAGCCAAATAGCTAATGGCAGAACATAGTTCTAGCAGGCAAGGACATGTATGGCTGTGGTATATCTATGTAGCAGTGCCTATGGCTTGGATTGTGCCGGGACCAGAAGGAGATGGCACTTAGAATAACAAACACTTATAAGCTAGTAAATCAAAAAAGCTTTCGTGCAGATCATAGACCTATCCACTAGTCTGATACATACAAGGTCTATGCGAGGTTGATACTGCATTGACAAGTAGCCGTGCTATGCTCTCACCCCCGTGCCTTTGAGGGCACCTCAAGCTATTCCCATGGTTGCTGAAGATGCAAAATCCTTCATAAAGTTATTTAGCTAAAAAAGTGTTTCAAAGTCAGATAGCTAATGACAGAACATAGTGCTAAGTCCTATGGACCCCTGACACACGCGTTTCGCCCGACCTGGCTCGTCAGAGGGGACTACCAAACTATGAACCTATTGTTTGTGTTCAAGCTCTTGATTTCTTGTTTGTCTTTTAAGAAGCCTTTGTTCTTGTCCTCAAGTTCAGCTAAACGTTTTCTTTTGTTCATTTTACTTTTTTTCTTTGATGTCTTGCAGTTACTCCATGGTGAATGACTTTGATAAAAAAAATGTAAAACAAATTTTTTTTACAGAAAGTAAGTTGTATACAGTTTCAAGAAAAGGTATGTGAACCCTTTGGAATGATATGGATTTCTGCACAAATGGTCATAAAATGTGATCTGATCATCATCTAAGTCACAACAATAGACAATCACAGTCTGCTTAAACTAATAACACACACAGAATGAAATGTTGCAATGTTTTTATTGAACACACCATGTAAACATTCACAGTGCAGGTGGAAAAAGTATGTGAACCCCTAGACTAATGCCATCTCCAAGAGCTAATTGGAGTGAGATGTCAGCCAACTGGAGTCCAATCAATGAGATGAGATTGGAGGTGTTGGTTACAGCTGCCCTGCCCTATAAAAAACACACACCAGTTCTGGATTTGCTTTTCACAAGAAGCATTGCCTGATGTGAATGATGCCTCGCACAAAAGAGCTCTCAGAAGACCTACGATTAAGACTTGTTGACTTGCATAAAGCTGGAAAGGGTTATAAAAGTATCTCCAAAAGTCTTGCTGTTCATCAGTCCACAGTAAGACAAATTGTCTATCAATGGAGAAAGTTCAGCACTGCTGCTACTCTCCCTAGGAGTGGCCATCCTGTAAAGATGACTGCAAGAGCACAGCGCAGACTGCTCAATGAGGGGAAGAAGAATCCTAGAGTGTCAGCTAAAGACTTACTAAAGTCACTGGCAAATGCTAACATCCCTGTTAGCGAATCTACAATACGTAAAACACTAAACAAGAATGGATTTCATGGGAGGATACCACAGAGGAAGCCACTGCTGTCCAAAAAAAACATTGCTGCACGTTTACAGTTTGCACAAGAGCACCTGGATGTTCCACAGCAGTACTGGCAAAATATTCTGTGGACAGATGAAACCAAAGTTGAGTTGTTTGGAAGAAACACACAACACTATGTGTAGTGAAAAAGAGGCACAGCACACCAACATCAAAACCTCATCACAACTGTGAAGTATGGTGGTGGGGGCATCATGGTTTGGGGCTGCTTTGCTGCATCAGGACCTGGACGGATTGCTATCATCGAAGGAAAAATGAATTCCCAAGTTTATCAAGACATTTTGCTGGAGAACTTAAGGCCATCTGTCTACCAGCTGAAGCTCAACAGAAGATGGATGTTGCAACAGGACAATGACCCAAAGCATAGAAGTAAATCAACAACAGAATGGCTTAAACAGAAGAAAATACGCATTCTGAAGTGGCCCAGTCAGAGTCCTGACCTCAACCCGATTGAGATGCTGTGGCATGACCTCAAGAAAACGATTCACACCAGACATCCCAAGAATATTGCTGAACTGAAACAGTTCTGTAAACAGGAATGGTCAAGAATTACTCCTGACTAGAGATGTCCCGAATAGTTCGCTGGCGAATAGTTCCTGGCGAACATAGCTTGTTCGCGTTCGCCACGGCGGGCGAACATATGCTTTCTCCACCCCCCCCCCCTCGGAAGCCGCATTCTTAGTGAGAGGAGGGACAGTGTAGCTGCTGCTGATTTAATAGGGAAATCGATAGCTTGGCTAGTGTATTCAGTGTCCACTACAGTCCTGAACGACTCATTTGATCTCTGTTGTAAGGACAGCACCCAAAAACAGCGTGTGTGTCAGGCTCACAGCGTATACTGTGCCCACTTGCCCAGTGCCACCACTCATATCTGGTGTCACAATAGCTTGCATTTAAAAAAACAAAAACTTTTTTGACTGTAATATAATAGCAGTCAGTTTCCTTCACACGTGTGCGTTTCAGGGCCTGCCAGGGCACAGTGTCACACCAGTGCAACTCATATCTGGTGTAACAGTAGTGTACATTAAAAAAATATAGAAATTTGACTGTGAAATAATAGCAGTCAGTTTCCTTCACGCGTGTGCGTTTCAGGGCCTGCCAGGGCACAGTGTCACACCAGTGCAACTCATATCTGGTGTAACAGTAGTGTACATTTAAAAAAAAAAAAAAATAGAAATTTGACTGTGAAATAATAGCAGTCAGTTTCCTTCACATGTGTGCGTTTCAGGGCCTGCCAGGGCACAGTGTCACAGCAGTGCAACTCATATCTGGTGTAACAGTAGTGTACATAAAAAAAAAAACTAGAAATTTGACTGTGAAATAATAGCAGTCAGTTTCCTTCACACGTGTGCGTTTCAGGGCCTGCCAGGGCACAGTGTCACACCAGTGCAACTCATATCTGGTGTAACAGTAGTGTACATTTAAAAAAAAAAAATCACATTTTGACTGTAATAGATTGAATAGCAGTTATTTGTCTGCAAGCGTGTGTGTCAGGCCTACAGCGTCTACTCTGCCAACTTCTGCCAGTGCACAGTGCCACTCATATCTGTTGTCACAGTAGCTTGCATGCATAGTACCACTAATTGAAAAAAAAAATGACAGGCAGAGGCAGGCCACCCCACAGGGGCCGTCTTGGCACCACAGCCGGTTCACTTGATCTGTCAGAGGAGTTATTTACACATCAGTTGGAAGAAATGAGTGATGCGCAATCATTATTGCCAGAGGATGTAGATAACAGGGATATGTCTCAGTCAGGCAGCATTGCACACATGGACGTACGGTGTGATGATGATGTTGTACCCGCTGCTGCTTCCTTTGCTGAGTTGTCAGACACAAGTGAAGCGGTTGAGGATGACGATGCGTCCGTGGATGTCACATGGGTGCCCGCTAGAAGAGAAGAAGAACAGTGGGAAAGTTCCGATGGAGAGACAGAGAGGAGGAGGAGACGAGTTGGAAGCAGGGGGAGGCCATCGCAAGGAGCTAGTGGCACAGTCAGACAGCATGCATCGGCACCCGGGGTCAGCCAGACAGCACGCCAATCAACGCATGCTGTTGCAACCACCAGAATGCCGTCCTTGCAGAGCTCAGCAGTGTGGCATTTTTTTGTGTGTCTGCCTCTGACAACAGCGATGCCATTTGCAACCTGTGCCAAAAGAAACTGAGTCGTGGGAAGTCCAACACCCACCTAGGTACAACTGCTTTGCGAAGGTACATGATCGCACATCACAAACACCTGTGGGATCAACACATGAGTACAAGCAGCACACAAACTCAAAGCCACCATGCTCCTCCTGGTACAGCATCTTCAGCCACGTCAACCACTGCTGTCCTCCTTGTCCCCTCTCAACCATCCGCCACTCCGTCTCTCGCCTTGAGCAGTTCCTGCTCATCTGCCCACAGTCAGGTGTCTGTCAAGGACATGTTTGAGCGTAAGAAGCCAATGTCACAAAGTCACCCCCTTGCCCGGCGTCTGACAGCTGGCTTGTCTGAACTCTTAGCCTGCCAGCTTTTACCATACAAGCTGGTGGAGTCTGAGACGTTCCAAAAATGTGTAGCTATTGGGACACTGCAGTGGAAGGTACCCGGCTGAAATTTCTTTGCACAAAAGGCAATCCCCAACCTGTACTCGATTGTGCAAAAGGAAGTAATGGCATGTCTGGCACACAGTGTTCCGGCAAGGGTCCATCTGACCACTGATACCTGGTCTGCAAAGCATGGTCAGGGCAGGTATATCACCTACCCTGCGCATTGGGTAAACCTGCTGACGGCTGCCAAGCATGGAATGCGTGGCTCTGCAGAAGAGTTGGTGACACCGCCACGACTTGCAGGCAGGCCTGCTGCCACTTCCTCTACTCCTCCTACTCCATCCTCTTCCTCGGCTGAGTCCTCTTCTGCTGCTGCGTCTTGCTCCACATCAACGGCACCCCCCCAGCTCCCCAGGTACTATTCCACATCCCGGATACGGCAGTGTCACGCCGTCTTGGGGTTGACTTGCCTGAAAGCAGAGAGTCACACCGGACCAGCACTCCTGTCCACCCTGAATGCACAGGTGGATCAGTGGCTGATTCCGCACCAACTGGAGATCGGCAAAGTGGTTTGTGACAACGGGAGAAATTTGTTGGCGGCATTGAATTTGGGCAAGTTGACACATGTGCCGTGCATGGCACATGTGTGTAATATGATCGTACAACGCTTTGTGCATAAGTACCCAGGCTTACAGGACGTCCTGGAGCAGGCCAGGAAGGTGTGTGGCCATTTCAGGCGTTCCTACACGGCCATGGCGCACTTTTCAGATATCCAGCGGCGAAACAACATGCCAGTGAGGCGCTTGATTTGTGACAGCCCGACACGTTGGAATTCAACACTCCTAATGTTCGACCGCCTGCTCCAACAAGAAAAAGTCGTTAACGACTATTTGTATGACCGGGGTGCTAGGACAGCCTCTGCGGAGCTGGGAATATTTTTGCCTGTAGGCTCATGCGTCCTTTTGAGGAGGTGACAAACCTAGTCAGTCGCACCGAAGGCACCATCAGTGACATCATACCATTTGTTTTCTTCCTGGAGCGTGCCCTGCGAAGAGTGCTGGATCAGGCCATAGATGAGCGTGAAGAGGAAGAGGAAGAGTTGTGGTCACCATCACCACCAGAAACAGCCTTATCAGCATCGCTTGCTGGACCTGCGGCAATGCTGGAAGAGGATTGTGAGGAAGAGGAGTCAGAGGAGGAATGTGGCTTTGAGGAGGAAGACCAACCACAACAGGCATCCCAGGGTGCTCGTTGTCACCTATCTGGTACCCGTGGTGTTGTACGTGGCTGGGGGGAAGAACATACCTTCTGTGAGATCACTGAGGACGAGGAACGGGACATGAGTAGCTCGGCATCCAACCTTGTGCAAATGGGGTCTTTCATGCTGTCGTGCCTGTTGAGGGACACTCGTATAAAAAGGCTGAAGGAGAACGACCTGTACTGGGTGTCCACGCTACTAGACCCCCGGTATAAGCAGAAAGTGCCTAAAATGTTACTGAATTAACGAAAGTCGGAAAGGATGCAGCAGTTCCAAAATAAATTAAAAAGTATGCTTTACACAGCGTATAAGGGTGATGTCACAGCACAACGGGAATCTAACAGGGGAAGAGGTGAAAGTAATCCTCCTCCTCCCACGACCACGCCGGCAAGGACAGGACGCTTTACAGACGTGTTGTTGATGGAGGACATGCAGAGCTTTTTAAGTCCTACGCATCGCCACAGACCTTCGGGGTCCACCCTCAGAGAACGACGCGACCGACAGGTAGCAGACTACCTCACCTTAACTGCAGATATCGACACTCTGAGGAGCGATGAACCCCTTGACTACTGGGTGTGCAGGCTTGACCTGTGGCCTGAGCTATCCCAATTTGCGATAGAACGTCTGGCCTGCCCCGCTTCAAGTGTCCTGTCAGAAAGGACCTTCAGTGCAGCAGGAGGTATTGTCACTGAGAAGAGAAGTCGCCTAGGTAAAAAAATTCTAGATTACCTCACCTTTATTAAGATGAATGAGGGATGGATCCCGAAGGGACTGACAGTGGGCGATACATTAGACTAAAAAGGCCTGATGAGGGGGACGTAACAGGGATTAAACTGATAAGAATAGTACTACTTAACACACCACTCCTATGGCACATTAGATTGCACGTGCAGTGCCCCAAATTTGAAGTAGGAGGACCGACCAAGCATCTTTTTCCATCTCCCGGTTCCTAAAATCGATGCCATATACACGTCCCCTGATAGGGGACGTAACAGGGATTAAACTGATAATAATAGTACTACTTAACACACCACTCCTATCTGGTGGCACATTAGATTACACGCGCAGTGCCCCAAATTTGAAGTAGGAGGACCAACCAAGCATCTTTTTCCATCTCCCGGTTCCTAAAATCGATGCCATATACACGTCCCCTGATAGGGGACGTAACAGGGATTAAACTGATAAGAATAGTACTACTTAACACACCACTCCTATCTGGTGGCACATTAGATTACACGCGCAGTGCACCGAATTTGAAGTAGGAGGACCAACCAAGCATCTTTTTCCATCTCCCGGTTCCTAAAATCGATGCCATATACACGTCCCCTGATAGGGGACGTAACAGGGATTAAACTGATAAGAATAGTACTACTTAACACACCACTGCTATCCGGTGGCACATTAGATTGCACGCGCAGTGCCCCAAATTTGAAGTAGGAGGACCGACCAAGCATCTGTTGCCATCTCCTGGTTCCTAAATTCGATGCCATATACACGTCCCCTGATAGGGGATGTAACAGGAATTAAACTGATAGGAATAGTACTACTTAACTCACCTTATAATAATGCAGAGAGAGGCAATGCAGAGAGAGGAGTCTGAAGAAGAGGAGTCAGAGGAGGAAGGTGGCTTTGAGGCGGTGGAAGACCAAACACAGCAGGCGTCCCAGGGGGCTTGTTGTCACCTTTCGGGGACCCTTGGTGTTGTACGTGGCTGGGTGGAGGAAGAGACCTTCAATGACATCAGTGAGGACAAGGAACGGGACATGGCTAGCTTGGTATCCAACCTTGTGCAAATGGGGAGTTTGCGGCTGTGCAAATAGACTGTTTGCGGTTGTTTGCGGTACGTTAAACGGGGAGTTTGGTCTGTCACTGTGAAGCGGGCGTAACCCTTACACTACCTGATCGATACAACATCATACCTGATGTTTTAAAGCACATTATTCCAAACAATTTAGGAATGTTAGGGGATGTATGCCCTTTATGGATTAAAACCAGACTCTACATCAACAATGTAATTTTCCTGGGGAGTTTTGCCATGGATCCCCCTCCGGCATGCCACAGTGCCAGGTGTTAGTCCCCTTGAAACAACTTTTCCATCACTATTGTGGCCAGAAAGAGTCCCTGTGGGTTTTAAAATTCGCCTGCCTATTGAAGTCTATGGTGGTTCGCCCGGTTCGCCCGTTCGCGAACATTTGCGGAAATTCGTGTTCGCCGTTTGCGAACGGAAAATGTTATGTTCGCGACATCTCTACTCCTGACCGGTGAGCACGTCTGATCTGCAACTACAGGAAATGTTTGGTTGAAGTTATTGCTGGCAAAGGAGGTTCAACCAGTAATTAAATCCAAGGGTTCACATACTTTTTCCACCTGCACTGTGAATGTTTATATGGTGTGTTCAATAAAAACATGGCAACATTTCATTCTTTGTGTGTTATTAGTTTAAGCAGACTGTGATTGTCTATTGTTGTGACTTAGATGATGATCAGATCACATTTGATGACCAATTAGTGCAGAAATCCATATCATTCCAAAGGGTTCACATACTTTTTCTTGCAACTGTATATGATTTTGTTTGTTTATCGGAACTGTTTAATCCAAATGGACATTATTTCAATGTACTCTAGTGTATTTAGTTTCTTATCTATTCTGCTGTATACTATACTATGTAACTCACTACTTGTTTTCAATAAAAACTTTAAAAATAAATAAAAAAAATTCTGTTCAAGTGCCTTGGGGAATATCACTCTGGCACAGCATATCATAGCAGCTTTAGCCTTTAGCTCTCCAGCTGATACTGAGCTAGTCTGTGGCATTTCACTGGAGGAGGATAGTTGGAGTTATAGATCTGTGGTGGACCGCCTGGTACCCCGACTGGGTACCTCTGCCAAACACGCTTCCTAGTGATCACCGAGCTACCATAAGCACTTCACCGGGATACCATAAGCACTTCCACTGCTTGGCTGGGGTCTCTCCGTCTCCTCCCACCCTGGACCCATGTCCTGAATTCATCTCCAATTGGGTAGACCTCCCCTCCAGAGAGTATGGCAGGTATAGCAAGTATAGCTGTCCCCCCCTACACATGAGCCAAAGCTTAATGCTGGGAAGTCTGTTTAATACAGGCACAGTCATAAACTCCTCCCTTGTGCCTGAGAAATAATTGAGTCAGGAACTGTCCAAACTTAATTATCTCCAGATACAGCAAAACATACAATTTACAAACACCCCAAAAGTACCCCCGATATCCATGGAAACCCCACAAGAGTCACATCCTTGGATTGCCCGGATCTGAGTGACCAACATATCCAAAAACCACTCAGATCTGTTCAGTGGTTCGGTCTTTCCATGGAAGTCAACTTATGACCGACCGTACATGAGGCTCCTGCCCAAAATAGTTCTATGAGAAAAGTGATAGCGGTCGGTTAAGTTCGGTAGTATAAAAATGAACAATCTACTGAACGTAGCCCATAGTCATAATGTAGCCATCGAACTGGGCTCTTCTAGGATGTAAAGAACCGAACGCAGGCGGGTATGGCAGTTCAGCAGTGTTTGCGAGGTCGAGTGTCAGGTTTTAATTCCATGCACTTGACGACCAAACACCACTGCGTGCGAACAAGATGGCCACCATTACGTATTCGTGCATACGAATGGCAGCCACCCAGACGAGCACTTAGAACACTGAGGTGAGAATCGTTACATGGTGTCAATAGGGTTTAACAAGCTTCCGGGTGGTCTTTAGTTCATGGATTTGTTTGGTTCCCGACCAGTACAGGGACACCACATGAACAGAGTCTTTTTATATGCTTTTTAAAGGGCCCATAGTTTTTAGGCAGGAGGATAGCCAGCAGGCTCCTCCAGGAACATGTGGCAGAAGTCATGAGGTTATGAAGTTCAGACTTGAAAGGTTCAGAGATTAGTCAGCCGTTATAAACACAGTGATTTAGTCTTATATTTGCTTGGTTTGGCTTTACGAAAACTCTGTTCCCTATACACTGTATATATTATTTTTCTTGTCAATAGTCTATTTTTTTTGCACATTAGCCAATGACATTATTCTTTAAAACTGATATCACAAAAGTAAATTTTTAGACATTTAAATAGAACTTTATTGCTATTTCTTTGGCTAGTTATCTCTCTTTATTTACCTCAAATATCTCATGCCACCACTTATTCTTTGACCATTCTATTTCAAGCCCCCATCCTTCCTTATTCAGTTAAATGAGGAAAGGTTATTATCTGTTAGGACTTAGTTAAATATATTTTATTAAAACTGGACCCTATGTTTTTGAAAGTTTCCCTTAACTTAGAATCTCAAAGTAAATGGACAGCTTTACAGAAGGAGGAGAGGAAGGGAAGAGAAGGAAACAAAAACAACTTTGCTGTTTACAAGAAGCTTTTATAAGTAAAGGGAGGATTCCACTAATATGGCATTTCGCTCTGCACCTCTAGTAGGTCTCTTGCAGAATTGCAGGGGACTTAATATTCCACAACATAGATCACACCTCCTTAGGGAACTTCAACAAAGAAAATATCTAATTTGTTTTCCTTCAGGATACTCACTTTTTGAGTGGAGCAGCGCCATCACTAAAGAATAAATATTAACCTATGGGTTATTTTAGTAATCATCCTACTGCCTGTAAGGATGGCGTGGCGATTTTATTTGAGGTTCGTCTGCAATTCTTAGAGATAGATATGGAAGCCTTTTTGTGAAAGGCAAAATCGCTAATTGGCGATACATATTTGCTTCCATATATGCTCAGAATTTAAACCAAGCACACTTCATACCCACCGCCAATTTCGTATACTTTGCCCCTGTTCGTGTGTTTTTCCCTTTTTCTGTTCGGGAGTTATTATATACGAAAGCCATCCATTCGTCTCCCGAATGAGGACCACTCCTGTACCCCATTAGAATGTTCACATCAGCAACTTAAGTGCAAAACCGCAAGGGAAGTAATTCATGAATGCTTCCCCTGGGTGGCCGCCATTTCGTATAACCAAATGCACGTGGTCGACAAAAGAATGGCGGACGTCTTGTCTCCCGAACGTGGGCAGCGGCACTTGGTCGTTGAGTGTCTGTGTGGCCAGAATAAAATCTATTGACTCCCATCACTATGTTTCGACTAGTTACTTGGGGAATTGATGTTTGTGTATTCTAATGGTTCCAGATTGGCTGAAGGAAGGTATTATCGGAGGTAACCAATCGGGTTACCCATGGTCCGCTACAAAGACCATTTGTTTTGGGTCATTTTTAGTTTTCCACAGATCTAATTTAATTTGTTTCTTAATGGACACATACTTTGAAAGTAGATAAAATGGAGAGTACAAGCGCTTATATACGTAGTGTTATATCTTAGGTAATACAAACATTTCCGTGAGCTGCAATACCACCGTGCTTATCTTTCTATCAGAAGTTGTGGAGAGAAGGAATATCAGGTGTAGCGCTCTAATAGTAGTGGATATACTGGTAAATAAAAAAGACTGGATATACCTTAAGGGGTCATATGCACTTAAATGTAGTCCCAATGTATTCAGATATACCTTAAATAAAAAAACAGAAATATACAGAACACAGTGTAACCTGTATACAATAAAAAAATAAGAATGAATGTGTAAGGGGGGCGGCACCACCCGCGAAGCATCGAGCCCCCCATGTCGATGGTCTTAGGAGCATGTGCACGCTCATGAACTTTCGATCAGGGTGATATTTTATCTGTAGACTGTTGTTTAGCCTCAGCATGTTTATATACTAAAGCTTTGGGTATAGCTTACCGTACAAATCTTGTCACACACCCAATAGACATGCATTCAAACTACCAGCCAGCATTACACAGCATAACAGTACCTAAGCCTGTTCCACACTATGTTCAACTATGTACTGTACCTTCAATACTGATACATCACACTAATGCCATCTCTGTTATCAACCTTTGAAACACACACTGGCACATGAGCGAGCTGCCAGCTAGATTTCAGATACATCACAGATAATCTAGGGTTAACCTGATATCAAAGCGCAGCAGTTTAATATGCTTTAAGAATGCCGTAACGTACCAATTGATTGATGTCGGATGTAAATACCCAGCATGTATTTAACAGGCTTCATCGACTTTAAAAAAAAAAAAAAGTGTGCTTTACATCTAAATGTCATACAGCTGTTAATGAATACTTGTTTTTAAAATGTATGCAAATGCTGTTGTGGCATTGCTGACATGCGTATGTTATCTCAAGCACAGCAAAAATAAAGAATTCAAATATATTAAGAATGAATGTGTAGATTGCTAACTCACACTTTTCTGAGCTAAAACACTAGCTCAGGTATATGCGCCTTTGGGTCCGTAGAGGCGACCCTCACCCTCCTTTAGGTCCAAATTTCTCCAGGGGTTATATCCTAGATAGTAAGTATAGGAGAAAAATATAGCGTAGTACAGTCTGTATACTGGGTATGTATTATGAGATACTGTAATTCTTATATACTCACAAACCCTGAGCCAATATATCGGCTCACTTCATAGGATGTATGTGGTTAAGGACCACATTCCTTCTTTATAAAAGCAGGTAAAAATAAAAGCCGTAAGTGTAAAAAATATAATTTATTGTAAAAAGTATAATTAAACATATAATATATATAAAAAATATATATAATCAGAATAACACTTACTCGGCTATAGTCCAATAGATAATACTGTGTGCTCACTGTTCCTCCAGAACGCGTTTCACCAATAGGCTTCCTCAGCTGGAAAAAATGCTGTGCACATATATTGGCTCAGGGTTTGTGAGTATATAAGAATTATACACACAGGCAGGCAGGCAGTCACACGTACACACACACACACACACAGAGACAGGCAGTCACACAAACAGTCACACACAGGCAGACAGTCACACACACACACACACACACTGGCAGGCAGTCACACAAACAGGCACACATAGGGAGGTAGTCACACAAACACACACACACACACTGACAGTCACACACACAGGCAGACAGTCACACACACACACACAGACAGTCAGTCTCACACACACACATAGGCAGACAGTCACACACACACACAGGCAGACAGTCAGTCACACACGCAAGCAGGCAGTCACACAGGCAGGCAGACAGTCACACACACACACACACACACACACAGGCAGTCACACACACAGGCAGACAGTCACACACACAGGGAGGCAGTCACACAGACAATCACACACACAGGCAGACAGTCACACAGACAGTCACACACACAGGCAGTCAGTCACACACGCAGGCAGGCAGTCACACACACACACAGAGGCAGGCAGTCACACAAACAGGCACACACAGGCAGACAGTCACACACACACACAGAGGCAGGCAGTAAGTCAAACAGTCACACACAGGCAGGCAGGCAGTCACACACACACACACACACACACATACACAGAGGCAGGCAGTAACACAAACAGTCACTCACAGGCAGACAGTCACACACACACACACACACACACACAGAGGCAGGCAGTCACACAAACACACAGTGACTTACCTCTTTCCATTATGGCTGGAAGAGGGAGTGGATGCAGTTCCTGTGCACTAGTTACCAGGGGACTTCTGGTATTTATTAGCCCCGCCTCTGCCTCGCGATAAGCCCAGCCCTGCTGTTCAGTAAGCTCTGCCCAAGCGGCCTCGGTTTTTTTATTTTTTTTTATAGACCCGGGTGTAGAATAATTAATCCTCCACCCTGGTACCAGCTTTAGCTCCCGTGACACCGGCTATGTGCGAGCTGTGTCGGCCACATGGCGCCCCCGGTCCACGGCGCCCTGTGCGGCCGCACAGCTTGCACACCCCTAAGGTCGGCCCTGGCCATACCTACCCTGGCTGTGATTCACACTGCCTACATGAACAAATAATTTAATTTTCAATCAGATCTTGCATTACGTTTTTATCTCCTGCTCTATAAATTGAATTTTAATCACACACAGGAAACTCCTGCAGGGTCTAGTAGGCTATTAACAAAGCATAAAATGCAATATTGTAGGGTAAACAGAATGTGCAATATAGGAACCTAGAATATCTAGATATATTTTCAGGAAAGGTTTAGGAAGGCTGTGCAAGTCACATGCAGGGAGGTGTGACCGGATCAGTAAAAACAAAGTGATTTCACCCTTAAATGTCAGATAATTGAGCAGTGAGATTGCAGGGGCATGTTCTATATACCAAAACCTCTTCATTAAACTTAAGTTCTTTTGGTAAATATAGTTTTCCTTTAAGCCCCAAAAAATTACATTATAAGTTCTGAAAAGTGCCTACTCTGCAAATGGGATATCCGACCCTGACCCTATGTGTTATTTATTGATGATTACAATGAAACCTGACTGGTTAAAACATATACTGAAGAAGAAAAGTGTAAGAATAAAATGAAAGGGAGGGATTGACAAGGTTGCATTGGTCAGGGTTGCAGATTGTTGGAAAATGCTATTCAAGGATGTCCTATTTAATAATAAAACCATTTCTGAAGTATTTTACATTCTGTGACAACAGACTGTAAAATCGCCATAATAAAGCCCATGGAAAAGCGCAGTCAGGGGAGTGGGCCTTGACAGAGCCAAGGAGTAGGCAGGTGGAGTTAAAGATTTAGGGGTTATTAGTAATGGGGTGTGAAAAGGGGTGTGAAAAGGGGTGGAGAATAAAGGAGTATATTAAGCGGCCATTTTAGAAAGTGGCCATTTTAATCAGAATCTGCACTTACCTGTTAATTGTTTTTTGCAGGTCTGTGTGGATTCTTTTTCTTTCTTTTGCAGATCATGGCTTCACTGGACGAGATCCTGGAAGGAGTGAGAGCAGCCGTGCAGGACAGAGGGATGGCCTGGCTTCATCAGCAACGGGGGGCTCCTGGTACAGTTGAGAACCCCCCTGCGACTGCAGAGCGGCGTCCGGTGAGGAGGGTGAGACTGCCCCAGCGGCTGAGTCCAGGCGTGATGCCCGCAGCACGTCGGCGGTGGAGCCCGTCCGCGGATTCGGGTGGGGCCCTGGCTGTGGATGCGGGCCGGGCGGAGGCAGAGAAAACGCGTGGTGCCGGTCGGGCAGGGACAGCGGCCAGGCCGAGGCCTACTTTGCAGCCTACCACGCGGAGCGCCGCCAGCCAGAAGGCGACCGGTAGGGCGGCGAAGTCGGCGGCGGCCCCCAGGGTGGCCAGGAACGCAGAAGCCGTGGAGGAGGAAACGGAGCCATGGGGCGTCCCGGTGAGTCGGCCACCGGTGTAACAGCCGGGCGGCAAGGGGACAGGCAGGAGGATACTAATGGCGGGCAGGCGGCTCCCCTAGTGGCAGGGGGCCCCAGCGGCAGGGACACAGTGGGAGCGGTCATGACTATGGCCGGGCATGACAGCATGGGGACAGCCGACTGGCACACCCAGCTGGGGCAGCAGAGGCAGACCAGGACGGCAGCAGAAGGGGAATCTGGCTGCCAGGGACAGCGCTGGGACTCCCCTGCGGACAGGGAGGCGACACATGGGGATCAGTCACAAGGGTCAGCTTTGATTCCAGAGGAAAGCGGGGTTAGGTGTGGACGGGAGGGCCACAGGGGCAGCTCCCAGGGGCGGCAAGGCTGTAGAAGTGACCCCAGGCCGGAAGTCAGCAGGGAACGGCGCGGGGATAGCGCCAGGCATGACAGGGCATGGAGCGCCAGAGAGACGAGCCCGTATGCAAATAGGTGCAGTAGGTGGAGGTCAGTCTGCAGGGAAAGGAGAAGGACGGAACGGCGCAGCGCTTCTGGGTCCTCAGACAGGAGCTCACAAGGACAGCGGTGTAACACATACGGCCAGGAGGGCCAGGCTACTAGGTGGGACAGGCGTAGGGAGGACGGATGGGAGCGTAAGGAGGAAGGGCAGGTAGGTGGACGCATGAACAGACTACCCAGGTGTTCTTCTCCTTACAGGTCGCAAAGCGCTACACCGGCGGTCCCGAGGTGGGATCAGGCTTACAGGAGTCGGCATCTCTTGGATGCTCCGGAGCCGTATGCGGCGGATGGACAGAAAGCGACCCCGCGGCCCTCCGCGGCCGGGGGCTCTGGCGGTGAGTCAACTGGTGCACTACACTCAGAATCACTGTTAAGCTGCTTAAAATCGTTTCTAGATTCATGGGCGAGTGGGGAGGTTTCGTCACCGCAGTTCTCGAGGGTATGGGTCCAAGAGACAGGTCTCGAATCGACAGGAAAGGCAGTCGGGGCAGTGAGTGGCGACCCCGGGTTAGCTACGTCTGTGTCGGTAAGGGGGCCGCGCGAAAGAACGGACTTATGCGGCGAGATTACAGACGCGGCGCAGCAAAATGTGCACGTTTCTTTTGCGGGCCCTTTGGGCTGTCATCTAAAAGCAGAGATAAAGGACAAGATTTGGAAAGGGGAGTTTGTAGAGGTTTTTTCCCTTCTCCCTCTAGAAGAGTTCCTTGACTTGAAAGAGGAGGACAAAAAGGATGCAAAAAAGGAGGAAGAAGAGAAAAAACGTAAGTATAGGAAGATCCCAAAAACATTTGCGAACTGGCTTAGGGCTTTTTGTATATTGGCCAGCGTTATCGGGGAAAAATTCCCCGACCGCTGCTCACAACTTTTTTGTTTTCTGGACGGGATTGGGGACGCGTACCGAACGTACGGGGAACTAGCGTGGTGGAAATACGATGAGCAATTCCGCCAACAATTAGCAGCAAATCCTAGTATGAGGTGGGATCAAATGGACTTACCCCTATGGATGAAGCTGATGATGGCGCAGAAGACTGCACCCTTTCAGGGGGTGGCCGGTGCGGTACCTGGAGGAACGGCGCCGGCCGGGCAAAAGAAGGGTTTTTGCTGGCTCTTCAATGAAGGCCAATGCAAATGGGGGACGTCGTGCGGATTCAAACATGAATGTTCCGGTTGCGGCGGTGCCCATGGGGCCAACAGATGCTTCAAGAGAGGAAAGCCAGCTTCCGGAGCGGGTGTCGGCGGCTCAGCGGCCCCCGCCGCTGCCGCTGGGGGCAACCCGGATGAAGGTAGGCGAGATGCTACCGTGGCTAAAGCGTTACCCTAACCGCGAGGATGCAGAGTTTTTGATGAAAGGGTTTACGGAGGGGTTTACTATTCCATTTAAGGGGAAGGGACCGGGGACATTATGTGCGAACCTAAGATCCGTACGGGAACATCCAGGGGTGGTTCGGGAGAAATTGCAGAAAGAGGTACAGCTGGGTAGGATGGCGGGACCTTATGTGGCCCCGCCACTGCCGAACTTGAGGGTGTCCCCACTTGGGGTGGTCCCCAAGAAAGAACCGGGCAAATTCCGTTTGATACACCATTTGTCTTACCCTAAAGGGGCATCAGTCAATGATGACATTGAAGCGGCCCTAAGCTCTGTCTCATATGCATCATTTGACCAGGCGGTTAAGTTGGTTCGAAAAGCAGGGCGGGGGGCGTTAATGGCGAAGGTTGACGTGGAAGCAGCTTTTAGGTTACTTCCTATTCACCCGGAATGTCACCATTTATTGGGGTGTTTTTTTGACGGGGGGGTTTTCGTGGACCTATGTTTGCCCATGGGCTGTTCTATTTCCTGTTCGTATTTTGAAAAGTTCAGCACATTTTTAGAGTGGGTGGTGTGTCAGGAGTCGGCTGGGGGTGCAGTGGTGCACTACTTGGACGATTTCTTGTGCGTGGGCCCAGCGGGCTCTGACCGCTGTGGGCAGATACTGCAGGTTTTGCAGTGGGTGGCGCAAGCATTTGGGATTCTGTTGGCTGCAAATAAGACAGTGGGCCCGACTGAGTGCTTGAGCTTCCTGGGGCTGGAAATCGACTCGGTGAAAGGGGAATGTCGGTTACCCACGGATAAGCTGATGGCTCTCCGCCAACAGGTGGGAGAAGTGAGGGGTTCAAGGAAAGGGACCTTAAGAGGCCTACAATCCCTACTAGGTAGCCTGAACTTCGCATGTAAGGTGATCCCTATGGGTAGGGTTTTTTGCAGGCAACTGGCTCGAGCTACTTGTGGAGTAAGGTTACCGGGTCACTACATTAGGGGCTCAGCTGATATGAGGGCTGACTTGGACGTTTGGATCCGTTTTTTGCAGGAGTTTAATGGTCCGGTAATTTTTAGGGACCCGGCAGAGACGTCGGAAGACATCGGTTTATTTACAGACGCCTCAGGGAGTGTGGGTTTTTGGGGCATACCTGGGGGGTAAATGGTGCGCGGAGGAGTGGCCTGGGTCATGGAAGGAAAGCTCATTGATCAGGAATTTGGCATTCCCGAAGTTTTTTCCGGTGGTAGTGGCAGTGTCTCTGTTGGGCAAGGAACTCGCAAACAGGAAGGTGATTTTTCACTCCGATAATATGGCAGTAGTATAGGCGATTAATAGTATTTCGGCCTCGTCGCTCCCCGTGGTTCGGCTATTGAGACACCTAGTTGTCTATAGGTAGACTGCGGTTCCAGTGGTAACCTGAAGTCTGAAAAAGGAAAGTCACCGGGTTGTACTAAACGCAGGGGGTAACCCTAGTTAATATAGTAAATACAAAAAAAAAGAAAAAAATTAACTAATTCACCGACATCCGTGCCCAAACGGGTATAGTGCCAGGAAAAAGCAGTACAACCCTTTAAAGGTTTGCTAAGTTGTTAAAAGTCAATACTTTATTAGTTCCAAAGCTAAAAAAATACTTAGACTCCAACCTAGTTAATACTAGAGTAGGTAAGGTATGACTGCCAGAGGTAGGGCTGCAGGTAACTTCACAGGTAACCCAAACGGAAAACTAAAGAGTAGATATAGACCTGGTGCATGTATTTAGCGAGCAGTAAACTCCATCTATATACACTACACAGTCTAAACAGACCTGGTTATTACTCAGTCTAAAGCTCCACCCTGACAGCCAAATGCTGCCCAAAAGGTATCTTCACAGGTAGCCCGAAATAGGAACCAAAAGAGTGAATATTAACCTAGTGCATATAATTAGGTAAGTAGTAAAACTCCATCTATATACATTGAACAGTCTTAAAAGACCTGGTTATCACTCTATCTAAGGCTCCATGCTGACAACTAAATGCTGCCCAGACTGAATCCTGTTACCTCAGCAATAGCCTCATGCTAATGCCTACCAAACCTACTAGATTAAATAAAAGATCGAAGTCCAAGTTCTACCACCCATAACCCCAGTGCATAGTGAAAGAAATCAAAATAAAATTAAGAAAAAAGCCCATGGGAATAACGCCGCCGGATCGCTAGTCGGCATCGTTTATTGTCGGAACTACGACGGTATCTGATCGTCTTCGAACCTCCGACTTTCGTTCTTGATTAATGAAAAAATTCTTGGCAAATGCTTTCGCTTTGGTTCATCTTACGCCGGTCCAAGAATTTCACCTCTAGCGGCACAATACGAATGCCCCCGGCCCTCTTAATCATGGCCCCAGTTCCGAAAACCAACAAAATAGAACCGGAGTCCTATTCCATTATTCCTAGCTGAAGTATCCAGGCGACCGGCCTGCTTTGAACACTCTAATTTTTTCCAAGTAAACCTTTCGGGCCCCCGGGACACTCAGTCAAGAGCATCGGGGGGGCGCCGAGAGGCAGGGGCTGGGACAGGCGGTAGCTCGCCTCGCGGCGGACCGCCAGCTCGATCCCAAGATCCAACTACGAGCTTTTTAACTGCAGACACCTAGTTCTTCTTTGTATGTCATGGAATATTGTTTTCAGGACTAGGCATGTACCGGGCTTGTTGAATGTTGTTGCTGACGCACTGTCTCGTTCACAGTGGGAACATTTTCGGGAGGCAGCACCGGGCGCACAGAAAACGGGTCAGGCATGCCCGGAAGAAATATGGGGGCTCGGGACATCGTGCTTGGGGATTTTATAAGGAGTTCCCTAGCGCCAGGCACCTGGGCAGCATACACCAAGGTTTGGAATGAATGGGAGGAGATGGTAGGGCAGATGGGAGTGGGCAGGTAGGTAGGTTTGACACGCTGTTATGGTTGCTGTGTCGGTTACTAGCAGGTGGGGCCTCACCCTCCAGGGTAGACCGTTATATGTCAGCGTTGGCATTTTGGTTTAAGTTTAATGGATGGGAGGATCTTACCAATAATTTTTTAGTGAAACGCCTTGCGTGGCTTCCGGAAGGGGAAGAGGGCCGTGGACACCAGGAGGCCGGTGTCGTTTGCCATCCTGCAAGGGCTTGTGGGAGGGTTGCGCGATATGTGTACATCAACATTTGAAATGGTCTTGTTTTCTGTAGCTTTTGTTTGGGCCTTCTTCGGGGCGTTCCGCATCGGTGAATTAGTCGGTGCTAACAAGTCCGGAATAAATGGGCTCAGGTTCGAGGACGTGGTCATTGAACAGGACAAGGTCGAGATTCAATTGAGACGCTCCAAGACGGATGTTTTTGTGAGAGGTAAGAAGGTAGTCCTGCTCTCATTGCCAGGGTCGGATGTCTGCCCGGTGGCGTGCGGGCACAAGTTCCTAAACATTCGCCCGGGAGGTTCGGGATGCTTTTTAGTCCATGAGGACGGCTTTGCGCTGTCACGTTTTCAATTTGTCCGGGTATTCCGCATGGGGCTTCAAAAGTTGGGCCTCCATCCCATGCAATTCAGAACACATTCATTTCGCATAGGGGCGGCAACGGAGGCGGCTCGACTGGGATTAGGGGACGAACGGATTAAACAGATAGGACGGTGGGAGTCCATTCGGTTTCGTTTGTACGTGCGGCCAGACAGGTTGATGTAACGGGGGACTGTGGGAAGGTTGGGGGGGTTTTCTTGCTCTGCTAGGTAATTGATTTTGTTTCTTTACAGGTCTGGTTACCTGGTTGATGGGTCACTCCTACGTTTATTGGGCACAGAAGAGGGCCGCAGTTCGGAGGAATGGAACACAGCTGGGCTTTCTTCTGGAAACGGTGTTTGGATTTCGTGGTTTCAGCTGGCAGAGCATTAATGGAGAGATTTTCAGGAGAATGTTGGGGGGGGGGCCTCCCCAGACATAATACTAATTCACGGTGGGGGTAATGATTTGGGTTTGATTCCCCAAAGGGAACTGATTAGGAGAATGAAGCGGGATTTGGATCGGCTACGGGAGTTGGTTCCTGGCGTGGTGGTAGTATGGTCCGAGATGGTGCCAAGATTTAACTGGAGACACGCCAGGGACCCAGCTGCTGTGGCGCAATGTCGAGGAAAAGTGAATAAAGCTATGTCAGTTTTCGTCCGGAGGTCGGGCGGGGTCCCGGTGCGGCATTGGGAATTAGAGGGTATGTTGCCTGGGTACTTTCGCAAGGATGGGGTACACCTTCAGAAGTGGGGTGCGACTTGCTGAACTTAGGTTTTCAGGAGGGTATAGCATGGGCCCTATTTCTGTGTGGTGGGGGGCGTTCAAGACGTTAAGGTATCAAGTCTCGGGCTGTGGCGGGATAGGGCTAGGGTAATTGGGGTGGAAGAGGAGTATCAAGTGGCTAGGCTAAGGTTAGGCTGGATTAGGCCAGAGTGGTAAGTGGTCTGTTGGTTCGAGCTCATCGGTGGCTCCGAACCTGGTGGTGTAGGGGTGTCTTGGTACACGCCTACAGTTAAGAAAGTTATGGTTATGGGGCCTCTTTGGTAGGCAGTGTGTTATATATTATGTGTTATTTATATTGTTATATATTGTTTATGGTATGTGGTCATTGCCAGGGGTAATTCTGTACGGAAGGGGGTGGTAGTAAATTATTATTATGCGGCAATGACCCCGATTTGTTATCTTGTTTGTTGATTACAATAAAATAAAGCTGTGGACTTTTATATTTCCTAAAGAAATACGGTGTCTGTGTTTTTTGGGTGGGTTATTAAGGGTAAAATGCCACAAGCCAAATAACGACGTGCGCATGTCATGAAAGCTGTATGGGAAGGAACTTCAAGGAAGAATGCAATCCAAGCTCTCTATCTTCAATATAGTATACTTTAAAATAAGTGTACACAGCAAGATTTTTAAATGCCAACCCAACAAATATTTTAGTTAAAGTGTTAGTCCCTGAAATTAAATTATAAATGTTTACATCAACTGTGCAGATCTGAACTATTTCATTTGTCTTGCTATGTTTTCCCTATCTCTATAATGTCACATACTAATATTCTGCCAAATGTATTTTTTTTTCTTTTTATTGAGGCAAATGTAAACACATACACAAAAAGTGCTGCTGATATAAAACACAGCATGTTACACAGTAATACTTCATTTTAAAATTTAAAGAAAAAGACAGCACACATAAATGCTGTCAGAATTAGAAAACATTTCCACTGAAACTGACAAAACCAAAAACTGATCATAGGTATGCTTCTTGGTGACAATGGGGATGAGATAAAAACTCTGAAGTGCCAGTAGGCACAAAACATGTCAATGGTGTTCCTTTTGCACCCTATTTATCGTAGCCATATGTCTTTTTAATTTGAATAAAGGTGCTTTATCCTGATTTTTGGATTGTGGCATTTTCCTTCTTCCGTATGGAGAAGATCTGGCTATTTAGCTTTTTATAAGTATTCCTGATTAGTCAGAACACAGATGCCTCTCCGTATATCAAGGTACATTTTGCTGTGAATTAAATTTTTTTTCTCTCATTTGCATGGGTTTTTGTTGTCTCCAGGTTTTTGTACTTTTTCTCTGAAACCGTACTGTTGAATATGACAGTCAGGCCCCACTCCCTGTAAAATTCATTCAATTACAAGTCAGACATTTGTAAAATAAAAACGTGTATAATCTATATTGGATGGTTTTGTGGACGTTGACAGATGAGTGCATTGTTACGCATAGGTACTAGGCCCACCATTATTTTTGCCACCAACCCACCGGCTATAGGGTGGAAGACGGTTTATGGGCCATTTTCATGGATCCTACACTTTCCCATCTACACACTGCATGGAGGAAGTATTGACTAATCGTTAAGCTTTTTATTCAATCCTGGATTCCTGGGGACCTCACCTATGAATCAGGTTGTGGTGATAGATCAACTTACTCAGAGTTATTGCTGTGGTCTCACAGACCCAATGTGTTTAATTTATTTTATTTAAATTCATTTTTTTTGGCAACTCACTGAGTGGATTGCTTTTACTGTTAGAGATTCTTAGACCTGATCACTTTATATGTAAAATGTCCATCAGAAAATCAGTGTCATGCTGTGCCTTGGGAATCACAATGCCATCTGCTGAATGGTGTAACTCACATCAAGTTAATTTAGAGTTATCTATTTGTTTTTCTACTTCTATTTCCACTTTTGCTTGCATGTGGAATCAAATAAAAACAATGGGTATGGTACAAAGACCTCTCTGTCCCTTAAAAATAGCATCACCTTCTTTGATTTTAATGGAACCATGCTAATCTTGCTCCTTTGCCTTGTCTGTCACAGCAGACCTTGTCTGTCTGCTCTCTAATTAGGCAGTTTAGGCGGCCGCCTAAGGCCTCGTACTGGCTAGGGTCTCGTGGCCTCCTAAACCGCCTGAGGGCAGACTGTGTCAGTTCCTCGGTCAGTGACTGAGGACCCGGCACCAGGAGGGTGCCCGGCGGCTTGCTCAGTATGCCGTCGGGTGCGAGGCCCCTCCTGGCTTCCGGCCAGCCATCAGACACCCGTCTGCAGTTCCGCAGTGAGCAGAGCTGCAGACCATGTGTCTTGCGACAACTGGCCAATCAGAGCGTTGCCGTGGATTACCATGGCAATGCTCTGACAGGTCTCGTGAGATACCGGAAGTAATGGCCACCGGACCTAACTGTCCTAGTTCTAGGATTTATTGTTGGGAGTTGTGTGTGTGTATATATATATATATATATATATATATATCATTGGCAAAGGACCCTGTTGTGTGCTGAAACATTGATCTCATGATTTGAATTTGTGCTATAAAACTTTTAATGTTTATTAAGTACTACGAGTCGACCTACAAGTAATACGAGTCAACTATACACTGTTCAGCCACAGCATTAAAACCACTGACAGGTGAAGTGCAACATTGATTATATCATTACAATGGCACCTGTCAAGGGGTGGGATATATTAAGCCACAAATGAACGGTCAATTTTTGAATTTCATGTTTTGGAAGCAGGAAAAATTGATAAGCAAAATAATGATGCCTAGATGACTGGGTCAGAGGATCTCCAAAATGACAAGTCTTGTGGGGTGCTCCCAGTATTCAGTAGTTAGTACCTACCAAAATGTTGGCCATTATAGAAATGTGTCAGAGCATATAGCATCGGAGATTGCTGTGTATGGGGCTGTGTAGCTGCAGACAGGTTAGAATGTCCATGATGATCCCTGTCCACCACCAAATGTGCCTTCAATGGACACATAAGCATCAGAACTGGACCATGAAGCAATGGAAGAATTGTCGTATGGCCTGATGAATCACATTTTCTTTTAAATCAGGTGGATGGCTAGGTGTATTTGCCTAGTTTACCTGGGTAAGATATGGCAGCAGGATACATAATGCAAAGAAGACAGGCCGGTTGAGGAAGTGTTATGCTCTAGGCAATGTTATGGTGGGAAACCTTGGATTCAGGCATTCATATGAATGTCTTTCTGACACGAATCACCTACCTAGAGACTGTTGAAGACCACATACACATGGCAATGGTGTTCCCTGATGGCAATGGCCTCTTTCAGCACACACTGCAAAAAATGCTCAATAATGCTTGGAGGAACATAACAGTTTAAGGTGTTACCTTGGCCTCCAAATTCCTCAGATCTCAATCCAATTCAGCTTCTGTGGGATGTGCTGAAACAACAAATCTGATCCATTAATGCCCCACCTTAAACATTGTCTTATTAAGATAGTAAATCTGAAAAGTTAGTTCAAAGCAGTGGTGATTGTTGTAACAATGTATAAGGAGAGGGGGGCAATAATTTTCACTCCTAAATCATACCATTGAACAACATACTAATAAATATATTTAAATATAAACAAACAAATTAAGAGAGAGCTTATGCCATATCTATAGCTTACAAATTAGAGTGACAATGGTACGATGGGAGCTATTTAAAGAGCACTGGTGTTTGCACTGGCACTGGCTACAATTTTCGTTGTTGCAGTGGGATTAACCTCAGTGTGTCAAAAAGAGAAATTCATTTGATAACAGGAGAGGCTTTATCAGTGAAGCTTCCCCTGCTGTGTCTGGATTTCTCTTTTGTAAACGCCAACATTTGTCACCATTGCACCAGTATAACCCATTTGTATCAAATTTAAAGGCACACTCCTATGCCCAAATGTGAAAAAAGTAGAAATCATTGTTTAGTAGATATACCACAATACATGCATGCATTCACTGTGGGTATATCTCAAAAGCGCTTTCAAAAGCTGCGGTTCATATGAAATGCAACCTTTGCATGCCCTACTCCTTTTCTCTAGGAGAGACTAACAATATTAGCCAATGTGGCATTCACTAAATATAAAATGTTGTCCGAATGTGAAAAAAATCCAGTGGAAACGGCTGAAATGCCACATTGGCAATTTTCAGACTTTCTTAACCAAATGCGCTCAGGATTCGGTCATTCCGACAGATTCTGTTACATTGGTTAGGATGAGTTTTGCAAATCACTAATATCGACATCTGAACCAAATTACAGCTCCGGAATTGGAGATTTATCTATGACCGAATGGCGGCTTATGATAAACCGAATGCATCTGGCAGGATGCTCTTTTGCTAATTATTATTCACTTGCTTTTTGCAAGTAAATTGATCATTTGAAGAACTATTTACACTAGCACTAGCATTCAGTTGGCAGATAGTTAGAAATCCTTGACGGTACAAGGGTTAATTATAGAGCGACTAGCCAGCCACCACATGGAAAAACTAAAAACTAAAATAAATAAAAATCATATGCTATAATGGAGATATAGTGCCTCCATATGCCCCCACCTGATGTCTATTAAGTGTTTTAAACTAGCGACTGGGCAGATGGGACTTGTGAAACTTGACTATGTTCGCCTTGTGCTTTAAATAGTAAAATGTTCTCACACTGAACCAAGTAAGTGTACAGTGCAGTTGACATTCTTCCTTTCTTCTTCTTTTTTTTTTTTACTGCAAATTTACCTGGTTGTGGGCTCCAAGTAAGTCTACTGCTCGGTTTACTCTTTCGCTTTATCTCTCTATCTCTCTCTCTCTCTTGGCCTATATCTTTGTCAGAAATATCTCACTAATCTATTGCAGCACTGGGGCATATGCATCCCAGTGCTGCCTTAACAATGGAAAGGACCCTCCTAACCTCTACACTATGACTAATCATAATCCCTAAGTGACACAAATATTAAACGTTATTCCTTACACTACCCCAATACTAACCTTTAACCCATAGCCCACCCTGTAGCTAACCACTAACATAACTCACAGATTAAGTAAGATGGCCCCCTAACCTAAAATGGCACCCTATATATACTCCTTACCCAAAGCCCACCCTCCAATATCCACATAGCCAATCCACACATACCCTTATCCTATGCCTGTCTCCTAGCGATGTCAAGGCCCATTCCCCTTAGTTGCGCTGCTCCATGGGCTACGTAACAGCGTGTGTTGAAGAAAAATAATGCCATCTCAGGTTTCTGGATCAAGATAATAATATCTCTCTCTCTCTCTCTCTCAATCTATATATAAACAAAAATAAGAAATAGAGAACTCAGAGGACTTGGAATTAAATAGCACCTGTTTTTTTTGTTTCATCAGATATAATTATCAGTATCTGAGTCCATGAGAGGGTGCTCCAGAGCTTTGCATTCTCAGTTAAAGCAGCCAGATATTAATTTATTTTGTCAGAAGCTGCCTGTAGGCTTCTTAAGGTTTCTGCTTTCCCATCTTTATTCCATGTAGTGGATTTATGTATTAATAGTGATTTGTCAGGTGTCTTTTGATATATCAGTACTTTGTGTCTTGTGATGTGTCAGTGGATTTCTACATTTTTATAACTATTGCCTAAAAACTCCATCAGGAATAAAGCGGTATAAAAATACATTATGTTGACTGTGTATATGGGAATATAATGCCTTCTCAGGTTTGTGGAGACACATATAAACCACTCAGGTCTTTGTTCTTTAGATTTGCGAACTCCTTAGTGGCATTATTTTCAAATCACACATGGCTCGCTGATATGTATTCAGTGTCCACAGACACTCACAAACACACAGTTATACATATAATAGCAACCACTGAGTACAGCAGCTCCACGGACTCCAGGATTATTCTGTTATAAACCTCCTCTTATAAACCTCCAACAAATCAATCTAATAAACATATCCTCAATCAATCCACAATTTCTTGTTTGCTAAAAATTAAACTTTTAATTCTCTCTTAAATCAAAGGAAAACCAAGTTCTGGGTGGGAGAAGTGGATATTTGCCCACTTTTGCCCTGTCCATTGGATACCCAAGACTGGGAGTCAACATCTATCCCTTGATTAGTCGAAATAACAACCAGGGATTGAGGTTTCTAATATAAAGCCTGATTGCCCATGCAACATCCATGGCAATGTTCTTCTCTTTAAATGTATCTAGGCATCCAGGACTTTATAACAGCAACTGAAATAGTATACATGTATATCACGGTTCACTATTATGCTGTCTTATAGTTAGGGCCTAGTCCAGATGTCATATTAATTTATTAAGCCGTCCATTTTTTAGTTTAATTTTAATTCCAATCATGATGTTTTAAGCTTGTTATTGATTTTTTATTGTTTCTAGTGAATTCCATTATACTGAGAGATGATCTGACACAGTTTCAGTGAAATTGATGGATTATGGTATTGTTTATATATTGAATTGTTTTCCTAGAAACTACAACTTGCACATTATATCACAGTCTGTTATATGTATCTATATGACATGCATATCCACTACACATTCCATTTTCCACAATTCAGAAATGCAATAAAATCATATCCCCATCAGCATTCGCTCTTTCATTTACAAGATAAATGTCCCATAAGGGTAAAAGTATTGACTCGATTAAAGCATTTTGATTTATTATTTGAACGTATGCACACCCAGTAGGGGTTTAGCTTACCTGTTCAAACCGAATATGAACTGTTTGCATTCAATGTAATAGATAGACACAGTTTTTCTTTTAGGAGTTTTGCAATATATAGATGTTCAAGAAAGGATACATACCCGCTCCTAGGTCCTTTAAGAAAAAGTAAATATAATAACTCAGCAACAATTAAAATGTTTTATTATGACAACCCAAAAAATGGGCTTGTCAACATTTTGACACCACTTGCATCTTCATCAAGTCTTGTCAAAGAAAGGTTGGTGTATATGGTACAAAGTTCAGTTATTTGCATATTTAAATGATCAATGAGCAATCTAAAGTAGAGATGCATTTTATTTAATGAAAAAAAAATTGTCATTAGAGACTATGTTCTTGTTTTCTTGTAAAGTGATTAAGACCTCCACTTGCAGTTGATAGAAGTACCAATGATCAATACAACCAATGATCAATCTTAACTTATGTGTGCTAACAGAAAAGTAAAGGCAGAGCAATTAAACATAAAAGGAACATTTCTAGGGTGTAGAAAATATGCACCATTAAATTTCCAATCAGACAGTAATGAAGTAGCCATTTCACCTTCAAACATACTGTGTAAGCCATGCAAAAACAATATGTAACATAGGAGAACGCGGGATAAAAGGAGAGAGCTACATAATCAAGCTACATAAACAACATTTTGAATAATCATAATTCAATTTGAAGTAAAAGTAAATTCATTTTTTTTGTCCAAAATAGCCAAATAGGAAACATTCGCCAGGTCATCTATATGTAGAATTGATAGAATGAATGTGTGCTTTTACATGCAAGAGGCCAGGTCATCTATATGAAGAATTGATAGAATGAATGTATACTTTTACATGCAAGAGGCATATATTTACTTCCTCTAAAGATAGTACTTGGCTACGCAATATGTAGACAATTGGATCATTAAACTCCTAAGGATTAAATTATACACATTGCTGTCATCACAATTTGGTCCATAAAAGCTTTATGCTAGCATTGAATATCGTACTTATTTAGCGAGGGTATTTGGTAAGCTATTGATTATATTATTGGAACAGAACAATTGAATTAATATCACCTTAGGAGCAAAATAAATGAACATTATGTAGACCATCTTATCCACAAATGTGCTGGCTCGAGCATTGGTAATAATCTATTAGTATCTATGGCAATCTCCCCACTTTTGCCTTAGAACTTCTCTTTATATATGGTTCCAGTTGGCAAGTTTATACTTCAAGGAACACTGTAGATACAATAACCACTAAAACAGAGTCTGCATTGCTACTAAATGGTTTGCTCACTGTAGATATTTTCAGTCCATCACAGCCTGAAGACCTGCCTTTTTATGTCATACTTGGGATAGCAGGTAGTACAAGTGCTTTAGAAGCAAGTGCTTAGTAACCTCTTTTACTCTGCAATTGTAGAGTAAAGAAGGTTACTAAGCACTTGCTACTAAAGCACTTGTCCTAAATGTGCAAATTTTCATATTAAACACATGATTTTTTTGCATACATTTTTGAGTGCGGTATCATTTTGATACATTTTGTATATACAGTGCCTTGCAAAAGTATTTACCCCCCTTGGCATTTTTCGTGTTTTGTTGCCTCACAACCTGGAATTAACATGGATTGTTTGAGGATTTGCATCATTTAATTTACAAAACATGCCCACAACTTTGAAGATTTTTTTTTTTATTGTGAAGCAAACAACAATTAGGACACAATAACAGAAAAAGGTCAATGTGCATAACTATTTACCCCCCTAAAGTCAATACTTTGTAGAGCCACCTTTTGCGGCAATCACAGCTCCAAGTCGCTTTGGATAAGCCTATATGAGCTTGCCACATCTAACCACTGGGATTTTTGCCCATTCCTCCTTGAAAACTGCTCCAGCTCCTTCAAGTTGGATGGTTTGCGCTTGTGAACAGTAATATTTTAGTCTGACCACAGGTTTTTATTGGATTGATGTCTGGGCTTTGACTAGGCCAATCCAACATATTTACATGTTTCCCCTTAAACCACTCAAGTGTTGCTTTAGCAGTGTGTTTGGGGTCATTGTCCTGCTGGAAAGTGAACCTTTGTCCTAGTCTCAAATCACGCACAGAGTGGTACAGGTTTTGCTCAAGAATATCCCTGTATTTAGCACCATCCATCTTTCTCTCAACTCTGGACAGTTTCCTGGCTGCTGAAAAACATCCCCACAACATGATGCTGCCACCACAATGTTTCATTGTGGGGATAGTGTTCTTTGGGTGATGTGATGTGTTGGGTTTGCGCCAGACATAGCGTTTTCTTTGATGGCCGGAAAGTTAAATTTTAGTCTCATCAGACCAGAGCACCTTCCTCCATACATTTTGGGAGTCTCCCACATGCCTTTTCGCAAACTCAAAATGTGACATTTTGTTTTTTGCTAAAAGTAATGGCTTTCTTCTGGCCACTCTGCCATAAAGCCCAACTCTATGGAGCGTACGGCTTATTGTCGTCCTATATACAGATACTCCAGTCTCTGCTGTGGAACTCTGCAGCTCCTCCAGGGTTACCTTAGGTCTCTGTGCTGCCTCTCTGATTAACCCCTTAAGGACCAAACTTCTGGAATAAAAGGGAATCATGACATGTCACACATGTCATGTGTCCTTAAAGGGTTAATGCCCTCCATGTCCGGTCCATGAGTTTTGGTGGGCGGCTGTCTTTTGGTAGGTTTGCTGTTGTGCCATGTTCTTTCCATTTAGTTATGATGATTTGATGGTGCTCCTGGGGATCATCAAAGATTTGGATATTTTTTTTATAACCTAACCCTGACTTGTACTTCTCAACAACATTGTCCCTTACTTGTTTGGAGAGTTACTTGGTCTTCATGGCTGTGTTTGGTTAGTGGTGCCTCTTGCTTAGGTGTTGCAGCCTCTGGGGCCTTTCAGAAAAGGTGTGTATATGCAATGACAGATCATGTGACACTTAGATTGCACACAGGTGGACATAATTTCACTAATTATGTGACTTCTGAAGGTAATTAGTTGCACCAGAGCTTTTTATGGGCTTCATAACAAAGAGGGTGAATACATACACACATGCCAATTTTCTGTTTTGTATTTAAAAAAAAAATAGTTTTATGTATATATTTTTCTCATTTCATTTCACCAACTTAGACTATTGTGTTCTGATCCATCACATAAGATTCAGATTAATAAAAGATTGAACTTAAGGCTGTAAAAAGGTAAAGGGGGTGAATCCTTTTGCAAGGCACTGTATTAGAGGTTTTTTCTGAGGGCCACCTCGATACCAGCACCATTAGGGACCGGCGAGTGCCGACACATGTGTATATATTCTATAATAGTGATGCGGGTCCCAGTGCTTGTGGACTCCAGCCACCATAACTACTTAATTTAATTAAATTGGTTTTGGTACTTATAATGCCCCTTTAATCATTGTTTATTATCATACAAAATACACAGCTTTAACCCCTTAAGGACCAAACTTCTGGAATAAAAGGTAATCATGACATGTCACACATGTCATGTGTCCTTAAGGGGATAAATATTTCAAAGCTACTTAAAATTGCCTATCTGAAGCAAATAAATGTTGGCATTTAGTCACATCAAAAGGCAATATTGTGTTTAATCCCATCACTGCCTATCCTAAGAATGCCAATATCAGTGGTCCTACACTAATTGTAACATGGAAAACAATTACTGCTTAAACTGCATTAAAGTGATTCTCCAGTGCCAGTAAAACAAACCCGTTTTCCTGGCACTGTAGAATCCTGAAGTGTTTGGTAGACAGCCACTAGAGGAAGACTTAACCCTGCAAGGTAATTATTACAGTTTATAAAAACTGCAATAATTACACTTGCAGGGTTAAGGGTGATGGGAGTTGGCCCACCCAGATGTATGCTTTAATGTGATCACTTTTAATGAGGCACTTGGAATGAGGGGAAGGGATCTCAATACAAAGGAATCTACTAATGGCTCCAAATATATACAGAAAATGAATTTTATGACACAACCAGAAAATGGATTTGTTAATAGTGCTTCTATTACAAAGACCTAGATTTATACAAACACACCAAAAAATAAATTTTGAGCGCTTTAAGGTAACCTAAAATTACACATATTGGGTGCAGTATATGGGAAGTCCCACCATATGGCCATGTTGTGTTTAAGCCCATAAGTGCTTCAAAATACCCCAATATCAGTGGGTCCTACTTTAATCTTAACATGGGAAGCAATGCCCTTTGTTTGTTATCATAGACACTCTTGCTAGGCAAGAATAGAAGTGAAGAATTCACTTCCAAAAGCTGGTCTACTTGCAATATATCTCATCTATAGTATATTGCAACATAATAATCCTGTTACTTGATATCTATCTCTTGATTAACATTTTTCAACTAAAAGATTGAGTTTCTATGACAACAGATCCCTTATAAGTATTGTTATGCAGCTGGCATATTGTATCACATAACATTTATGGATGACTTAAACTCCTCATTCAGAGAATAAGCCACATGGCATCCCATAGTTAGTGATGTCCTGAACGGTTCACTGGCGAATAGTTCCCGGCAAACATATGCGATGTTCGGTCCGCCCCCTATTTTTTTTTTGTGGTCTTTCAGCCAAATTTACTAATACTAAGTAAAAATTACTTAGTATTAGTAAATTGTGCCCCTACTCGCAATAACGCAAGTAGGGGCATGTCTATTAAACAGTAAGCAGCCTGTGGCTGCTCACTGTTAAAAAACAAAACAAAACAAAAAACGGTCCCCCCTCCCTGAGTGGGTGGGGGCCCTAAAGTAAAAAAAGGGGGGAGGACCTATTGTCCTCCCCCCTGGCCCCCACCCCTGAGCGGTGGGTGGGGGCCCTAAATACCAATAGGGGGGACCTATTGTCCTCCCCCCAGCCCCCACCCCTGAGCGGTGGGTGGGGGCCCTAAATAACAATGGGGGGACCTATTGTCCTCCCCCCAGCCCCCACCCCTGAGCGGCAGGTGGGGGCCCTAAATACCAATAAGGGGGGACCTTTTGTCCTCCCACCCCTGAGCGGCGGGTGGGGGCCCTAAATACCAATAGGGGGGACCTATTGTCCTACCCCTGGCCCCCACCCCTGAGCGGTGGGTGGGGGCCCTAAATAACAATGGGGGGGACCTATTGTCCTCCCCCCGGCCCCCACCCCTGAGCGGCAGGTGGGGGCCCTAAATACCAATAAGGGGGGGACCTATTGTCCTCTCACCCCTGAGCGGCAGGTGGGGGCCCTAAATACCAATAGGGGGGACCTATTGTCCTCCCCCCTGGCCCCCACCCCTGAGCGGCGGGTGGGGGCCCTAAATACCAATATGGGGGGACCTATTGTTCTCCCCCCTGGCCCCCACCCCTGAGCGGTGGGTGGGGGCCCTAAATACCAATAGGGGGGACCTATTGTCCTCCCCCCGGCCCCCACCCCTGAGCGGCGGGTGGGGGCCCTAAATACCAATGGGGGGACCTATTGTCCTCCCCCCCAGCCCCCACCCCTGAGCGGCGGGTGGGGGCCCTAAATACCAATAGGGGGGGACCTATTGTCCTCCCCCCGGCCCCCACCCCATAGCGGCGGGTGGGGGCCCTAAATACCAATAGGGGGGGACCTATTGTCCTCCCCCCCAGCCTCACCCCTGAGCGGCAGGTGGGGGCCCTAAAAAAAATGTCCCCCCCAGGTGACTAGGGGTCCCCAAACCATTAGAGGACAATAGGTCTCCCCCCATAAGTCTCTACATTTACCTGTCACAGCACTCTGATTGGATTGGTTGGAATTTTCCCACGCTGTGTAATTTGACTCATAACACTCTGATTGGTGGATTAAGTAACCAATCAGAAAGTTATGAGTCAAATTACACAGCGTGGGAAAATTCCACAGAACTTTCCCATGCTGTGTAAAATGACACAGAGCACTCTGATTGGGTGGCTTGAAATCCACCCAATCAGAGTGCTCTGTGTCATTTTACACAGCGTGGGAAAGTTCTTTGGAATTTTCCCATGCTGTGTAAAATGACACAGAGCACTCTGATTGGCTTAAACCAACCAATCAGTGTGTTCTAAGCCTAATTGCAGGGCGTGGCAAGGCTTTATAAGCCTTGACCAGCCCTGCGGAGCTCAGTACGCAGCGTGCCCTCGAAGGGTGAACAAGGATTAATTTTTTGCGCTCTTTTTTCAAATATTGGCTTTTTATTTGGCCTTTTTGGGGGCTGAAGAAAGAAGATTTTAGAAAAAAGAAGACATCTAATGGTAAGTTTATTTTTATTTATTTACAGGTTTTTAGCTTTATTGACTCCCCCCTCATTATTTTTAGGGTGAGGGGGGTAGGTAGGGGGATCATTTTTTTTGGGGGGGAGGGGGTGACTATGGTTTTGGGGACCCCTAGTCACCTGGGGTGGGGGACATTTTTTTAGGGCCCCCACCCGCCGCTCAGTTGTGGGGGCCGGGGGAGGACAATAGGTCCCCCCCTATTGGTATTTAGGGCCCCCACCAGCCGCTCAGGGGTAGGGGCCGGGGGGAGGACAATAGGTCTCCCCTATTGGTATTTAGGGCCCCCACCCGCCGCTCAGGGGTGGGGGCCGGGGGGCAGGAAATTATGTCCCCCCTATAGGTATTTAGGGCCCCCACCCACCGCTCAGGGATGGGGGCCGGGGGGAGGACAATAGGTCCCCCCCATTGGTATTTAGGGCCCCCACCCGCCGCTCAGGGGTGGGGGCCGGGGGGGAGGACATTAGGTCCCCCCTATTGGTATTTAGGGCCCCCACCCGCTGCTCAGGGGTGGGGGCCGGGGGTGGACAATAGGTCCCCCCATTGGTATTTAGGGCCCCCACCCGCCGCTCAGGGGTGGGGGCCGGGGGATTGGACAATAGGTCCTCCCCCTATTGGTATTTAGGGCCCCCACCCGCTGCTCAGTGGTGGGGGCCGGGGGGAGGAAATTAGGTCCCCCCTATTGGTATTTAGGGCCCCTGCCCGCCACTCAGGGGTGGGGGCCGGAGGGGAGGACAATAGGTCCCCACCCCCTATTGGTATTTAGGGCCCCCACCCACCACTCAGGGGTGGGGGCCGGGGGGGGAGGGCATTAGGTTCCCCCTTATTGGTATTTAGGGCCCCCACCCGCCGCTCAGGGGTGGGGGCCGGGGGGAGGACAATAGGTCTCCCCCCATTAGTATTTAGGGCCCCCACCCGCCATTAGCTCAGGGGTGGGGGCAGGGGGTGAGGACAATAGGTCCCCCCCTATTGGTATTTAGGGCCCCCACCCGCTGCTCAGGGGTGGGGGCCGGGGTGGAGGACAATAGGTCCCCCCTCTTGGTATTTAGGGCCCCCACCCACCCACCGCTCAGGGGTGGGGGCCAGGGGGAGGACATTAGGTCCCCCCCAATTTGTGTTTAGGGTCCCCACCCACCGCTCAGGGGTGGGGGCCAGGGGGGAGGACATTAGGTCCCCCCCTTATTCTTGTTTAGTGCCCCCACCCACCGCTCAGGTGGGTGGGGACCCATCACTATTGTGGCCAGAAAGAGTCGCTGTGGGTTTTAAAATTCGCCTGCCTAATGAAGTCTATACGGTTCGCCGGGTTCGCCCGTTCGCGAACATTTGCGGAAGTTCGCGTTCGCCATTCGCGAACGGAAAAATTCATGTTCGCGACATCACTACTTATAGTATCTATGAAAAATGTTGGGGTGGAGCGTAGTTTACAGTTTGGTCCAAATATAAGCTACTAAAGTTTTTGAATAATTATGAATCAGAAACTGCACATACAGCAGAAAAAAATGTATGATTTCATAGAAGAAAACATAGATACATGTTCTGCAAACAAGTAATTTGAATGTACGTAGGTTTTATGTAAACCTGCCCCTATATTATGAACTGATCTATTAGAAATAATCAACAACACTGTTAAAGATGGTGCATAGGGTTCAAAGGGCAATTAAGTCACATAATAATATATATAAATAGATTCTCAATGAGCATTGATTTACACAAGTGTCTAGGAACATTGAATTAGATCATTTGTAAACAACCCTACAATGGAATTATAATGAAAAGGTTTTTGGGAGCTAGCAAAGGCATCTTATTTATAGCTTCAATGTCCATTTCAGATAAAATATGTCAAATGGATATTCACAGATGGAGCGTCATTATTATGCTTTATTAGGGTTTTACTCTATTGTCCACATTAACGTCTATAGTGTAAATTTCTATTATTATGGGATTGTGCTGGAACTTTATAAGAAGTAAGAAGTAAGAAACTCAATTTAATTAACAAACAAACTGTACTGTCAGCTTGACATAGACTTTGAATGCAAAATATTATTAATAATGCTTTGAGGCAAGAACATTATGTATGCGCTACTGCATAATCAGCATGTCTGCTACTTTTTATTTATATTATTTTTATATAATCATTCACATGTAAAGAGGAATTTTATCTCATTATATAAGTCCACTTTAATAGAAATAGATATTACACTTTCACAAGTTCACACATAGAATCCATTCATCTCTCCTCCTGTTCTCATCCTCTTGTGCACACCTACCTTTGCTATCTATCTTTCCGTCTGTCCGTCCATCCGTCCCGCCCCCCCCCCACATTTGGTTTCCTAACTAAATGACTAATAATTAATTTCTCTGGATGCATATTCACCTTCAGACTTTCTACTCTTAACATATATTTCTTCTTCTTTTAGTTCCCATATTCCCAAGGAACAATTTAATCATCTTCTGTCCTTTTCCTTAGGGTCTCTTGACCCTGTAAGCTTGTAGCTAACTACCTTCACTTAATATTCAACTTCCCTTGGATCAATGTGGGGCTCAGTTATATTGCTATTATGAGTAGTTACATCATCCAAATGTAAAGGAAACACAGGAACTGCAAATTCTCAGGTTTAGGTCTATCGGCAATTTCCAGTGATGTGCATTTTACAAGCTTATTAAACTCATCGCAACAGTATTAGAGATAGCACGTTTATTTACTTATGATCATAAATATTCAAGTAGAATAAATCTATGTTTTGTTAGTTGCACACAAATGTTTCAATTACTAAGCACTATTTAAATTCATTAGTAAACAGTCAAAATCCATGAGATTGAAAGGGACACTCCAGGCAGCTAAACAGGTTAAGCTTAAAAATGCATGTGGTTAGTTTCTCTTCTTTCTCGTCTGTGTAGTTTACCCACAGTTAATCCCTTCCCTGCCAGCCAACCTCACTACCCAGTGTTATCCCTACCCTGTCAGTCACTGTCAGCCACTCTCACTACCCAGTGTAAACCCCTCCTCTGCTGGTCCATGTCAGTCAACCTCACTACCCAGTAATAACCTCTCCCCTGTGTCAGGATCGGGACAGGGATCCAACACGCAGAGTACAAACAGTAGCCAGATACGTATACCGGACCTTAGAATGGCCGGACTAACGTAAGTAGTACAGTATAGAATGGTCAAAGACAAGCCGAAGTCGAGGGTAACAGAAGACAGGTAAGCGAGAGACAAGCCGAATCAAGGGTAACAGAGATAAGCAGAGTAAGGTAAACAAGCCGGGTCAAAACCAAAAGGGATAATAGAATACACAAGCACTGAGTGACTAGAACAAGCTAGAACCACGACAGGGCAATGAGCTAATGAAAGAAGCTCTGTTAAATACCCTGTTCAGAGCAATAACCACGCCTCTGAGGCGTCCTGATTGGTCCTGCAGCAATTGACTGACAGGTCGTTCCGGGGGAGTGTCCTGATGACTACTTCCTGCCTAGATGCTGTAAAAGGCAGTCACTCCCTCGCGGCCGGCCTAGCATGACCGGATAGACCGCGGGGAAGGGAGCCATCAGACCGTCTGGATGAAGGAACAGCTAAGTCTCTACCTCTTTCGGAGGTAGAGACCACAGGTACCCTGACAGTACCCCCCCTCTCAGATACGCCCACCGGGCGGAATGAACCGGGACGAGATGGGAAGCGAGAGTGATACGCCCTGCGGAGACGGGGAGCATGAACATCCTCCTGAGGTACCAAACTCCTCTCCTCAGGACCATATCCCTTCCAATCAACCAGATATTGTACTCTCCCCCGGGAGATTCGAGAATCAATAATAGAGTTAACCTCATACTCCTCCTGACCCTCCACCTGAACGGAGCGAGGAGGGGCTATTGTAGAGGAAAATCTGTTACATATGAGTGGTTTCAGCAATGAAACGTGAAACGAGTTCGGGATGCGTAAGGTATTAGGAAGAGCTAAACGATACGCAACTGGATTGATACGGGTCAGCACCCTGTAGGGTCCAATATAACGAGGAGCGAACTTCATGGAGGGCTCTTTTAAACGGATGTTCCTCGTGCTCAGCCATACCCTATCACCTGGAACAAAGACCGGAGCCGCCCTTCTACGTTTATCAGCGTGTTTCTTGACCAACATAGAGTTGTGCACAAGGATTTGTCGAGTTTGATCCCACAACTTCCTCAAATTGGCAACATGAACATCAACCGACGGCACCCCCTGGGAAGGAGAATCCGAAGGAAGAATAGACGGATGAAAACCATAATTCATGAAGAAGGGGCTTGAATGAGTAGAATCGCAAACGAGATTGTTGTGTGCAAACTCCGCCCAAGGAATCAAACCGACCCAATCATCCTGGTGTTCAGAAACAAAGCATCGTAAATATTGTTCAATTTTCTGGTTGGTACGTTCAGCAGCTCCGTTAGACTGAGGATGATAGGCAGAAGAAAAGTTTAATTTAATACCAAGTTGAGAGCAGAAGGACCTCCAAAAGCGGGAAACAAATTGGGAGCCTCTGTCCGATACAATTTGAGAGGGTATCCCATGTAGGCGAAAAATCTCCTTAGCGAATATCTCTGCCAATTCGGGAGAAGACGGGAGTTTAGGCAGGGGAATGAAGTGTGCCATCTTAGTAAACCTGTCAACCACGGTGAGGATAACAGTCTGTCTTTTAGAGATAGGTAGATCGACAATAAAGTCCATGGCCAAACAGGACCATGGTTTTTCTGGAACCTCCAAGGGGTGCAGGAATCCACATGGAAGCGTATGGGGTTGTTTGGTTTTAGTACAAACTTCACATGCAGCGATGAACTCCTCAATATCCCTCCTTAAAGCAGGCCACCAGAAGTCCTTAGAGATCAACGCGTAAGTTTTGCGAATACCAGGATGTCCCGCCATCTTGCTATTATGTAAACACTGTAAAAGTTCCAGTTGAAGAGCAGGAGGAACGAAATGACGGCCCGCAGGAGTCTGTTTAGGTGCTAGATGTTGCAACTTAATGATCTCGGCCAGTAATGGAGAATGAATCCTGAGATTCGTATTAGCAATGATATTGCATTTCGGAACTATAGAAGAAAGAACTGGTTCAGGTACAGTAGAAGGTTCATATTGGCGAGATAATGCATCGGCTTTAGAGTTTTTAGAACCAGGTCTGTAAGTCAGTACATAATTGAAGTGAGTCAGGAATAAAGACCAACGAGCTTGTCTAGAGGATAAGCGCTTAGCCTCCCCAATATAGGACAAGTTTTTGTGGTCCGTCAAAATCGTAATAGGGTGTAGGGTCCCCTCCAACAAATGTCTCCACTCCTTTAAGGCTTTAATGACTGCTAACAGTTCCCTTTCCCCGATGTCATATCTGCTCTCAGGCCCAGAAAATTTCTTAGAGAAGAAACCACAAGGGTGTAACGGTTTATCCACCCCTAACCTTTGAGACAGAACAGCCCCAACTGCTGTCTCAGAGGCATCGACCTCGAGCAAGAAAGGCAGAGTCGTATCAGGATGGACTAGAATGGGAGCCGAGGCAAAAAGTTCCTTGAGAGTCTTGAAAGCACCAAGAGCTTCCTTAGACCAGAACTTAGTATCAGCCCCTTGTTTGGTCATATTGGTAATAGGCGCAATGATAGAGGAGTATCCTTTAATGAAGCGCCTATAGTAGTTGGAAAAACCAATAAACCTTTGGATAGCCTTGAGTCCTTTGGGCAAGGGCCAGTCTAAAATAGATTGGAGTTTTACAGGATCCATTTTAAAACCTTCCCCAGAAATCACGTATCCAAGAAAGTCTACCTGAGACTGATCAAAACTGCACTTCTCCAATTTGCAATATAGACCATGTTGCAGCAGCTTGTGTAATACCTTTCTGACCTGTCTATGGTGAGTCTCAATCTCCTTAGAGTGTATTAGTATGTCGTCCAGGTAAACAATAACACAATCGTGCTGAAACTCCCTAAGTACCTCATTAATCAAATCTTGAAATACTGCAGGAGCATTGCATAGTCCAAATGGCATAACAGTGTATTCGTAATGACCATACCGGGTATTGAATGCCGTCTTCCACTCGTGACCTTGCTGGATTCTCACCAAATTGTAAGCCCCTCTGAGATCTAACTTGGTGAAGATTTTGGAGCCCTTAAGACGATCAAATAACTCGGTAATCAGTGGGATAGGATAGGCATTTCTGACAGTTATTTTATTCAAGCCTCGGTAATCGATACAAGGTCTCAGCGTGCCATCCTTCTTCTTAATGAAAAAGAACCCAGCCCCGGCCGGAGAAGAAGACCTCCTGATGAATCCCTTTTCTAAATTCTCCCGAATATACTCCTCTAGAACCGAGTTTTCCTGAACAGACAAAGGATATACATGGCCCCTCAAAGGCATAGTGCCGGGTAAAAGCTTAATCTTACAGTCAAATGACCTGTGTGGAGGCAAAGAATCGGCATTCTTCTGGTCAAACACTGCCCTTAAGTCTAGGTAAAGGTCTGGTATTGGTCTTTCTATGGACTGAGTAGGATTCTCCGGTATGTTAATATTAGCTAATGGAGAAACCTTGCACAAAAAACGATCCTGGCAGCCCTGGCCCCACGAGAGTATCTCTCCTAACTCCCAATCGATAATAGGGTTATGTTTTTTCAACCATGGGTACCCCAGAACTATGGGAACGGAAGGAGACGAAATGAGCATAAGAGATAATTTCTCCACGTGTAGGATACCAACATTTAAATCAATGGGTATGGTCTCACGAAAGATAACAGGGTCTAGTAGTGGTCTACCATCTATGGCCTCAACGGCCAAAGGTGTCTCCGTTAGCTGGGATGGGAAATTGTTCTTACTAGCAAAGGCTTGGTCGATAAAATTCTCAGCAGCACCGGAATCTATCAATGCCATAGCCCTTACTACTTCCTTCCCCCAAGTTAAGGAAACTGGTAGGAGAAGCCTGTGATCTTTATAATTAGGAGTAGAGGACAAAATAGAAACACCCAAGGCCTGTCCTCTAGAGAGACTTAGGTGCGAGCGTTTCCCGGGCGGTTAGAACAGTTCGAGAGTAAATGACCCTTGGCTCCACAATACATACACAAACCCTCTCTTCTCCTGTGCTGTCTTTCCTCCTCAGAGAGGCGGGTATACCCTATCTGCATAGGTTCAGTAAGCAAAGATATCGTGGAGTCAGGACTTGGAAAAGCGGGAGCTAACCTAAAAGAAGGTCTCTGGTTCCTCTCTCGAGTGTTCTGTCTCTCTCTTAGACGTTCATCTATACGAGAGATGAACAAAATTAAATCCTCTAAATTCTCAGGGAGTTCTCTGGTAGCAACCTCATCAAGGATTACATCAGATAGGCCATTCAAAAATACATCCATATACGCCTGCTCATTCCACTTGATTTCTGCCGCCAGAGACCTGAACTCTAGTGCATAATCCACCAGTGTTCGGTTCTCCTGTCTCAGGCGCAACAGTAATCTGGCTGCATTAACCTTTCTACCTGGAGGGTCAAATGTTCTTCTAAAAGCAGCTACAAATGCGTTATAGTTATAAACTAATGGGTTATCGTTCTCCCATAGTGGGTTGGCCCATCTCAGAGCTTTCTCAATTAGTAGGGTGATAATAAATCCTACTTTTGCCCTATCTGTAGGATAAGAGCGAGGTTGCAATTCAAAGTGGATACTAATTTGGTTTAAAAAACCACGACACTTCTCAGGAGCCCCACCATAGCGTACTGGGAGGGGGTAATGCGAGAAGAAGCACCCACTGTGGCTACCTCTAGACCTGAACCGACAGGAGAAACAGGGGTATTACGTATCTCCTCTGGTGGGTTATTGGCACAAGCTAATAGAGCCTGTAGCGCAAGCGCCATCTGATCCATTCTGTGATCCATGGCTTCAAACCTAGGATCAGAAGCAGCCAGGCGACTGTTTGTACTTGCAGGATCCATTGGCCCTGTCGTAATGTCAGGATCGGGACAGGGATCCAACACGCAGAGTACAAACAGTAGCCAGATACGTATACCGGACCTTAGAATGGCCGGACTAACGTAAGAAGTACAGTATAGAATGGTCAAAGACAAGCCGAGGTCGAGGGTAACAGAAGACAGGTAAGCGAGAGACAAGCCGAATCAAGGGTAACAGAGATAAGCAGAGTAAGGTAAACAAGCCGGGTCAAAACCAAAAGGGATAATAGAATACACAAGCACTGAGTGACTAGAACAAGCTAGAACCACGACAGGGCAATGAGCTAATGAAAGAAGCTCTGTTAAATACCCTGTTCAGAGCAATAACCACGCCTCTGAGGCGTCCTGATTGGTCCTGCAGCAATTGACTGACAGGTCATTCCGGGGGAGTGTCCTGATGACTACTTCCTGCCTAGATGCTGTAAAAGGCAGTCACTCCCTCGCGGCCGGCCTAGCATGACCGGATAGACCGCGGGGAAGGGAGCCATCAGACCGTCTGGATGGAGGAACAGCTAAGTCTCTACCTCTTTCGGAGGTAGAGACCACAGGTACCCTGACACCCTGCCAGTCACTGTCAGCCACTTTCACAACCCAGCAGGGCCGCCACCAGAAATTTTGGGGCCCCTGACAAAGCACAAGGTCTGGGCCCCCCACACACCCCCCCTCCGCCCAGTCGGCATCCCCCCTGTAATGAATGCAGTGTGTGTTAGTGTAATGAATGCAGTGTGTGTGTCAGTGTAATGAATGCAGAGTGTGTGTTAGTGTAATGAATGCAGTGTGTGTGTCAGTGTAATGAATGCAGAGTGTGTGTTAGTGTAATGAATGCAGTGTGTGTGTCAGTGTAATGAATGCAGAGTGTGTGTCAGTGCAATGAATGCAGTGTGTGTGTCAGTGTAATGAATGCAGAGTGTGTCAGTGCAATGAATGCAGTGCGTGTGTCAGTGCAATGAATGCAGACTGTGTGTTAGTGTAGTGAATGCAGAGTGTGTGTCAGTGTAATGAATGCAGTGTGTGTGTCAGTGTAATGAATGCAGTGTGTGTGTCAGTGTAGCGAATGCAGAGTGTGTGTCAGTGTAGCGAATGCAGAGTGTGTGTCAGTGTAGCAAATGCAGAGTGTGTGTCAGTGTAGCAAATGCAGAGTGTGTGTCAGTGTAGTGAATGCAGTGTGTGTCAGTGTAGTGAATGCAGTGTGTGCCAGTGTAGTGAATGCAGTGTGTCAGTGTAGTGGATGCAGTGTGTGTTTCAGTGTAGTGGATGCAGTGTGTGTGTCAGTGTAGTGGATGCAGTGTGTGTGTCAGTGTAGTGAATGCAGAGTGTGTGTCAGTGTAGAGAATGCAGTGTGTGTGTTAGCGTAGTGAATGCACTGTGTGTGTTAGCATAATGAATGCAATGTGTGTTAGTGTAATGAATGCAGTGTGTGTGTTAGTGTTGTGGATGCAGTGTGTGTGTTAGTGTTGTGGATGCAGTGTGTGTGTTAGTGTAATGAATGCAATGGGAGATATGACATGAAGTCAGAGGAGGAACAGAAAATCTGATCATAATAAAGATTAAAACAGGTACTTCTAAAGCTAATTTTTACACTATTTAGGGAAAAAAATTTTAGTGACACTAGGTTTACTGTTGGTTGGGGAACGGGGGGGGAGAGATATGTATTTTTTTACCTATAGAATTCCTTTAAGTTTTGTTTCCTTCCCACCGTACTATTTTGTTGCGCATGGCAAGCAGTCGTTGCACTTCCTTCATGCACATGTTTTGATCACTTTTGAAGTGTCATTTTTGTTCAGCTTTTCCAGATACAATCTTGCTATTCCAGTTTCATTCACTGGCACTAATTGAACTCCTTTTCTGCACCTGACTTGCCATTTTACTCACTTGGCCTTTTAAAGCCATACATTCTGTCCAAAAAATGCAGTATAACTGAGCCTTAGTGGATGGTGTTGTTTTAACCCCTTCATCCCAGCGGGAGGGGGGCCATGAGGGTGTGGGGGGGGGGGGGGGGTGGGGGGGGGGGTGGGGGGGGGGGTAGGGGGGGGGACCTAATGACCCTATAGTGCCAGGAAAACAAGTTTGTTTTCCTGGCTCTATAGTGCTCCTTTAAGGCACTCATGAATCACATTGGACTGGTGGAGGCCCTTTTTTTGAAAGATGTGGCCTTTTATTGTGGCCAGCCTTAGGCACACCTGTGCAATAATCATACTGTCTAATCAACATCTTTATATGCCACACCTGTGAGGTAGATGGATTATCTCGGCAAAGGAGAAGTGCTCACTAACACAGATTTAGACAGATTTGTGAACCATATTTGAGAGAAATAGGCCTTTTGTGTACATAGAAAAAATCTTAGATCTTTGAGTTCAGCTCATGAAAAATGGGGGCAAAAATCCCGCTAATTCAGAATCCAGACACTTCCATAGAATGCCCTACCACACATACTGTTTTAAAAAATCCTTCTAAATTTTATCCTTCCAATTTTAAGTCAGGGCCCATTGAAGTTTTTGAAAAATTGGTCCTAAAGGACTTTCGAAAAGATCAAACACAATAAGTATGACCCACAGAATCTCACCCAGAAGGAATGGAAAGCCCTAAAGGAACTCCTAAAAGATGACGAAATTGTTATCAAACCCGCCGATAAGGGTGGAGGCTTAGTCATTTTATCAAAATCCATGTACATAAAAGAAGCTAACCGCCAACTTAATGACCTTGAGGTATACAATAAATTATCCTCTGACCCTACCTCCAATATCAAAGAGATTTTAAGTGAATTCCTACAAAAAGGACTAGATAAGGGTATTTTAACTAAACACGAATTTGATTATCTTAATATTTTTTATCCTAAAATCCCAGTAATTTATTTTCTCCATAAAATACATAAAAATGCAACTGAACCTCCTGGAAGACCCATAGTATCTGGTATTAATTCTGTTTTATCCAATCTATCCGAATATATTGATATTTTATTACAACCCTTTGTCAAAGAAACTAGGTCATATCTTAAAGATTCCCTTACTCTTTTATCCTTTTTAAGTGATTTTAATTGGTGCCAAGACTACATACTAGTAACTTGCGATGTGCAATCACTGTACACCATAATTCCCCACAATATTGGATGCCAAGCAGTCGAAAGGATTCTAAAACAAAACAGTTCAATTCCAAATTCTCAAATTGATTTCATTATACAAGGTATTAACATCATACTTACTAATAACTATTTTTGGTTTTTTGATTCATTTTACATACAAAAGAAGGGTACAGCTATGGGGACCAGGTTTGCCCCCAGCTATGCTAACCTCTTCATGGCAGATTGGGAGTCTTCGGCCATTTGGGGTGATCATGGTTGGCGGGCAAACCTGGTCTCATACTTTCGCTATATTGATGATTTGTTTTTTATTTGGCAAGGTTCCGATACATCTCTTAAATTGTTTTTAGATCATTTAAATACCAATGATAGGGGTATTGTTTTAACATCAGAATTTAGCAATGTGTCAGTCAATTTTTTAGATTTAAATATTTTTATTCAAGATGGGCGCATTCAAACCAAAACTTTCTTTAAAGAGGTTTGCACCAATACAATAATAGACCAAACCAGCTGCCATCATAAACCTTGGTTGGACGGCATTCCAAAAAGCCAATTTCTCCGCCTCCACCGAAATTGCTCATCAATGTCCGATTTTGATGACCAATCTACCTCACTAAAAAATATGTTTTTAGAAAAAAACTATGAAGCAGGTAAATTGAATAAAGCCTTAGAAGTGGTAAGAGAGAAGGAAAGAACAGAGCTTTTAAAATACAAAGCTAAAAAAGTAGACCCTCCAAAGCTCCCTATTATCTTAGATTTTAATAAAAAGAATAACATTTTTAAAAAAATCATAAACAAACACTGGCACATTTTGAAACAAGACGATCTTTTAAAGGATCAAGTTCCAGACAAACCTAATGTTATATTTAGAGGAGCCCACAATTTTAGATCAATACTAACCAAAAACTACACTAAACAAAACGTACACCGAAAATAAATTTTTTTATCCAGGCCTAAAGGGTTTTTTAAGTGCAATAAATGTATTGTGTGTAGAACTACAAAAGGTACTGCAAATTCCAAATCTACCCATTTTTCTTCCACCACAACCAAAACCTCCTACCCTATTAAAGACTTTATTGGATGTAACACTAAAGGTGTAATATATCTTTTAGAATGCCCATGCGGACTACAGTACGTGGGCATGACCAAAAGATGCCTCAAAGTAAGATTGGCAGAACACTGCCGTAATATCAAGAAGGGCTATGATAATCATTCCGTTTCCAAACATTTCATAAGTCATAATAAAGACCCGACACTTTTAAAAGTTATTGGGATTGAACAGGTTACCCTTCCTTGGAGAGGTGGAGACATCACAAATATTTTAGGAAAAAGAGAAATGTATTGGGTTTTCCAACTGAAAACTCTCGCTCCAGAAGGACTCAATGCTGAATTCGATCTTTTTAATTTTTTATAATTAATTTTTTATAATCATTTTACAAATTTTCAAATATCATTTTTTATATTAATACATTTTTTATATCTGTTATTACATATTTTCTAATAACTTTGTATGCCTCAAATTGTCCATCATTTTCTATTTCATTATAATCCCACACACTACTTTCCTTTCTTTTTCTCTAAGCACTAAATATAGAATGCACTGCTTATCAATTTACTTTCCAGTTCTATATCTATACCTACCCTCTTTACATATTAAATAATTGTATTGGGTATTTTTATATATTTCACATATTTATTCCTCAGTTTCCCACTGTTATTTGCCGTTTTTTTCTATATGTGGGCGTGCCCTTTTAGGCACTACATTTCCCAAGGTGCCCCACGCCAGGCATTGGACGGAGGCGTGCCCTCTGAGGCCGGCCTCCGTCAAGATACTCCATCTCCCAACAACCCTATACCACGTCACGTGACCGCGAGTGATCGCGGTCACGTGCTCTTCACTTTTTCTCCCTCTTCCGGTCTCCCGGCACGCTCACTGTTATACTACATCTCCCAACAAGCACTGAGATGTACCATGTGATCGCGGCAGCTCGCGATCACATGACTATCTATTTTACTTTCAAGCATCTATAATAACACTCGTTTTTAAGCTATTTACATAGCTTTCAGTCACCCTTTCAATTATTAAACTATGTTTTTATTATATTTATGTTTCTAATGTTTTTTAATATTCTTGTATTATTCACACTGTATTGATGACGTCATTTTGGCGTCAACATTTGAATAACCATGTATCTCCTAAGTTTATATAAGCTTCTCTGTACCAGGTTATATTTTATTATTGCCAGTTGATAAAGCCCTGTGTGGCGAAACGCGTTTTGGCTATTTTTATATATATTTATATTGTATTAATAAAGGAATATTGGCTTTTTTACCATTTATTTGCCATATACCTTTTATTCTATTGTATTACTCCTATTTTTTAACCTGGTCATACGTCACTTTGAAGCAGACAATCATCTAAAGAATCCTAGGTGGGGACTATACCACCCACGCCATCATATTGAGCAGTACATCCTGCTCATTCAAATGTGAGTACGCCCTCTACTTTTAAGACTTACTTTTAAGAATACAGTGAGCACTATATTTGGTTTCTATTTTTCTTTCATATTGAGGAATTGCCTACACCTATATCCCGACAGTGGGGGGCCAACGCCACTGAATGCTAATCACACTTGAGCAAGTACATGCTCTTGAATAGGTGAGTGAAATACCTCCCTTATATACACTCTATTCCATCTATTTAAACACAGTCTGCACTATTGGAGTCTTTCTGTTTTTTTCATCCACATGTTCGTCATTGAGTCAAGAATTCCTAAGCTATAGAAGATTCAGCCTCTCATTGACTACACTATCAAGTCGCTATTAACCCATTGGAACCCACAAGAATTTTACTATATACTGGGACTATTATGCACATTTTTACTCTCCGTTTGTCTTATTATCATATGTGAGTAAATTATATATTTTTATCCATTTATTGTAATGTTTCCTGTCTAGCGCGACCTATCATTGTGTTTTTTTTTTTTGCTATTTCTTTTCTGAGGACGTTGGAGGGAACCTCATACCCATAGGTTGCAGCTCTCTACTTGTTCATTTTCCTCTAGATCACTCAGCGCTGATCCTATACCCTTTTTTTGCCAAAAACAAAAGTGTTGCGTGTATAATTCTGTTCAGTGTAGTTTTTAGTTGTATTTTAGTCATCTGACTTGTTTTAGTATTAATATACAAAATACAATCTACAGGAAGGAATGAACATAGAGAAATATAGTGTGGTAAAATTAAAACACCATAAATGCGCTGAATAAGATTGCACTCACAGGATTCAAATGAAATGTGGGCGTATAAATAATCTCTCAGGCTTGACGGATAACTGCAAACTTCTTTTGGACCTTATTAGAAAAGGAGAGACACACAAACCATAGTGCACCAATCAAATATAAAGTTATGTAGTTTTATTAGATTGCACTCACACAAAATCGGTTGAAATCCAGCATATCAGTCACTCAGGGAATCACAGTGTCGACATCCTTCTTCCCAAAGTTCGATGTAAAAGAAAGCCGGATAAAAAAACCATAAAAAACTTTAAAATAACACAAAATAAAAAATATTAAATATACAATAAAGTTCAATAAAGTGCTGTTGTGGTCCCTCCGCCCTACGCGTTTCGTCCGAAACCGAACTTCTTCAGGGGCAAAAATAAAGGTCTATAGTTGCAGTGTTCTCCGTCCGTCTTTTAAATCAAATGTTGTAATTCCCGCTTTCTGGGTAGCCAATCGCCTCCGATCACATTACGTCAGATCCTTTGTGTTCCATTAGTGAGTTTCAAGCCTCTTTTTCGTGTCCGTTATGTGTACAAACACTTCCGGTATTGCGTGGAACGCAAAAGTGCGTTCCACGATCGAAAACCCGGAAGTGTCCAAAGTTATAAACGGAACAAAGAAATAAAATTAAATAAGAAAAGAGGCAGTCAGTTCTTAGTAAAAGATGGATTTTTTTTAAATATACAGTTCATTAAAAGTGGTCAATCACACAGATAGAATACAGATTCTCCTTATTAACATTAAAAAAATTACATATATATTATTAAAAATCCGTTATAAATAATTAACAGTGAAGTACATATATATAATTCATAGATGGTACAAAATTTATTTATAGAAAAGGGGACAAATTGGATGACATAAGAGGGTGTTTCCACTTATATCTATTAATATACATTAAAATAATTATAATTATAAAAAGCATTTAAATGGATAAATAAGTGAATTTTATATTCATAAAAAGCATATCATGTCAAAATCGACATTCAATCCTTTTGGGCTGAGGGTCTTTAAATTAAAAATCCAATAGCCTTCCCTTTGCCTTAATTTCTTGATTAAATCTCCTCCCCTGTCATCCAAAATCACCTTTTCCAAACCCGTGCATAAAAAAGTTTCTAATTTAAAATCAGGACAGTTGTTACAGTGGACCGGTACTGAGTGGGTGATCAATTTTTTCTTAATGTTGTTACAATGTTCCATGAATCTAACCTTCAGGGCCCTACTTGTTCTTCCTACATATTGCATACCACATCCACATGTTAAGAGATAAATTACATTGGTGGTATTACAATCAATATGTCCTTTTATTTGAAAAGATTCTCCTGTTGTATGACTACTAAAAGATAATGTTTTTCGGGGGAGAAATTTACACCCTTTACATCTCCCACATTTATAAAAGCCTTTGGAAATTGTTTTATCAATTTCTTTAGCCCTAAAAGTGCTAGGTGCTAGTGTGTTTTTGACATTTTTCCTTTTTTAAAAATTATCTTAGGTATTGGTGGAATTTGTTTCTTCAGGAGGTCATCTTCTAGAAGAAGGGGCCAGTGTCTCTGTAGAATCTTTTTAATTTTAAAAGCTTGGGCATTATATTGAGTGACAAACGACAAAGTAAAATCATTATTAGGATTTTTGTTTTTAACTTTATCTATTAAAAGATCATTTCTGACTGTATTTTTACATCTCAATATTTCTTCATCCAAAAATTTAGAGGAATATCCCTTTTCCATAAATTTATTTTTCAATAATTTGGATTGATTTAAAAAACACCTTTCTTCTGTACAGTTTCTTTTAATCCTAGTGAATTGGCTTCTTGGGACTCCTCTGAGCCAATTTGGGTGATGTGCACTTTTAGTGTTTATAAAAGAATTTGAGTCAGTGGGTTTAAAAAAAGTTTCTGTTTTAATAGTCGAATCTTCTATGTATAAGGTGAGATCTAAAAAGTTGATGCTCAGGGAATCTACGTGAGGAGTAAAAACTAATGATAGGCTATTGACATTAATATGATTAAAAAACATGATTATATTAATCATAATCATTTTAATCATTTTTAATCATATTAATGTCAATAGCCTATCATTAGTTTTTACTCCTCACGTAGATTCCCTGAGCATCAACTTTTTAGATCTCACCTTATACATAGAAGATTCGACTATTAAAACAAAAACTTTTTTTAAACCCACTGACTCAAATTCTTTTATAAACACTAAAAGTGCACATCACCCAAATTGGCTCAGAGGAGTCCCAAGAAGCCAATTCACTAGGATTAAAAGAAACTGTACAGAAGAAAGGTGTTTTTTAAATCAATCCAAATTATTGAAAAATAAATTTATGGAAAAGGGATATTCCTCTAAATTTTTGGATGAAGAAATATTGAGATGTAAAAATACAGTCAGAAATGATATTTTAATAGATAAAGTTAAAAACAAGAATCCTAATAATGATTTTACTTTGTCGTTTGTCACTCAATATAATGCCCAAGCTTTTAAAATTAAAAAGATTCTACAGAGACACTGGCCCCTTCTTCTAGAAGATGACCTCCTGAAGAAACAAATTCCACCAATACCTAAGATAATTTTAAAAAAAGGAAAAATTTTCAAAAACACACTAGCACCTAGCACTTTTAGGGCTAAAGAAATTGATAAAACAATTTCCAAAGGCTTTTATAAATGTGGGAGATGTAAAGGGTGTAAATTTCTCCCCCGAAAAACATTATCTTTTAGTAGTCATACAACAGGAGAATCTTTTCAAATAAAAGGACATATTGATTGTAATACCACCAATGTAATTTATCTCTTAACGTGTGGATGTGGTATGCAATATGTAGGAAGAACAAGTAGGGCCCTGAAGGTTAGATTCATGGAACATTGTAACAACATTAAGAAAAAATTGATCACCCACTCAGTACCGGTCCACTGTAACAACTGTCCTGATTTTAAATTAGAAACTTTTTTATGCACGGGTTTGGAAAAGGTGATTTTGGATGACAGGGGAGGAGATTTAATCAAGAAATTAAGGCAAAGGGAAGGCTATTGGATTTTTAATTTAAAGACCCTCAGCCCAAAAGGATTGAATGTCGATTTTGACATGATATGCTTTTTATGAATATAAAATTCACTTATTTATCCATTTAAATGCTTTTTATAATTATAATTATTTTAATGTATATTAATAGATATAAGTGGAAACACCCTCTTATGTCATCCAATTTGTCCCCTTTTCTATAAATAAATTTTGTACCATCTATGAATTATATATATGTACTTCACTGTTAATTATTTATAACAGATTTTTAATAATATATATGTAATTGTTTTAATGTTAATAAGGAGAATCTGTATTCTGTGTGATTGACCACTTTTAATGAACTGTATATTTAAAAAAATCCATCTTTTACTAAGAACTGACTGCCTCTTTTCTTATTTTATTTTATTTCTTTGTTCCGTTTATAACTTTGGACACTTCCGGGTTTTCGATCGTGGAACGCACTTTTGCGTTCCACGCAATACCGGAAGTGTTTGTACACATAACGGACACGAAAAAGAGGCTTGAAACTCACTAATGGAACACAAAGGATATGACGTAATGTGATCGGAGGCAATTGGCTACCCAGAAAGCGGGAATTACAACATTTGATTTAAAAGACGGACGGAGAACACTGCAACTATAGACCTTTATTTTTGCCCCTGAGGAAGTTCGGTTTCGGACGAAACGCGTAGGGCGGAGGGACCACAACAGCACTTTATTGAACTTTATTGTATATTTAATATTTTTTATTTTGTGTTATTTTAAAGTTTTTTATGGTTTTTTTATCCGGCTTTCTTTTACATCGAACTTTGGGAAGAAGGATGTCGACACTGTGATTCCCTGAGTGACTGATATGCTGGATTTCAACCGATTTTGTGTGAGTGCAATCTAATAAAACTACATAACTTTATATTTGATTGGTGCACTATGGTTTGTGTGTCTCTCCTTTTCTAATAAGGTCCAAAAGAAGTTTGCAGTTATCCGTCAAGCCTGAGAGATTATTTATACGCCCACATTTCATTTGAATCCTGTGAGTGCAATCTTATTCAGCGCATTTATGGTGTTTTAATTTTACCACACTATATTTCTCTATGTTCATTCCTTCCTGTAGATTGTATTTTGTATATTTGTATTAAGAAGATTGAAGGTTCTTCTTACAATCTAACATTTGGTAAATTTATTTTATATATTTTTTACCTACTGGGGAGCACGTGTGTTGTGTGTGTATACATATATTTTGTTTTAGTATTAGTCTAGTTTTAGTCGACTAAATCTCGAGTAGATTTTAGACGCCATGACTAAATCTCCAGTAGATTTTAGTTGACATGACTAAAATCTAATGGGTTTAGTTAAAGCATCTGTCTGTCTCTTTTGTCCCTTCCCCAGCCTCTGTGTCTCTTTGTGTCCCCCTAGCCTCTTTGTGTTTCTTTGTGTCCCCCCAGCCTCTCTGGGTTCCTCTCTACCAAGCCCCGGTCTGTCTCTTTTGCCCCTTCCACTGCCTTTCTCTGTCTCTTTGTGTCCCTTCAGACTCTCTGGGTGTCTACCCCCCAAGCCCCTGTCTGTCTCTTTTTCCCCTTCCGCAGCCCCTCTGTGGCTCTTTGCCTCCTCCTAGCCACTCTGTGTGTCTGTTTCTCTCCATAGCACCATTTGTTTGTCTCTTTTCCCCAGCAACATGTCTCTTTCTTCCTCAGTCCCTCTATGTCACTATGTCACTTTGTGTCCCACTCCAACCCCTCCATGCATTTCTTCTCCCACACGGGTCACATTTCCCCAGCCGCCCACGTGTCTCAATTCCTCCCCCAGCCCCTCCACGTGTCTCATTCCCCCAAGCCTCTCCTTCTGCTCACCCCCCCAGTGACCAGTCCCTCCATGCGTCTCATTCTTCCTGCTGCCCCATGTCTCATGCCCGCATCCCCCTCGTGTTTCATTCCACCAGTTCACACATTGGTCTCATTCTCATAGCCCCCTCATGTTTATCATTCTTCCAGACCCCTCATGTGTTTCATTGTCCCAGCCCCCCATTTGCTTCATTTTTCCCAGCCCCCAATTTGTCTCATTCTCCCAGCCCCCAATTTGTCTCATTCTCCAAGCCCCCCATGTGTTTCAATACCCATCCCCCCATGTGTCTCATTTTCTCTCCTCCCTCCCCCATGTGTCTTACCCCCAGGGTTAATTTTGGCGGCAAATTTTAATTTAGGTTTACTCATAGTCTTTTCACTAAAAAGCCATTTTAGTTTTAGTCATATATTAGTCATCTGAATTATTTTAGTTTTAGTCTAAATCTAAACTAAATCAAAATTTCAAAAATAATAATTGACTAAAATCTGACTAAGAAATTAACACCGATTTAAAATTGTATTTTATAACTTTGCATAACAAAGACAAAAATTAACGTAATTTTATTTCAAACTTAATGATGTCCAGTTGTTTTTGATGTTTAGTGTTAATTAAAAACTTTATACACACACACATACACACAAACACCTGCCACAAACTACTGAAAACAATTTTATTGTTTCTTAAATTAATAATATAAATAATAACAATATAAATTCAACATTACAATATGTTGAATATATCACAGGTATATGGGATAATATTAGTTTAAAAAAGTTAGACAGTCAAAAAAGGATTATTAGTATATATGAAGATTGGTTTAGTGGTAAAAAGGACATAAAATGGTTGTTTAAAGAGACACTGTTGACACTATAATAATTAATCTCATAGACTTGATTATTGTGCCTGGAGTGCCCTGGTACTGTTCCTCCATTCAGTGTTAAACAATTTTTAATGGTTTTAAGAGAGAATATAAGAACTCTGAAATGGACTCGAAGTTTGCCCTACAGTTACATATAGTTACATAGTTAGATAGCTGAAAAGAGACTTGCGTCCATCAAGTTCAGCCTTCCTCACACCTGTTTTTTGCTGTTGATCCAAAAGGCAAAAAAAAAAAAATACCCAGTTTGAAGCACAATTTTGCAACAAGCTAGGACAAAAAATTCAGTAAATCCCACTTAGGTCTTAAACTAGTTTTTGCTCACTTATGCCATGACAGAGTTGACCTGTACAACTTGCATTTCAGGCTGATCCCACCAATAAGGCCAGTCTAGACCCAAAATGCCAGCAAGCTCTCTCTGCAAGATAGGTACAGCAACCCCAGACAATTATTTTAGCCTTTTTTGGGCCTCGTCAACGAAATTAAGCTGATACCCCTCTAGGCATAGTGAGGTGCAGCTAAGGCATAGATTACACACTTCCTTCTAGCCATAGCAATTAATTTCTGAATGTGAACTGTGATAGGCTGAAAGCTGTCACTCTGCGCCAATCACAGCCACCCATTGCTGCTAAAAATCCCCATATATGCCAAATATGTATTTGTGAGGTGTGAAACAAAAAATTATATGTAGAAATTAACATCGCTTTATCCTGCAGCTGTGCATCTGCATCTTATCTCTCTGTTACTCATTGTTAGAAACTCTGTCCTTTGTACCAGACAGTCGGCATAGTGAAAACATACAAAAGAAAATGAGAAATTAGACAATGTTTCTATTATTCCACTTTCTTAGCAATGTTTAATCTGGTTTATGGTGTCATTTGCTAAATCTTCTATAAAAATGTAAAAGAATTCCATGGTTTTATTGGTGCATTGACTTTGAGCACTTTTAGAGGAATTTGCTCATAATGTTCATGTCTTTTGCATGAAAAATGTAGTTTTTTTTGCAGCTTTACCAGCATATGTTAGGATAGAAATTGAACTTTTTTGGGTGCTAATTTGTTTTGAATATTTTTATTGAAGTCGCAATAAATTGTGAGCAGGCACATTACGGATTCATAGAGATAACATTCGGTTGCCTGCGCAGAGTCATAGATATCGAAATAAACAGGCATTGAAGTAAATGTAAGGTATCTAAACTTTACGAGAGGAAAGGCGCTGTATGTCAACCATTTCAACTGTACGTAGGCCATTAGTGGCCTTTATCAGGTTAATTACTCAGGCAACAATTAGAAGATGCATGCTTGCAGGATCCAGTAAGCAATTGGTAAGCAGTATAAACAGAACATTAGGTCTTAGCTGCCTGGTCCGGGTCTAGCATTGTCCAAACTTTATAGCATCTAGTGACCATTTGGCATTAAATTATATCATATCGGCAAGACCTTACTGTCCGACCAGATTCTCATTGGTTATCTTTACATTTTTATATTATAGTTTCTCTTTTTTTTTTTTTTCCTCTTTTTCATATTTAGCGCCAAACATAATGCTCAGTAACATGTAAGCATGTAGGTAGTCATTGAAATAGCTTATAACGTATGGTCAGTATAGACTGTTGCTAACAGTGCAGTACTGGTAGAGGGTAGATAAACGGACTCCCTATATAAAATGCTGTTGTCTGGTATAGTATACGTGCATTAACTTAAATTAGTCAGGCATCTTGAGGCATCAATATATCCTGTTTACATCATTGCAGCCTCTAGTTAGGGACAATATTGGCATGCCTCGCACTGTGTGTAATAATTAGCGGAGCTATGAAAGCAGTGTACATGTTTTACTGGGCTTATTAACGGCCTCTGGATTCGTGGAGGACCTGCACATTGATGCTAATTGCTTAAATTGTAAATACAAGCGTGGAAATAATAAAATAAAATAAAAATAAAATAAAAAAAATAAAATACACAATAAAGATCAAAAGAGGAAAATAAAGAATTGTGAACTATCGAACGGCAGCAAGGCCTTGTCAGACCGTCTAGCCGTCTGGAGGGAGTCTCCCATGGCGCTGCAACCACACCGTCCCTGGGTTGCCAGGCCTCCGTCCTTCTTCCCCATGACGGTCTCTGCTCACCGGTCGGATCCCCACTGTGCTGTGGGCACTCAGGAGTAGTAGCTGTCCGTCGGACCCCACCACAAAAGTCCTTGGGGCATCTGCTCCCTGCACCTCCCCAGCTCCACGTGGGTCTCCTGAAGTGTATACTCCATTGTCTCGCCCGGTGTCGGCCACATGCTTGGGGACAGTGCTCCACCCCCGCGACCACCGGTCCGTCGGGAGGGTGGCACAATCCCGCCCCACCGGGCTCCCGGCATCGGGGACATGGCTCTCCGGGGACCTCCCAGACCCAGAAGCCCGGGTATCCACTTCTCCGGCGGTCAGGGACTCAGCACGGGGGATCTGTCTAGCGCTCGGTTCTACCAGGGCTCTACCAGGGCCCGTGTGAGCTGCCCATGGTTGGCTCCCCGTTGCCTCTTTGTCTGAGGCAGATCTTCGGGCGGGCTCCATTCCGGTTGCCTTTGCCCGTGCAGGCGGTCTGCTCGAACCCCTCGCGGTATCTTTCGCCCAGGGCGCGCCACCGCCATGTGGCCGGGTCTGTATCCCCCCCGGCCGGTGGGGGGGGGGAACGGGGCCGGACCGCCTCTTGTAACGGTATGGTCCTCCTTGTGGGTAGCGGAGCTGGCAGTCCGCCGTCTCGTTGGCTGCCAATCAGTGATCGATGCGTCTTTGGGAGCCGCCATTTTCCATGTCTGTGATGGCGAGTAGGCCCGCTTTTGTATTTGCGGTGTTCCTGACTCGGTACCCATCCCTGTTTGGGCTCTCCCTGAAGCTTGGATGCTGCTTGATAGGGATGTGTCGGTCATTTCGGTATTAAGTCGGTTTATATGCCGAGTTTTAGCATTTTTTCCGCGTTCAGGCCGGGAGGCATATTGCTCTGCTGCCTCTCAGCTCGGCGACCCGGCCCCGCCCCCCCCTTATTTGGGTGCTAATTTGTGCATCTTGGCTCCAGAGCAGATATCTACTAATAGAAAACATAATGATAATTTTACAACTAACGTAAAGCAGGATGATAGTGTGACTCTGATATAAACAATTTATGTTTGTTATATGCTACTGTGAAAGGTTCGTAGAGGCTTCCATGTTTTTTTTTTGTTTTGTTTTTTTAAAGAATCGCTGAAATTTTGCTCAAGAAGTAAGGGAAATATATTGAGAAGAATTGTGATCACATTTTTTTGGCTACTATGAGCTGTTTCGAAACTGTGTAAACTTACAGTTTTCATGCAAAAAACACATTTAAATTCTGCATGAAAAATGACATTTCTGACATGTTTTAAATCAGGCATTCCGTTTGGTGTTGGAGTTTATATTTAGCAGTTTATATTTAGCACTAGTAAGTTAACCCAATATACAGATATTTTAAGCTCTGAACACGTCACCTATAGTGATGTCGCGATCATAAAATTTTCCGTTCGCAAACGGCGAACGCGAACTTCCGCAAATGTTCGCGAACGGGCGAACCGGGCGAACCGCCAAAGACTTCAATAGGCAGGTGAATTTTAAAACCCACAGGGACTCTTTCCGACCACAATAGTGATGGAAAAGTTGTTTCAAGGGGACTAACACCTAGACTGTGGCATGCCGGAGGGGGATCCATGGCAAAACTCAGATGGAAAAATAAAATAGTTGATGCAGAGTCTGGTTTTAATCCATAAAGGGCATAAATCACCTAACATTCCTAAATTGTTTGGAATAACGTGCTTTAAAACATCAGGTATGTTGTATCGATCAGGTAGTGTAAGGGTTACGCCCGCTTCACAGTGACAGACCAAACTCCCCATTTAACGCACCGCAAACAACCGCAAACAGTCCATTTGCACAACCGCAAACTCCCCATTTGCACAAGGTTGGATACCAAGCTAGCCATGTCACGTTCCTTGCCCTCACTGATGTCATTGAAGGTCTCTTCCTTCACCCAGCCACGTACAACACCCAGGGCCGGCGTGTCCATAAGGCGGCACAGGCGGCCGCCTTAGGGCGCACCGGCTCTGGGGGCGCAAAATTCCAGTGACCGGCAGGAGGGAAGTGCTCCCTCCTGCCTGGTCACCTCCTGGATCCCCGGAGCGGCGCTGAAGTTCATTAGGAGGCGGCGAGGGAGCTCTCTGATCTCTGTGACCGGCTCCCTCGCGCGCCTTTTGCTGATGCCGCGGGAGCCGGAATATGACATCATATTCCGGCTCCCGCGGCATCAGAAAACAGCCTGCGAGGGAGCCGGTCAGAGAGATCAGAGAGCTCCCTCGCCGCCTCCTAATCAACTTCAGCCGCACGCCTCCCAGCAGCCCCACTGGACCACCAATGAAAGACCCACGCCAGCACTCCAGGTAGGGAGGCTGGGTGGGAAATTTAAATTTAATTTAGATAATTATTACTGTGTGTGTGTATGTGTGTGTGAGTGTGTATGTCATTGTGTGTGTCTGTCAGTGTGTGTGTGTTCGAGTATGTGTCTGAGTTTGTGTGTGTCTGTCAGTGTGTGTGTGTTCGAGTATGTGTCTGAGTTTGTGTGTGTCTGTCAGTGTGTGTGAGTGAGTGAGTGTGTCTGTCAGTGAGTGTGTGTCTGTCTGTCAGTGAGTGTGTGTCTGTCTGTCAGTGAGTGTGTGTCTGTCTGTCAGTGAGTGTGTGTCTGTCTGTCAGTGAGTGTGTGTCTGTCTGTCAGTGTGTGTGTGCATGTGAGTATGTGTGTCTGTCAGTGTGTGTGTGTTCGAGTATGTGTCTGTGAGTTTGTGTGTGAGTATGTATTTTTCTGTAAGCCTGTCTGTATGTATGTATCTGTATGACGGTATGCCTCTGTATGTATGTATGTATGTGTCTGTATGTCTTGTACGTATGTTTCTGTATGTCTCTGTATGCATGTATGTAACTGGATGTATGTTTGTCTCTGAATGTCTGTATATATGTCTCTGTATGCATGTATGTAACTGTATGCCTTTATGTCTCTGTATGTACGTATGTGTGTGTCTCTGTATGCCTGTATGTCTTTGTATGCATGTTTCTGTATGTATGTATGTGTCTGTATGACGGTATGCCTCTGTATGTGTCTGTATGACGGTATGCCTCTGTATGTATGTATGTGTCTGCATGCCTGTATGTCTCTGTATGTATGTTTCTTTATGCCTGTATGTCTGTATGTATGTGCCTGAATGTCTTTGTATGTTTGTTTCTGTATGCCTGTCTGTATGTATGTGTCTGTATGACGGTATGCCTCTGTATGCATGTATGTCTTTATATGCCTGCATGTCTCTGTATGCATGTATATCTCTGCTTGTATGTCTCTGACTGTATGTGTCTGTATGTCTCTGTATGATTATTTCTGTCTTTGTATGACAGTGTACCTGTATGACTTTGACTGTGTGACTGAAAAATGATGCCTGTGGCTTGGGAGGAAAGACACACAGGTGAAGATGCATTTTTTTTTTTTTAATGAGGGTTGGGGGCGCCAAAATGCATCTTCGCCTGTGTAACTAAAAATCCTAGCACCGGCCCTGACAACACCAAGGGTCCCCGAAAGGTGACAACAAGCCCCCTGTATTTTTTTTTTTTTAAATGTACACTACTTTTACACCAGATATGAGTTGCACTGGTGTGACACTGTGCCCTGGCAGGCCCTGAAACGCACACGTGTGAAGGAAACTGACTGCTATTATATTACAGTCAAAAAAGTTTTTTGTTTTTTTTAAATGCAAGCTATTGTGACACCCAGTGGCGTACTAAGGGGGGGGCGGCGGGGGCGGTCCACCCCGGGTACCACTCACTAAGGGGGTGTGCAGTGTGCATGTTGTGTGGAATAAGTGCTGCCACTTACCTGCCCGTCCTGTCCTCCTCAACTGGTGGCACTTTCACAGGGGCGGCATTTCGCCACCCCTGTGTCTTATGAAAAGGGACTGGTGTGCCGCGAGTTTGTGTATCAACGCGATTTCCCATCAAGCAGCAGTAGGTCCTGTTCTCGCGATCCGTGAGAGCGTTGCCGCGGGTTGCCATAGCAACCCGCGGCAACGCTCTCACGGATCGCAAGAACAGAGGACCCTGCTGCTGCTGCTGGATGGGAAACGAGGATGCAAAGTACTGGGCCCCTCTTCACTGCCACTGGACCACCAGTTGAGGAGGACAGGACGGGTAGGTAAGTGGCAGCACTTATTCCACACAACATGCACACTGCACACATTATACATACACTGCACACAATATACACACACTGCACACACTATACACTGCATACACTATACACACACACTGCATACACACACTGCACACACTATACACTACACACACTGCACACACTATACACACACACTGCACACACTATACACTGCACACACTATACACTGCACACACTATACACTGCACACACTATACACTGCACACACACTGCATACACTATACACTGCATACACACACACACACACTGCATACACTTTACACTGCATACACTATACACACACTGCATACACCATACACACACACACACACTGCACACAATATACACTGCATACACTATACACTGCATACACTATACACACACACTGCATACACACACACTGCATACACTATACACACACACTGCATACACACACACTGCATACACACACACACTGCATACACACACACTGCATACACTATACACACACTGCATTCACTACGCAAACACACACTTATACATGTGTATCTGTATGTCTGTGTGTCTGTATGTCTGTGTGTCTGTATGTCTGTGTGTCTGTATGTGTGTCTGTATGTGTGTCTGTATGTGTGTCTGTATGTGTGTCTGTATGTCTTTCTGTGTGTGTGTGTGTCTGTGTGTGTTTCTGTTTTGGTGTTCAGTGCCAAATACATGAAGAGAAATAGCAGTTCTTTTTTACATTTCAAAGTGGGGGGGGGGGGAGGGTGCCAAATAAAGGATCCGCCCCGGGTGCCAAATACTCCAGGTACGTCCCTGGTGACACCAGATATGAGTGGTGGCACTGGGCAAGTGGGCACAGTATACACTGTGAGCCTGACACACATGCTGGCAGGCAGGCAACTGCAATTAGATTACACAGGAAAAAAATAAAAAAAGCAGACTGATGTTCTAGCCCTAAAAAGGGCTTTTTTGGGTGTTGTCCTTACAGCAGAGATCAGATGAGTCCTTCAGGAATGCAGTGGACACTGAATACACTAGCCTAGCTATTGATTTCCCTATTAAATCAGCAGCAGCTACACTGTCCCTCCTCCCACTAAGAATGCAGCTTCCGGGAGGCGGGGCCTAGCTGTCATGGAGGAAAGATGCACTTCGTGTGAGCTCCCTCAATATCTCACTTTAAGCAGCTATCAACAAGTAAATTTCACCCCAGAAAGGGATGACCCAGCAATGTTGCTCCTGACCGACCCGACATGCTTAATAGCGGTCAGCAACTCGACAGAGTCTTACTTACCTCCACGTGGCAAGTGTGGCCTGGTGCTCACCGGGCGGGAGAGGCGGCCGATCTCCCGATCCTGGGATGCCCAGGAGCAGCTACTTCCCGGCAGGAGCTCCGTTACCCCCCCCTCGGACCAGTGGGGTTTATCCTGGTCCACGCCTGAGAGGCTGTCTGGAGCTAATGGACGCACAGAGCACAGCCGCCCAGGCTGACATACTCATCTGCGACTCTCCCAATATGGCGGCAGCCGCGTGTCCTCCTGGTACCAGCAAAGCATGGGAGGATATTGAGTCTAAGCTGGACAGACTCTTTAATCAATTTTGGAAGCAAATAACAAGCAGGAAGCTCCAACAAGCTCAACCACAGCCCCAACAAGCTCCACCACAGCTAAGCGAAGCAGTCCCCATTAAAATCCACCAACGCAAAAGGCGTCGAAGACGGGACCGGAGGTACGAACAGAAATACAGAGCCTGCCCCACGTCAAGCACTCGCCTCCACCTTAAGCCACCACAATCCCGCACTGGATGTGAAGCACCACCGGGACAGATCCGACCACCCGACAAAACAAGCTTCCACCACTTCAAGCCGCGAACCCGGCACTCAGCCAGAGACTTGCCTTTGTTGTTCCAGGTATCAGGGACTCCCAGGGTCTGCACCTGGCGCCCAGAAGGGATCGGATGAGCACAAGCAGTAAACAGCAGCCTGCCAAGCATGTCCCACTATAGCCGATCCTCCACACCATGCCTTTGATCACATGAATTGCTCTCTGCACATTAACTAATCGTAAAGTAGCAGGCGTTTAAACATGTCATTATTTCACCTCCTAAAGAGTTTATTGTCGTAGTTCCTTACATGCCTTTACCTTAACCGTTCATGTATTATGTTATTCACTAGTCTCATCTCATGGGGCGACTCAACCTTGATTTATAACTAGTGGTGGAGCTGCTGATATAAATACACAGTTGATAACGTGCATGCTACACCCTAAACATGACAGCCATCCTTCACAACAATGTACTGCTATATACTCATACCCTCAATGCAACTAGCCATGATATACGCACGTTCAGCCTAGCATGCTCAAATATAACACACTTCTGTCTAAAAAAGAAAAAAAAAAAAAAGAATGCAGCTTCAGAATTAATCTAAATTGTATGCTGTCTAAGGAGGTGGGAGGGTCTGGGAGGGAGGGTCTGGGAGGGAGGGTCTGCTGCTGATTGGCTGGGATGTGTCTGCTGACTGTGAGGTACATGGTCAAAGTTTACTCAATGATGACGAATAGGGGGCGGACCGAACATCCGCAGCGAACGCGAACAAGCTATGTTCGCCAGGAACTATTCACCAGCGAACCGTTCGGGACATCACTAGTCACCTACAGCTTCTCTGTTTAATTTGAATGCAAAATAATTATTATGCTCCAAAATGTATTATCAGGACCTTGAAGTTTAGTTTTTAAATGAATTTCAGAGCAGCCTTATTAATCCAATGGTGCAGCTATAAAATCGAGAGTATTGCTGAATACAGGGATATCCTCTTTTTTGTGCTATAAAATATGATGACCCCAATAAATATTACTATTTACTGCAAACGTCTTGATTTTATTATTATTTACTCTGCACCAGTAGTTGTACCCAGTGCTTTATGGATGTCACTAATTTTCTGGGAACATAATTTTCTTTCTAAAACACTGCACTGCATGCCTGTAATATTTTGGAGGAACACCAAAATGATATTATACATAGCAATTTAAGGTACCTTCCAACACCTTACGAAACTAGCTGCAGACCTCAAGTGATGCTAAGGAATACATTAAGAAATCAAACAATATGTCTAAATGCACAGTGAAAAAAAATGACTGCTGACATATGCCATTGCTTGTTATGTATTAAGGGTCTGTTTTATTTGCTCTTCCTCACCACTTTTTGTTTTCTTTGCTCTATATTGGCCAACAATGCTGAGAGATATTATTAAGAATACTGGTGGAATATGAGAATATCCATATGCTTGACATTATAAGTTCTGCTTGGTATAGATCCTGAAGGCGAGATGCCTAAGAAAGCTGTGGTCACACACTTGCCAAACTTTTAAATGCTTACAGTTAGGCTTGTGAGCGTTTTCCATGTAATGAGTTCATCATGTCTGCTTTTAGAATTCTGTATGTCATTATCAAGGATATTGCTCAATAGTTATGTTTGCAAATAAATTACTCAAGCAAAATATAAGCAGTTTATGTTTATTTTATTGAGCAGCGCATTGTTAGTGGGTAATCTGTGAGTAATCTGTGGATTTTTGCATTGAGCCCTTTAAGAGTTTTTTTGCTCATGAAGTCCATGACTTTTGCATGAAAATTGTGTACCACACAAATCAGCTTTATAAGTGTGGGTATTACTGTGGAAACAGAGCTCATCCTCAATGTCATCCACAATATGGATGATTGTTTCTGCTGTGCGAATGTGCACTGAAAGAAACCCCATTAAAACTAGATTTGCGCATGGCGAGAAAATTTTGCTTGGCTAAACAATTATTTTCCAAAAATAGAAACGTTTTTGAGATGCATGCATTTTGGTCAAATGTCAGTGTGTCTAGGCAAAATTTTGGTACCAAAAACCTAATTCAAGAACTGAACCAAAATTGTGCAAAATTAGGAAATCAGTGTACACTAAACTATATACATAATATACTATGTATATATTTTGCAGTACACCTGTAGGTTCACAGATTGAGCCATTTGGTTCACAGGTCAATATCTATCTATATACTATATATTAACTATATCTGTATACACATATAAATATAGATTTTGTACTGTAAATAAAATCAACATTTAGTGACTGTACCCTATCCATCAATAATATTTTACCATCAATAATCACTTTTTTGGCATCACCGACTGAATTCAGAATCATTACACGAAATGAACATGTGTGAATGTTTTGGTTGGATCGTGATTTAGGTACATTCTGCTTGCAGCTTGGGAATCTGACTGATCACTTGATCGGATCAAAATCAAACGAATTGCAGGTTGGGCCAAAGTGAATCTCAAAGTCTAATGCAAACACACAATACTTTATTTAAATATATTTGAAATATTGGGGCATATTGAATCCCTCTGTGACCCTTTCACCCTCTATATCAGTGGTAGTCAACCTGGCCCCTACCGCCCACCAGTGGGGGGTTTGGAATTGGCGGTTTGGAATTTCAGGTGGGCGGTGGTGGGTTCTGCAGAAACCACCCAGAAAATGCCCAGTGGGCCTCGATGGTCGTGGGCCAAGGCCGGCAGGGAAGATCCTTTCATCTCCCCTGCCGGCCCACGCAGAGCCAGCCTTGCTGTAAGCCCTCTCGGGCTGGTGAGGAGATCAAAGATCTCCTTCACTGGCCCACTGGCACTTAGTTCGAGCAGAGAGAGGGAATGGCCTGGGAGACTCTGTGTTTCTCCCGCAAGCAATGTGTTACCATGGCAACACTCCGATACAATGTTGTGCTCACAAGAGGACTGAGGAGCTGCAGACTAAAGTGAACATGCCACCACTGGACCACCAGGGCTTGCAGCATTATGTCCCTGGTAGAAGGTAAGAAGGGAGTGGAAGACCTCAAGATACATTTTCACAACTCATCCACCTACACACAGTATATATACCCTATTCACCCTTCACACACACTACACTCCTCACACACACACACACACACACTGCCCCCTCACACACACACACAATACACCCCTCACACACGCATACACACACACGCACACATACACAGATTGCCCCCTCACACACACAGACAGCCCCCTTACACAGACTGCCCCCTCACACACAGACTGTCCTCCTCAATCACGCACTGCCCCCTCCCTCACGCACTGCCTCGACACACACACTCACTGACAGATGCACACTCACTGACATACACACAAACACAGACACACTCACTGACAGACACACTCAATTACACACACACACACACTTACTGACACACACACTCATTCACTGACAGACACACACACACTCACTCACAATCAGGAACCAAATGGTATAAAAAGGAAATTTATTGAGGCACAATAGCCCAATAAAATAAAAAATTCATATGTAAAAACAAATGAAATAAAATCTAAAGCGTTACGTCCAACACAGTGGACTTCATCAGAGATAGAAATAAATTGAATTTATTATTATATTTATTATTTATTTCTATCTCTGATGAAGTCCACTGTGTTGGACGAAATGTGTTAGATTTTATTTAATTTGTTTTTACAAATGAATTTTTTACCGTATTTATCGGCGTATAACACGCCCTTTTTATCCCTGAAAATAGGGGGCAAATGATGTGTGCGTGTTATACGCCGATATACCGTATTTTTCGCTCAAAAGTGAGGGGAAATGTCTGTGCATCTTATGGAGCGAATGTGAAGATTTGCTTACCTGTCTTGAAGCATGGGCCGGTGTTCAGCGTGCACCGCGGTACTGGAACTTCAATTTCAGGTTCCGGTTTCCGGCGGGACTGAAAGGATGTGTGCACACTTCCTTTCAGTCCCGCCGGAAACCGGAACCTGAAATTGAAGTTCCTGTACCACGGTTCGCGCTGTGAAGCCGGCCCACGCTTAAAGACAGGTAAGTAATTATGGGACAAGGGGAGGGGGTGAACACTATGGGAGGGGGGAGAATACTATGGAAAGGCGGGGGAACACTATGGGATGAGGGGGGGGGACACTATTGGAGGGGGGGAGAATACTATGGGAGGGGGGGAAATTTCCTGAAATTTTCTTCTTAAAATGAGGTGCGTGTTATACGCTGGTGCGTGTTATACGCCGATAAATACGGTATTTTATTGGGCTATTGTGCCTCAATAAATTTCCTTTTTATACCATTTGGTTCCTGATTGCCTCCTGAGCCTTCTGAGTCTGCCTATTCATCCACAATCCTCCAGTGGAAGCAGTCCAGCAATATCCCTTAGTGGATTTCAAGGCGTTTATTTCATTCATATCTTGTGAGTGCAACCATCATTGCAGCGTGTCATTTAATTTAATTGTACGTCACTATGTGTTGTCTGTTTTCTTTTAGCTCCTAGCTGTATCCCCTTTTTCCATGTTTCAACATATCTGATATTGAAGAGGTCCAAGTGGGAAAGACCTCTAGGGAAGCTATTTTTGTTCTTATTCAGTTAAGTACATTTTATTCATATATGTGATACCTGAATTATTTCTTTTTTATACATGTCTGTCTGTATGTCTGTCTGTATGTCTGTCTGTATGTCTGTATGCATGTATGTCTATGTCTGTCTGTATGTCTGTCTGTATGTCTGTATGCATGTATGTCTATGTCTGTATGCATGTATGTCTGTCTGTATGTATATATGTCTGTATGTATGTCTGTCTGTATGCATGTATGTCTGTCTGTATGCATGTATGTCTGTCTGTATGCATTCATGTCTGTCTGTCTGTATGCATTCATGTCTGTCTGTCTGTATGCATTCATGTCTGTCTGTCTGTATGCATTCATGTCTGTCTGTCTGTATGCATTCATGTATGTCTGTATGCATGCATGTCTGTCTGTCTGCATGCATGCATGCATGCCTGTCTGTCTGTATGCATGCATGTCTGTCTGTCTGTATGCATGCATGCATGTCTGTATGCATTCATGTATGTCTGTCTGTATGCATTCATGTATGTCTGTCTGTATGCATTCATGTATGTCTGTCTGTATGCATTCATGTATGTCTGTCTGTCTGTCTGTATGCATGCATGCATGCATGTCTGTCTGTCTGTCTGTATGCATGCATGCATGTCTGTCTGTCTGTATGCATGCATGCATGTCTGTCTGTCTGTATGCATGCATGTCTGTCTGTCTGTATGCATGCATGCATGTCTGTCTGTCTGTCTGTATGCATGCATGCATGTCTGTCTGCATGCATGTCTGTCTGTCTGTATGCATGCATGCCTGTATGCATGCATGTCTGTATGTCTGTATGCATGCATGTCTGTCTGTATGCATGCATGCATGTCTGTCTGCATGCATGTCTGTCTGTCTGTATGCATGCATGCCTGTCTGTCTGTATGCATGCATGTCTGTATGTCTGTATGCATGCATGTCTGTATGCATGCATGTCTGTCTGTATGCATGCATGTCTGTCTGTATGCATGCATGCATGCCTGTCTGTATGCATGCATGCATGCCTGTCTGTATGCATGCATGTATATCTGTATGCATGTATGTCTGTCTGTATGCATGTATGTATGTCAGTATGTATGTCTGTATGTATGTCTGTATGCATGCATGCATGCATGTATGTCTGTATTTGTGCTCGGAATTTATCTAATACGTAATGGAATGTAGAAGGAGAAGCAAAGTTGGTTGAGGTGTGCCGAAACCAACGTACAAGTAGGCCTGTAAAAGAGGGCCCATAAAGGTGAATTGTTAATATAGATTGGTGTAGGTGGGTGGGGACAAACAGCTTACACGACAAATGTAAGTAGGGGGTAGGGTTTATATAGCATCATAACTCTTCCCACAAATTCAGGCCAAATGGCCTTCCAACTTGTGCTTGGAATTTATCTAATACGTAATGGAATGTAGAAGGAGAAGCAAAGTTGGTTGAGGTGTGCTGAAACCAACGTACGAGTAGGCCTGTAAAAGAGGGCAAAAAGAGGATTCAAAGAAAACACACTTTATGCAAGTTAAATACAGCGTGGGTACTGAAAGCTTGTAAGGAGCTTTTACTCTGAGGTATATATGTAACTGCGCTGAGGATTAGCCGTGGCCCCATCACTTAGTGATGTAGACTGAGGTGTAAGAGCTTGAAGCTGCTGATGCAGCACTTTGTGACAGAAAGACCAGCGAAGGAAGCCATGATGTATCGCCACCTTAATGGAAGGTTTAGACGTGGAGTAGTGGATTAGGACTGATAGTGTGTGGTTTACCTTGGAGACATAAAGCGGTGTGACAGCATAGGAGGTTTAAGTAAGATGCTTGATTTGTAGGTTTGGAGAAAGAGGCAAGAAATTATATATACATATTGTAACTGCAAAAGTCTTGATTCAAGCAAACTCTAATTGTCATATGTACAATATACAAGGCCCTGGCGTGAGTGATAGAGTAGTCGTGAAACTGCGTGAAGCGTGCACACCTGTACGTTGTGCAGTGGCGTACACACAACCCATGGGGCCCCGGTGCGAAAACTGATCCCTGGGCCCCCCCGCGCGTGCTTACTCTCTGCGGGCTGGGGCCGCAACACATGGCGGCGGGCACCGGGTCGCAGGGCTGCGACCTGTGCGACTGCGGTATGTACGCCAGTGCATGCATAAACACATACACTTAAAGGACCACTACAGACACCTAGATCACATCAGCTCAATGAAGTGGTCTGGGTGCCAAGTCTCTAGTTTTAACCCTGCAGCTGAAAACATAGCAGTTTCAGAGAAACTGCTATGTTTCACTGAGGGTTAATCCAGCCTCTAGTGGCTGTCTCATTGACAGCCGCTAGAGGATTTTCTGCGATTCTCACTTTGAAAATCACAGTGAGAAGACGCTGAACGTCCATAGGAAAGCATTGAGTAATGCTTTCCTATGGGCGGTTTGAATGCGCGCGTGGCTCTTGCCACGAAGGCGCATTCGGAGCTGAGAGGCGGATCGGGGCGGAGAGATTCCCAGCGCCAAGGGAGTCCGGCGCTGGAGAAAGGTAAGTGCTTAAGACACACACACACTCTCATGAACAGACGCACACATTTACTGACAGACACACACTCAGTGACAGACATACATACACACTCACTAACAGATGCACACAAATATACTCAGTAACATACTCTCACACACTCTAAGACTAACACACACACACACACTCTAACACACACTCACACTCTAACACACACTCACACTAACACACACTCACACTAACACACACTCACACTAACACACACTCACACTAACACACACTCACACTAACACACACTCACACTAACACACACTCACACTAACATACACTCACACTAACATACACTCACACTAACATACTAACACAAACACTAACACACACTCTAACACACACTCACACACTAACATACCCTCACACACACTAACACATTTATTTTTTTAATCCCCCCAGCCTCCTTACCTGTGGGAGAGCTGAGGGGATTCCCTGGGGTCCAGTGGTGTTGCTGGCCCTGCTGTCACCTGGCTGGCCGGTCCTGCGCGCGCGCGAGGGAGCACTGTCTCCTGATTGCTCCCTCTTCAGCTCCCTCGTGCACCGCGTACTGATGCCGGAGCCGGAAGATGACGTCATCTTCCGGCTCCGGTATCAGTGCGGTGTGCGAGGGAGCTGAAGAGGAAGCACTCAGGAGACAGTGCTCCCTCGCGCGCCCGCAGGACTGGCCAGCCGGGTGACAGCAGGGCCAGCCTCGGGGGGCCCTGAGGTGGCCGGCTCCTGGGCCCCCCAGGAGAAGAGGCTGGCCCAGTGACATACATACCTGGGTCGCAGGGCGGCCGGGCCCCCCGGTCGCAGCCGCGACCCCTGCGACCCAGGTATGTACGCCACTGACGTGGTGAAATTGTGTGCTTAGTCCAAGAATAATGTAAACAACAAAAGGTGTGGAAAATGGCGCTTTAGTAAGGGATTTTGTGATGAACGTAGGTTTCAGCTGCTGTGGACACTCTGTGGGTATTCCCAATATCCACCATAAAACAACACCAAAAACGAAATCTCTTGGGATCCGGTTAGTGTTTCCACTTTCCGGGTCTCAGATTAGAGTGCAGCGCTTAGTAAATAATATGGATAACTCACCCCAAATTGGTTAGCTTGCGGGGGTATACATGAAATATAAAAGAAAACAAGATACAAAATAATAGTGCAATATTGTATGTATATAGTGACTGATCTTAAGTGTGAGTATAATGTTACTCACATTCTTTAGAGCCTTTTTAGTTTTTAGGCTCTAAACTTCCAGGCCTCCGTGTCTTTAAGGTAGACAGCTTAACCCCTCTTTTTCCTTCCGTTCTTTTTGTCTTGCCACCATATGGATATAAGAAAAAAGAGAGACCGGATTCTGGGTGTAGTATTTTCAAGGAAAATTTCCTATAGGTAAATTGCAATGAAAGCGAAAATTGCTCACCTTATTTAGAGCCTATTTGTCCTCGGCTCTAAGTTTGTACGCCTGGTGTCAAATTGGGGTGACACTTCCCCCTTTGTACCGGACAAAATGCAGGATGCAGCAGTCAAATATAAATAATTTATTAGCTAAGGTAAAAAAGTATATATATAAAATAATCACAATGCTAGAAAATAAAAAAGTAGTCCATATAGGTATAAGGTGCAGTAGTAGCTCCGTCCTCCTCTGCCAAGACGCGTTTCGCTGTGCAACAGCTTCCTCAGTTGGCCGTGGGTTGCATTCTGCCGGTTCCGGTTTTTATGCGTCCAAAAAAACCGCCTTATCGTCAATTAGCCTATCGGCTTCCTTTCTTTCCGATGTTTCAGTGACGTAACGTCACTTCCGGTTGCGGTACCTTAGTGGACTCCATATCCCATAGTGCTTTGCGCCTCCTTCGTAACTTCCGGTTCAGTCCGTTTCTCAGCGGGGAGAAAAAAAGTCCGTTCCGAAAATCGGAGTTTTCTTGCAAATTCACCTCCAAATAAAAATGTTGTGTCAAACGAAAATGTGTTACTTCATTCATTAAATACAGATGGGCCATATAGCCTTAGTACCACTACTAAAGGTGGGCACCATGTTTCTATAGCAAGTACAATATAAGTTACACAGATGGTGAAGTACAGTGTTACTGATGGAAATGCATTTTTTACATAACTTGGTATTTTATGGATCTATAAGCATAATGATAAAGTGCAATATTATTAATGAGAAATGTCTCTTTTGTATAGTCTGATATGGATATATAAACATTATATTAGGATACAGTGTAATTGATGCAAAAGTCTCTTTTGCATAACCTGATGTTACATGGATATATGAACATCGATATTCTATGTATATCGATGTCCTTAATCCCAATAGTCCTGAGAATAGGGATGGTGATATTGCATATAAAGTGCCTTTGCATGTCCCTCAAGGTGTTTAGGGGGTACATATCTATAGTCCTATATTCTTAAAATGCATATAAAAGGCTGTATGATAGAATTAGACTCAAAAATAGAGTTTAAAAGGTTAAAAACATTGATATTTAGATAGCTTTATCTGCACACACTCAAATAGTTTTTGGGGATGTATTTGATTTTTATTGTATAGGGAAAAAAGGTTTATAAAAAATGGCATAATTCGAAGTCTGCATTGAGACCAAATGGAATCAGGGTATTCAAATTAAAGATCCACTTGGTCTCAATTCTTCCTAGTTTTTGGATCTCATCTTCCCCCCGCCAGTTTAAGTTTACCCTTTGTATACCAAAGAATTCCAAACATTTTGGATTACTTCCATGTGTTTCTTTAAAATGTGCCGAAACACTATGCTTATCGAATCCTTTTTTAATATTTCGTATGTGTTCATTTATTCTTACTTGCAGCGGTCGTTTGGTCCTTCCTACATACAAAAAATTGCATGGGCATTTAAGTATATAAATGACCCTTTTCGAGAAGCACGTGATCATGTCCTTTATTTTATACTCTTTTTTGCTCTGTGGGTCCTGAAATTTTGTGACGTGTCTCTTTCCCTCTTTAGTGCTTCTACAGGCCAAACAGTTACCGCACCCAAAAAAACCTTCTTGATGAAAAAAGGTGCTAGATTTATTATCTCTAATATAATTGTGGGTCAACTTCTGTTTTAAATTCGGGGCTCCTCTGTGTATAATTTTTGGCAAGTCTGGTAGTACTGTGTGCAACATGGGGTCTTTTCTTAAAATGGGCCAGTGTTTCTTTAAAATCTGCTGGATCTGTCTACTATTTTGGTTATAGTTACAAATAAAAGGGATATTAAAAGTGTCCTTTTTATCCTTTGGTTTGTATTGCAAAAGAAGAGATCTATCTGTTTTCTCTACGGTCTCCAATACGCCCTGTAGGTGACTCTCCTCATACCCCTTCTCTAGGAATTGGTTTTTGATTCTTCTAGCTTGGCTTTGAAATGTGTTCATATCTGTACAATTCCTCCTCATTCTGAGGAATTGGGATCTCGGAATGTTCCTCAGCCATGGGGAGAAATGGCAGCTATTGAGATAAATGTAATTATTGACATCTACTGACTTGAAATACGATTTAGTTTTGATTTGGTCCTCCTCTATGTAAATGGTGAGATCCAAGAAATGTACACTTTTGTTACTGTATTCTGTAGTCAGGCGGATACCCCAATCGTTGTCGTTTAAAAAGGTTAAAAAAGAGGTGAGGCTTTCCTCACTACCCTTCCAAATAAAAAAGATGTCATCTATGTATCTTTTATAGGTGACCAGGTTCGCTCCCCAGTCGGTATTCGATGTAATAAAGTGGTGTTCCCAGAATGCCATAAACAGGTTGGCATAACTGGGGGCGAACCTGGTCCCCATTGCTGTGCCAACTTTTTGTAAGTAAAAATTATCATTAAACCAAAAATAATTGTTCGATAAAATTAATTCGATTCCTTGTAAAATAAAATTTATTTGTTCTGGGGGATATGCGTTTGTTTCTTTTAAAAAGAAATTAACTGCCTCTATACCTCTCGAATGGGTGATGATTGTGTACAGGGAGCTAACATCCGCAGTTACCAGGAAAAAGGTGGGCTCCCAATTTATTTTTTGTAATACTTGTATGATGTTTAAAGTGTCTTTTAGGTAACTTTCTGTTTTCTGGACAGTGGGTTGCAGACATTTGTCCAGGTACTCCGATAGTCTACTGGATATCGATCCTATGCCCGAGACTATCGGCCTACCTGGAGGATTGATCAGATCCTTATGGATTTTGGGAAGATGATAGAATACAGGTATCCTAGGGACAGAAATGTTTAGATACCTGTATTCATCCTCATTAAGGATGTCTTCCTCTTTTCCTTTATTCAGCAGACTTTTAAATTTCTGCTTGATGTCTCTTGTAGGGTCGCCTTTCAGTCTCAGGTATGTATCAGGGTCTTCCACTAATCGTTTGCCCTCTTGTATGTATCTAGGTTCTCAAGAAACGAATATAGACCTATCAGGCCAACACAAACAAATAGAGAAGAAGAAAATAAGAGAGGAGGGAAAAGAAACGAAAGATCACCCATAATTACTAGAAATAGAAAAGAACCCCACAGCAATTATACTTTAACCTACAATAGATTCAACAAGTTGACAGATACCCAAAGGGGCGATGACGATGATTTTTTTCAGGAGGGCAGACAGAAAGGCAAATACAAAACCAATCAATGCCCCCACGACACTACCCCACTACACAGGTCCCCACACAAACGACAACGAAATTTAAGAGGAGGGGAAATAGAGGAGGAAAGAAATTAAACCGAATAAAAAATTCACCCCAGACAAAATCAATGATATTTAATCTGACTAACAAAAAACTCACATTAGCACAACAGAAAATACTAAATAAAGGGCTAAAGTTTGTTCCAACCAAACCATTAGATAAATTTGAGCTATTTATAGATCTAAATAAGTTTAAAAGGAAGTTATGTTTAAAAAAATGCTTCATGCGAGTGGATAGACATATAGAACAAGAGGTCACCCCAAAATATATCCATACTAACCTCAAAGAGAAATCAACATTTTTTCCCCAGAACTTTATATCCAAAGAAATAGTTACATTCGAACAATCTGTCATGAAGGACATTAATAACATCAAACCAATAAACAAAAAACAGATGAACCTCACGAAAGAGGAATGGCTGGCACTGAAAACTTTACAAAAAAACACAGAAATAGTAATAAAGCCAGCTGACAAGGGAGGGGGTATAGTGGTTATGGATACATCTAGATACATACAAGAGGGCAAACGATTAGTGGAAGACCCTGATACATACCTGAGACTGAAAGGCGACCCTACAAGAGACATCAAGCAGAAATTTAAAAGTCTGCTGAATAAAGGAAAAGAGGAAGACATCCTTAATGAGGATGAATACAGGTATCTAAACATTTCTGTCCCTAGGATACCTGTATTCTATCATCTTCCCAAAATCCATAAGGATCTGATCAATCCTCCAGGTAGGCCGATAGTCTCGGGCATAGGATCGATATCCAGTAGACTATCGGAGTACCTGGACAAATGTCTGCAACCCACTGTCCAGAAAACAGAAAGTTACCTAAAAGACACTTTAAACATCATACAAGTATTACAAAAAATAAATTGGGAGCCCACCTTTTTCCTGGTAACTGCGGATGTTAGCGCCCTGTACACAATCATCACCCATTCGAGAGGTATAGAGGCAGTTAATTTCTTTTTAAAAGAAACAAACGCATATCCCCCAGAACAAATAAATTTTATTTTACAAGGAATCGAATTAATTTTATCGAACAATTATTTTTGGTTTAATGATAATTTTTACTTACAAAAAGTTGGCACAGCAATGGGGACCAGGTTCGCCCCCAGTTATGCCAACCTGTTTATGGCATTCTGGGAACACCACTTTATTACATCGAATACCGACTGGGGAGCGAACCTGGTCACCTATAAAAGATACATAGATGACATATTTTTTATTTGGAAGGGTAGTGAGGAAAGCCTCACCTCTTTTTTAACCTTTTTAAACGACAACGATTGGGGTATCCGCCTGACTACAGAATACAGTAACAAAAGTGTACATTTCTTGGATCTCACCATTTACATAGAGGAGGACCAAATCAAAACTAATCGTATTTCAAGTCAGTAGATGTCAATAATTACATTTATCTCAATAGCTGCCATTTCTCCCCATGGCTGAGGAACATTCCGAGATCCCAATTCCTCAGAATGAGGAGGAATTGTACAGATATGAACACGTTTCAAAGCCAAGCTAGAAGAATCAAAAACCAATTCCTAGAGAAGGGGTATGAGGAGAGTCACCTACAGGGCGTATTGGAGACCGTAGAGAAAACAGATAGATCTCTTCTTTTGCAATACAAACCAAAGGATAAAAAGGACACTTTTAATATCCCTTTTATTTGTAACTATAACCAAAATAGTAGACAGATCCAGCAGATTTTAAAGAAACACTGGCCCATTTTAAGAAAAGACCCCATGTTGCACACAGTACTACCAGACTTGCCAAAAATTATACACAGAGGAGCCCCGAATTTAAAACAGAAGTTGACCCACAATTATATTAGAGATAATAAATCTAGCACCTTTTTTCATCAAGAAGGTTTTTTTGGGTGCGGTAACTGTTTGGCCTGTAGAAGCACTAAAGAGGGAAAGAGACACGTCACAAAATTTCAGGACCCACAGAGCAAAAAAGAGTATAAAATAAAGGACATGATCACGTGCTTCTCGAAAAGGGTCATTTATATACTTAAATGCCCATGCAATTTTTTGTATGTAGGAAGGACCAAACGACCGCTGCAAGTAAGAATAAATGAACACATACGAAATATTAAAAAAGGATTCGATAAGCATAGTGTTTCGGCACATTTTAAAGAAACACATGGAAGTAATCCAAAATGTTTGGAATTCTTTGGTATACAAAGGGTAAACTTAAACTGGCGGGGGGAAGATGAGATCCAAAAACTAGGAAGAATTGAGACCAAGTGGATCTTTAATTTGAATACCCTGATTCCATTTGGTCTCAATGCAGACTTCGAATTATGCCATTTTTTATAAACCTTTTTTCCCTATACAATAAAAATCAAATACATCCCCAAAAACTATTTGAGTGTGTGCAGATAAAGCTATCTAAATATCAATGTTTTTAACCTTTTAAACTCTATTTTTGAGTCTAATTCTATCATACAGCCTTTTATATGCATTTTAAGAATATAGGACTATAGATATGTACCCCCTAAACACCTTGAGGGACATGCAAAGGCACTTTATATGCAATATCACCATCCCTATTCTCAGGACTATTGGGATTAAGGACATCGATATACATAGAATATCGATGTTCATATATCCATGTAACATCAGGTTATGCAAAAGAGACTTTTGCATCAATTACACTGTATCCTAATATAATGTTTATATATCCATATCAGACTATACAAAAGAGACATTTCTCATTAATAATATTGCACTTTATCATTATGCTTATAGATCCATAAAATACCAAGTTATGTAAAAAATGCATTTCCATCAGTAACACTGTACTTCACCATCTGTGTAACTTATATTGTACTTGCTATAGAAACATGGTGCCCACCTTTAGTAGTGGTACTAAGGCTATATGGCCCATCTGTATTTAATGAATGAAGTAACACATTTTCGTTTGACACAACATTTTTATTTGGAGGTGAATTTGCAAGAAAACTCCGATTTTCGGAACGGACTTTTTTTCTCCCAGCTGAGAAACGGACTGAACCGGAAGTTACGAAGGAGGCGCAAAGCACTATGGGATATGGAGTCCACTAAGGTACCGCAACCGGAAGTGACGTTACGTCACTGAAACATCGGAAAGAAAGGAAGCCGATAGGCTAATTGACGATAAGGCGGTTTTTTTGGACGCATAAAAACCGGAACCGGCAGAATGCAACCCACGGCCAACTGAGGAAGCTGTTGCACAGCGAAACGCGTCTTGGCAGAGGAGGACGGAGCTACTACTGCACCTTATACCTATATGGACTACTTTTTTATTTTCTAGCATTGTGATTATTTTATATATATACTTTTTTACCTTAGCTAATAAATTATTTATATTTGACTGCTGCATCCTGCATTTTGTCCGGTACAAAGGGGGAAGTGTCACCCCAATTTGACACCAGGCGTACAAACTTAGAGCCGAGGACAAATAGGCTCTAAATAAGGTGAGCAATTTTCGCTTTCATTGCAATTTACCTATAGGAAATTTTCCTTGAAAATACTACACCCAGAATCCGGTCTCTCTTTTTTCTTATATCCATATGGTGGCAAGACAAAAAGAACGGAAGGAAAAAGAGGGGTTAAGCTGTCTACCTTAAAGACACGGAGGCCTGGAAGTTTAGAGCCTAAAAACTAAAAAGGCTCTAAAGAATGTGAGTAACATTATACTCACACTTAAGATCAGTCACTATATACATACAATATTGCACTATTATTTTGTATCTTGTTTTCTTTTATATTTCATGTATACCCCCGCAAGCTAACCAATTTGGGGTGAGTTATCCATATTATTTACTAAGCGCTGCACTCTAATCTGAGACCCGGAAAGTGGAAACACTAACCGGATCCCAAGAGATTTCGTTTTTGGTGTTAGTCCAAGAATAGCTCATGGAATGGTGGTATTTAGGTTGGTATGTAGTGGATTGTAGTGCCTGAAAGAAAACCTTAAAGTGAGAGCGTGCAAAGTGTCAGCAGTTGTGTAGTGGACAGCAGGAATAAAAATGTAGACTAGAAAGAACTGAGGGGTTGCTACCTGCCAAATCAGCCTGCGAATCAGCCACAGTGGCGGCGAGTATGGCCGCTTTTGCTAATGAAATCGCAGGCTGCGGAGTTGTCAGAGCAGCATCTAACTGCCTTGCCGGTCCAAAGATGACCCCATGTGAGGGTGGCCGCCACGTTGGAGTAGATCTCTGACAAAGTAGAAGTATCTCCAAAGGCCGGCACGGCATTCGTCACAGTGGGCCAGGCATCCATAACCCGGGGTTGCCTGGTGACAGAGGGACCCCGAGTGTTATGAAAAGGAGGCTGTGGTGGTGTGAACACTGTTAGGTGTTTGTGAACCTGCTAAATCAACAAAAAAAATTCATCCAGATAGTGGATGACCTGAATATTTTTAGGAGCGGCGAGCAGAGGGTTTGTGCGAAGATGTTGAATACTTAGGGCTGCTTCTAGAGCCAAACATAGACAAGGTGCCATTGTGGAGGGGGAATAGGTAGTAGATTAACCCCTTAAAGGAACACTATAGTCACCTAAATTACTTTAGCTAAATAATGCAGTTTTAGTGTATAGATCATTCCCACTGAGTTTCACTTTAGGAGTTAAATCACTTTGTTTCTGTTTATGCAGCCCTAGCCACACCTCCCCTGGCTATGACTGACAGAGCCTGCATGAAAAAAAAGCTGGTATCACTTTCAAACAGATGTAATTTACCTTAAATAATTGTATCTCAATCTCTAAATTGAACTTTAATCACATACAGGAGGCTCTTGCAGGGTCTAGCAAGCTATTAACATAACAGGGGATAAGACAATCTTAATTAAACAGAACTTGCAATAAAGAAAGCCTAAATAGGGCTCTCTTTACAGGAAGTGTTTATGGAAGCCTGTGCAAGTCACATGCAGAGAGGTGTGACTAGGGTTCATAAACAAAGGGATTTAACTCCTAAATGGCAGAGGATTGAGCAGTGAGGCTGCAGGGGCATGTTCTATACACCAAAACTGCTTCATTAAGCTAAAGTTGTTCAGGTGACTATACGTAGTGTCCCTTTAAGGACCAAACTTCTGGAATAAAAGGGAATCATGACATGTCACACATGACATGTGTCCTTAAGGGGTTAAAGGCGTTGGATAAGTCTGACTTGCTCAACCAAGCCTTACTACTTGCTGAAGTGATAGCTTGTATGGCATGGTCGATTTGCGTAGTGCAGTGAGAACTCCTTAACGGGAATAAGGAGTTTTGATGCTGGGAATGGAAGTAGAGTGCGGTGCGGAATAAAAGGGTATTGTGAATGGCTACCTCGATGGGAATGGTACGCCAAGATGAGAAGTGTGAGGACCGGAAAAGAGGCGATCGTGAAATCAGCGTATGATTGCTGTGGACAGAAGGTGGTCCACCGTAAGAAGGTCAATGGATGTAGATAATAGGTTGGGGCATATGAGTGTACCTGTGGGAATGGTGATAAGGCCCGTGTGATTGGAACAGAGTTGGCCGGTGAGACGTATGGAGTAGTGATAGTGGATGGTGGGGGACGGGGAGGGAAATGAGGGGTAAGTCAGACTGTATGACCGAGATCGCCAGGTGAGGGCCTGCCGGGCTTAATGGTGTGGCTATAGCCGATTCCACTTATCAGCCTGTTGATCGTTTGGAGGCTGGCCGGGATAGCGACCGGGGTCTCCTGATTGGAATCTGAGGAGTAAGCTGATGGCCCTTGTGAACTAGAGCCGGGCCTGGGGACGTTGGCCTGAGCTGTCGTGAGCCTGTGTAGTCCTGCCTTACTGGTAGTGGCTGGAGATGGGATCCCCCTGTGACTGAGCTCTGCTGACATTTTTGGAATGTACCAGTATCCCAGGTAACCGAGGGTAGAAGGGTTGAGGGATTCCTTTGGAGATCCAGGCCTGACTGGCGTGCTGTGTATTTCGTCCAACAGCAGACCGATTATTGGGATGGATTCTCGTGACATTCTGAAAATAAATAATGATTTGTATAAGTAATGTGTCTTAGAGGTGTGGATGAGACCTTCGAACTGGCCTGCTAGCTAGTGCCTAAGCGAAAAAAAAAATCTAGAACCAAGTGACAGGTGAGGCCCTGCTAGTGCTAAGTGGCGGAGAGAGGCTCTACCTATGATTTGGGCTGAGAGAATTTTGTGGCCACTTGAACGTGGTGGCAGGGTGTCGGCCTCTCGGTGACCGTAATAGATTCAAAATGTGTGGCCATGACTTGGGAAGCCCTAACTGTATCCCTAAAGAAGGGCGAGCGAGGTAACTAACTATGATTTGGTCGTGGGGCTGAACCTCCGTGTATGAGGTGGGGGTGTAGACCTCGCGGGACCGTAGTGTTACTTAGGATAGCTAAGGCCAGCGCCTAACCCTCAATGCCAGTTCTCTAGCCTGATGGGGCTTGTCTCTTACAATGGTGTGATATAACGTATGTAGATACTTAACCTTGAGTGTTTGTCCTCTTTCTTTGGGCAATGTGCAAGAAGATTACAATATAGTCTTGCTTCTGCAGGGAACGGGCCCGGTCCGGGAAACCCTAGGGGAAAAAGATGCTAGTGGGCCTGAAGCGTGCCACTAGTATAATGAGTGTAAAAATGTTGAACGTATGGGTAGGTGTGTATCAGAGATACTGTAACGTAAGAACTTGGGTAAGCTGAGGGACCTGAACATAGGTTCGTAAATTAGAGACAAGCCCCTGGGTTCCCACAAATGTGAATATTTTTGAATGAAACGAAGGCGAAGTGAGGCCTTAAGAAGAAACGTAAACGTAGTGAGTAAGATTACCAATACCTGATACAGTAATGCAGGGAACCAGGTAGCCTGTATGTTGTCGATGGCGTAGGACTTGGCGAGCTGCGGTAATGACGCAGGTCTAAGTAATGATATGTAGAACTGAATGACAAAAACATGAACCGTTAAATATGGTAGTAATACGGTGGATTATGATAATGAGATTGTTGTTGACATTTGTGAGGAATCTTAGACCAGGTACGTTTTGAAGTTTAGAACCCACTTTGGAAGGTGGGGGGCTGTGTGAGACCGTGGAGGCTGAATGAGGCCTCGAGGGAAAACGTAAAATGGTAAACCTTCTTACCTGTTACCGAAATGCGGGATACTAGGAACCTCTTCTAGGAGCTTTGCTTTAAGAAAAGTATAAATAGAAGCAAGGTGGTGTAGGTTTGTGTGATTGATGAAATAATTGCAGTGAGGAAACACAGATCTTTTGGGAGGTGGGGAGGCTGAATGAGGCTGATTGAGGCCGTGGAGGCTGAATGAGGCCTCGAGTGAAAAGAGAACTGGTAAACCTTCTTACCTGATACAGTAATAAAAAAAACTAAAAAACATATGCAGACTAAGTGTAAGGAACCAGTATATAAGGACTTTTAAGGAACAGTTTTTTTTAAAATCGTGCTAATAGTCTGTAATGAGCCTGGTGAAAAAGGACCGTAAGGCTTAACCTATGAGCGGAGACCTTAGTTGCGTAGAAGACATAAGAGAAAGCACAATAGACTTAGCAGGGTCTGATAATGCCTGGAGGTGTACTTTATAACTTAACTTATAAGAGAAAGTGGACAAACTGTGCCTTTAAGAAGATTTACCCTGTAAAAAGATAGGTGTCCCATAATTATGTGACCATAGCGGAAAATTAGAAACACATATCATTTAACCAGTGGTGACTTTAAGAGCCATATAATAAAAACACATACATACATATAGGATAAATAATGCGAGTGCTTAGATACGTGAAAGCATAACTATACTATTACAGTAAATTAGTGAATTTAACCCCTTCCCGCCGTTACGGCGTTCTATGCCTTCCCGCATTTAGTGGGCTTTAAAGCCGTTGCGGCAGCATAGAACGCCGTAACGGCTTTGAGCCCTATAGCGCCCGGTATACTTACCTTACTGGCACTCCGGTTCGGGAGGACTGCCTCACAGCCCAGGCAGCCCCCCCCCATGGCAAATCAAGCCCCCAGGGGCCATGTGATCGCTCTCAAAGAGCGATCACATGGCCCCCCATAGCTGGCTGTGGATCTGCCAGCAGGCGGGCTTTCTGAAATATCAGACAGTCCCCCTGCTGGTGGGATCTGTAAAAAAAAAAATTAGACATGTTAAAAAATTAAATAAATATATTTATAAATATATAATATATGTATATATATTAATATATATATATATATATATATATATATATATATATAATATATATTTAACGTCATACATAGTGTATTTTAATACTAATACAAGTACATATATTAGAATTAAAATACACTTAAAATTACGTTACATATATATAATATACATATATTATATATATAATAGATATATACACATATATTATATATAAATACGTATAATTACAATAATAAATAAATAAAATAATAAAATTAATAAATAAAATATTGAATCAAAATTTAATATAAATTATATATTCATATGTAATTTCATTCTAACTGTATTTTGTTATTAATATATATATATATATATATATATATATATTGTTAACAAAATACACTTAGAATTACATTCTATATATATCTATCTATCTATATATAAAATAAAAATAACCGCAAATATATATATATATATATATATATATATATATATATAGATAAATACACATAATTACATAAAAGATTACATTAGTATACACTGCGAATTTAAATACCTATAAATGCATATATATTACAATTCTACGTGAGCGTATGGTAGCCCAGGAATTCTACGTGAGCGTATGGTAGCCCAGGAATGAGAATTACCCCCATGATGGCATACCATTTGCAAAAGTAGACAACCCATGGTATTGCAAGTGGGGTATGTCCAGTCTTTCTTAGTAGCCACTTAGTCACAAACACTGGCCAAATATTAGTTTTTTGCTTTTTTCACACAAAAACAAATATGAACGCTAACTTTGGCCAGTGTTTGTGACTAAGTGGCTACTAAAAAAGGCTAAACAGAGGGGCGGAGCTAGCAGCAGAACAGAGTGGTCGCACTATCCTAAGCTCCGTGCTAATGCTACTAAATATTGCGGTAATTAAGTGGAACTGAGACCAGGAACCGACTGGAAACTACCACCTAACTGCCTGACGGCGCAATGGGTCGGAAAAATAAAAAACAGCGGGCGGATATTAGCAGATATATCGGGGAATTGCTGTGGGGCCCTCAAAAATCTGCATGGGACAAAATGGCGCCGAGAGATGAAGGTTCCTCGTACTCCTCAGAGTACCTCTCCTACGACCCTGGAGAGGTAGCCTCGCCTGACCCGCCAGCAGCGCCTAAAGCTAAGCCGCCAGCCAACGGGGACCCGGTCACAGCGGCTCAACTGAAAGACATGCTCTCTGAATTGAGAGCGAACATAGCGGCTGATATGGCCTATTATAAAGAAAGCCATTGAAGGCGCCGCAACCAAGATTACCTTATTAAAGGCTGCAACAAGCACACAAGATACAAGACTCATCACAAATTGGAGGAACTCCAAGGGCAACAAAAAGCCATGGCAGACAGAACCGAGGCACTGGAAGACCAAAGACGGAAAGAAACAACTTGAAAGTGCGGGGAATCCCGGACTCGGTGAGCCTGACCGACCTGCCGCACTATGTGCGCCGCCTGCTTAACACGCTATTACCTCCGAAACAAGCCAAGGCAGCCAAGGTTGAGAGCATGTTCCGGCTGCCGAAACCGGCGTCCGCACCAACAGAGGTGACAGCAGACCTGATAATCAGATTCCAATCCCTGCAAGACGTCATCTCGATTCGCGCAGTGGCCCGGGGGACATACTTCCCTGCTGTTTGAAGACTCTGCCTTATCGCTATTTCCAGACCTCACCAGAGGTGCCATGGCGTGGCGCAAGTCCCTGCGGCCCTTACTGATAATCCTAAGAGCTAAAGGCATCACCTACCGCTGGGGGTTCCCGAGGGCTCTGTCCTTTACACACCAGGGCTCGACATATAAGGCTCAGAATTTCCAAGGTCTGGAAAACCATCTGCAACACCTGAATCTACTCGGACTGGGAAAGACAGCAACGATGGACCTGGCACGTCTGAACCCCTCCAATATACCGGAGTTCACCCCCCGCTCCACACAACGCAGAGTGCATGCCGGGGATGGAACCTGAGCAAACCCACGGCGGGTCTGCCGGTCTGCACCACTGCATACCGCTAAAGTTGATAAAGTTGCCATAGACAGTTCTTAGTTTCTTTTCCACTGTTTACTTTAAATAGCTTATTTTATACCGCTTATTTTATACTGTCTAACCCACTGCACACATCTGGGAAAAAAAAGTTTGTTTCTCCCCTAGGCCCACTCATCAGGCTCACACTGCGCCATTAGTCACTGGGGACTGTAACGGAGGCCACCCCTCCCCCCCCCCCCCCCATTACCCCTCACCAAGTATAGATAACATGACAATGCATTTTAAGTGCAGACCCAGAGAAGGGCTCCATATGCCTAAGAGGTATTGCTACACGCAGGTGCCTTCCCGGACTCATACCATCCTATTCTGGTGGGGGTAATAACTGCGACCTCTTAACATTACACTCTACTGTAAAACTTATGTCATGCTAAACTAATTCACACATTTCTGAGCCATGGTACCCTACATGTTAAAAGTCACCGTAGCACATCACCATGGACACATTAGTCTGATTAGTCTGAATTGTTTAATATCATAAAAGTGCCTGACTTTATCTGCCACACACTTGTTACATTTGTTGGACATGCGCCTGCATTTGCTGTTAAGGCAAAGCGAGCTTATTGTTATATGCTGCACAAAAAAAATAAAGAATATATATTAAAAAAAAGACTAAACATACCCCACTTTCAATACCTTTGGTTGTCTACTTTTTCAAATGGTATGCCATTATGGGGGTAATTCTCATTCCTGGGCTACCACACCGTCTCAAAGGTAACATTACCAATCTGGCAAATTTCTATTTGAAAATGGAACATTCTATATTTGACCCTGTAACTTTCCAAAACACCATAAAACCTGTTAATGGGGGATACTGTTGTACTCGTGAAACATCGCTGATTACAAATATGTGGATTTTTTTTTTTTTTGTATAATGACATTCACAGCTAAAATGCGGAAATGCGGAAAAGCGGAAATACAAATTATAAAAAAAAATCTTATTTTCTCACATTTTTTAAAAATTTTATTCATAATGAATTATGTTCCATATATGAATAGTTAATGATAAATTAAAGTCCTGTTTCTCCTGAATAAAATGATATATAATAAGTGTGGGTGCATATAATATGAAAGAGGGGAACTACGGGTGAACAGACATATAGCGCAAATTCCAGTTTTTGTGTACGTTTTGTTTTGATCAGAATGTGCACTATTGACTCCGTCCTGAAGGGGTTAAACACTGTAGCCTCTTGTGTTCGGTAAACGAATGAACAAGAGAACTGTAACGAGAAAGAACTCCTGCGTTCGGCTAAATGGAGCATACAAAACAGATTTTTAAACGAAAGCCAATTGTACCTATGGTCGGATGAACGAACAAACGAATGAACGGATGAAATAGTTGAACGTAAGTTCGTTTAGTGCGGTAGGTAGTTAGCTTATACGAAAATAAACAAGCGGAGTGTGTACTCTGCGGTCGGCTGTTAGCCGCACGAACGCAGAAGTACACGAATGGTGTAAAATCATGAATGGGTAAGTATTAAAGGGAGTCTATCCCCACGTTTTTAGGCCCGAACATGGGAAATAGCCGAACGCCATTTTCCACATTTATGCTTACGTGGACGTGCCGGTCTCGTAACCGGAAGCCGGGTAGCAAGTGGGGCCACAATTAAAACATGTACAATTCATACACTACAATTGCTAACAAGTGTATCCATAAGCCTATTATGGATTATGGATACACTTGCTAGCATTTGTAGTGTATAAATTGTACATGGTTTAATTGTGGTCCCTGAGGAAGTTTCCTAAAGGGAGCGAAACGCGTAGGACCATTTTAAAATGTATTTATTTTATTATATGCCAATAAATCAACTGCTTTCTACATTCAACCATTGGAGGAGTGTGAACTTCTTGGTCTCCAGATTGGTGTTACTACAATCAGTAGGATATACCCCCTATCTACAGGGGTGGCAACCTGAAGGCTCAGTATATACTACAAATCTGTGAGTGTAACCTTGAACTACTGGGCAATTAATTAGGCAGCAACAATATTACGCTATGTTGTATTTTTTATTTGCATTTTAGTGATACAAGCTGGATCCCTATTCTATTTGTGCCATATAATACTCTGTATATAGTTACCAATTTGGGTGGTAACTGAAGGGAAGCAAGTATCCAAAATTTAGCTTTTTTCCACGGGTGATCTGGTGGAAGCTATTTTGTAATGTCTGTATGTATGTCTGTATGCATGCATGTATGTATGTCTGTATGCATGCATGTATGTATGTCTGTATGCATGCATGTATGTATGTCTGTATGCATACATGTCTATGTATGCATGTATGCATGTATGTCTGTATGCATGTATGTCTGTATGCATACATGTCTATGTATGCATGTATGCATGTATGCATGCATGCATGTATGCATGTATGCATGCATGTATGTATGTCTGTATGCATACATGTCTATGTATGCATGTATGCATGTATGTCTGTATGCATGTATGTCTGTATGCATACATGTATGTATGTCTGTATGCATGCATGTATGTATGTCTGTATGCATACATGTCTATGTATGCATGTATGCATGTATGTCTGTATGCATGTATGTCTGTATGCATACATGTCTATGTATGCATGTATGCATGTATGCATGTATGCATGTATGCATGTATGCATGCATGTATGTCTGTCTGTATGCATACATGTCTATGTATGCATGTATGCATGTATGTCTGTATGCATACATGTCTATGTATGCATGTATGCATGTATGTCTGTATGCATGTATGTCTGTATGCATACATGTCTATGTATGCATGTATGCATGTATGTCTGTATGCATGTATGTCTGTATGCATACATGTCTATGTATGCATGTATGCATGTATGTCTGTATGCATACATGTCTATGTATGCATGTATGCATGTATGTCTGTATGCATACATGTCTATGTATGCATGTATGCATGTATGTCTGTATGCATACATGTCTATGTATGCATGTATGCATGTATGTCTGTATGCATGTATGTCTGTATGCATACATGTCTATGTATGCATGTATGTCTGTATGCATACATGTCTATGTATGCATGTATGCATGTATGTCTGTATGCATGTATGTCTGTATGCATACATGTCTATGTATGCATGTATGCATGTATGTCTGTATGCATGTATGTCTGTATGCATACATGTCTATGTATGCATGTATGCATGTATGTCTGTATGCATGTATGTCTGTATGCATACATGTCTATGTATGCATGTATGCATGTATGTCTGTATGCATACATGTCTATGTATGCATGTATGCATGTATGTCTGTATGCATACATGTCTATGTATGCATGTATGCATGTATGTCTGTATGCATACATGTCTATGTATGCATGTATGCATGTATGTCTGTATGCATGTATGTCTGTATGCATACATGTCTATGTATGCATGTATGTCTGTATGCATACATGTCTATGTATGCATGTATGCATGTATGTCTGTATGCATGTATGTCTGTATGCATACATGTCTATGTATGCATGTATGCATGTATGTCTGTATGCATGTATGTCTGTATGCATACATGTCTATGTATGCATGTATGCATGTATGTCTGTATGCATGTATGTCTGTATGCATACATGTCTATGTATGCATGTATGCATGTATGTCTGTATGCATACATGTCTATGTATGCATGTATGCATGTATGTCTGTATGCATGTATGTCTGTATGCATACATGTCTATGTATGCATGTATGCATGTATGTCTGTATGCATACATGTCTATGTATGCATGTATGCATGTATGTCTGTATGCATGTATGTCTGTATGCATACATGTCTATGTATGCATGTATGCATGTATGTCTGTATGCATGTATGTCTGTATGCATACATGTCTATGTATGCATGTATGCATGTATGTCTGTATGCATGTATGTCTGTATGCATACATGTCTATGTATGCATGTATGCATGTATGTCTGTATGCATACATGTCTATGTATGCATGTATGCATGTATGTCTGTATGCATACATGTCTATGTATGCATGTATGCATGTATGTCTGTATGCATACATGTCTATGTATGCATGTATGCATGTATGTCTGTATGCATACATGTCTATGTATGCATGCATGTATGCCTGTCTGTCTGTCTGTCTGTCTGTCTGTCTGTCTGTCTGTCTGTCTGTCTGTCTGTCTGTCTGTCTGTCTGTCTGTCTGTCTGTCTGTCTGTCTGTCTGTCTGTCTGTCTGTCTGTATGCATGTCTGTATATATGTCTGCATGTATGTCTGTATGCATGCATGTCTATGTATGTATGTCTATGTATGTCTATGTATGTATATATGTTTATCTGTATGTCATTATGAATGTATGTCTGTATGTCTGTCAGTATGTATGTTATTATGTATGTCATTATGAATGTATGTCTGTATGTATGCATGTATCAATGTATGTCATTATGTATGTCTGTCAGTATGTCTGTATGTATGTATATATGTCTGTATGTCTGTCTGTATGTCTGTCTGTCTGTATGTATGCAAGTATCAATGTATGTCTGTACGTCATTATATATGTCTGTATGTCTGTATATATGTATGCATGTATGTCTGTATGTATGTATATATGAATGTATGTCTGTATTTTTGTATTTATGCCAGTATCAATGTATGTCTGTAAGTCATTATGTATGTATATATGTATGTATGTATGTATGTCAGTATGAATGTATGTCTGCATATCATTAGAAACGTATGTCTGTGTGTATGTTTGTATGGATGTCTGTATGCATGTATGTCTGTCTGTCTGTCTGTATGTATGCATGTATGTCAGTCTGAATGTATGTATGTATGTCTGTATGCCATTATGAATGTATGTCTGTGTATGTCTGTATGCCATTATGAACGTATGTGTGTATGTATGTTGGTGTCTGTATGTCTGTCAGTATGTCTGTATGTATGAATATATGTATGTCTGTATGTGTGTATGTATGTTGGTGTCTGTATGTATGTCAGTGTGTATGTATGTATGTGTCTTTATGTCCTCATGCATGTGTGTCTGTATGTATATTAGTATGTGTCTGTCTGTCACTATGTATGCCTGTGTGTCTGTATATGTGTGTATGTCTCAGTATGTGTGTCAGTATGTATGTATCTGTGTCCTTTTGTGTGTGTGTTTGTGTCTGTGTGTGTATTCCTGTGTGTGGTATTTGGAGGCGGACCCTGTGGGCGGTATTTGGAGGCGGGCCCCAGGGGGCCCAGACCTTGAGCTGAGTTAGGGGCCCCAAAATTTCTGGTGGCGGCCCTGCACTCACTCTCTCACTGACAGACACACACAGACAGACACACACATACACACACACACCATTTACACATTCTTGCACACACTCACATCATTCACTGGAGTCCATGGGGATCTTCTATCTGGAGATCTCCTTCCTGCTCCTCACTGCTCCCTCGTGCGCAGTTTAGTGATGCCGGGTGCCAGAATATGACATCATGTAAAACCTAAAATGTAAACAGAGGATAGACCATAGTGAAATCTGTATAATTCATATAAGAATAAATTAATACAAATCGGTCCCACTCACATATTGCTGAGACACTTTACAGTAGGCTCAGACTACCAGCGCTTTTTGGATAAGTGCAGATGAGATCAAGCAGCTAGAATTCCCACAGTGTTTCGACAAAAAAAGTCTTTATCAAAGTGCTCAGTGAGTACTTACTATACTTATTAGTGTGCTCTCACCAGTTTATGTTGTTTTTTATTAATTCAAAGGTTGACTACCTCTGCTCCATATAGTTAACCTTTCTCCCTTGGAGTTAGCTATCACAATAGTACTAGTGCTTTAAGATACAAAAGTTCTGTTAAAATTGGCAACTGTCTGCCTGCAAATTCAGTTAAAATGAATTTTGAAAATTTGATTGAACGAATATGCAGCCAGCCATCCAGTACCAGATTTTAACTACTTTCCTCAAATTTTACAAGCACTCTGAGTAGGTTATGTCTGGGACTAATTTAGTGCACTTCTGCTACTGAGAGAACTGTATGGAATTCCATAGGCGTGCGCACGGGGTGTGCCTGGGTACACCCTAATTCCCGCGGCACGCCCAACAATTGAGACCATCAGGGGAGATAAAAAAATCTCCCCTGCCGACTCAAGCATAGCAGATTGGCCCCGAGAGAGGCTCTGTCTGAAGAGATCCTTTCTGTTTGGTTACGGAGCAAAAAGCTTCCAGGCTGCACGCAGGGCAGTATTTTCAGAGCGTTGCCGTGGTAACCCGCGACAACGCTCTGAAACTCCAGCTCTCGCAAGAGAAAGGCATGGTCTGTACCCTGCGGAGGTACAGACCACATCACTAGCCCACTGCTCCCTCTCCCCCCTGCAAAGTAATAATGTAATAAGGGGAAAGGGGAGTAAATGTGTAGTTTTTTTTTATTTTAATTTAAATAATGACACAATCAAAAATAATTATTTAACCCTATCCAGCCCTAATATACATAAACTATACCCCACCACTTACACACTACAACCTATATACACACACTGCACCTACACACTACATACACTATACACCTTATATACACCCGCTTTATACTCACTATACCCCTATATACACACTACATCCTCTGCACTCACACACACTCTATACCCCCTCTACACTGCACTCAATCACTACACACACTATTTACTCCCTATAAACACACACATTACACCTCATGCATACACACATACAAAAACAGTACACACCCTATACCCCTATAAACACCCCACCACTGCATTCATACTATGCCCATATACACCTCCTGTGCACCCACTGTACCCCTATGCACACACTACACCCCCTATTATTACCACACCAATACACACATGTGCACAACACCTATACGCATACACACAATGCCACCCCCTGCCAACTCCTATATACATGAAATACAGTCCTTACATGCAAACGCAACACACCACTAGGCACACACACTCTAAAGGCCCTATAAACACAAACACACATAATATACAGCCTAAAAACACACCTATGCACTACAGGCCCCAGCTACATATTATACACCACAAACAGATCCCTTTACACTCTACAGCATTATCGGTCTCCTCTACACACATGCAATCACATAAAAAACATCCAAACACATGTAACACCGCAGGGAGCATTCCCACATGTGCAAAACATACTTTAACAATCCTTTTCCACTTGTGTTCTCCGGTACCCACTACTGGGGACATCAGAGACAATTCAGTAGGACTTTTTCTCCATCAGAGAGCACTGAATGCTCTGGAGGGGCATCACACTAACATAACAATTGGGAGGGCGGGTGGTGCATGTCATTGGTGGTGATATAACGCGCCACATTTCTGGCCCACCCTTCCTAGTGGGCTGCTCTGCCTTTAACTGCCTGGGCTGACTTTTTGTCCCAGTCCAGCCCTGCTCACCAGCCCACAGGCAGGAGAGGACCCGGGGAGCTCTAGCCAGCAGTTCCGCCGGGTTCCTCTCGCGAGGTCGGAGCGTTGCCAGGGATCAGGGATGGCAGCACACACACACACACACACTAACAGCACCCTCACACACAAACAGCAGTGTATGTATATGTGTATATATATATATATATATATATACATACATATACATACACACACACGGCGTGTGTGTTTGTGCTTTAGGGTGCACACCTTAATGCAATAGGCTGCGCACGCCTATGTGGAATTCTCAAGAAATAAAAGCAATGTATGTGAAAGAAATTGTGGTTGGATTTATCAATGGATTGTGCATGTAATAATTGTTAAAGGACCACTGTAATAATTAATGTAATAATTGTTAAAGGACCACTCTAGGCACCCAGACGACTTCAGCTTAATGAAGTGGTCTGGGTGCCAGGTACCTCTAGGATTAACCCTTTTTTTTATAAACAGCAGTTTCAGAGAAACTGCTATGTTTATAATGAGGGTTAATCCAGCCTCCAAATCCTCTAGTGGCTGTCTCATTGACAGCCGCTAGAGGCGCTTGCGTGCTTCTCACTGTGAAAATCACAGTGAGAGCACGCATGCGTCCATAGGAAAGCATTGTAAACGCGCATGCGCATTCAGCCGATGACGTCGCGATCAAGATGGAGAGGAGGAGGAAAGCTCCCCGCCCGGCGCTGGAAAAAGAGGTAAGTTTAACCCCTTCCTCTCTCCAGAGCCCGGCGGGAGGGGGTCCCTGAGGGTGGGGGCACCCTCAGGGTACTCTAGTGCCACGAAAACGAGTATGTTTTCCTGGCACTAGAGTGGTCCTTTAAACACAAAAACAGCACTGTCGACATTTACACTAACAATGAATGCTGCAAATGGTTCTAAATTTGCCCCATAGAGCTTACATGTCTATTTTTATTGGAAAGGACTTGCTTAGGTGTCTACAGGCCTTTTCTGGCCTAATGTGTTTATAGATAGTTAAATATCAAATATACAAGATGAATGTCTTATCCTGATCATGTAAGGTTTATACCATAGATGGATCCAAATCCAGAGGTGGCTCTAGACTTCATGAGGCCTTAGGCGATACTCAAACATGAGGCCCCACTAACAAAAAAGTGAAAAAAATAGAGTTGCAATACATGCACACTGTCACATATACACATTGATGCGCAGTTTACCTGTGTATGTGCCTGAGAGTGTGTCTGACAGAGAGTATCATTGTGTGTGTGTGAATGTATGTCTCTGTAAGCATGTTTGCGTTTTTGTCTGGGACCGTATGTGTATGGGAGTCTGCCTGTATCCTTTGTGCATTGTGTTTATGGCAAAGCTATGTTTCCTGACTGTGTGTGTATTGTGAGCTGCAGACCGGTGTCTGTGATGGCTGGCCGGGCAGACAGGAGGGGCCTTGCACCCATCGGCATACTGAGCAAGCCGCCGGGCCTCCTCCTGGTGTCAGGTCCTCGATCACTGACCGAGGACCCGACATAGTCTGGCCTAATGCGGTTTAGGCAGCCGCAAGGCCTTAGGCGGCCGCCTAAACCACCTAATTAGAGAGCCGCCTCTGTCCACATCAGTGGTGTATCTATAGTAGTTGCAGGACATCTGCGCATCCAGAGCGGTTGTGCACCGGCCCTGAAGTTATGCCAGGCGCATGGGCCGACAGGGCGGCCGGGCCACCTGGTGCAAGTGGAAACACACAATTGCTGTGTGATGGGCAGGAGGGTATCACACTGCGGTCCCCTCCTGCCGGTCATTATATGTAGCGAGAGCATGTAGAGAGAGCACTTCTTGTCAAACCGTGTACTGCGGTCCACTCGGCAATGCTAAATAGAGGTGAGGGGGACTGGGGAGTGACACATGGAGGGGGGAAGAGAAACATGAAGGGGCTGGGGAGAGAATTAGACACATGGAGGGGCTGGGGGGAGGATAGGAGAAACAAGGAGTGGCTGGGAAGGAGCTGGGGGAGAAAGGAGACACATGGACAGAATGGGTGTGCACATGCCAGAGAACCCCCAATTCTGGGGAGAGAGGGTAGTCCAATGCATGGGGTGTGTGTTGTATCTGGAATGAAGAGGCATGCAAAACAAATACTAAAAAACACAAAAAAAAACCTAAAAACTCAACTCGGAATATGGTAGGACATGTATGATATCTATCGAATCAAGAATGTGTTTGGAAGATATTTCCTACTTAATATATTATTTCTACTTCCTTTTGTTCCTTAATATATATTAATATACTAGAAAGATTTTTAATGACAAAAATATAGGGGAAACTTGTCAATCAAACTAAACTATTATTAAATTATGCGTCTATATGTGCAGTATATATTGTGATCTGTGTCAAGTATATGTTATTCTTTGCTCAGCCTCAACACACAAATCTCATTCAACTTGCTTCATGTGGTGCACAGGATCAGCATGGCAATCCAGAAGGTTATAAACAAATAATATAAAAAAAAAATATATATATATATATATATATATTATATATTTTTCTCTTACAATGTTTGCTGAATGCCTGTAATGTCAGATATGTAAATCATATATGTCATATTGACACCGTGTATGCATATAAACAAATGCATTCCCCCTGATTCTACCCACAGAGTCTCAGAGACTTATGCATTAAAATAATTATATATTATTTTAATTGAAAACTTTAGGCAACCATCGTAGAGGTGGAAAAACTAAATATTTTATTTATCAAAGTATTTTGGTCAAAACTTTGAACATATTTTCATTTTTTGAATAATAATTGCGTGTTTGGTATATATACGACACCTTGCATAATTTTAGACTGTATTTTTATCTGTTCAAAGTATTGTGGTTGATATATGCTATCTTAGTAAGGGGGTTGTTAGATGTTCTTATGAAATTGCTATCCCCACGCATTCACTGACAGTACATACACAAAAACTTTAGTTCACAGTGACAAGGCATACACAACACACAATTATATACATGGAGATATATTAACACCTTCACTACTGAGCACTTTTCATTGAAAAAATATTAGCAGAACGCATTTGAATCGAGGGATGCATAGCTAACATATACGCATATCATAACACAGAAATGTTGTGTATAGATTGCTTTGCAGATAAACGTAACCCTTTAAGGATGGGGAACTGGCTCTAAACGCCGGGGGATGGCACAGAACGTCCCCGGCGTCCTATGTATTTATCCGGTCGCCGGCGATCCCACGCCGGCGATCGCGGTATGGGAACTTACCTGGGAGCCCAGGGAGTCCTCCTGCTTCCCCTTCGGCCCCTCTGGGGCACTGTCTAAGTGTATTTTGTATACATACACTGTCTAAGTGTATTTTAATATTAATATATATATATATATATATCAAAGTACACATACAATGATATTGATTATATATATATAATTATCATTTTATATATATATATATATATATATATATATATATATATGATATAAAATAAATACATTCTTAAATGCATAAAAAAGGTAATTTAAAAATAATAAAAAATAAATAATATATATATATATATATATATATGTATAATTTTGTTCTAACTGTATTTTAAAATTAATATATATATATATATATTGATATCAAAATACATGTAGAACGAAATAATATATCTATATACATAAGTATATATCACTATATATATATATATATATATATATCTTTATATAAATAAAAATAATAAAAAAAAAAAAAAAATATATATATATATATATATATATATATATATACACACACACACACACAAATATATCTAATAATTCTACGTATATATTTATGTAATAATTTTACATAATTAGGTCATTTTATTAATTACAATTAGCGGGACCTGCCTGACAACCCAAGCCAAAAGACCAAGGAATTTAATTTACTAGCACTATATTTAACCCTGTAACTTTCCAAGACACCATAAAACCTGTACATGAGGGGTACTGTTTTACTCGGAAGACTTCGCTGAACACAAATATTAGTGTTTCAAAACAGTAAAATGTATTGCAACGATGATATCGACAGTGAAAGTGAATTTTTTTGCATTTTTCACACACAAATGGCACTTACACTGACAATATATTGTTGTGATACGTTTTACTGTTTTGAAACACTAATATTTGTGTTCAGCGAAATCTCCCGAGTATAAAAGTACCCCTCATGTATAGGTTTTATGGTGTTTTTTCAAAAGTTACTGAGTCAAATATAAGGCTTGTGTTTCAGTTTTTTCACATTGAAATTCGCCAGGTTGGTTATGTTGCCTTTGAGACCGTACGGTAGCCCAGGAATGAAAATGACCCCCATGATGGCATACCATTTGCAACAGTAGACAACACAAGGTATTGCAAATGGGGTATGTTTAGTCTTTTTTAGTAGCCACGTAGTCACAAACACTGCCCAAAATTGGCGTTCAAATTAGTTTTTTGTATTTTCAAATATTAACACTAACTTTGGCCAGTGTTTGTGACCAAGTGGCTACTAAAAAAGACTGGACATACCTCATTTGCAATACCTTGGGTTGTCTACTTTTGCAAATGGTATGCCATCATGGGGGTAATTCTTATTCCTGGGCTACTATACAGTCTCAAAGGCAATGTAACCAATCTGGCGAATTTCAATGTGAAAAAAATGTAACACGCTATATTTTACCCTGTAACTTCCCAAAACACCATAAAACCTGTACATAGGGGGGTACTGTTTTACACGTGAGACATCGCTAAATACAAATATGTGGATTTTATTGCAGTAAAAGCAAACAGTATTATGACATTCACAGTTAGAATGTCACGTAGAACTATTTTTTTTTTAAAAATCATATTTTTTCCCATTTTTTTTTATTTTATTCATATTAAATTATGCTTCATACCTAAATATTTGATGTTAAATGAAAGCCCTGTTTAAAATGATGTATAATAAGTGTGGGTGCACATAATATGAAAGAGGCGAATTACGCCTGAACAGACATAAAGCGCAAATTCCATTTTTTGTTTACGTCTTGTTTTGATCACAACGTGTACATTTGGCTCAGTCCTAAAGGGGTTAAAATATATAGCGATGTAAATTGACACAATTTTTAGTTTTCACTTATTCGTTCAGGCTTTATGAAATATTTGGGGAAATGAATAACTTTAGACAGTATACAGTGTCCTATATCCCTTAATATATCACACAGGGACTGAAATGGTAGTATAAAAGCAAAAATGCAATTTCCATTAAATAAAGTATGTGTGAGAAAAATAGAGAAATAAAAACGGTCAATTACCTTGCTTAAAAGGTATTTGTAAGGACACTGAGCATTACTAGCTGTACAGTTTACAAAAAATGTCAACAGAAGGCAAAAATAATGTCTGTATTTGAGCATAATGTCCTCATACAGTAAATAAAAAATATTTTTATTTTTTTGTGTGTAACTGTGCATGTCTTTTAATGTTTGTGGATCTGTGTATGAATCTGTAAATTTGTGTGTGTCATAGCCAGGGCTGGATTTACATGTCAGAATGTTAGGATTCTAAGCTGCTCTATGCTGCCACCCACACAGAAAGATAATGTAAGTTTGATTAATTTATTAATTGCACATTACAGGCATAAAAAAAACAAAACAAACATATATTCACATTTGACAACTGCATACACTGATCGGCCACATCATTAAAACGACCTGCTTAATATCATGTAGGTCACCCTTGGTCTGGAAAACATGTGTTGAGGCATGGATTCCACAAGACCTCTGAACGTGTCCTGTAATATATGGCACCAAGACATTAGCAGCAGACTCTTAAAGTCCTGCAAGTTGAGAGATGGGGCCTCCATGGATCGGATTTGTTGTTCCAGTAAGATTGAGATCTGGGGAATTCAGAGGCCAAGGTAACACCTTGAACTCTTTGTTATGTTCCTCAAACCATTCGTGAACAAGGTTTGCAGTGTCCCAGGGTGCATTATCCTGCTAAAAGAGGCCACTGCCATGAGGGAACACCATTGCCATGAAGGGGTGTACATGGTCTGTACATTGCCACGAAGGGGTGTACATGTCAAAGTAACATCCACATGAATTCCAGAACCCAAGGTTTCCTAGCAGAAAATTGCCCAGAGCATAACACTAGCAACCTGCCTTCTTCCCATAGTACATCCTACTGCCATTTCTTCACCAAATAAATGATGCATGTACACCTGGCCATCCACCTGATCTAAAAGAAAATGTGATTCATGAGACCAGGCAACCTTCTTCCATTGCTTCATGATGCAAATTTTCATCTGCATTGAAGGCACTTTCAGTAGTGGAGTGGAGGGGTCATCATGGGCACTCTGACTGGTCTGCGGCTAGGTACAGTATTGTTGAGATCACTGTTTAGCCCACAATGGAGAGGAGCGCTGAAGGCAAATAAATGAAGTTCGCAGTACAGTAGTATCAAACGGAGAGTAGTCAGGGAAGCCAAAGGTCAGGAAGGGCAGCACAGGTTGGGAAGTGATAGTTCAGGCCAAAGGTGCAAAGGTCAAAAGCAGGTTATGGCAGGTTAGTCACTGAAGGTCTTGACACAATCAGGAGCACAGTACAACTGAGCAAGGAGTCAACAATTAGTAGAGTTTAAATAGGGAGAGGGGTGATCCGCTTACTGTAGCTCCTCCTTGGTCTCCACCTTCTGTCCCTTTAAGAGGCTTTGTTGCGGTGTGCACGCACCATATGATTTTCCCAAAGCTCCGCCCTCTGTGTTGCGGCGTTCGGGAAGCGGCAGTGCTTGAAGATGCTCTGACCCAGTCATCTAGCCATCAATATTTGGCCCTTGTAAAAGTCATTCAGGTCTTTTCACTTGCCCATTTTTCCTGTTTCCAACACATGAAATTTAAGAAGTGACTGTTCACTTGCTGGCACGGGTGCCATTGTAACAATGTAATCAATGTTATTCACGTCACCTGTCAGTGGTTTCTATTTTGTGGCTGATCAATGTATGTCTAAATATATGTATGTGCATAATGCTGCTTGTGATGTATTGTGTTCGAGTCTGTGAATTTAAAGTGAGTGCATGCAGCTGTGTAAATGCATGCAGACATTAGAGTTAGAGTAGGGGTAATATCAGAGTTAGATTATACAGGATGTGTAAGGTTAAGAGGATTAAATCTTCATAGAGTTTATATCTGTGGTATAAAAGATGATTAGACCTGTGGTGTTTGAACGGTTATTTCCTTAATTAATCACCTATGATTGATAGCAGAACTGCAGGAAATGTTATAGAGTATGCACCATTCAGTGCTATCCCTGCTCTTCCTGCAAAGTATTTAGTGGCGAAAAGCTGTTAGTGGGCCGATGGGAAGTGATCTCTTCCACTTCCTGTTCAGTCTCACGCAGACACTGGAGGAGATGGGCCAACACTGAGTTTTACACCTTCTATAACTTTCCCTTAGCTCTGCTTTCAAGCTTAGGGGACACTTCAAAAGCTTGGGGAACTTATCTCTCACATCAGCCCATTTAAGCTTTAAAAAGGCCCATTATAACTGCTATAAATAGGCACTGTATCAGATGCCTGGTATGCCTAATTGGAAGTCCAACCCTGGTTACAATATCTGACTGTGTGTGTCTTTTGGAAAGTATCTGAGCATATCTGTTTGTGGCAGTGTGTATGTGTGTATATTTATGTGACACTATTTATGTGATAATGTGCATCTGTATGTGTGTATGGCAATATATTTGTAAATGTAAATATGGGCCTTCATGCAAACACCAACATTACACACAAACACACCCTTGCATTCAAATGCTAATACTATACACAAACATAGCCCTGCATACAAACACTAACACTACACACAAACACAAAACTGCATTGAAACCTCAACACTCTACACAAAAACAGCCTTTAGAGCAAACACCAGCACTATACACAAACACGCCCCTGCGTTCAAATACCAATACCACACACACAAATGCATTCCTGAATTCAAACATCAACATTATACACAAACAGTCAAACATATATAGTCCATACAAAAATACGCCTACATTCACACACAAACACTGTACACAAATACAGCTATCCAAGGATGGGCAAATAGTGTATCAACACCTGGCAAAGCATCATGTAAAGTGATAAAAATTTGCACAATGTGACTCATGATAATATTACATGTATGCTTACTAATGCAAGGAGCCTAAATAACAAAATGGTGGAACTAGAGGCAATAGCCTATACTAGCAATATGACTTAATAGGAAAAACAGAAACATGGTGGGATGAGACACATGACTGGGCAGTTAATTAAATGGGTACACATTATTTAGGAAGGATAGGAAAAACAAGAAGGGTGGTGGGGTATGCTTGTATGTCAACCATGAGTTAAAGTCAAATCTTAGGCATGTGGAGTGTGACGAGGAAAATGTGGAAGCTTTATGGGCATTTATCTGCTTGAGGCAAAAGAAGGGAAATCAATTATTGGTTGGGATATATGTTATAAACCACCTAATGTTAATATTAATGAGAAAGACCAGTTGTTATAGCAAATTGGGAAAGCTGCACACCTTGGTAACACGTTAATTATTGGAGATTTTAAATTACTGGGATAGATGGACTAGTACTTCAGCAAGGGGAATCAGATATTTGAATGTGTTAGATGACACCTTCATGTTACAACTAGTGATGTACCGAACTGTTCGCTGGCGAATAGTTCCAGGCGAATATAGCGTGTTCGCGTTCGCCACGGCGGGCGAACACATGCGCGGTTCGATCCGCCCCCTATTCGTCATCATTGAGCAAACTTTGACCCTGTGCCTCACGGTCAGCAGACACATTTCAGCAAATTAGCAGCAGACCCTCCCTTCCAGACCCTCCCACCTCCTGTACAGCATCCATTTTAGATTCATTCTGAAGCTGCATTCTTAGATAGAGGAGGGAAAGTGTAGCTGCTGCTCATTAGATAGGGAAATTGATAGCTAGGCTAGGGTATTCAGTGTCCACTACAGTCCTGAAGGACTCATCTGATCTCTGCTGTAAGAACAGCACCCCCAAAAGCCCTTTTTAGGGCTAGAACATCAGTCTGCTTTTTTTTCCCTGTGTAATGTAATTGCAGTTGCCTGCCTGCCAGCTTCTGTGTCAGGCTCACAGTGGATACTGTGCCCACTTGCCCAGTGCCACCACTCATATCTGGTGTCACAATAGCTTAAGCTTGACATTTAAAAACAAAAAAAAATGTTTTCACTGTAATAGATTGAATAGCAGTTAGTTGTCTGCAAGCGTCTGGGTGTCAGGCCTTCATTGTGTGCTCTGACAACCTCTGCAAGTGTACTTTGCCACTCATATCTGGTGTCTCTATAGCGTGCCTTTACAAAGAAAAAACTTTTTTCACTGTTATAGATTGAATAGCAGTTAGTTGTCTTCAAGCGGGTGTGTCAGGCCTACAGCGTGTACTCTGCCAACCTCTGCCACTGCACAGTGCCACTCATATCTGGTCTCACAGTAGCTTGCACGCATAGTACCACTAATCCAAAAAAAAAGACAGGCAGAGGCAGGCCACCCCGCAGGGGCCATCGTGGTCGTGGTGCTGTGATTCCCTTTGGCCTTAGAATAATGCCCAGTTTTCAGAGGCCACGTACCCTGAACTTGAAAAGTTCTGAGGACATAGTTGACTGGCTAACACAGGACACCCAATCTTCTACAGCTTCCGCTCTGAACCTTGACGCACCATCCTCCTCCAGCTTAGCTTCGTGCACCTCTCAAGATACCACTCACCCGCCTGCCGCCACCACTAAAACTAGCACCACAGCCGCTTCACTTGGTATGTCAGAGGAGTTATTCACACATCCGTTTGAAGAAATGAGTGATGCGCAACCATTATTGCCAGAGGATGTAGATAACAGGGATATGTCTGTTACGCTACTAGGGGTGATTTGGGTTGGAACTCAACTGCAGCTTGTAAACTCCCTAATTACAATAGTGAAAAAATGGAGAATCCTTAAGTATCAATACTGTAGCTTTAAGAAAAGAGAGAATCACTGGTAACTTGATTCAACCGAAGTTTTAATAAGTGTTAAACTTAAATGAATTGCATTTAGGCAATAATCCAATAAGAAGAAGTGCAAGTAATCAACAACACAAAGTTCATTATTAAGTATTTCTTCAGAGATGCATTAAGTAACATTAGTTCATGAGAATAATCTTCAATAGGAACAATAATCAATTAGCTAAGAATATTTGCAAAGCAAGAGACAGTTCATAGTGAATATGCATGATGGGAGTTGTCCTTCATGAGATTAGTAACTTGAAGCACTGAACATAATTGCAAAGCAAGAAACAGTTCATAGTGAATATGCATGATGGGAGTTGTCCTTCATGAGATTAGTAACTTGTAGCAATGAAGATTTGAGTAAGCAAGCATAAATGATAAATGATATTGCAGACAATTAGCTGAAAGATATACTTAAGGTTAATATGGGTAGTCCTCCAATAGTCTAGACATATGGTCCACTTGTAAAGTAGCAAAGTATCCGTTCTCCAGTAATCCTTTATGGCATGCAGCAATCCTTGCATTTGCTCAAAGGCTGGAAGGGCTTGTCTGAGCTTGTGGAGAGGTAAGTCTGGTGGAAGCAGTTCCCAGTAGCTGAGCCTGTGGAGCCCACAGAGGCAGCTCACACGTTAGCTCAAACAATCAATCACCAAGCCCCCTCCCTCTGGCCCAGTCTCCCTAAATACTGTCAGAGCTGTGTCAGAAGGGGCGGGGTCCAGCTCCTCACAGCTGAGTGCCAAACCCAGAAGTGTTACTCCATGACAATGTCTCAGGCAGTCAGCATTACACACATGGATGTACAGTGTGATGATGATGATGTTGTACCCGCTGCTGCTTCCTTTGCTGAGTTGTCAGATACAAGTGAAGCGGTTGATGATGACGATGCGTCCATGGATGTCACGTGGGTGCCCGCTCGGCAAGAAGAAGAACAGGACGAAAGTTCAGATGGGGAGACAGAGAGGAGGAGGAGGAGACGAGTTGGAAGCAGGGGGAGGTCGTCGCAAGGAGCTAGTGGCACAGTCAGACAGCATGCATCGGCACCCGGGGTCAGCCCGACAGCACGCCAATCAACGCATGCTGTGTACACCACCAGAATGCCGTCATTGCAGAGCTCAGCAGTGTGGCATTTTTTTTGTGTGTCTGCCTCTGACAACAGCGATGCCATTTGCAACCTGTGCCAAAAGAAACTGAGTCGTGGGAAGTCCAACACCCACCTAGGGACAACTGCTTTGAGTAGGCACATGATCGCACATCACAAATGCCTATGGGATCAACACATGAGTACAAGCAGCACGCAAACTCAAAGCCGCCATCCTCCTCCTGGTCCAGCATCTTCAGCCACATCAACCACTGCTGTCCTCCTTGCCCCCTCTCAACCATCTGCCACTCCGTCTCCCGCCTTGAGCAGTTCCCGCTCATCTGCCCACAGTCAGGTGTCTGTCAAGGACATGTTTGAGCGTAAGAAGCCAATGTCAGAAAGTCACCCCCTTGCCCAGCGTCTGACAGCTGGCTTGTCCGAACTATTAGCCCACCAGCTTTTACCATACAAGCTGGTGGAGTCTGAGGCATTCAAAAAATTTGTAGCTATTGAGACACCGCAGTCGAAGGCACCCGGACGAAATTTATTTTCACAAAAGGCAATCCCCAACCTATGCTCGATTGTGCAACAGGATGGCATGTCTGGCACACAGTGTTGGGGCAAGGGTCCATCTGACCACTGATACCTGGTCTGCAAAGCATGGTCAGGGAAGGTATATCACCTACACTGCGCATTGGGTAAACCTGCTGACGGCTGCCAAGCATGGAATGCGTGGCTCTGCAGAGGGGTTGGTGACAACGCCACGACTTGCAGGCAGGCCTGCTGCCACCTCCTCTACTCCTCCTACTCAATCCTCTTCCATAACCTCCTCGGCTGAGTCCTCTTCTGCTGCTGCGTCTTGCTCCACATCAACGGCACCCCCCCAGCTCCCCAGGTACTATTCCACATCCCGGATATGGCAGTGTCACGCCGTCTTGGGTTTGACTTGCTTGAAAGCAGAGAGTCACACCGGACAAGCACTCCTGTCCGCCCTGAACGCACAGGTGGAAAAGTGGCTGACTCTGCAGCAAGTGGATATCAGCAAAGTGGTTTGTGACAACGGAACAAATTTGTTGGCGGCATTGAAGTTGGGCAAGTTGACACATGTGCCGTGCATGGCACATGTGTGTAATCTGATCGTACAACGCTTTGTGCATAAGTACATAGGCTTGCTGGACGTCCTGAAGCAGGCCAGGAAGGTGTGTGGCCATTTCAGGCGTTCCTACATGGCCATGGCACACTTTGCCGATATCCAGTGGCGAAACAACATGCCAGTGAGGCGCTTGATTTGCGACAGCCCAACACGTTGGAATTCAACACTCCTAATGTTCAACCCCCTGCTCCAACAAGAAAAAGCCGTTAATGAATATTTGTATGACGGGGGGGCTAGGACAGCCTCTGGGGAGCTGATAATTTTTTTGCCACGTTACTGGACGCTCATGCGCAATGCCTGTAGGCTCATGCGTCCTTTTGAGGAGGTGACAAACCTAGTCAGTCACACCGAAGGCACCATCAGCGACATCATACCATTTGTTTTCTTCCTGGAGCGTGCCCTGCGAAGAGTGCTGGATCAGGCCGTAGATGAGTGTGAAGAGGAAGAGGAAGAGTTGTGGTCACCATCACCACCAGAAACAGCCTTATCAGCATCGCTTGCTGGACCTGCGCCAACGCTGGAAGAGGATTGTGAGGAAGAGGAGTCAGAGGAGGAATGTGGCTTTTAGGAGGAGGAGGAGGAAGACCAACCACAACCGGCATCCCAGGGTGCTCGTTGTCACCTATCTGGACACCTGTGGTGTTGTACGTGGCTGGTGGGAAGAACATACCTTCATTGACATCACTGAGGAGGAGGAACGGAAAATGAGTAGCTCGGCATCCAACCTTGTGCAAATGGGTTCTTTCATGCTGTCGTGCCTGTTGAGGGACACTCGTATAAAAAGGCTGAAGAAGAACGACCTGTACTGGGTGTCCACGCTACTAGACCCCCGGTATAAGCAGAAAGTGGCGGAAATGTTACCAAATTACAACAAGTCGGAAAGGATGTGTCAGGATCGGGACAGGGATCCAACACGCAGAGTACAAACAGTAGCCAGATACGTATACCGGACCTTAGAATGGCCGGACTAACGTAAGTAGTACAGTATAGAATGGTCAAAGACAAGCCGAGGTCGAGGGTAACAGAAGACAGGTAAGCGAGAGACAAGCCGAATCAAGGGTAACAGAGATAAGCAGAGTAAGGTAAACAAGCCGGGTCAAAACCAAAAGGGATAATAGAATACACAAGCACTGAGTGACTAGAACAAGCTAGAACCACGACAGGGCAATGAGCTAATGAAAGAAGCTCTGTTAAATACCCTGTTCAGAGCAGTAACCACGCCTCCAAGGTGTCCTGATTGGTCCTGCAGCAATTGAGTGACAGGTCGTTCCGGAGGAGTGTCCTGATGACAACTTCCTGCCTAGATGCTGTAAAAGGCAGTCACTCCCTCGCGCCCGGCCTTGCATGACCGGATAGACCGTGGGGAAGGGAGCCATCAGGCCGTCTGGATGGAGGAACAGCTAAGTCTCTACCTCTTTCGGAGGTAGAGACCACAGGTACCCTGACAGTACCCCCCCTCTCAGATACGCCCACCGGGCGGAATACACCAGGGCGAGAAGGGAATCTAGAGTGAAACGCCCTGCGGAGACGGGGAGCATGCACCTCCTCCTGAGGTACCCAACTTCTCTCCTCAGGACCATAACCCTTCCAATCGACCAGATATTGCAGTCTCCCCCGGGAGATTCGAGAATCAACGATGGAATTGACCTCATACTCCTCCTGACCCTCCACCTGAACTGAGCGGGGAGGGGCGATCGTGGAGGAGAACCTGTTACATATTAATGGTTTTAGCAAGGAAACATGAAATGAATTAGGAATGCGTAAGGCATTAGGCAACGCTAAACGATACGCAACTGGGTTGATTTGAGACAGTACCCTGTAAGGTCCAATATATCGAGGAGCAAACTTCATAGACGGCACTTTTAACCGAATGTTTCTAGTACTTAACCATACTCTATCGCCTGAAACAAACACCGGTGCTGCCCTTCTACGTTTGTCAGCGTGTCTTTTAACCAGCGTAGAATTGTGCAGAAGGATTTGTCGAGTTTGATCCCACAACTTTCTTAAATTGGCAACATGAACATCCACCGACGGTATCCCTTGAGAAGAAGACTCCGAAGGAAGGATGGAAGGATGAAAGCCATAATTCAAGAAAAAAGGGCTAGAATGCGTAGAATCACAAATGAGATTGTTATGTGCAAACTCCGCCCAAGGAATCAAACCGACCCAATCGTCCTGGTGTTCTGAAACGAATCAACTTTTTGGTTAGTGCGTTCAGCAGCTCCATTGGACTGAGGATGATAGGCAGAGGAGAAATTCAATTTGATGCCTAGTTGGGAGCAGAATGATCTCCAAAAACGGGAAACAAATTGGGAGCCTCTGTCAGAGACAATTTGGGAAGGTATCCCATGCAAACGGAAAATCTCCCTGGCGAATATCTCGCTAATTCGGGCGAAGATGGGAGTTTAGGTAAGGGAATGAAGTGAGCCATTTTAGTAAATCTGTCTACCACAGTGAGGATGACAGTCTGCTTTTTAGAAATAGGCAAATCAACAATGAAGTCCATTGCCAGGCAGGACCAAGGCTTTTCAGGAACCTCTAAAGGGTGCAGAAATCCGCATGGAAGCGAATGGGGTAGCTTGGTCTTGGTACAAACTTCACATGCCCCGATGAATTCTTTAATATCCTTGCGTAAGTCAGGCCACCAAAAATCTTTAGAGACCAGCGCATAAGTCTTGCGGATGCCAGGATGCCCAGCCACCTTGCTGTTATGGAGACAGCGTAGCACCTCCAGTTGGAGAGCGGCAGGAACGAAGTGTCGATCCCCAGGAGTCTGTTTGGGTGCCAAATGCTGAAACTTCATGATCTCAGAAAGCAATGGAGAGTGAATCCTGAGATTCGTGTTCGCGATGATATTCCCCTTAGGAACTATGGAGGACAGAAGTGGTTCAGTTATAGTGGATGGTTCATATTGACGAGACAAAGCATCGGCTTTAGAGTTCTTAGAACCAGGTCTATACGTAAGAACATAATTAAAGTGAGTGAGGAACAAAGCCCAGCGAGCCTGCCTGGCGGACAAGCGCTTAGCCTCCCCAATATAAGACAAGTTCTTATGATCCGTTAGAATAGTAACAGGGTGTAGTGTCCCCTCCAGTAAATGTCTCCACTCCTTTAAAGCCTTAATGACCGCTAACAGTTCCCTCTCCCCGATGTCATATCTGCTCTCAGGCCCAGAAATTTTTTTAGAGAAGAAACCACAAGGGTGTAATGGTTTATCCACCCCTAACCTTTGAGACAGAACAGCCCCAACTCCTGTCTCAGAAGCATCGACCTCGAGCAAGAAAGGCAGAGTCGTATCAGGATGAACTAGAATGGGAGCTGAGGCAAAAAGTTCCTTGAGAGTCTTAAAAGCAACAAGAGCTTCCTCAGACCAGAACTTAGTATCAGCCCCTTGTTTGGTCATATTGGTAATAGGCGCAATGATAGAGGAGTAACCCTTAATGAAGCGCCTATAGTAGTTGGAAAAACCAATAAACGTTTGGATAGCCTTGAGTCCTTTGGGCAAAGGCCAGTCTAAAATAGATTGTAGTTTACCAGGATCCATTTTAAAACCCTCCCCAGAAATCACGTACCCAAGAAAGTCTACCTGAGACTGATCAAAACTGCACTTCTCCAATTTGCAGTATAGACCATGTTGCAGAAGTTTGTGTAACACCTTTCTGACCTGTCTATGGTGAGTCTCAATCTCCTTAGAGTGTATTAGTATGTCGTCCAGGTAAACAATAACACAATCATGCTGAAACTCCCTAAGTACCTCATTAATCAACTCTTGAAATACTGCAGGAGCATTGCATAGTCCAAATGGCATAACAGTGTATTCGTAATGGCCATACCGGGTATTGAATGCCGTCATCCACTCGTGACCTTGCTGGATTCTCACCAAATTGTAAGCCCCTCTGAGATCTAACTTGGTGAAGATTTTGGAGCCCTTAAGACGATCAAATAACTCGGTAATCAGTGGGATAGGATAGGCATTTCTGACAGTTATTTTATTCAAGCCTCGGTAATCGATACACGGTCTCAGCGTACCATCCTTCTTCTTAATGAAAAAGAACCCCGCCCCGGCCGGAGAAGAAGACCTCCTGATGAATCCCTTTTCTAAATTCTCCTGAATATACTCCTCTAGAACCGAGTTTTCCTGAACAGACAAAGGATATACATGGCCCCTCGGAGGCATAGTCCCGGGTAGAAGCTTAATTTTACAGTCAAATGACCTGTGTGGCGGCAAAGAATCGGCATTCTTCTTGTCAAACACTGCCCTTAAGTCTAGGTAAAGGTCTGGTATTTGTCTTTCTGTGGCCTGAGTAGGGTTCTCCTGTATGTTAATATTAGCTAATGGAGAAACCTTGCACAAACACCGATCCTGGCAGCCCTGGCCCCACGAGAGTATCTCCCCTAATTCCCAATCGATAATAGGGTTATGTTCTTTCAACCATGGGTACCCCAGAACTATGGGAACGGAAGGAGACGAAATGAGCAGAAGAGATAAATTCTCCACGTGTAGGATACCAACATTTAACTCAATGGGTATGGTCTCACGAAAGATAACAGGGTCTAGTAGTGGTCTACCATCTATGGCCTCAACGGCCAAGGGTGTCTCCCTTAGCTGGGATGGGAAATTGTTTTTACTAGCAAAGGCTTGGTCGATAAAATTCTCAGCAGCACCAGAATCTATCAAAGCCATAGCCCTTACTACTTCCCCCCCGCAAGTTAAGGAAACTGGTAGCAGAAGCCTGTGATCTTTATAATTAGGAGTAGAGGACAAAATAGAAACACCCAAGGCCTGTCCTCTAGAGAGACTTAGGTGCGAGCGTTTCCCGGGCGGTTAGAACAGTTCGAGAGTAAATGACCCTTAGCTCCACAATACATACACAAACCCTCTCTTCTCCTGTACTGTTTTTCCTCCTCAGAGAGGCTGGTATACCCTATCTGCATAGGTTCAGGAAGCAAAGATACCGTGGAGTCAGGACTTGGAAAAGCGGGAGCTAACCTAAAAGAAGGTCTCCGGTTCCTCTCTCGAGTGTTCTGTCTCTCTCTTAAACGTTCATCTATACGAGAGATGAACGAAATTAAATCCTCTAAATTCTCAGGGAGTTCTCTGGTAGCAACCTCATCAAGGATTACTTCAGATAAGCCATTCAAAAATACATCCATATACGCCTGCTCATTCCACTTGACCTCTGACGCCAGAGACCTGAACTCTAGTGCATAATCCACCAGTGTTTGGTTCTCCTGTCTCAGACGCAACAGTAATCTGGCTGCATTAACCTTTCTACCTGGAGGGTCAAATGTTCTTCTAAAAGCAGCTACAAAGGCGTTATAGTTATAAACTAATGGGTTATCGTTCTCCCATAATGGGTTGGCCCATCTCAGAGCTTTCTCAATAAGTAGGGTGATAATAAATCCTACCTTTGCCCTATCTGTAGGATAAGAGCGAGGTTGCAATTCAAAGTGGATACTAATTTGGTTTAAGAAACCACGACACTTCTCAGGAGACCCACCATAGCGTACTGGGGGGGTAATGCGAGAAGAAGCACCCACTGTGGCTACCTCTAGACCTGAACCGACAGGAGAAACAGGGGTATTACGTATCTCCTCTGGTGGGTTATTGGCACGAGATAATAGAGCCTGTAGCGCAAGCGCCATCTGATCCATTCTGTGATCCATGGCTTCAAACCTAGGATCAGGAGAAGCCAGCTGACTGTTTGTACTTGCAGGATCCATAGGCCCTGTCGTAATGTCAGGATCGGGACAGGGATCCAACACGCAGAGTACAAACAGTAGCCAGATACGTATACCGGACCTTAGAATGGCCGGACTAACGTAAGTAGTACAGTATAGAATGGTCAAAGACAAGCCGAGGTCGAGGGTAACAGAAGACAGGTAAGCGAGAGACAAGCCGAATCAAGGGTAACAGAGATAAGCAGAGTAAGGTAAACAAGCCGGGTCAAAACCAAAAGGGATAATAGAATACACAAGCACTGAGTGACTAGAACAAGCTAGAACCACGACAGGGCAATGAGCTAATGAAAGAAGCTCTGTTAAATACCCTGTTCAGAGCAGTAACCACGCCTCCAAGGCGTCCTGATTGGTCCTGCAGCAATTGAGTGACAGGTCGTTCCGGAGGAGTGTCCTGATGACAACTTCCTGCCTAGATGCTGTAAAAGACCGTGGGGAAGGGAGCCATCAGGCCGTCTGGATGGAGGAACAGCTAAGTCTCTACCTCTTTCGGAGGTAGAGACCACAGGTACCCTGACAGGATGCAGCATTTGCAAAATAAATTAAAAAGTATGCTTTACACAGCGTATAAGGGTGATGTCACAGCACAACGGGAATCTAACAGGGGAAGAGGTGGAAGTCATCCTCCTCCTCCCACGACCACGCCGGCAAGGACAGGACGCTTTAAAGACGTGTTGTTGATTGAGGACATGCAGAGCTTTTTAAGTCCTACGCATCGCCACAGCCCTTCGGGATCCACCCTCAGAGAACGACTCGACCGACAGGTAGCAGACTAAATAAAAAAAATCCCTTAGAGAACTGAAAATGGCTGTCCACCTACCTTACAGAGCTTGAGAGTATCTGCAGAGATGAATAGCAGAAACTACCCAAATTCAGGTGTTCCACAGCTTGTTGCGTTGTGCCCATAAAGACTTGAGGCTGCAATAGCTGCTGAAGATGCAGAAAGGACCAAGTTAAGGGTCTGAATATTTATGTCAACATAGAATTTCAGTTTAATCTATTTGCAATGGTGTCAAAAATCTGTTTCTTTGTCATCATGGGGAATTGAATGTAGATTGCTGTGATTAAAAAAAACAAAAACAATTGTAGCATAAGGCTGCAATTTAAAACAAATTGGAAAAAAAATGAAGGGGTCTGGATATTTTCTGAATACACTGTGGATAATCCTATATGATATGATCTCTCTCACACACTGGCTTTTTTATATATGTCTGTCTGTTTGTCCGTCCATCTATTTTTTTTTTTTTTTTAAACACCTAACCTAGCCAAAAATAATGGGGGTTTAGAAACAGTATATGCATTAAATACATTAAAATACACACATTAAATAAGCCACAACTATATATATATATATGTGGTGGAATCTCGGTAAAAATAAATTTAGTAGGCCGAGATTACCACGTGGCATGTGTACGTGCATATGCTGACGTATCGATCAGTTGGTTGCACGAGGCAAGATACGATCAGTAGTGTACGGAGCATGTGCAAGAATATAGGATATAGTATTCCCCTCCTCCATTGTGCTGGACAGGCCATGCGGTCAAGCAGGAAGTTAATTCTTATTTGTATTGATTGGTCAAGAGAATGTGCGGGTGGAGCTTAATATGGGAGGAGTTATGTGCCTATATAAGGAGCCTGCACTATTGTCCGGGGCTCAGAACTTGCTGTATTTTGGTGACATTAGTCCCTCTGAGTCCCGATCGGTGATCCAATAAAGAATCTCTTCCTTCCTGAAGAAACCTGTGTCCATCTCTCTGTGCTTGGCTTCCGTCAGTTTCTCCGGTATCATTTGGTGCATTGGCCGGGAAGCTCATCGTTCAACGGTAGCTGAGAGGCAGAGGCGTGAGACGGTCTATCTTTGCCCACGTTCTCTACGGCTGCACCCCTGAACTTCTGCGTGGACCTCCCTTCGTCTCGGCGCCACTGGTCTGTTGTCCAGGAGATCATCGGCCTCTACGTAAGAAGTGCTGGGGTGTCCCCGTCGATGAGTGTGAACTCAGGTTCAGGAACGAGGAGGTAAGACAACTGCTGTTTTAGACGGCAGACCCACTAGGGGTATACCGATTGTGCAGTAGGCCCATAAGGGGTTTGAATTGTGTATGGAATCTGCCCCCTCTGTCGGAGGGAAGGAGCGAAGGCGCACCGCTCAATCGAACGCTCTTTAGTAAGACCGTTTGATTTGGTTAGTCAGGCGGGGTTCTGGTGTAAATAGCCCTAGCCGGACACCGGTGTCTTGTCTAGACTAGCGTTCTAGGGTGTATATTTTGTTCGCTAGGTCGGAGGGACCGGGAGACTAAGCGGCGTCTGTGTGAATTCGGTTCGCTAGCTCTCAACCTATCTTGGCTAAGTGGGAAGGCGTGTAAATTTGGAACCCACTAGATTTTTGATAGAGTAATCGACTAAGAGGCGTCTGTGTAAATTCGGTCCTCTAGTTCGCTATATGTGGTGCTTGGGCAGTGTGGCTAACCAAAACGGATGTAGATAGTTTTAGGTAGTCCATTCAAGGTACTGGCCAATAGTTTAGTTGGGATTGTAAATGTGTTAAAGATTGTTAGTAAAGTGTATATCTTGTTAGATAGCGCGAGCTCAGCCGTCTAGCGAGAGTGTTAATAGTGTGTTGCTGTATCATAGTGCACGGTACCATAACCCTGTATATTTACTGACACTGTATATAAGTACTAATCATTGTCGTCTATTGCATGTTTAACACCATAACCACTAATAATTGTATTGTGACCTTAAATTGTGCTTTGACCTATGCTAACCGTACTGTAACCGCTATTTGTAAAAGACGATGTTACTGGGGTGTGTTATAGACGGGTAATTCATATATAGAGAATTATAGCGTGGGTGACTGTATAGTTTTGCCAAAGGGCATAATATTGATTATCTAGTGACTGGTGTAACAGCTGTGTGTGTACGGGAATTCCCTGAGTGTTTATTGTGTTATTGTGTACGTTTCACTTGGTAACCGTACCACGTGGTGCTGTTGCCAGAGGAAACGGGTGTGACTGTTGAATAGTACGCGTGCATAGTATTTGTTGTCAACGACGTTCCATTGATAAGTATGGGCGCGTCGGAGTCAACGATTCCGGATCCCTTAGGTTGTATGGTAAAGAATTTTAAAAAGGGATTCAAAACATGTGATTTTGGGGTTAAAATGTCTCCTGTACGTTTGGTCACTTTGTGCACTAGGGAGTGGCCTACTTTGGTTGCGGCATGGCCGCCACGTGGTAGTCTGGATCCAACCCTGATACAGCGTGTACACGTGGCTGTGTCAGGTAGGCCTGAACTTTACGGACAGTTTCCATATATTGATTGTTGGAGACAGGCCGTAAACGACTCGCCAAAATGGATTCAGATATGCCACGAGGAGCAATGTCGCCTCATGGTGGCCAGGACTTGTTTGTCCACTAGGACGGTGGTTAGGCCCATTTTGGACACGCCCCCTGAGTCCGAGATCCCTTTGCCGCCCCCTTGCTTCCCTACAGGAAGAGGTAACGCGAATGCAGGAAGTTCTATACCCCTTCCCTCATTGCCCTCATCTACTTCCGCTTCCTCCTCTAGTACAGAATCCACCCCCCCCTCGTATTAAACCTCCCCTTCCGGAACCAGAACCAACCCCCGTTAGACCTAAATATCCTGATTTGGCGCCACTTCAAACTTCCGGTCAAGCTTCTTCTAGCTCGGCTGGGAGTATTCTATTTACCAATTTTTCCCAAAATCAAGCTCCCACTTCCTCATGCCCTATTTCCCCCCGACTGGAACCTCTAACTGACGCCCCTCCACGTAGCCCCATACTAACCCGACAACTGACCGGTACCCAACAATTAAAACATTATCAGATGCCTCTTCGTCTGAATCCCGGGTCAGCTTATATCGATGCCGCAGGTCAAATGGCACATGCTGACCCAGTCTTCGTATATGTCCCGTTCACGACTACCGATCTCTTGAATTGGAAGACCCACAATTCCTCGTACACTGAGAAACCACAAGCTATGACCGATCTGTTCACCTCGATAGTTCAGACACATAATCCGACATGGGCTGATTGCCAGCAGTTATTAATGACTTTGTTTAATAATGAGGAAAGGACAAGGATTAACCAAGCGGCCATTAAAGCGCTAGAGGATAGAGCCCGTGCTTTAAATCAAGCCAATCAAGCAGCATGGGCCGCAACACATTACCCTAATACCGATCCCGACTGGAATGTAAATGGCGCAGATATGGTTCAACTCAGAGCCTATAGAGACGCTATAATTGCTGGCATGAAAGCCGGAGGGAAGAAAGCTATTAAAATGTCGAAGACAGTTGAGGTGATTCAGAAAAGTGATGAAGCGCCCAGTGTCTTTTATGACTGATTATTGGAGGCATACCGCTTGTATACCCCCTTTAATCCGGAAGACGCAGATAATTCCCGAATGGTGAACTCCGCCTTTGTCAGCCAAGCTTACGGAGATATTAAGCGCAAGCTACAAAAGTTAGAAGGGTTCGCAGGTATGTCTATTACCCAACTAATGGAGGTAGCGAATAAAGTATATATGAACAGGGAAACAGAGACAAAGAAAGAGGAAGAGCGCAAGATGCGTAGAAAGGCAGATATGCTAGCGGTAGCGATCGCAGGCGTAGATAGACGGGGCCCAGATAGAGGCGATAGTAAGTGGAATGAGGAACCTCTGAGTAGAAATCAGTGCGCATACTGTAGGGAAGAAGGGCATTGGAGAAATGAGTGTCCGCGAAGAGAACAGTATGAGAGAGACAGACCTAGGACAGGTTATGGAAACTTTAGAGGCAGAGCGAGAGGTAGAGGAGGCCCCGGAGGGAGCAATGGTAATAGAGGGAGTAATGGGAACAGAGGAAGTGTAAGGGAAGATAGGTACTATCCAGCAGCGGAGCCTATGGTCGATGTATCAATAGGGGGAAAAAGGAGTGCATTCATGATCGACACTGGTGCTGAACATTCGGTGGTGACTGATCTAGTTGCTCTTCCATCTGGAAGAACTATTACTGTAATAGGAGCAACTGGAAGAAGTGCTGCAAAACCGGTTCTTAAAAGTCGACTCTGTACATTGGGAGGCCACGTAGTAAAACATCAATTTCTTTATATGCCTGAATGTCCAGTCCAATTGCTGGGACGTGATATGCTATCTAAGTTACAAGCGCAGATTACGTTCCTACCAGATGGAACAACATCCTTAAAGTTTAATGGACCTTCAGGTATTATGACATTATCCGTACCAAAGGAAGAAGAGTGGCGACTTTATACAGCGTTGACTAGCCAAAACCCTAGGAGTGATGAATCCTTATTCAACATACCAGGAGTTTGGGCAGAGAACAACCCACCAGGACTGGCCCGCAATATTCCACCTATTAAAATCGAACTAAAACTTGGGGTTTATCCAGTGAGCCTAAGACAATATCACATCCCGCAGAAGGCTAAGAAGAACATCCAATCTTATCTGGATAAGTTCATACGGTATGGTATCCTAAAATTCTGTACTTCCCCCTGGAACACTCCATTGCTGCCTGTTCAAAAGCCCGGTACAGATGAGTATCGACCTGTGCAGGACTTGAGAGCAGTCAATGATGCGGTTGTTAGTATACATCCAGTTGTGCCCAATCCATATAACCTGCTTGCTTTAATTTCGGGCGGGGCTACTTATTTTACAGTCTTAGACCTCAAAGATGCCTTCTTTTGCCTCCGAATTGCCGCAGAAAGTCAATGTATCTTCGCTTTCCAATGGGAAAACGCTGTAACGGGCTCAAAACGCCAAATGACCTGGACAAGACTGCCCCAAGGGTTTAAAAATTCACCTACCCTATTTGGTTCAGCTCTAAGTCAAGATTTATTGGATTTCGAGTCCATCCCAGGAGAGTGTGTATTGTTACAATATGTAGATGACTTGTTGATAGCAGCAGTTACAAAGGAAATATGTCAGCAAGCAACGCACGATCTACTACACATTCTCTGGAAGGCAGGATACAAGGTGTCTAGAAAGAAGGCTCAGTTGTGTTTGCCAACTGTCAAATATCTGGGATTCCATATCTCTGAAGGTCAAAGAATTATGGGGCCAGAGAGAAAAGAAGCTGTGTGCAAAATACCGATACCCAAGAATAGAAGACAAGTGCGAGAATTCTTGGGGGCAGCAGGCTTCTGTAGGATATGGATTCCCAGCTACGCGATACTGGCAAAACCTCTGTATGCAGCTATCAAAGGTACAGAGCACGACCCCTTCTTATGGACTCAAGAACAGCAAACGGCATTTGAAGATGTGAAGAAGGCTTTGATGAGTGCCCCAGCATTAGGTCTACCTGATCACACACGACCATTCTACCTGTATGTACATGAGCAAAGAAGAATGGCTGTGGGAGTATTGACACAGTACTTGGGATCATGGCAAAGACCTGTTGCCTACATGTCTAAGCAACTGGATGCAGTGGCCAGCGGACTTCCACCTTGTCTAAGAGCTGTAGCTGCAGCTGCCCTGCTAGTAGCTGAAGCCGATAAACTCACTCTGGGTCAAGAACTTTATGTACGAGTCCCACATGCAGTACAGACGTTGTTGGATTACAAAGGAAATCATTGGTTTAGTAACAGCCGTATGACCAAGTATCAAGCAATGTTGTGTGAAAACCCAAGAGTGCATTTAGAGACTGTAAATACCTTAAATCCAGCTACCCTTTTGCCACAACCTACTGAAAGTCAACATGATTGTTTGGAAGTAATGGATGAAGTATTTTCAAGTAGACCAGATCTTCGTGATTTTCCCATCCAGAACCCCGATGTTCAATATTACACCGACGGCAGTAGTTATGTGAAAGAAGGGATCCGCTATGCAGGATATGCAGTAACAACGATAGACAAGGTGATAGAAGCTCGGCCACTGGCAAAAGGAACATCAGCACAAAAGGCAGAATTGATAGCACTGACACGAGCGTTACAATTTACTGAAGGTTTAAGAGTGAACATCTACACGGACTCCAAGTATGCATTTTTAACCACTCATGCCCACGGAGCTTTGTATAAAGAAAGAGGACTATTGAATTCAGAAGGCAAAGAAATCAAGTATGCAGCTGAAATCCTACAACTATTGGAAGCAGTGTGGGAGCCGAGAGAAGTCGGTATTATACATTGTCGAGCGCATCTGAGAGGAGATGGTGATGTAACCAAAGGAAATCGGATGGCAGACAGTACAGCTAAGCGTGCCGCTGAATCGGGAAGACAGGAGTATGTGGGGCATATAGCTGCTCTTATACCAACTCCACTGTCTCAATGGACTCCAGTTTATACAGCTCAAGAAGAGGAGTGGTTAAAGACTGAACCTGGAAAGTATTTGGAGAACAAATGGTATCAGTTAGAAGATGGAAGAATAGTCATTCCAGCGTCACTAGCGGTAGAAATTGTCCAAAACTATCACAACGGGACACATTCTGGGAGAGACAGCATAGCTGCTCTTATACCAACTCCACTGTCTCAATGGACTCCAGTTTATACAGCTCAAGAAGAGGAGTGGTTAAAGACTGAACCTGGAAAGTATTTGGAGAACAAATGGTATCAGTTAGAAGATGGAAGAATAGTCATTCCAGCGTCACTAGCGGTAGAAATTGTCCAAAACTATCACAACGGGACACATTCTGGGAGAGACAGCACAGAAGAATCTCTCAGAAAACATTTCTACATACCAAGATTGTCCAACTTGACTCAGGCCATTGTACGAAGATGTGTAACGTGTGCTAAAAATAATGCAAGGCAAGGACCAGTAAAGCCACCAGGAGTCCAGTTTATGGGGGGACTCCCCATGTCCGATTTACAAATTGACTATACAGTGATGCCTAAATCTGGTGGACATCGCTACCTTCTGGTGGTTGTGTGTACCTATTCAGGCTGGGTAGAAGCATGTCCTACTCGTACAGAGAAAGCAGGAGAAGTTGTGAGATTCCTGCTACGAGAAATAATACCCCGATATGGACTACCCTGCTCTATAGGATCGGACAATGGTCCAGCTTTTGTTCATCAGTGCCTACAACAACTGACTCATATGCTTGGTATAAAGTGGAGGCTTCATACGGCATATAGACCCCAGAGTTCTGGTAAGGTAGAGAGAATGAATAGAACTATTAAGAATCAGTTGGCTAAAATGTGTCAGGAAACCCAACTTAAGTGGAACGTTCTCTTACCCATAGCTCTATTGCGAATCCGCAGTACACCTACCAGAAGGATGGGCCTCTCTCCTTTTGAAATCATGTATGGGCGACCACCTCCCGTACTTGGTAACTTAAGGGGGGATTTGAGTCAGTTGGGAGAAGGAATTACCCGGCAGCAGGTTGTAGAGTTGGGTAAGACTATGGAGGAGGTACAGAAATGGGTACAAGATAGATTACCTGTGAATATTTATCCCCCAGTTCATAGTTACCACCCAGGAGACCAAGTGTGGATTAAAGAGTGGAATAATGTACCGTTAGGGCCCAAGTGGAGAGGTCCTTATGTTGTTCTTTTGTCTACCCCTACAGCGATAAAAGTAGCCGAAGTGACTCCGTGGATACATCACTCCAGGGTTAAACAAGCAGCAGTCGATTCTTGGCAAGTTACAGCAGATCCAGAGAATCCCTGCAAGATCCGGTTAAAGCGCACGACTCAGTCGGAGTGACGAGGAACTTTGTGGATTACAAATTTTATTGTTTCAGAGATTTGGTAAGTGAGTGAGAAGGCCATAATAAAGCCTGTCCGCTCACCGACGTATAGTGTATAAGCCAGGAAAAGTCTCGAAGGGACCCCTGTGAAGACGAGCAGAACTCCATTCCCTGCAGCCCTTACATCCTGGAAGCTGAGGTGCCTTCGCACGGACGAAGACTGAGGATGACGACGAAAGATGTGTTTATGATAATGTTTATTTATGTGTATTTTTATATTCAGGAAGGTAGAGGTACCGACACTCCTAGCTGTGAGGTATGCATTAAGAACAGGTAACCATATTTCCCAAACCCTAATTTGGCATTCACAATACGAGTGTAAAGGAGATGTATCAAGATGTAGATACCTAAATATAGAATATAGTGTGTGCCATTTAGGAGTAGGAGAACCTAAGTGCTTCAGTCCAGAGTATCAACCTCGTACAATTTGGTTGACTCTCAGGAATGGAGATCCTCAGGGGACCCTAATTAATAAGACGGTATTAGAATCCGTACATTCTTCGGGTGTTCTGCTATTTGATGCGTGTAAAGCGATATCAAGTGGTAGAAAGCCGTGGAATGTATGTGGGGATCTTAGATGGGAGAGGACGTATGGGTCTAACGATAAATATATTTGTCCCAGTAGTAAAAATAAATATGTGAGTCCTAGATGCCCAAATAGAGATTATAACTTTTGCCCATATTGGTCTTGTGTGGGGTGGGCAACTTGGGGACAGACAGTAGACAAGGACATGATTGTGACTAAGTTGCCTACCAGCCCATATTGTAAGTCTATGGAATGCAATCCAGTCCATATACTTATAAATAACCCCGACAAGTTCTTAGATAAATATGGTAATTTATTTGGGTTTCAAATATATGGGACGGGTTTAGATCCTGGGACAGTATTGTTTATAGGGATAGAGACTGATACGGTATCCTCCCAGACTCATCAAGTATACCATTCCTTTTATGAAGAGATGAGCATAGATAATAAGATCCCCCATAATGCTAAAAACCTGTTTATTGATTTAGCCGAAAGTATTGCCGGTAGTCTTAATGTTACCAACTGCTATGTGTGTGGAGGTACTAACATGGGAGACCAATGGCCTTGGGAAGCAAAGGAGGTAATGTCCGGTTCTGAGGCAGTTGACCAATTAATATCTACACAAGCCGATTATCATATGAGTGTTAGAGGTAAATCTGAGTGGAGATTAAAGACCTCCATCATAGGTTATGTTTGCATAGCGAGGAAAGGGATGATGTATAATACTTCTGTAGGAGAATTAACTTGTCTAGGGCAAAAAGCTTATGATGATGATACAAAGAATACAACTTGGTGGTCGGCTTCAAATGTCTCAGAACCATCTAACCCGTTTGCTAGATACGCCAATTTAAAGGATGTGTGGTTTGACCTATCCATCACATCTACCTGGAGAGCCCCAGCAAATTTGTACTGGATCTGTGGTAAGAAAGCCTATTCGGAGTTGCCACAGGACTGGGAAGGGGCATGTGTGTTGGGTATGCTCAAACCATCCTTCTTCTTGTTACCTATTGAAACAGGTGAGACTTTAGGTGTTAAAGTGTATGATGTGAATCATAGGAAGAAAAGGGGACCCATAGAGATAGGCGCCTGGGAAGATAATGAATGGCCTCCCCAGCGTATTATAGATTACTATGGGCCAGCCACGTGGGCAGAGGACGGTACCTTTGGTTATAGAACCCCAATTTATATGCTCAACCGTATTATAAGATTACAGGCGGTGGTTGAGATCATTACTAACGAGACATCACAAGCGCTCAATCTTCTAGCGAAGCATAATACCAGGATGAGGACAGCAGTATACCAAAATAGATTAGCCTTGGATTACCTTTTGGCAGTAGAGGGAGGTGTATGTGGGAAGTTTAACCTGAGCAATTGCTGTCTTCAAATAGATGACGAAGGGCAAGCAATAGCTGAGCTTACTAGCCATATGGTTAAACTGGCGCATGTGCCTACTCAGGTATGGAAAGGGTATAATCCAAGCAGTTGGTTTGGTAGCTGGTATGAGTGGTTTGGAGGGCTTAAGGCAGTGGTAGGTGGAGTCCTACTGATTTTAATGTTGTGTCTACTCCTGCCGTGTCTTATACCCTTAGTAGTTAGGTCTGTGCAAAGCCTGATAGAAAATATAGCAGAAAGGAAGGCTGCTGCACAGATAATGGCAATTTATAAATATAAGGCTCTAGATCAGGGAGAACCAATGCAGGAAGATGAGTGTTGAAGATTCACATCATAAGATAAGTCTGGTCTGGTTCAAGGTAACTTGCAGTGTATGCAAACTAAGGTTAAGTGATGCCTCAAGTAATTGTGAAATATCAAGAGGCATCAAAGGGGGGAATGTGGTGGAATCTCGGTAAAAATAAATTTAGTAGGCCGAGATTACCACGTGGCATGTGTACGTGCATATGCTGACGTATCGATCAGTTGGTTGCACGAGGCAAGATACGATCAGTAGTGTACGGAGCATGTGCGAGAATACAGGATGTAGTATTCCCCTCCTCCATTGTGCTGAACAGGCCATGCGGTCAAGCAGGAAGTTAATTCTTATTTGTATTGATTGGTCAAGAGAATGTGCGGGTGGAGCTTAATATGGGAGGAGTTATGTGCCTATATAAGGAGCCTGCACTATTGTCCGGGGCTCAGAACTTGCTGTATTTTGGTGACATTAGTCCCTCTGAGTCCCGATCGGTGATCCAATAAAGAATCTCTTCCTTCCTGAAGAAACCTGTGTCCATCTCTCTGTGCTTGGCTTCCGTCAGTTTCTCCGGTATCATATATATATATATATATATATATATATATATATATATATATATATATATATATATAGGCTACAATATGTGTGCATTTAGGAAGGTAGTTTTCAAGCTGCAAATCCTGCAAACTAATACAGATAATACTGACTTTCAGAGTGAAATGGATGGATAGACACAAAAGAAATAAAAGTGAATAGACAGATCAATAGAAAGAAAATGAAGAAAGATTAATAGGCAAACAATAAAATATAGCTGGACAGGATGATGGATAGAGAGACAGGTTGAGCTCACAGACAGATTATATTAATTAGGCATACAGTAAATAGAGATAGCTAGATAGACAGATAGGGCATACACATTAGATAGACAGTGTAGACAGTTACATAACAAATAGAAAGACAGAAATAGACAGGATTTAAGTTAGATCAAATATACAGACAGGATAGAGGTAGACAGACAGTTGATGTACCTCCTGTAAAATCATTTGCACTAGAATAAACTGCAGCAGAGACTGGGTGAAATTCTCAGTGTTTCTGGATGAATACAAGTGAGAGACTGTAAGCCCCAAGGAGCTAACACTCTAAACCAAAAATATGATCCCTTTGAACAAGGTGAAAATGATTATTCAAAGTGTATATGCTCACACTAACAGGTCACTGTTAATGAACTTTAAGTAGATTGTCATGATTAAAGCATTGCCTCAGATTAACGAGACTCATCTATGCAAATAATTTTTCTACTGATTAACATATTCATCGCCAGATGGGGCATTCAAGCACAACTGTAAATCTGATAATTGAAGAGATAAGAGACTCTACACATTAAAAGGGCAAACAAACTCTAAATGTTCCTTATTTATGTTTTGCTATGTGTATGTGTATAAAATTATGTGTATGTATTTTAATAATATATAGTTGTGCATATATTTCAATGTAAGCTGTGCACCTGTCACTTCATATTCTCTGTAAAATATGAAAGTATGGTTAGTTCCAATGCTACGCTTGTGCTTCTGCAAAAACATGCAATTTACCAAAGTTTTTTTTAATGTGAAACCTTTTAAATCTGGGTACCAGTTAGAAGCATTGGTTAACATATATGGCAAATCTATAGTTTGTGACATATGCATAGTCGCCTTTCCAGCATATGCATGATAAACCAAGAACCCCCACAAATACTTGGACACCTTTATTTGGGAAAACTATCACAGCTTTATTAATAAATAAATAAAGTTAAAATATTTTAGTGTCATTGTCACATATATTAACATAACATATCCCCCCAACTCCTTTAACAATACTACGCCAGACAATGACCCACAACACAATAAGTAAAACCACATTATAGCATATAATTAACATATAACTTAATCATTGCCACCGAGGGCATGACATAACCATTGCCACCGAGGGCATGGTTTCCAGATTTCTTCCATGTAGAGGCATACCGAGATACACCCTACATGCCAGGTTCGGAGCTACCGACGAGCTTGAACCTATCAATACTCTTCCACTCCAAATTGTCCATATAGGGGCATACCGAGATACACCCTACACACACCAGGTTCAGTGCTACCGACATGCTCAAACCTACCAATACTCTTCCAAACCAAACTGTTCTTAGCGAACCAAAACTATTTTCCATCAAGGCAAACAACCTACACCCCAACTTCTCTATCCATCCACCGCTATAGCTCAGAGCTCGACACCTTGAGCTACCTGAGCGCCCCCACCAAAACAATGCTCATTGTAAACCTTCCTGAAAACCTAACAACAAGAAGTCCATACCCACCCCTGACAGATGCACCCCATCTTGCCTGTAATAACCCGCCAACTGCGCTTCCAACTCCCCATGCCTTACTACTCTTTCCCTCAAGCGCCTCACATAAGTTGCCATAGTTGTATTTACCGTCCCCCTACTTCTTGCCACCGCCTGATAGTCCCTAGTGTGTTACCATTGCGATTACGGGACCATATGACAAGTCTTTCTTCAGCTCCATGAGCAAAGCCCTCTGCGAAAATAGGCCGCATTCTTTCCCCCCCAGCATGAAACAAAACAATGTTAGGTACTTTGCCCATTCTAAGCCTTTGGAATAGCTCTATGTATACACTGTGCCAACTGCAACCCCTAAAACCAAATCACTCCATTTGCACCATCGAGCACGGGAAGCCCAGCTGTATTCCTTGACAACGAACTGCAGCTCTCCTTTTTGACCAGTACACATATGAGCGTCCCATCACCCATGCAATCCAACCTGTGGAAGAAAAACACGTTATCCACACAGAGCAATGATCACTATTTCAACCAGACTTAAAAGGATTGGTTGGGCCTCACCTATGACCTGAATCTCACAGATCACCATCTACTTGAATGGTTCACCCCTCCAACCCAACCGAGCTGCCTCCATTGCAGCCCCAATCCTGAAAGAGTGTATGCCGAACTGTAACGGACCCAGCCCACACGCCCCAAGGCCAATCGACAAACCCTAAGGAACTGAACTGTGGACACCGAAGAACCATCGGCTTGCAATAAAAACAAACCTCCTCTCCCAGCACAAAACGCCCGAAATGCCACTGGACATGCCCAAACCTGGCACTGAAAACAGCGCAAGTGCTGCCCCACCCGATTCTGCCACAGTTCCACGTTCGGACATTGGAAACCACCTCCGCCCCGGCAGTTGCTGCTCACCAACTCACTTATCCTGAACGCCCCGAAAAAGCGCCCAACTAAACACCACGGAAAAAAGCGCCCAACTAAACACCACGGAAGTGTTGAACCAAGCCGCGGCCGAATCTTGTGCACTTGCACACACCATTATGGCGTCCCATTTGTGCCGAACCTTGACGTAGGCCGCCCATGTGGACGGCACCAATGACCCCCCTTAGGAGACTGCCAAGCAAGCAGTCCCAAGCTGCCACTTTCCGCTGGGCAATGCATTCCTTCCTCCTGCACATCCAGGGCCGCAGCCACGTGCACTTCCCCGTCACGTGACAGACCCTGCACATAACATAAAATTGCATGTAAGAGAGAACAAGGCAGCGAAGGAGCTGAATAACAGGGGTAGAAGCAGCAGAGAAACCATTAACAGCCCCAAACACTGACCTGTTGTTGGTACAAAGATAGCTTTCCTGTCCCTCATTTGTTATCCCCTCAATGCCAGCGCCCCACTTAATGAAAAAGCGTTCCAGAAACGCCAGTTTGCGAATGAGCGGGCTGGCCTTCCACTCATTTGGCCAAGGCGTGGCCCACCAGTGCCCCACAAAATAAACCCCAAATCCAATGCTGCCGGATCCTCCCGTAAGCAATTCCAGAGCAGGCAAGGAAGCCGCTAACTCCTGGCAAAGCACATGCCCATAAACTCCTGGCAAAGCACATGGCTTAAGACCTGCCACACATCAAGATCGAATGATATGATGCGGTGATGCTACCCCGCCGGACCTGTTGAACACCCTCCCCACCGCGCATGTAAAAATTAGCCGGCCCAACAATGGCTCACACGCCCGCAAAGTAACCTTCTTAGCTTCCCGGACCTCCGCCACCGCCTGCCACAGTGCCCGTAATTTGTTCTCCGGCAACCGACAGCCCCTCCGGCCCAAATCTATCTCCAAGCCCAGGAAGGACAAGCAATAGGTCGGCCCCACAGTTCCTTGGTCCGCCAACTGTATTCTGAAAACAATCACGACCCAGTCCAATGTTCTCAACCCTATCCGGCACCTCACCAAACGCACTGGCCAGACACAGAGGAAATTATCTAGGTATTGGACCACAAATCTAGTGTCTGCCCCGTATTTGACCCCCAATCCAGAAAAGTACTGAACTTTTCGAAGTACTCACACTATATTAAACAACACCTAGGCAACAGCAATCGAAAAAATACTGCTCCTCGAAAGAACAGCCCAGTAAATGATCACAGTCGGGGTGAATGGGCAGCAACCAAAATGCCTCTTCCACATCCGCCGTAGCCATCAACGCCCCTTTGCATGCACACCGAACCAACTCGACCGCTTGGACGAATGATGCATACGACGCCGAGCCTTGTCAATATCATCATTCTCGAAGATCCATATGAATACAATCAATGAGGAATAAACCCGTACTCACCAGGCTCCCGCTAGGCATGACCCCCCACCGCTATTCGCTCATCAGGGGCTCCTTGAACGACCTTGCCCTCCTCCCTAACTGTACATCTTTTCTCCCACACCACTTCCGGAAAAACCCCCACGGATTCCAGATTCCATAGATGAGTGTGGTAACCTGCCTGCCCGTTTCCCAACTCAGGTCCTCTTCCCTGGGCTCTCTCACCTCTTGAACACCCTCCGCTCCCGCGACCAGCTAGGAAACGCTCACTGGCCCTTGGGGACCCGTCGTTGTCTGCTACTGCACCATTGTCCCCCAATCCGGTCCTGGCCAGCCGCAGAGTCCACCGTTAAGGAAACTGCCTTCCGCCTGGTAACAGACTTGCTCACCATTTTATCTGAACCAGAGGCACCTTCAGCTGTCCTGAGTTCGCGGGCTGAACGTTCGGGCCGAGCCTTGTCAATATCATCATTCTCGAAGATCCATATGAATACAATCAATGAGGAATAAACCCGTACTCACCAGGCTCCCGCTAGGCATGACCCCCCACCGCTATTCGCTCATCAGGGGCTCCTTGAACGACCTTGCCCTCCTCCCTAACTGTACATCTTTTCTCCCACACCACCTCCGGAAAAACCCCCACGGATTCCAGATTCCATAGATGAGTGTGGTGACCTGCCTGCCCGTTTCCCAACTCAGGTCACTCAGGTCCTCTTCCCTGGGCTCTCTCACCTCTTGATCACCCTCCGCTCCCGCGACCAGCTAGGAAACGCTCACTGGCCCTTGGGGACCCGTCGTTGTCTGCTACTGCACCATTGTCCCCCGAAACTGCCTTCCGCCTGGTAACAGACTTGCTCACCATTTTATCTGAACCAGAGGTACCTTCAGCTGTCCTGAGTTCGCGGGCTGAACATTCGGCATTTTCGCAACCCGATCGGGAGATAACATCCGTACCTGTTTGGCAATTTCCACTAGTTCGGTAGATTCGCCGGTTACCTATTCGCGTCCTGAGTGACCAGCCATGAGTGACTGCACCAATTTGTGGCCCGAACGTCCTCGCACAGCCGCGTTTGCGGGAACCCATCGTGGTTGTGCGGCTGCACTCCAGCGCTGTCGTGGGACTCCAGCCAGCCACCACTTTAGCTCTACCAGGCTCCACAGTCAGGCTCCTGCCCCTTCCGACCACCGGGCTGCTCGCTGGGCTCAACGCTGAGATGGCCTGGTCCACCTAGTGTGCTAACCTTCCTGGGACGAAGATGAAGGCCCAGCCAAGCACACAACAATCCTGAGACCTCCTTGAAACCACTCCTCTCTCCTGCACATAATTCCAGACTCCTGCCATCAGCACTTCCAGTCTTCTACCAGTAAGATGTACCTGAAAGACAAAAGCAACACTACCCAGACTTGCCACAAAACAGGTAAGTGTGGATTAATTAAAATGGCCACTGATCTAAAATGGCTACTATATATACTCCTCTAACACAAACTCCTCCTCAAGTTATGCTAGCCAGTCCCCTACATTACACCCCTTCTGTGTCTGTCTCCTAGCAATGTCAAGGCCCATTCCCCTTAGCTGTGCTGCTCCATGGGCTAAATTCTGGCTGACTGTTTAGATTTCTGCTATGGAATAAAAGTTAGACATTACCAATATAGACTGATACGTTTGTAACCACTTTCTGCTCAAGCATAACTAATGGTTTTGCCTATTTCTTGGGTTGTTAAAGGGACCCTGCATGTTTTATCTCCCTGAAACGGCCAGATAAAGTGTACTGCAGGTTGCAATCCATGGGACTACAAAGGCACTGGATGAAGAATACTGCAGACTGTAAGCTCTTGGACTGTATAATGATTTTACACAATAAGCTTACTAACATTAAATCCTCAGCATCTATTAACATAAAAAATGAAACAGACACATGAAAATCACCTATATATAATAGATACATAACTGGTTTATCCAAACAGTAAGGAGAGGAGATGCATTGACCATGTAAACATTCAGAATATCACCAGATAAATGTTTAAATGTCAGCTTTTGAATGTCAACATTAAAACATCCCTGTAGTCTAAGCAACAACATTGTACCTGGAGCAAAAATGACATAATGTTGAACAGTTTACCTCATGATGTAGGTTCCGAGGTACATATGCTCAAAGGGGCTTAGGAGTAAGGGTTTCTAAGGCTAAAGGGACACTAGGCACCCAGACTAATTCATCTCATTGAAGTTATCCTGGTGTAGTGTCCCTGTTTCCTTTACCCTGCAATGTAAAACATTACAGTTTTAGACAAACTACAATGATTACATTGCAGGGTTAGGACTGCCTCTAGTGACTGTCTACCAGAGTTCACCGAGTTTGACTCCATGAAAAGACTCTGGACATACTCTGCTATGATAACTTCTTAATACATATTGTTGCTGTTATGAAACAAGATACTAATAGACTCCAAACATGTTAGCTACTACAGACTCACATTTAGCTCTTAGCATACAGTGTACATAGGGTTGTAGCCGCGGGATACTGATAGATTCCTTATTACATTTGCAGCTGGCGACATAATTAATTTTCAGTGGTAATATGGAGCCACAAAGTAGCTGACATGGTTAACAGATTCAACAATCATTACAGATTACAACAGATTAAAATTGGAATTTGATCAGTCATCGGAGTCACAGCCCCAGTCCTGCAGTTTGAAGCATCTCAACTTCCAGCTAGCCACAGCATCAGTTTTCAGCTGTAGAGTGACTGAGCACTTTAAAGAAGATGGTGGATATGTGCTGTAGGAGTTATTAAAACTATTATTGACAGGCAGCACAGTGGTTGATGTCAAAAATGTCCCCCTCCCCTTGTCACCCCTGGCTTTATCTATATTAATTATATATATGATTAAAATCCTTTGCTTAATCAACCCTCAGGCAGTTATTGGGGATATTGAGGGAGAGAAAAAGATACTATTATATTATTATTTTTGGCCAGGGCCAGGAGCTGCTGCTGTGTCACTATTCCTTACCTGACCCGCGCACCTGTGTGAAGAGACTCCTGTTGCCAACTCCTCCCAGCATCGTCACGGTATGTCTGTTATCGGCTTCTCTGGCCACGTCCCGTTTTATGGTGCGGCAATATCATAGCAGCAATGCTGCGGAAAATAAATATTTTCACTGTCCCCTGCCGTTTTGGGGGCATGGTTTTAAAGCAAAAGATGATCCCCTATAATTTATAAAGCGTCTTTTTCCTTTGTGCAATGCCCTGTTGTGGTTCATTTGTTACCTCTGGTGCTATTGTGTTTTCTAATAGGTCCTTACTGGAATTTGAGCACTTTAAATCTATGGCCACAATGTAAGGATGCGTTGGTATGACAAAAAATTGCATCACTGATGTAATGATATCTTAATGCATCATAAAATGAGGTTGAGACGAAGGGTCCAACATTGATGAACGTATGGAGAGAAGAACGATCCTCTGTCAGCTCCTCACATGACTTCCTGGACGAGAAGTAAGGTATTGTGACACAGCTAAAACATAAACACAGAGCAGATTGTTAAAATCTGGACATGGATGCTTACAATCCATGCTTACTTTAAAAATCAGAATTATAGACCTGCCGGCAATGTTAGCAGTTAGCCTAGCTAATAGGTAAAAAAAATAAAACCTCTGCAGCACAAGGGATAGATTTCTAAAATAACATTAGAAACCTCTGCCATGGACCCCTCTGCCCACACCTATATCCTGCAGATGGGAGCGCTGTATAAAAACATGAGTAACATATTAATGTCCTCCAGGCCCCTACCCATAGGTGGAGTTTGACTACTGATAAAATAATGGGTGGGAAATTCCACTGTACCCCCAACTCCCACCAATGAGTAGGGGGTGGGGGAGCTATTTAATAATCAATAGGGGAGTGGACATGATATTGTTAAGTTAGGGCCAGTTTACCATCCAATCAGAAAGCTTTTAAAGACAAGTATCATGTCTCACAACTATTGTCATATGTATTCTAGATTTATGCCAGCAAATAGTACTTCAAATTATTGTTTGCTTATCTAAAAAAATGTGAAAATTTAGTTTAAAATTGGTGATTTGTACATTTTATGATTCCTATAGGATTTGGTAGGATTGGTTGTGAAAAGCCCTGATTTTAGAGCAGACACAATGACTGATTAGTGCAGAAAGGGTTAGGATGGCTGATAGGAAAATTGCCATTCCAGTTGGAATTTGTCAGTTTTCATCAGATTGTGTCCATATATGGACAAAACCTGGTGCTTAGTGAATAAACCTGACAATGGTTCTAACAGTCAGTGGCCTTCATATTTGTCAAAGAAGCCTTGTACAGGAATTCTTGATGCAAGGTTAGCCACAGACACTTTAATAGTCACTTTCATTCCACCATGGAATGGTGGTAGTCCGCTTTGATTTACCAAGGAAACCGGTAAACATGAACACACAAATGTAGCTCCATGTAACAAAAGCACAGCTTAGTGGAAAGGGGCCTTCACAGGGGTTAGGAGGCGGGTATAGGAGGAAGCTAGTGGGTTTGGTTATTGGAGGGTTAAGGGGCTGGGCTATATAAGTGGGGAGACATTTTTGAAAAATCACTTTTAACTTGCCTACCTGGCTGAGTTTGTCTCACCCTCCCTCCCTGTTTTTTTTTTGCCCATAGTGGAGTTCCCGTTTGGTCACAGCGGCGGAATAGGGAGCTCTAGGAGAGGAAATAGGCTCCCCAGTAGGAAGGTTATGTAAGGTAATGGTTATTGGTATGTTTGGTAGGTTTCGAGTCCTGTCGGTGACTCAGAACCTGGTGGGGTAGGGGTATCCGTGTATACCCCTACCATGGTTAAATTATAATAAATGGTTGGCACTTTAAGTGATGGTATAATGTTATATATATATATATATATATATATATATATATATATATATATATATATATATATATATACATATATATGTTATTTATAGTGGGGTTATTACCTTTTATACCTAACGGAAGGATATGGGAATAAGGGCGGGGCACAGGGCAATGACCCAAAAGTTTCTATTTTAAGTTATTATTTATATATTTAATAAAACTGTGGACAATTTTACCCATATACCCTAGTGTGCGTGTCTTATTGGGGTAGGTATGAGGGTGGTTTGTCCAAGATTCCAGATGCCCATAGGGCGACGATACACCGGTCATGAGCAACAGGAATTTTACTGATAATAGGAACACTGGCACTGCAGGAACACAGCAGCCGGCACTGAGAACTCCTGGCATTGCTAAAGTCCTAGAAAAGATGTAGCATTGCAAATGCACATACTACAGAGTACAATACACTAAATACAAGCACATGCATTAAATACAAACAAATGCACAAGGGTGCCCAATAATCTACAATAATACTGAACATTGTAAAGTTAAAGATAGATATATGTCTTCTTAATGTTACGGTTTTCCTTTACCTCCTGCCCTATTTCATGTCACAGTTTGAATGGGAACCATATCGTTTCCCCTCAGATCTTACATTATTCCTCCTAATGCATCCATCCACTCTTCCTCACATTCTTTCTCTCCAACTGTTTTCTATTTAAACTCTTTAGTGGAGTATCTCTGGCTCTGCTTCTCAGACACAGATCAGTCTAGAATGATTAATGGATTCTTTACTGCTGGCATGATTCAGGACTGTGTTGTCATTCTGCTTCACTGCACCCTTGCTCCTACCTGTAGCCCCAGGGGAGAGCAGGGTGCAGGGAAGAAAGCAGTGGGGATGGGTTTAGGATGTGCACCAATAGCTCAAATTAAACACTGTCTGCTGGCAGCTTGTGGAAAAATTGCAGAAAACCTCACTCCCTGTAGTTTTGCACCCACAGGGGGCCTGGATTATATAACCACGCATTTCCCATAACAACTTGCACTGCAACCACTCTGGCTGTTCATTGCTCGCTTTTTCCAGAAATGGATGCAGTCAGTGAATTGTTAAACCGTATTAAAGTGTTTGTATAAAGGGAAAGGCCATGAAGCAGTGCCTGGAGCATGCTAACTAAGCATAAAACATAGAGTCAGAATATAAGTAACTGGAGGGAGCATATTTCAAGTGTTCACTAAGTCAATGAGAGCGGTGAAATTAAATTATTTTCTGCACAATGCAATTAGCCTTGCACCCGCAATGATCGTTCTGTCTCATTGTCAAAGAAACTGTGTAAAGCCTAGATTTAATTTCCTGAACTATAAAGATTTATAGAAAATATGTGATACGTATGATTAATAAAATCTTCTGCATGATTCTTAAAGAGATTTGTAAATATAAAAGCAGGTAACTTGCAGAAACCCAGCCTTCAGACTCATACCTCCCAAGTGTCCCTATTCTGGAGGTACAATTCCTATTTGGGCTTTGTCTCTGTACGCAATCCCTATGTCCCTCTTTTCAATCCCGTCCATATTGTAGATATGTCTATATAACAGAACTCTACAGCAATAATGCTCACGTTAATGTTTCTTTAAATTGCAATAAGTGCGTTTAGAGATCATTTTGTGTAAATAAGACACATTGTTCTTGTTCTAAATAACATTTTAGTTGCATACATTGTTATTAGTAAGTCACCTATAATTTCTCAGAACAGCTACAAGGGTCCATTGGGTGTCCCCACACTTAGAGACACTAGAGGCCCTTTCTGGGAGGATACAGAAAGGATGGGTGGGGGGGGGGGGGGGGATAGGCAGGGGAGAGGAGGAAGAGACATCCAGCAGCCCAGACTCTCATCAGCCTAAGCAAACATAACCACTGGACTCTGGGGAAGCCATCCTCCAACACCCAAAATGAAAATTCATGATTTGGTGTATCAGTGTATGTATCTGTGTGCCAGTGTATCTGTATCTGTAACGGTTTATGTGTATCTATATCAGTATGTGTGTATTTGTGTGGTGTCATGGTATATGTATCTGAATCAGCATATGTGTGTATTTGTGTATGCAGCAGTTTGGATGTGTATCCAGGGCCGGTGCAAGGATTTGTGCCGCCCTAGGCAAAAGTAAAGTTTGCCGCCCCCCCCCCCCCCCACCATATGACATCACAATGCCCCATGTTAACTAACGCAAGTGCTGCAGTGCCGCCGTGTTTACATTAAAAGGCCTGCAGGGACAGGCTATAGACACCAGAACCACTACATTAAGCTGCAGTGGTTCTGGGGACTAAAGTGTCCCTTTAATGTGAGGTAAATTAGAGATTAGTGCCACGAATAATATACTAGATTGCCTACTTACAATCAGATGAGGATGGTGATGGGCTCTAGCTGCAGTCTGGCTCCACTCGTCTGGTGTAGAACAGGCTCTCTGGAGGCTGTTTGTGTTCTGGGAGAACGGAAAGCAGCTCCATTTTTTTAAAAGCCCTTTACACAGCTCATGGTCTGGGCCCCAGGGTCCACCTTCATGTTCCACCAAATAGTTTGTTCACAGGAGTAGGGGATGTCCTGATATGTGTGTAAGGAATGCATTGTGTGAATCTGTGTTTGTATGTGTAAAGGCAGCAATGTGTGTTTCTGTGTATGTACGGGATGCAGTGTGTGCGTCTGTAAGGGGTGCATTGAGTGGGTGTAAGGGGTGCATTGAGTGTGTGTAAGGAATGCATTGTGTGTTTCTGTGTGTGTAAGGGATGCATTGTATGTAAGGGTTGAATTGCTTGTGTGTGTGTGTCTGTGTGTGTAATGCATTGTGTGTTTTTCTGTGTGCAAGGGGTGCATTGTGTGTGTGTGATAGATGTCAATCTCTCCCTCCTCCCTTGTCACTCTCTTCTCCCCCTCTCCCTCCCTCGTCACTCTCTTCTCTCCCCCCTCGTCACTCTCTTCCCCCCCCTTGTCCCTCTCTTCTCTCCCCCCCTTGTCCCTCTCTTCTCCCCCCTTGTCCCTCTATTCTCCCCCCCTTGTCCCTCTCTTCTCCCCCCTCTTGTCCCTCTCTTCTCCCCCCTCTTGTCACTCTCTTCTCCCCCTCCCTTGTCACTCTTTTCTCCCCTCCCCACTCTCATTCCCCCTCCTAACCCTGTCAATTCCACTCCCTGTCAATTACTTCCCCCCACCTTGTCAATTTATTCCCCCCCCTTTCAATTTATTCCCCCCACCCTGCCTGTCCATTTATTCCCCCACCCTCCCTGTCCATTTATCCCCCCCCTCCCTGTCCACTTATTCCCCCCCCTGTCCATTTATTTCCCCCCCCTGTCCATTTATCCCCCCCTGTCCATTTATTCCCCCCCTGTCCATTTATTCTCCCTGTCCATTTATTCCCCCCCTCCCTGTCCATTTATTTCTCCCCCCGCCTGTCCATTTATTTCTCCCCCCCTCCCTCTCCATTTATTTCTCCTCCCCCCCTCTCTCCATTTATTTCTCCTCCCCCCTCCTCCCTCTCCATTTATTTCTCCTGCCCTACCCTCCCTCCCTCTCCATTTATTTCTCCCCCCCTCCCCATTTATTTATCCCCCCCCCTCCCTCCCTCTCCATTTATTTCTCCCCCCCCTCCCTCTCCATTTATTTATCCCCCCCCCTCCCTTTATTCCCCCCACCCTCCCCTACCTATGTTGTAGCGTGGCCGAGCTCTGTACTGTCCGCGGGTACAGGGAGCTTTTGTTTCCTGTACCCGGCCGGACTAAAAGGAAGTGAACACTCAGTGTTCACTTCCTGTTAGTCCGTCCGGGTACAGGAGACAAATGCTCCCTGTACCGGCGGGCAGTACAGAGCTCGGCCACGCTACAGTGAAGGAGTGACAGGAGGGAGCGCTGAGCGCTTCTCTCCTGTCAGCTCCTCTCTTCATGCTGCGCCCGGGCGGTGCGCCCTCATGGACGCACCAGCCCGGGCGAAGCTGCAGCCGCCTACAGAGCACAGAGCAGCATCCTCCCTATGTCTCTCTCCTATTACCTTTAGCAAAGGGATCAGCAAGCTTTTTCTGCATGAGGATACCAAGTCTATCACTAAACAGTTGAAAGACCAACATTAGGAAAAGGGCATTTCCTGTACTAATTATTATTATTATTATTATTATTATTATTATTATTATTATTATGATATCGTATTGTATTAATGTACACATTGTTATTTAAAAAATCTTCAATAAAAATATTTGAATAAGAAAAGGGTATTTCTTTATTCTTGATCTTTCAGTTGTTTTACACTAATTTGGTATCCTTATATATCTCACCAAATTATGGTGTTATCTACCAACTGTTGAAATGTATTTGACTAATTACCTGTTGCCACTAGTGATGTTGTGAATAATGTATAATAAACACAGGTTACTGGCTATGGGGGGATAATGTATAATAAACACAGGTTACTGGCTATGGAGGATAATGTATAATACAAACACACAAACACAAACACACACAAAAAAAAAATAAAAAAAAAAATTAATCTAAATTGTATGCTGTCTAGGAGGTGGGAGGGTCTGGGAGGGAGGGTCTGCTGCTGATTGGCTTGAATGTGTATGCTGACTGTGAGGTACAGGGTCAAAGTTTACTCAATGATGATGAATAGGGGGCGGACCGAACATCCGTGGCGAACACGAACACGCTATGTTCGCCAAGAACTATTCGCCAGCGAACCGTTCGTGACATCACTAGTTGCCACTATGCATCCTTCACAGATACGAAGGCAGGGGTGAGGTAGAGACAGCAGCACATGCCATTCACACAATGGCAGCATATGTGAGGCCTTGGGTGATCATCTGGTTGACCTAATGCTAGGATGACCTCTGCTTCTGTCCCTTCCCATGTCACATGCCATCCAAATCACTACAAACCCATAGTCCCTGGCCAAGCCTCTGTCGAGAGAGGAGTCATTTTGGACACTTGGCTAAGCTTCTGTTATTTGGTGATGGACAGTGCTGCTGTCAAATATCAATATTCTTTCTATCAGACTTGCCTGCTATATATTCCCATAGGGTGTGAAGTATGTGGTAGCAGTATTTTGCCATTTGGTGAACAACACTACAGTCTACAGCAAATCACAATGTAGGTAGAGAGGAGAATAATTAAAATAGACTCAAGGTAAGTTAGTGTATATTTCATACTCCGAAGCTGGCTAATTGCCTATGTTCCTTGTTAACTTGACACTTTGTCAATTGTAGTCCACTTGTCCGTGTTACATGCTATATATATTCTGTATGAACCACCATTACCTTCAGAATAACTTCAGTTCTTATTGAAAACCTGTAAGTATTTAACCATGCATATGGACATTCTACACCATTTTTGAAACTGATGATGAAATTTTGAGGAAGGAAGATTGAATTCTACATTTGGCTCTGTACTCTTGAATGTCAAATACTTTCACAGATGTTTTGAACTGGCTATTGGAAAAACAATGGTAGGCCTTTGACACGTCATGGTGTTTACTAAATTTGATTACAGAAGTATATGAGAGTATTATTCTCCTGTCATATGCAAACATTATGATGAACAATAAATGTGGAGTATGGTTCTGGTAATGGTACTGTAATACAGTTAGAATTGTATTAATATTTACAGTAGTATCTTGTCTGTGAGTGTCCATTCATTCATAGGCACATTAAATAATTTTGCCGTTTTGGTGAGGGGAGCACCTACAATTCATATTCCAACCATTTGGCCCCTTTGAAACTATTGCCAGACTCTTCTTCTTTGGAAAACTTACATATCAAAGTGATAATGTTCAGACCTCTTTTATAGTTGACACAGGATACTACTTGGCAATCGACCAAATATAATTTGACAGTGCAGTTGCATTTGTAATTTGTTTTTACTACTTCAAAGTTAAACTAGTCCTTCATGTTTTTTTCTCTGTTATGTTTTCCTCCCCTGTATATGCTGTGTGATTCTAGCTTTGCATGTTAAATCATGCTTGAAGAAGTGACCCTAGTGACTTGCAAGCACGCAATTATAGTTTTTCCAGTTAACCAACAAAGGTGCATGACTATGATTTCTTGATCAAAAACTACATTTATTCTTAGATAAATCATGAAGGTTTTCATAGTAATCAACTTTTGTTGATTACTATCGGGACCTTCATAAATTATCTAACAATATGTTAGCTGAATATATGCTATGTCTTTTAGACTTATTTTTCATTGTATGTTAACATAGATTGATCAGCCTCAACATTGAAACCACCTGCCTAATAGCGTGTAAGTCCCCCTCGTGCTCACAAACTCCACAAGCCCTCTAAATGTGTCCTTTGGTATCTGGCACCAAGGCATTATCAGCAGATCCTTTAAGTCCTGCAAGTTGTGAGGTGGGGCATCAATGGACTGGATTTGTTATTGCAGCACATTCCACAGATGCTAAATCGGATTGACGTATGAGGAATTTGGAGGCCAAGGCAACACCTTAAACTCTTTGTCATGTTCCTTAAACCACTCCTGAACAATATTTGCAGTGTAGCCGAGTGCATTATTATACTGAAAGAGGCCACTGCCACCAGGGAGCACCATTGCCATGAAGGGGTATGCGTGGTTTGCAACAATCTCTAGGTAGGTGGTACACGTCAAAGTAACATCCACGTGAATGCCAAAACCCAAGGTTTCCCAGCAGGACATTGCCAGAGCATAACATTAGCTTTACCGGCCTGCCTTCTTCCCATAGTGTATCCTGCTTTCATCTCTTCCCCAGGGAAACAACACACATGCACCTAGCCATTAACATAAATAACAGGAAATGTAATTCAACAGATCAGGCAACCTTCTTCCATTGCAAACAAATCGACCAGGGATTCAGCTTGTATCACTAGAACATAAGCATACAACACAACATAGTGTAATACAGTTAGATTAAAATATTCATTTTATCTTTCAAGGTTGCACTCACAAGTTGATGGATTTTTTCAAGCCCTCAGGTTGCCTCCCCTGTAGTTTGGGGGGTTCCTTCTTTTGTCTGGTTGCCACACCAACTCCAAATTTAGGAAGTCCACACACTCCCAATGGTTGGTAAAAAAAGGAAATTTATTGGCTTTAAAAGTATAAAAATCAAATCATAAAATGATACTACTGGTCCTACGCGTTTCGTCTCCCTTGGGAAACTTCCTCAGGGACCCAGTATCAAATTTCAGTTAAAACATACAATTTACATACACTGTCAAAACATCAAGTGTACAAATAAGCCTATTTTCCCCCTCCCCTCTCAAACCCTTAAATATGTTCAAGCTGGGAGTTCATTGGTGGTGTGGTGGGCGTTGGTGCAAAATCCTCTTCCTATTGGGCTTCCTATTTGTAGTATGGAGGGTGTCTCAGCTGTTTCCATGTACTTCAATCTTTTTTCGCGGTCAAAATCTCCTGTCCGTCTTCACTTCCGGTTCGGCGCACTTCCGTGCGTTCCATTGTGACTCTGTTAAGATGGCCGTGCGTTCCATTGGATTCAGTAGCTCAAATTTGAATCGTTGCCCTCTGGTGGTCGCCAGGGGTAATATCATGGATATGCATAATGTTAACGTCAATTTAGAAGAAAAAATAAATGGAAGGAGACAACATGTTGATTTGCATTCTTTTTCCTTCAAATACTACATATTTTCAGCATATTTTTCAACCATTTTTCTTCATTTCATTCATCAGTTTGCACTTATCCTTCCTTAAGCCTCTATAAAACTTAAATTATATTTTTAATATTGGATCTTGATGTTAATTGTTAGTCTCCCATTATAAAAGGGTTTTCACTAAATATATCCCTATTTTGCCATATTTTCACTATATGCATATATATATATATATATATCTATTTCGTTATATATAGTCAGGACATTGCATACTGATGAATATCTTTAATGAACACAGTTAACAACCATAATCTATTTTTCAATAACCCTCTTATCTCCTATTTATATATTAATTTTTCTCAATATTTTTATTTTTATTTTTATTATTATTGATATACAATTACTATTATTAATGTCTTCATTTCTGAACAAATGTTTCCAAATATTAATTTACTTTTGTGTATGCATTATGCCTCTCTCCTTTAAGTACTTATTTTAATCAATTGTTGTATTATTGTCTGTTAGAAATCCTAAACATTAGAATGGAACAAAGAATATAAATATACATATGTGTATGTTATTTACGTGTATGTCTTGCATACCTCCTTCAAAACCTTTTTTCATTTTTTTATTATTATATTATTTTTTCATTTTTTTATTATTTTTATTTGTTTTTTTATTTTATTTTTTTATTTTTTTATTTTTTTATTTTTTTATATATTTCATTATTTTTTCTTCTTGTCTATTTGATGTCTATTTTCTAATTTCTATAGAAATACCGTTCCAACCAGGTGAATACCTCATAACTGTTAATTCAGGAAGCACACTAAGTCCACATCGACATTCAATCCCTTAGGATTAAGTGTCTGTAAAACCTTCTTCCATTACTCTATTGTCCAGTTCTATAGCTCAAGTTCACATTAAAGGAGCTGGTGGACAGGGGTCATCATGGGTACTCTGATTAGTCTGATACTATGGAGACTCATATGCAGCAACCTGCAAGGCACTGTGTATTCTGAGACCTTTCTGTCATGGCCAGCATTAAGTATTTCGGCAAGTTGAGCTACAGTAGCTCTTCTATGTGATTGGACTAGACGGGTTAGCCTTCACTACCTGTGGGGATATTTATGGGATGATAATAGTAAACAGTCGAGAATTGCCCACTATTTCAATTCTCCATATCCCAAAGATTGTTATCATGTAAGTGAAATGTATTCCAAATAAATAAAATCACAAATTGTTATAAAAATAGATACAATTTATTGTGACAAATTAAATAATAATAATATGTAACATGCGTGATAATAATCAATGAATATTTAGTAAAACATGGTATGCAATACAATGGCAATACACATTCCAATGGTTAACACAGTCAATTGTCAAGACAAGATTTATGAGGGGCTTCACAAAGAAAGAAAATCTTTCGCACAGCACAATGAAAGGCCATAAAACTTTGGCTAGCAGTTAACTGAATAACTGAGTAACCCTTTCAATGCTGGTTAGATCTTTCTGGACATATAATACCTATTCTCATGTAATTGTAAATAACATAACATTTAAACCAGCTCATTAGTCATTTCCTGGAACCATCCAATAAGAGAAATCTACCAAATTCTATAAGCTGAATTTTAACTTGCCTAAAAAGATATCTTATCTTATATTAGAGCAAATCCATACACCTGGATAAATACCACGATATGCTAACATGTGATGATATCACAATAATATATAATTACTCTTAATTACACCTGCAGAATGGAATGTATATAACTATATATTCTTTAGATTAACTAAGATTTCTAAATATCGAAATCTGACCGTGATTTATCCAGTCATATATCATGCTATTAGAAAAATGTAATTAAATTATATTAATTAAATGAAACCAGCATATTTACCAGTTAAAGAGATGTTCTCATCAGATGTTCTCAGGTAGCTAAGTGTCAAGGAATGTTTGTCATGGGTCTCTTTCTCGCTCTGACTCACTTGCTTCTTACTTCTTGTCTTTCTTCTCCCCTTGCTTACTCCTTTGCTTACTTCTTTGCTTACTTCTCTTAGCCTGTGATCCTCATTTTTAAAGGGCCAGACTTTCTGTTCGTCATTACTTGATAAGCCAATAGGAAATCGAAGGTGGGGTCACCCTGCATATAGCAATTTAGGTATTTGGTCCATAGAGGGCAGTATCGCCTAATTAAACTTTCCTATCCAGGAAACAGTTAACTTTTCCTGATGATGATTTTGACGTAATTTGGCTTATCTATATGGCTGCCATAATTTTAAGGTTACTTGTCAGTTCAAAGGGTTTCTTTGGATTTTGCCCAGACAGTGTGTCTCCAATTCCTGCTGTAATTTCTAAAACTGGCAGTTTAAACTTAATTTCAACTTTTACTTTACAATGGGAATCTTGTAAAATTTAGAAAGTAAAATTAATTACCGAGTCTTATCTGGTCACTGGTGTCTGGCTTTCTTGTGTGAAGCTAACATTAAGAAGAGTATTCCATTCCCCTTCTCTGTTAGACTCATTGTATCACTTGGTTTGTTTATACAAAGCATTCCTTAGTTCAGGCTAGTGTTACAGAAAGGATAAAAATTTTGTGTCTCTTTGCTAGCCTGAAATCCAAAATGGAGTCTGCTCTGTTCAGAGTGATTCTGACAATATACATTTTAATTTCTATCATAGCACAAAATGTCTGCCGATATAAATATCCTGACATACCAATGAGCATTAATGAGCCTTGGGTGCCCATGACCCTGATGCCAGTTCACCACTTTTCCTTCCATGCATTAATTTTGATAGATACTAACCACTGCATGCCAGGAACATACCACAAGACTTGCCGTTTTGGAGATGCTCCGACCCAGCCATCTAGCTATTACAATTAGGCCTTTGTCAAAGTAACGCAGATCTTTTCACATACCCATTTTACCTGCTTCCAACACATGAAATTCAAGAACTGATTGTTCACTTGATGTATAATATATCCCACCCCTTGGCACGTGCCATTATAACAATATAATCAATGCTATTCACTTCACCTGTCAGTGGTTTTAATGTTGTGGAGAAACAGTGTACGTAATGTAACTATTACGCTTAGATGCCCTGTTTCTTTTTAAAGAAGCTCTGATGAATATAATGTTTGAGAAATAAATGTTTGCTGATGGGGAAAATTAATAATAAGGGCATTCAGCCTTTGCTAATTTAAAGTTAACTAACATGGTTATTCACTACAGTGAGAATTAAAAGTGAATTCAAAGTGGATTCCAAATGTAGTGTCACACTGAAAGCACAGCCTTTTCAATTTTGTTAATTTTGTCCTTAATTTTGAAATTCACTTTGCATTCAGTTTGAATTCTCATCTTAGTGAATAACCCTATAAATATTTTTCAGTGTACTATAACTTATGTGAATGTTCTATTTTCTTGCAAAATATATATATGTATTTTAAAATTTGACAATTTTTATTGGGTCATATGTATACATCTAGATAATGTGAATACATTCGGTAGACGTCATGTTGAGATACATACATTTTTACAATATTTATGCTAGAGACATACTATTTCGGAGGTGCATCTCATGTAAGCAAACTGGGATCGCTTACTTTTGCATATTGCATGTGTTACAAATTGCTATTTGCAACTGGCCCTTTAAATGATAAATTGCCCTGCTTAACTGGATTGTGGAGAAGCCTGTTTGCCAGCCTCCTTCCTTATGACTATGGCCCCTGGAAGATTGTGCCCCTGAAAACTTATAGACTTTTATTGCTTGTATATGGCCCTTTAAGAACCGTCTGGGGACATCTTGTGACTTTGGTGAACAATGCCTATGACTATGTCCCCAGACCTGTAAAATAACTTGTTCCTGGCTTTCTCCCTCTTGGTTCAGTAATGGGACTTAGTCATTTTTCTGCATGAAATTGACCGACCGCACAGCCCAAATCTATGGAACTGTTTTGGGCAGGAAATTGTGCTTGCGGTCGGTCATAAAGGTTTTCCACTTAACTTTTGATCCGCTGGAGGGATTTGTATTATTTTTGGAAGTGTTTATGTTTGATGTATGCTGAGTTTAAATATGTAATTTTTATGGAGATTGAATGTATGGTTTTAAAGTTACAGTGTATGTGTAAAAACTTTTTTTTTACTGTCTGTGATAATTATGTTAAACCATAATTATATCACAGACAGAAGGGAGGATTTTGTGTGTAATTACTGGGAGTGGTTTCAATTATGTACGTGTATGATTGGTTGTTTTGTCCCTCCCTGTGGGTGGTCCTGTATTTACAAACTGGTAATAAAAACCAGGCTGGGTGTTCCAGCACCTCAGACCTCTTCTTGACCCTCAATACGTAGCCTTGTCTCGTTATTGGAGGGAACTGCTATATCACACTGGTGATTGCTATGTTCTACATACTCCCCTGAGCTTTAATCACTTAGCTCTTTTAAGAGCTTGTTCCGGATACGCTCTCCTGGAGGAGAGGTCTTCCACACACGGTCCTGGAGGACAGAAGCCGATCCAGGGTGGAAGGAAGATGGCGAGGCTCCAGTTAAGCTTCGGCGGTTGTGGAGTCTGCGGTGGCTGTGGTGTGCGGTGTGGTGCTTGTGGTCCTCGGCGCAAGCTAGGAAGCGTCCATCAACGGAGGGTACTCGGTCAGAGTACATGGAGCTCCGTTACAGCATGCTCCAAATATTTTTTGTAGAACATTCAGTATAGAAGAAAGGAGAAAAGAGGGGAAAGAGTAGAGTGGGAGGGGATCCAGAGGGAATTTCGTATTCTTCTCCGCATCTTGGGAGAGAGGATTGTGCTGGAGGGGGATGGGGAAGGACTGGGATAGTCTATCCTCATGGAGGGTCTGCTGTGTTTAGCTCGGAGTTTGCTGGTCTAGTCTACACCCTGGATGCCAGTTCTGTAGCCTGCAGGCCCTCCTAAGTCGGTTCTCTGTTACTAGTGTATGTGTCCCATAGGATTTTTGCTTTTGCCAAGATGGGTTTGGGGCCAAACTGTTGTTGATGCATAGCTTCATATGGCAGTTAAGCATAGTCTGGTGTGGCAGATGAGTGAGAGTAGGCGGTTCCTTAATTTCCAGTGTCTCGCTATCAGGAGGTGTGCTGATGTAAGTGTGTGGTAAGCTAGCGCCTGGTGCGTTTTGGGCATTTTCTAGGGGAAGATATATAACAGGCATAATTTTGGGTCATTGTCTATTGGAGCTGCCAGCATATCCGATAGGATTCGCAGAGCCTGGGTCCAGAAGGGTGTGAGCGCAGGGCATGTCCACCATATGTGAATCATTGTTCCTACTTCTCGTTCACATCGCCAACATATGTTTGTAGAATCGGGCCATATTTTGTGAATTCTTTCCGGTACTAGGTACCAGCAGTACAGGATTTTCCTTTGGATTTCTAGGTGTTGGGCACAGGATGTGAGGCCTTTATGGACTGTGTATGCCTGTTTCCATTGTGCGGGGCTAAGCTCGCATCCTATTTCTCTGTGCCATGCTTCTTTGTATGAGTCATGTGGTGGTGGTGGTGGTTGGCTTTGTAAAAGCGTACAGTAACATCTTGACAGGGGTTTTGTAATTGGTGTGCTTGATAGGCAAGTGTTTTCGAACTCCGAGGTTGGTTTGGCGAGCACACTCTTGGGTTCGGTAGGTAAGTTGTTCGCTAGCAGCGACTTTACCTGGAGGTATGGGACTAGAAATCTAGCGGGTAGATTATATTGCTCTTGGAGATGTGGAAATGTTTTTAGGCATCCACCTTGGTATAGGTGGAGTACGTGGGTAATGCCTTTATCGGTCCATGGTTTATGGTTGAAGGTGGGGATAGTCACGCTAATGGTTTGCAATGGTGTTGCCATTGGAATTTTGGGGTGGGTAACCATTGCCTTTCTCACTCCGTCCCATCTATTTATAAGCAACTGAGTAGTGGGCAGACCATCGTAAGGTTTTGGTCTACGGGCACTATCAGTCCAGAAAACAGGGTGTAGTTGGTCAGTTTTGAGCCAGAAGGCTTCAATTCCCATCCATTGTGGGCTGGAGTGTGTGTCATGTGAGACTTGCATAGTGCTCAGCAGAGCCGCTTTGTTATAGATGTGCAGGTTAGGTATGTCCAACCTCCCGTCTGTTACCGGTCTGTATAGGAGTTTGGTGGCTACCCTACATTTTTTGTGTTGCCAAATGAATCTTAAGCGTAGGGAGGTGACTGATCTTAGGTAGGTGGTCAGTAGGGGTATCTGTAATGTCCTGAAGAGGTACAGCAGTCTTGGAAGCAGTGACATTTTAATGGCTGCTATGCGGCCTAGCCATGAGAGGAATTTTCCTTCTCATGACTTGAGTGTGCTTTCGAATTCTTTTAGGATCCTAGCGTAGTTCGCTTGAATTAGTCCTGAGGGTTTCTTTGTGAGTTTGATTCCTAAATATGTTATGTGGTCTGATCGCCAGTCCAGAGGGAACACCTCTTTTAGCCTATTTCTCTCCTCCCCCCCATTCCCACCGTCAATGCTTGTGTTTTGGAGACATTCAGTTTATAGTATGAATGGTGGCCAAAAAGTTCAATTTGTCACATAAGGTTGGGCATAGATATGAACGGTTGAGTTAGGGTGAGTAATATGTTGTACGCAAAGATGTTTCATTTATAGTCTTTGGCTCCAAGGGGTATGCCATGAATGTTTGGGTCTGCTCTAATCTTGGAAGCCAATGGCTCCAGGGCTAGGACATAGAGCAACTGGGACCAATCTTGGAATCTTGGAAGCCAATGGCTCCAGGGCTAGGACATAGAGCAACTGGGACAAAGGTGCTTGAGGAAAATCCTGCATAGAGGACTTGTGCTGAGGGTGTACTGTATAGAGCCTCTACCGCTGCGATAAATTGTGTGGGGAAGTCAAATTTGAGGAGTACCCTATTCAGGAATGATCAGTTTAATCTATCGAAGGCCTTCTCCGTGTCTAGGGACATGAAGAGGCCTCCAATCCTCATTTTCCTAGTGCTATGCATGAGATCCAGTACCTTGCGGGTGTTATCTGAGCCCTGTCTGCCCCCCACGAACCCCACCTGGTCGTCATGGATAAGTTCTGGGAGGATGGTTTTAAGTCTGCTGGCTTGGAGCTTCGCAAATAGCTTGGCATCCGTGTTGAGCAAGGAAATAGGGTGGAAGTTTGGACATGTAGTTGGGGGTTTCCCTGGCTTGGGGAGGGTAGTAATATGAGCCTGTAGGAGCTCTGTGGGCAACGGCGTATATTTTATAGTATGCGTTGACAAATCCATCCGGGCCTGGGGCTTTCCCTGTGGGGAGTGCTTTTTATCGTGGTTTTAACCTCTTGTTGGGTGATGGGGGCTGAGAGGGTCTCTCTGTGTGCTGGTGAGAGGAGTGGTAGAGGGGTGTCTAATTTGTTGATGGTCGCGGGGGATGGTGTGGGCGTGAGCGAGTTGTCTCTCAGATTGTATAGGGATTCATAGTATGAAGCAAATTCATCGCTGATAGCCTTCGGGGCAATTAGTCTGTCACCGGTAGGCGATTGTATGTATGCTATTTTAGACGTGGCCTCTCTATCCCTGAGTCTTTGGGTGAGGATTTTGCTCACTCTATTTCCCTGGGAATACTGCATGGCTTTCAGTTTTCTCAACGTGTATCCCACCTTAGTAAGCGCCATGGTCTGAATCTTGTTCTGCGTCTCTGAGATCTGTTGTTTCAACTCTGTGCATGGGTGTGTTTGGTTCAGTTTATTAAGGTCGTGCAGTAGCTTATACCAGGTGATATGTTGGGCAAGGGATGTCTGTTTGAGGAAGTGTGCTCTTTTTATCAATTCTCTCCAAATAACGGGCTTGTGTGCTAACCAGGTGGTTTCCGGGGATATACCTGGTGCTGTATTTTCTCTAAAATAGTGTGTGAGTGAGTCTTATATGTGCTTGACAAAAGTTTGGTCATGTAGCAGCATCTCATTTAGGTGCCATGGGCTTCTATTGTGGCTTTCAAATTTGTCTTTTAGTTCGATTGTGATGGGCACGTGGTCCGACCACGTGATTGTTGCTATAGAGCGAGAGGACCTGCGTTAGGTGCTTACCCTCTATGAGAAACCTATCAATTCAGCTGTAGGAGTTGTGGACTGAGGAGAAGTATGTTAAGTGGTGGGCCCTGCACATTTGGCCATTTTGATAAGTCAAAACTAGGGTTGAGAATGTGGTTAAAGTCCCCACATAGTATCAGCATTCCCCTCCGAACTGGCGTCAGTTTAGCCAGGGTCCTGTGTAGGAAGTTACGCTATTCTGAGTTTGGCACGTATATGTTGCGTGGATGAAGACTCCATTGCACTGGATAATTAGGCTACCAGGTTTACCCACCTGTAGAGAATCTTATGCTCCCGTAGGGCTTCTGTAACCTCCTTAAGCTCCCTTCTCCATTGTAAGGTAACGAGAGGTCCGCGTATATCTGTAGCTGGTTGTATTGTGGTGGGAGGTTTCTTGCTGCCTTAATTATGGCCTCTTTTACGTGGTAGTAGTGGCGGTGGGTGAGATTGTCCTGTGCGGCCTCAACCAGTGAGAACTTCGGCTTAGCTACCCGGTGAGCTACAGAAGTAGCATGCCTGTCGGTATATCGGGTAGTAGACATTTGAAAAACCCGGTCAAGAATTCAGGTATATCTGCCTGCGTTACCGTTTCCGGGATGCCACGTACTCTCAGGTTTTGCTGATGTGAACAATCTTCGAGGTCGAAGATTTTGAGTTGGGCTGAGGTGAGTTGCTTCTCCAGAGCTTGAACGTGGTCTGCCAGATCGTTATGGGCCTCTGCGTATTTGCCCATGAGGTGCTCCACATGAGCCGTTCTTTCGCGGAGCTCCTGGATGTCCTTGCTGAGCGCGGTTACTGAGGACTGGATATTTTTCGGCAGCTTGTCGGACATTTCCTCTAGGCAAGCCCTCAGGATATCTTGGGTGACCGGGATATTCCTTGGGTCAGGCGAGGTTTGCAGTGGGAGAGTATCATCCCCGCCGCCATCTTGGTCTGCCTCGTGTGGGCCGGGGGTTTTGTTTTGCGCCAATCGCACTTTTGCTGTGCCGTAACGGTGAGGCGGGTGGAAGGGGAACTCTGTGGTGTTTAGCTAGTTTCGGAGCGGAATGCTAGTGCAGTGCGACCATCCGCTTCAGCGTCCAGGCAACGCCCTGCAAAAAAATATATTTAATACACTGAGCATGAATGAAAGGTTTTGTATGTGAGATATCACCATTATCATTTGTTTGAAAAATGTATCCCTTGTTGATGGAGTTCCACGAAAATGTTGTAATGCTTTAAAAAGCATTTTTCTTGATGAGGAAGAGGTCGATTGTGGGCCTGAAATATGGAGTAGAATCAAAGGTAAGCACTTCTGTAGTAGGATGTAAGCCATACAATGACTTTCCTTATTTATTTAATTTTCTGAAATTGCTAGTTTATATTGAACTAAGTGGTTTATTAAAATCTCAATATACTATTATGTAACATGCTTTATGGCTGTCTTCTATTTTCCAGTACTAAGCAAACAATGGTAAATTCATTATATTTGGATGTGAAGAATAATATAGTACAGTAAATAATGTTAATGTTACATTTGAAGAGAAGGCACCTGTCACTGGCATCAACAATGTTCAGATTTCATTGTATATATTTTTACAGACTCCGAGTGACATTGTGAGTGGTGTGTTATGTGTAGTATTTATTAAACCACCCTGAAGCTGAACTGCAAAGAGTTGTTAACTAAATAATGTTAACAGAGAACCTTTATATGTGTGGTTGGCAGGTGAAATTACTCATGAATTATTAATGGACTCTTTTAGTTGAAGCCACTTTGTCCACATAATCTAGACTTCATCTAAAAATTGTCACAAATTGTTACATTCAACGGGCTATTGTTCACACAAAAAGGACTCCAGTGGGAATCATGGAAAAAATATTTATATGGTTTGACATAAGGAATTACAATACAGGTATTAAAGGAACACTCCAGCACCATAACTACTACATCTCACTTTACCGGTTATGGTCCTGGAATGGTTTTTGAATGGTTTGACTTGTTACCTGTGGTTTGCCAGGCACCACTAACAGCTGCCACTACTAGCGCATAAGAGCTATTAGTTCCTAGCACTGCATGGCAAAGCACATTGGCTGATGATCTTATTTTCACTGCAGTTTTACTTTGAAGGACCAGTAAGAGGAGCATTGTATTGAACGTCCATCCTAGAGATGTCAATGTTGTGGAAGGCAGAGAGGGCCGTAGCATTGAGGGAGTCTTGGTGCAGTGCCAGCCCTGCAGAAGCACTCTTTGGACCCCAGACAAGTGGGCAAACCGTTCAAAAGGGGTTTGACTCCTTACATTCGGAAGGGGGGAACAGTGCACTCCTGGCACTATATGCGCTAAGAGAGCTCAAGTGGTTATTGTGCTTGTAGTGTTCATTCAAAGATATAAAGATTTTGAAGATATTTCTTATGAACAGAATTATGTGACCATAATCCAAGTACCGTATATACTCGAGTATAAGCCGACCCGAATATAAGCCGAGGCCCCTAATTTTATCCCAACAAACTGGGAAAACTTATTGACTCGAGTATAAGACTAGGGTGGGAAATGCAGCAGCTACTGGTAAATTTCTAAATAAAATTAGATCCTAAAAAAATATATTAATTGAATATTTATTTACAGTGTGTGTATAATGAATGCAGTGTGTGCGTATGTGTGTGTGTATGAGTGCAGCGTGTGTGTATGAGTGCAGCGTGTGTGTATGAGTGCAGTGTGTGTATGAGGGCAGTGTGTGTGTGCATGAATGCAGTGTGTGTGTGCATGAATGCAGTGTGTGTGTGTATGAATGCAGTGTGTGAATGCAGTGTGTGCAGGGCTGGTGCAAGGATATTTGCCGCCGTAGGCAAAAAAAAATTTGCCACCCCCTCCCCCCCCCATATGTCCTGACTTCCCCTCCTCCTCCCTCAGTGGTCCTTACCTCCCCACCCCCGTGTTCCTTCACCCCCCCCCCAGTGGTCCTGACTCACCCCTCCCCTAGTGGTCCTTACCCACCCCTCCCCTAGTGGTCCTTACTTCCCCCTCCCCTCCCATAGTGGTCCTTATCCCACCCCCTCCCTCTCATAGTGGTCCTTATCCCCCTTCTCCCTCCCATAGTGTTCCTTATCCCCCCCCCATCCCTCCCATAGTGGTCCATATACCCCCCTCCCTCCCATAGTGGTCCTTATACCCCCCCTCCCTCCCATAGTGGTCCTTATCCCACCCCCTCCCTCCCATAGTGGTCCTTATCCCACCCCCTCCCTCCCATAGTGGTCCTTATACCCCCCTCCCTCCAATAGTGGTCCTTACCCCCCCCATCCCTCCCATAGTGGTCCATATACCCCCCCTCCCTCCCATAGTGGTCCTTATCCCACCCCCTCCCTCCCATAGTGGTCCTTATCCCACCCCCTCCCTCCCATAGTGGTCCTTATACCCCCTCCCTCCAATAGTGGTCCTTAGCCCCCCCTCCCTCCCATAGTGGTCCTTATCCCCCCCCTCCCTCCCATAGTGGTCCTTATACCCCCCTCCCTCCCATAGTGGTCCTTATCCCCCCCTCCCTCCCATAGTGGTCCTTATACCCCCCTCCCTCCCATAGTGGTCCTTATACCCCCCCCCCCTCCCATAGTGGTCCTTATACCCCTTTTTTTTGTTATTATTAATTTTTTTTTATTCTTATTATTTTTTTATTATTTCTTCTTATTTTATTTATATATTTTTTTTTTCGTCCCCCCTCCCTGCTTGATATATGACAGGGAGGGGGGCTCTCCTTCCCTGGTGGTCCAGTGGCAGTTCAGTGGGGGGGAGAGGGGGGCTGGCAGAGCTGTAACTTACCTGTCCTGCAGCTCCTGTCAGCTCCCTTCTCCTCTGCGCCGTCCGGTCAGCTCTTCTGTCAGCTTACACTGTAAGTCTCGCGAGAGCCGCGGCTCTCGCGAGATTTACACTGGGAGCTGACCGAGGTGCTGACCGGACGGCGCAGAGGAGAAGGGAGCTGACAGGAGCTGCAGGACAGGTAAGTTACAGCTCTGCCAGCCCCCCTCTCCCCCCAGTCTGTATTATGGCAATGCAAATTGCCATAATACAGACCTTGACTCGAGTATAAGCCGAGTTGGGGTTTTTCAGCCCAAAAAATGGGCTGAAAAACTCGGCTTATACTCGAGTATATACGGTATATTATATAATAAATGCTATAAATTACTGTGCAAATATGTAAATGGAAAGTGCTGAAAATCAAAATACTAATGATTCACAGTGATTGTAAGATGGCATTGCCATCGAGCAGTGGGCGGGATCAGTCTCACCCACCGGCTGACGGAGTCAGAAGGAGGAGCGGCGCGGAGGAGGAAGCAGCGACAAGGGACATCGTCGCTGCCTCAGGTAAGTGACTGAAGGGGTTTTCACCCCTTCAGCAACCGGGGGTTGGGGGGTGGGAGGGAGAGGGAACCTGCAGTGCCAGGAAAATGGATTGTTTTCCTGGCACTGGAGTTTTTCTTTAAGAACAGAGTTTCCTTTCAGTGGTCAATGGGAAATCAATTACAAGACAGCGCAGCTTTAAGAGAGTCCCATGACCCTACTATGGTAGAAATACTGGAATAGTATTGGCAAATTGTAATGTTAAAATATTACAATAGAAGATGTATTTATGAAGTGTTGTTATTTATGTAAATTTTTAGATAATAGATCTTATGATGGATGTAATAGATGCTTTGGCATTGTCTGTAAATAATATTTACTAGAGTAATTAAAAAAGGATCAGTCAGGTGTTTAGCAAGCATCGATTAGATAATTCTGACAAGCTTGATGAAAGACTGTAAAGGAAGTGAATGGTGCATAGGAGACTTGGCTAGAGTACTTCATATAAAATAACTAAAAACAGGCTAATTACATATTTAATACTTGCTTCTGAAAAGTCTAGGTTTTTTGCACACAATTAATGTATGTAAAACTCTAGATTTGGGGCCTGGCGGCACCCATTTGAGCACCTGTGACCTCAAGAATCAGTTTTGCTTTCACTTGGTGACATTTTGTGTGGGCTCCCATACTTCAGCCAGATCTAGTTCCTGCCATAATATGAAAATGTGTCCGCACTTTAACAAGGCTGGTCAAAAACATACTTCTTCTGCAGCCATGATTTTATAGCATTCCTTTGGAATAGTTTTGGAATCACTGCCTTGTTGCATGACCTGCGACATGTGTTCGCTTATGACCTGATAACTGAAATTTTTTCATGATACATGTCAGAAAAACACCCAAAAAATATGCAAAAAGGGGTATGTCATAAGTAAGTTTAGAGTGTCCCAAACAATACACAAAAAAGCATTTGAATCCATTGAATCCCCATATACCCATATCAACTTACTCACGCACGTTTTGCAAAATCCTCAAATAGGCATTTAGCAAAGTGTTAAGTTAGGAACATCCTGACTTTCATAGGCTCAGCATCATCTGAAAGGTAGGGAAAAAGAAGAAACGAAAACAAGAAGGAAGGAGAAAAACCACCACCCTCCACCTTCCACTTAGACTAATCCCAGTCCCCTTTAGTAACTCAAGTACTCAGCTGCAGATCACCCCAATGCCAAGTGCATCGAACTGGCTCAGATGTGTTGTCAAGCCTGAGTAATATATGTAATCCAACTTGTAACATAGATTTCAGCTGAGAGACTTCATATAATGGATTTCTTCAGTTTTCCTAAGGCAGCAGGGAAGAGCGAAATCAAACTCCTAGCCGCTATCAAGTAGTGCTTAGTAAGTGATTTTTTTTATAGGGGAGAGTGGCATGGTTGAGTAATGCAGTTGTGGGTGTTACTCATTGATCAGTTTAATGAAATAAAAAGTCTGCTTCCAACAGGCAGAGATCACAGGACAAGACCACCATATGTGTATCATGGTGCCCATGCCCTGGGAGCCGAAGTAATCATTTGCTCTGCAAGTTAGAATTTATAATTTATTTTCTGGAACCATAGTGCTTTGGTGAGTTAAAATCATAATTTGCTACCATTGCTTATTGGTGAATTCAGTCCTGAGAGCTCTGTCCCAGAGGCCCTTGAATCTTGGTATTGAAGGCTGGTCTCCTAACAAGACTAGCTGGTACAGGACAGAAAGTCAACAAGACATTAACAAATTAGATCTCAAAAATAGTAAGGGCTCATCCCATAAGTTGTTTGCAAGGGGCAGTACGAAATAAAAGACTCAGCTGATAAAAGCAAAAACATTCGAAGAGTACCAGTGCACGATCTTGTGCCAACATCTCCATGGAATTTAGTGTTCCCTCCGAGAGCAAGTTGTGTAGATGAACGGGATGCCCAACACATAGGAAAGCAAACCCTCCCTCTCCCTCCTCCGGTACACTGTGCCTAACTCAAAGGATGAAAATATAATAAAGGGGTGGGGCTCCATAGGAGAGATAATGTGGTTGTGTGTGGCAGTTTTACAGCCAGATTGTGGAAATCTCCTATGATTTTTTCATTACACCGCAGAAAGTAATTATGAAGCAACCCAGTCATTAGTCACCAAACTAATCTACTACTATCATTCTTCAACCACCTTGCTTGACTGGGAGGATGAGGTCCTTCAAATCATTTCTGTTGAGAGAACAGAATCTCAGAATGATTACCTATCCAACTTTTTATTTGACTTTTTTTAGTAAATTTCATCTTGAACGCAGTGTTAACTTTTTGTTATATTGATATTTTTAGATAATTTCTTTCCTTTTAAAAAATTTTTTTAGATAATTTCTTTCCTTGTAGTTATCTTTTTTTACTCTTTCTATTGACACTCGTCTTGATCATCCTATTATCCTGATCATTGTATCTTAAACACATAAACCAGGGTAAGAATGACCTGCAGATACTTTGAGTTTTGTAAGTTAATATATGATGAGCTGGATTGATCTGTAGTGTTTTGAACATTACATCATCACCTGGGTTAATATCTTAAACCATCTCCATTGTCTAACCTTGAATGTGTTCATCTATCAACCCAATGCCTTGGTATGACCTGCAGCAATGGAGCAGAAAATACACTAAACACATACTCTATGTATATTTCATCTACTCAAGAATTCTCCTTTTACTTCATAGTATGTGGGCTGCAAAGCGCAGAGGCAAAATATACAGCAGTGAATAACCAATATAAATAATGTAATGTTTTTTTTTTTTTTACCAATTTGCCTAGTCTACACTCCATGTTCTTATGACAAAACATCTGCTGGAAATGTACAAAGCAAACCAAAGTTGAAGCCAAAGCCGAATATAGACACATATAGACAAAAACAAATATGCATACCAAACAGTAGATTAGTATAATTCAATATAAAAAAAACATGAGTGTCATTATAGTGATGCTCATGTTATATAGTAGAATGGTTACATAGAAATTTAGGAGGAAAAAAACCTTTTTTAGTTATGCCACAAAAATGGAAACCAATCTTCTTGACTCATATAATCGCAAACAAATTTCTCCTTGCACCAACAAGATGTTCCTACGTATATTAATTATATACCTGGATATTGTATTTTGTAAAAAAATAAAAACGACATCTAGACCTTTTTAAAAAATATCTACATAATATAATATAACAACATCTTATGCAAAGAAAATGTTGCTGCATTGGAAATTGAGCTGCAGAATAAGATTGATAATGGCCAATTTCATTACAGACATGGATATACAGCAGTCCTAGGCAGTAGGATTAAGTGGATTTAGGGTTAAGGTTCTAACGTCATAAACCCCTAATCTCACGCTGGCTGAGGTTTCTAAAAGTGCCTTTTGATAATGGCAATATTTGCTTCCACAAAGCATGGTACAATTTAAGTGGGTTTAATGTAAATTTACACCTGATGGAGGTGCAGGCTAGAGTCCCTCACCACTGGACAACCCGTGTCATGTCTTTTCTTCGTGCTACTTAAACTGAAGTAAAACAAAAAAGTTAATTTAAATGTTAAGAACAAATAAATAAAAAAAACTGCTCCACTCTCACCCTTCCTCATGACACAGTCTACATCCCACCACACAACAAATCCATACACACATACACACTACATCTCCTACATTCACTGCATACACTGTTACATACAGTACATCCCCTGTACATACACAAAATCCCTAAACACAAATTATGTTCCCTACAAACACATTCTACATCCCCTACACAAATACACATGTACTACATTTCCTAAACATACACTACATCACACACACACACACACACACACACACACTATATCCCTTATACCCATAAGCCAACATTTACTGATTTTTAAAGGTATTTTTCTTCTAAATTTCTTTTTTTTTAAAATCCAAACAGTACTTATTGACACCTCACTGTAATTGTTCTATTCAACTGAAACTATGAAAGACGGCATGTGTTTATTATTTTCTTAACATACATCTATTTTTTTTATTTACTTTGTGTATTTCTTCATAATTTTGGTTTTGTAAAACAACAGACAAAAAAACAACAACTTGATTCATGTCAATCTTATCATTGGAGTTGATAAAATTCAATTTTCAACTTTCCACTTTATATATGCATTTAAACAAAAATGAATTAAAGGGACACTATCGTCACCAGAACAACTACAGCTTATTGTATTTGTTCTGGTGAGTAGAATCACTCCCTTCAGACTTTTTGCAGTAAACACTGTCTTTCCAGTGTTTACATTACCGCCTAGGGATACTCCACTGGCCATGCCTCAGATGGCTACTAGAGGTACTTCCTGGGGCAGTGCTGCACACTGTGCATTTAGTGTATCCACTCTCTGCATGGAGACATTGAACTCTCCTCATAGAGATGCATTGATTCAACATATCTCAATGAGGAGATGCTGATTGGCCAGGGCTGTGTTTGACTTGTGGCTCTGCCCCTGATTTGCCTCCTTGACAGTCTCAGCCAATCCTATGGGAAAGCATTGTAATTTGTGATTGGTTTAGAAGAACACTTCTGATAATGTCAGCCAGCAGCTGCAGTCTTGAACAAAAGTAAGAATGTACTATATTTAGGGGGACAGAGGGGCTAGATAGTGGCTTTAACACTATAAGGTCAGAAATATGTTTGTGTTCCTGACCCAATAGTGTTCCTTTAACTGCATGGAACAAAGCCAATCATTTGTAGGGGTCTGGAGGTTAGTATTGTTGCCCTTGTCATACAAAATAAGGTCAAACAGAATCAACCATGTTTTGCAAGAGGTAAAGTTAAATTAAAAGACAATGGGGGGTTCTTCATGATAGTGCTCTGTTCAAAACGAAAACCAGTGGGACCAGAAGGCACACTCCATTTTTTAATCCTCCCTTTTAAATTTTTGCACCACTTTTTAGAACTGAACACTTTGATAAATAATCCCCAATAATTATTATATGTTGCCATTTTATAGGTTGCCACATAAAGTTTTTGTATATGTTTTATGAATGATTAGACCCCTTGTCATAGACAAAGAGCACCTGAGCCCTGCTAATCATTGTATGGGAAACTTCATTTGAAGAACAACAAATATTTGGCATCAATATTAGCTTATGGCAAAAACGAAAAACAGGATTTTCATTTTAATAAGGAAATGCTGATTGCAAATATTTATTATTCTTCATGTTTAGTTTCTTAGATGATGATTTAGAATGGCTCTTGTGCACCATGATGCCTGCAACCAATGCTCTAATCACTGGCATATTTAAAGCAGGAAGCAAATAATGGGTAATTATTAACTGCAGGAGCTCTTTTATTGAAGAAGAATAAAATGCAAACAGATGGTTCACAGTAATTTGCCACACTTATTGTATATATAGAGAATAATATGATATGCTTTGAGGGGAAGAGAAGACTCTGTCATTGACACTCCATAAGACAGAGAATAATTATTGTAATCAATGAAATCTTTGGATCATACAAGGAAGACCATTTTGGGTTTAGGGAGCTTCAAAAATGTAAAATGATCTGGAGACCAGCAGTTATGATTAAGATGCGTTAACAGAACAATGCCGTGTCTAAGAAGGAGTCTGTATATGCTATCTTGGAAAGGATGTCAGAGGAACTGTCAATAACATACTTTGATCTTTTCTTCAGTTATATCCTCAGGCTGAGAGACAGAGTAGGGGGTCCTTAAGTCAAAACAACCATGAAATAATCAAAAGATGCAAGCTCAGAACCCCTGTTGTTACTGTCCAGATCAGACCTGAGGTATCGCATACTTCACAGGGACAAAGTCTTTCGATTCATCTCCAGCCTCGGTCATAATTAAACACCAAACTAAGAAACAGTAAGCCATCAATGTAACAAAGATATCTAGGACAAGCGTCATAGGAATGTGTTGTTAACTGAACTTTTACAAAAACACATACGGGAACTTACAACCTTTTAGTGTGGATCACATTGTGGATCTTGTGCTATTTAACTACTATTTAATAGAAATTAACCATACTTAAAAATGCAAGCAGTTGGTAACCTGCTCAGGAGTGGTTGTCTAACTAAAACGTGTCCAACAGTACAAACACAGTGCTCCAGGAGGTCACAGAGAACCACAGTGTAATACAAAAACAGAGGATCTGAAAACTCTCTTGCACTGAAAAATCTCAATTATTATCAAAATGATTTTAATAAACATGAACAAGGGATGGCTTTGGAGGACACAATGGAGAAAACCATTGCTCTTCAAAGGGAACATTGCTGTATTTTAGAGGTGTTCTGAAGAGAACTTGGATGATCCAGAACAGATGGCTATTGGAAGAATATATTGCAAGATGAGACATAATGTAAATTTTCAGCATAAAAGACAAATGTTATGTTTCGCAAAAAGACAACTCTGCATTTCAACAAATGAAATTCATTCCAAGTTTGAAGAACAATGGAAAAATAGGAGTTTTGGACACCAACTGTCAGCCTCCAGACATACATGGCTTACTGTTACCGACTGAACAATCAATCCTAGATTTTACAAAAAAAAAAGTAAAAAATCTACAATAAAATGCCAAATTGTCCATCTGTGTGCTAAAGCTGTTCAGAATGTGGTTCACACATCACAATAATGTTCTTAAAACCAGCAAATTTTCAACTGAATAAATGAAGCAATAGTTTTTTAAATTTTTTTGACTGGACGAATTAAAGTCCTGACCTTAATGCAACTTTCAATTGACTTCAAATCAGATTATGCAAGAACTTACAATGACTTCCAGCAGTTCTCCGAAAACAATTTGGACAGTGGATACAGTATCTCATACACTGATCAGCCACAACATTAATACCACCTTCCTAATATTGTGTGGGTCCTCCTTGTGCTGCCAAAACAGCTCTGATGCATCGAGGCAGGGCCGGCCTTAGGGGTGTGCGAGCTGTGCGGCCGCACAGGGCGCCATGGCAGCAGGGGCGCCGGGCGGCCGACACAGCTCGCACTCAGTCACTCACAGGCCGGCCCGAGTCATGTGCAGAGCAAGTCAAGTGCATTGTGCTGTGCACTTGACTTGCAAATTATGAAGAGAGCAGCGGCCGGGAGAGAGAGGAGGTCAGGAGCACGGAGGAAGAGCATGCTCCGCCTCCACAGTCATTCGCGGAAGGATCCGCACAGTGAGTGTGAGGGAGGAGGTCAGTGCTGATATCAAGGTCGGCAGACTGGGACACTTTCAGGAGGGTCCAGGGAGCAGCAAGATTTAATGTAAGTCTGCTTATTCTTGTTGTAACTATTGTTTTCCTTTTATTAAATAAATTGTTGTCTTTGTGTGTGGGGGGTTTGCAGAACGGGAGCAGAGGTTTTCTGGCTGGGATTTTGGGGAAGGGGTTTTGTAGAAGGGGAGGGGTTTTGGTTTAGGGAGGAGCAGAGGTTTTATAGAAGGAGTTAGGGTTTTGGTGTAGGGAAGGGGTTTTGTAGAAGAGGGGGCAGGCATTTCTGGTGAAGTGGCAGGGGAAAGGATTTTGTGGAGGGGGCATGGGTTTTGTTGAAGGGGGAGCAGGGGGTTTGTAGAGGGAACAGGGGCTTAGTATAAGGGGGGCAGGAGTTTAGTATAAGGGGGGCAGGAGTTTAGTATAAGGGGGCAGCGGTTTAGTATAAGGGGGACAGGGATTTAGTATAAGGGGAGCAGGGGCTTAGTATAAGGGGCAGGGGCTTAGTATAAGGGGCAGGGGCTTAGTATAAGGGGGCAGGAGTTTAGTATAAGAGGACAGGGGTTTAGTATAATGGGAGCAGGGGCTTAGTATAAGGGGGCAGGGGCTTAGTATAAGGGGGCAGGAGTTTAGTATAAGAGGACAGGGGGTTTAGTATAAGGTGGGCAGGGGTTTAGTAGAAGGGGAGCAGGGGTTTAGTAGAAGGGGAGCAGGGGTTTAGCAGAAGGGGAGCAGGGGTTTATGTAGAATGAGTACAGGGCTTTTGTAGAGGGTGGCAGTGGTTTTGGTGGAGGGGGAAGGTTTTTAGTGATATTATGTGTACATTGCTGTATAGTTGATATATACAATGATAGCATGTGTTTGTTAAAGGGGGAGAAAAAACTTGGTAGAAGGGTGGGCAGGGGTTGTATTAAAGGGAGAGCAGGGGTTTTGTAGACGGGGCAGGTGTTTTGTAAAAAGGAGGGCAGGGTTTTTGTAGAAAGGGAGGCGGGGGTTTTGTGGAAGGGTTTTGTAGTAGGCGGAACAGGGCTATTGTAGAAGGGGCAGGGGTTTTGCTGAAGGGGGGGGGCGCCATATGTTGGGCTCGCACAGGGCGTCTGATCAGGGCCGGCCTTAGGGGTGTGCGAGCTGTGCGGCCGCACAGGGCGCCATGGTGCAGGGGGCGCCCTGCGGCCGCATAGCTCACACGGCATGTCTGTTAGCCGCAATGCTAACAAGACATTTGCCTTGGGCGGCATTTTCCAGGGGGCGGCAAAAAAAGCCGCCCCCAAATGCCCAAGGCAAATGTCTTGTTAGCCTTGCGGCTAACAGACATGCCTGGCTGCTGGGCGATCGGGCGGGCGGCCGGCCGGCGAGGGAGCACTTCCCCTGAGCTGTTTGCTCAGCTCCCTCGCCGGCCGCAGAGTGAGGCTGGGAGGCGGAGCCGGAATATGACGTCATATTCCGGCTCCCAGCCTCACTCTGCGGCGCGCGAGGGAGCTGAGCAAACAGCTCAGGGGAAGTGCTCCCTCGCCGGCCGGCCGACCACCCAGCCCAGCAGCCACTGGACCACCAGGGAGGAAGAGACCCCCCCCCAGCATTCCCAAAGGTAAGGAGGCTGGGGGGGTGTCTAAATAAATTTAAAAAAATGTGTTAATGTGGGTGAGTGTGTGTGTGTGTGTGTGTATGTTAGTGTGTGTATGTTAGTGTGTGTCTGTGTATGTTAGTGTGTGTCTGTTAGTGTATGTGTGTGTGTGTGTATGTTAGTGTGTGTCTGTGTATGTTAGTGTGTGTCTGTGTATGTTAGTGTATGTTAGTGTGTGTCTGTGTCTGTTAGTGTGTGTCTGTGTATGTTAGTGTGTGTCTGTGTATGTTAGTGTGTGTCTGTGTCTGTTAGTGTGTGTCTGTGTCTGTTAGTGTGTCTGTGTCTGTTAGTGTGTGTTTGTCTGTTAGTGAGTGTGTGTGTCTGACTGTGTGTGTGTGGCTGTCTGCCTGTGTGTGTGTGACTGTTTGTCTATGTTTGTGTGTGTGTGAGACTGTCTGCGCGTGTGTGTGTGTGTGACTGTTTGCGTGTGTGTGTGTGACTATCTGCCAGTGTGTGTGTGTGTGTGTGTCTGTCTGTGTGTGTGTGGCTGTCTGACAGTGTGTGTTTGTCTGTGTGTGTTTGACTGTTTGTCTGTGTGTGTGTGACTGTGTGTGTGTGTGGCTGTTTGCCTCTGTGTGTTTGGCTGTCTGCCTGTGTGTTTGTGTGTGGCTGTGTGTGTGGCTGTCTGCCTGTGTGTGTGTGTGTGTGTGTGTGTTTGTGTGTGACTGCCTATGTGTGACTGTCTGGGCAGACTAGATGGGCCGAATGGTTCTTATCTGCCGTCACATTCTATGTCTGTGTGTGTGTTTGTGTGTGGCTGTCTGCCTGCTTGTGTGTGTGTGTGTGACAGGGTGTGTGAGAAGGGGTAAGGAGTGGGGGAGGGGGGGAGGGGGGGGGCCCTGTGAAGATTTTTTGCACAGGGCGCCCAAATGCCTAAGGCCGGCCCTGCGTCTGATCACCTAAGGCCGGCCCTGCATCGAGGCATGGACTCCACGAAACCTCTGAACATGTCCTGTTGTTTAGGGCCATGATAGAAAGGTGTCAAAATACACAGTGCATTGCAGTTTTATAAACCCACAGAATGACACAAAAACTCAAGTACACAGACACAATTTTCTTACCTTGCAAGGGAGATATTATTAATTTATATTCCTGGGGTTCAGTAGTTTTCTGTTGGGGTTTTTTGCACTGAATGCCCAGCTCCCTGTCATTCTGTACTGTGGCTGGGGTTATGTCACACAGTGGCTCCCATTATCAGTACAAGGAGCTGTTCAAACTATGCAAAGAGATCCCAGCATCTCCCTCACTTCCATGATCCATCCCGCTCTGTAGCCATGTAAAGCAGCTGCTGAGCAGCCACCACTCATGAGGCACCGCCCTGCAATCCGACAGAGAGAAGGGGGTGCTCTATGAACTCCTTATCCGCCTGACTGCCCTTGCCCTGCGGAAAGCACTAGATCTCTATGATACTTGGTTTCAAAACTTAAAACATACAGCACCAGTGGTAAATTCTAATGTAAGAAAAGGGGAATGCAATAAAATGCTCATTTACCCTTTATTTAAAATGTACATTTAAAAAAAGATTCCTCTGTATCTTCCAATAAATATATACAGACATGCAATCTACAATATAAAATAAAGAGGACCACAAATTATGTAATAAGTTACACCATCTGGAATGCATGTGGAATGCAAATGCATCACTGGCAGAATCAGAAATGTGTAATGAATATGTGAGGTTGGAGGGCACTGAGGCAGATAGTGAAGTAATCAGGAGCAGGTGGAACACAACGAAGCACCATACCAGATTGACTGATGGCAGTCCATGGAAGAAGCTAATGGACTTTTAAAGATAGACATGGCATGAACTCTCATTTAGACTCTTGGATGCCCCTTAAGACATCTGTGATAGATGAAACGCGTAGGGCTGAGATATACATATATATTGTTTATATTTTTTCTTGTTTGTTTATTTTTTGCAGTTCACAAGTTTTTTTGCCTGCTCTTATTAGATTAATCCACTTTCTTGGGAACTGTTTCCTCCTTGGACTCTCTGCAGGACCAACTCCTTCGTTTTGCATTCCTCTCTGCCACAGGTGCCTCATTCAAGGGCTTTGTTTAACCTTGACCTGCAGAGAGTCCCAGGAGGAAGCAGTTAATAAGTGGATTAATCTCATGAGAGCAGACATTAGGCTGCTGGAGTAGGACCTGCTAAAAAAATTTTACCTTGATGTTGTGGCAGCCTTATGCAATGTTTGATCATATCCTGTAACTAATCCCCGATAATTTTTTTGCCTAGTTGAGGTGTTTTAAATAAAAATATTACATTCTGTAAAACTTGAAGTTGCTGTTTACTGAATGAGCAAGTGCACTGGATCGCGTATGTTTTATATATATATATATATATTTGTAGTCGGGGACAAAAGCCGTATACATGATAAGTTAGATATATGAGCAAGTCGGTTGTGGTGTGCCGAAACCGACGTATCGGGTAGGCCTGTAATAAAAGAGGGCCCACCTGTAATAGAAATATGTATAAGGGGAGAGGTGGGAGGGATGAACCAGGCAGCATCAGCCCTGTGGTGTAGGGGGCCTGAGTTTAAATAGCCGGGTAACCCCTCCCACAACTTCAGGCTACGCCTTCCAATTTGTAGTCGGGGACAAAAGCCGTATACATGATAAGTTAGATATATGAGCAAGTCGGTTGTGGTGTGCCGAAACCGACGTATCGGGTAGGCCTGTAATAAAAGAGGGCAAAAAGTTGAATAAGATACCTTATTACACATCGTTACGTTGCAAGATTCATAACGGCTTTACCTACTCAACTCTAGCTCTGGTTGTGGTATGTATCTAGTATTATACTGTGGATTTCCAGCGTCCTAATGTTTATGGTGTGAGCAGGGACATTTTTCTGGAAGCAGCTGATGCTGCCCTGATTCTGGAGGAATGTCCCGAAAAGGCATTGGGGTTGAGTCCCCGCCTAGTTAAGAGGGTTCTGAGGTACATTATGAATTTAGCTGTAGTGAGTGGTTTGCCCTGCAGTTAAAAAGGGGCATATTGAGATTTGGTCCTGTGAGTGATAACCTGTAAAGGTCTGACATTTTGACCGGCACCTTATTGCCCGTAGGATTGTCCCTACGTATTACATATGGCAAGAGGATGTGAACTGTTTGGTACTAGGATGGGCACTTAAGACATGGTGTAGCCAGCAAGGTAAGTTTTGTAGTGTTAAGAGAGATTTTATAAATTGTGTGGGCAAAAAGGAGAGGAGTGTCGCAATGGTGACTAGTGAACGAATATCGGTTTTATGGTAATCGGTGGTAAACTTGTTGTAAAGGTGAAATCTCTATTGTATGCTTGTGATGTATAATCAGAGAGGGCAGCTCAATCCAGAAATCTGCCAAATGCCATGAGGCGAGTTAGTGCAGTATTAAGCCATGGAATGTGGGTATAGTCAGCTGCTTTATTGTCAGAAAATCCCTTGACTGCCCCTATCCGATCATACCTCCCCAGGCCTTGTAGGCGGCCACTATGGGGCAGATTCCAAAGAAATGTTGACGAGGAATAGAAATTATTATTATTTTTTTTTTTTTTTAAGAGTCTCAACTGGCCAGGCAACTCAGAACCAAAAGTCACCAAATTGGCTGTGAAATCAGTGTGTGCGGATGCATTGGTCCATGTAACTGGGAAATGATGAGAAATGGCGGGAATAACCTGGCCCCCAATCCAATGTGGTATGAACCTGAGCCATATGTGTAGGTCTGCTTACAACTAGTGCCAGAATGCAACTGTCGGTGGGAAGAAGACTCAGCGGTCGGGAAATAAATGTGCAGAGTAATTCTCATGGCAAACCTCAATGTGCCCAGTAGGACTGTAGATCCATTCTCCCCCCACCCTCCCCGCTTGTTCTTCAGAAGGAAAGGTTCCCAGGACTCCGATGCGCTGTACCTTCTCTGTAGGTGGACATGTTCTGCAGCTTATTAGTGTCAAGATGAATGCCTAAGAAGGTCAGTTTGTGAAAGTGGAACCCATAGTGAGGAAAAGTGCCATCGTCTTGTGAATACTAACCAGAGTGGAGTGAGGGCGTTCTATCGTGAGTAAGTTATCTAAGATAACCGGTGACTGCAGGACATTCGCTAATATTGAGTGTTAGTCAACATAGTGTGTAAGCAAATAAGATAAACAGCTTGGGGTTACTCTTTGCTCTAAAAGTTACACGTGTGGGAAATTCATGACAATCCCTCCATAAAATGCCATGAACATGCCCTTGGGATGGCTGAATAGGTAGAAGCTTGGAGGCATAGGAAATGTCTGTCTTGCCCACCCAAGCTCTGGTCAACCCCTTTGGCATAGTGCTGGGAGAATTCCTTAGAGGAAATCAATGAGTTGAGGCTAGGGGTGGGTAATTAATATGGTTGAATACCTTCTTAAGCAATGTGATTGTGTTGCGGGGTCTATTAATGCAGACAGAAGGTTCTGATACTCGTGAATACTAGACAGGAGTGTGACCAGACCTGTGTGGAACTGGTGTGTGGAAACCTTGATGTAGAAGTCGACTGAGTGACAGAAAGGCTGTGCTTAGAGGTAAAACTCCAGGTTGTCGATGCAAACCTTCTCTATGGTGAGGAGAAGTAGAGCCACTTACATCACAAAAGTCTGAAGGCTAGGATGAATTCTGGGATAGTGAGTTTCTGATTGAGTCTGGGATTCTGGTGTATAGAACGACGTACAGATCATCGTAGTAGTAAGACTTGTACTCTAAGACATCGTGGGAGGCAATCAGTAAGGAGACTAAATTAACCTTTCCAGATGTCTTTGCGTATGGTCAGGGACACAAAGTATGAGGGAGTAATAATGTAAACCGATGTGCTAAGGGAGGGATTTGAAAGGATAACATAACCATGAGAGGGATTTGGGAGTCCTGTGGCTGGGATGTGCATCAGTGCCTGTGGAGATTCCAGTCTCTGTAGTCCATCGTTGATGTTATGTATGGAGGCAAGTAGAGCGGATATCAACGGTTTGACTTCATGTGATTTGGACTAGTGGGCAGGGGCCACTGAAAGGTGTGGCAAGAACGTTGGCCTCTTGGGGACTGTAAAAAGAGTCAATATAAGAGGCCATGCTGGGTGAGGCCCTAACTCGTAACCTGGAGAGGTTGATGTGAGGCGTTAGCTATGTGTTGGGCCGAGGGGCGTGTACCTCCATATGCGGATGAAGATGGGTGTTGGCCTCACGGAACTGATAATGATGAGGCTAGTTTCTGGCATAACTGGGTACCAGGCCGATAGCTGACATAGCGGATCCGAGAATGGGACGGGTAATGGGTAGTAGCGAGGTGGGTAAACATACCTTGCTTGGGGTAGAATGTGGGTTCCTTGCCAGAGGAATGAGATATTGGAGAACCTAAAGGGAAATGATGGTGGGAGGCAAGTTGGAACTGGAATTGGGCTTGACTTACTGTGAACGAAATACGCCTGTATAATCGGGGTGGTTGTTCTTGAGGCTGGTCTATGAATAGGTAACCTGAGGACATAGTTGTTAGAATCCTGACCCTACGATGGTGGGTACAAGATTCATAGGACATAAATCAAATATCCCTATAAGTGAGTAGGGTGAGGATCCTAGGCCATTACCAGAGACCATGGGGAGTGTTTAACCAATACTGCGACAATAATGGGGGATACGCAGGGTCATGAGTGACCGTTAATTGTTCCTGTGACTTCTTTAGCTAAAATACATATAGGGGGATATGGAATACCAAGCTATGATGGCAGTTTTGAGCTATCCCGGTAGGACTTAGAATATTTAATTATGGTCGTGCCAGCATGGGAAGGAGGGTGTATGTGTGGGGAATTAAGGATCCCCGGGCGTGGGCCTGTGTACGGCCTGGCAAAGGAATTGCGTGCCAGCATTGGCTGATGTAACATAGAACAGTTAGAGTGGAGTTGCTGTAGGTTTAGTGATACAAGGGTCGGTTAGGATGATGAACTTGCTTGAGTAGAATATAGCAGCAATGAGTAAATAACCTTTAGTGCATAATACGTGATTATTTTGACGTAGAGTCAGGGGGAACATATGATGGTATGGTAAAGCCTGGTACACTAGGGTTTGTCCCAGGGAACATGACGATACATATGAACATAGGAGTGTGGCGTGTTACAAAAAAGGTTTAGCGAATAGGTGATCGTCCTCCAAATAAGTAATATACCTATCGTGGGAGCAAGTATACAGATTGGCCATAACACATGGTAACAAATGTGAACGTGATGACTGCCTCAGAACAGTACCAGGTCCATAAGTGATAGAATAAGACATATGCGATATATGATGGTAATGCTATATATGTAGTGAATATTAAATGCTTACCAGAGCTGAATTAGTAATGGGAAACTGACAATATCCATGCACAATCGTAAATAATAACAAGAAACATAGCAAATATAACAGAACTACAGGGGGCATGTAAGGATAACTAGTAGCAGGCTAAACAACCTGGACATTTCATGTATCAGGGAACAGTGTAAAACTAACAAATTGGTACTATGATTGTGGTGGCCATTAATGGAAGCATGGAATGGAAGATGGAAGCATGTAATTGAGATAGACTGGAGACTAGTTCGGTAGAAATTTGACGAAAAGAAACGAGCGAATAGGAATGGAACAAAGAGCAGGCAGGAGTAGGTGAACTGACTTAAGTCCTGAACGGGAAAAAGTCCAGAATAGACGGTATGTAAAAACGTAAACGTGTGAACAATTGTGTGTTCATGGATTTGGCCCGTACAGGCAGACTCACGGTTCGTGGATTTGACTGGTACAGGAAACAAACGAGAGGTCAGCTATGTGGCTGGAAAGTACCCAGACTTGGTGGACACGGAGGTTTGGTCCAGGAAAAGGCCCGATAAGCCGGTAAGGGGTCTCATAGCGCCAGCGGGAACGAACAGCCAGTTCTGGAGAGGAGGTGAGTAGTCTCTGACTGCGTGTGGCTGGAACAGCGTGATGGGAGTTGTTGGAGCAGGGAAAACTTGGTCCGATCAGCGTGGGAGTCAATGACCGCATGTGGCTGGAACAGCGTGATGGGAGTTGTTGGAGCTGGGAGAACTTGGTCCGATCGGCGTGGGAGTCTGACCGCATGTGGCTGGAACAGCATGATGGGAGTTGTTGGAGCTGCGAGAACTTGGTCCGATCGGCGTGGGAGTCTGACCGCATGTGGCTGGAACAGCGTGATGGGAGTTGTTGGAGCAGGGAGAACTTGTCCAATCGGCTTGGGAGACTTTGACCGTATGTGGCTGGAACAGCGTGATGGGAGTTGTTGGACCAGGGAGAACTTGGTCCAATCATCGTGGGAGTCTCTTACTGCATGTGGCTGGAACAGCATGATGGGAGTTGTTGGAGCAGAGAGAACTTGGTCTGATCGTCCTGGGAGTCTCTGACCGCATGCGGCTGGAACAGCATGATGGGAGTTGTTGGAGCAGGGAGAACTTGGACCAATCAGCGTGGGAGTCTCTGACCGCATGTGGCTGGAACAGCAGGATGGGAGTTGTTGGAGCAGGGAAAAACTTGGTCCGATCGGCATGGGAGCCACAGTAGGCCCAGACCAGCTTGTTTGGAGTTTTAGGCAGTCTGTGTTGATGACCTTTGAACCGGAAGTAGTCATGAACCAGGCAGCATCAGCCCTGTGGTGTAGGGGGCCTGAGTTTAAATAGCCGGGTAACCCCTCCCACAACTTCAGGCTACGCCTTCCAATATATGTTAAGGCGGAGCCTGTAGATGTGGGAGGGGTTAACCGGCCTATTTATCCTCAGACCTACCCCTAATCAGGGCCGAGATCGACTCAGACTCCACTGCGTCCACTTCCGGTTCCGGTCCAGCAGCATCCGGTCCAGCAGCATCCAGTCCAGCAGCTACTCCTATTACACCCAGCACACCATCCCGACGAACGGAGGGTTCCCCTCCCCACCGGCAGTCAGACAGCCGCAGGCAGGTTCGGCACCCGGACCACGGGTAAATTCGGGCAGCTACTGGGCTTCCGCCAGCTCATTTTCACCGGCATTCCCAAGCCGCGATTACTTCTGGTCACGTGAGTACACGGCAGGCGTCTGCTTCCGGGTCGCTCCGTAAAACGCCGCACACACAGTTAGGGGGAGCGGAGGGGCTGGCAAACCACTCAATCACCAGAGCCAGCCCCCCCCCCCCCCGATTATTCCGCACAATTCACAAGTCAGGGGAGTGGAGGGGGCTGGCAAGCACACACTCACAAGTGCCGAATGCCGAATCTCCCCCCCCCCACCCCCCGGTCCTGATCAACCATCACTTCCATCAGTAACAGCCAAACCCAGGAAATAAAATAAATCAATAAATTATTAATAGTATTCAACCACAAACATATACTCTAGTAGGAAGGAAGAAAGGATGGCAGGGAGGGAGCTAGCTAGGGAGAGGGATGGTATTTAAAGGGACACACACAAAAAAAAAAAAAAAAATTGTTTTTAGAACCAGTTCCCATACTTGTATTTTAGGCAAACCCTAACAAAAGGATATCAAATAATTTCGTACCGCACCAATACATAGGTAAGTAAAAGAAGAATCTTGTCAATGCAAGTTCAATATCACACTCGCATATTCACTCTAATCATTAATTAGGCTCTCCAGAACGACGCCTAATCTGCAAACTGCAACTCGTACCCACCGGACAAGTTTCGAGCAGGTAATACATTCCCACACGGCACTCTGACGTACGTCAAATAATAAAAAAAAAAAAAAAATTATAAAAAAAATTATTACATAGATTTTTAGCTGTCCCTCTTAATAGGTCTCTAAGCCATCTCAGGCAACCACGTGATATAACAGTCTGGAAACATTAATTCCGTCCAGTAATTCAAGGCTTGTGCGCAACTCGCTAAACCACAAGTAAGTATCCAGTTTCTTTTTCCCATCTATTCCCCCCATTAAGTAAGCACCCTGTCAGACACGCACCTGACAGAACAACAGCTTAAAAAAGGCCACACAACGGCCCATTCAATCACGTTCCATAATCACATCCATATTCAGTGGTTAAATCCATCACTCACCACCGAGGCATGACACCTCCACTTCGTTTCATACTTCACCCCAGGCCGCACATCTTCACGCTTATCCGACCTCATAAACTAAGTTCGCTTTGCCCAACGACACCAGGGGCACACTCACCATAGACACGTACGCACGCCCCAATCACTCCTTCACGTCAAGGAAATTCACTCCCCCCAAAAAAGTTGGACAACTTTTCTAATAATATTCATCCCCCAAGCAAATCAATGTCCCCTAACAAATGTACTTATTCACATTATAGTATGTCACACGCTTCTGACATAGCCGAGGATATCTCCCTACCCAGCACCCCAGCCAGAATCGCCAGCCCAACTAGACCAAGTACCCCAGTGGATAATGTAGAGACGGCCAGTCCAGCATCCCTACGCTCCTGGATCATACCCAAGATCGCAGCAGAACTCAGGAGACGAGGCATACCATACCTGGCCACGGCCCACAAAGCTGAATTATACCGCCTCCTGAACGCTAACCTTGACACCCCGCAACCAGGCACCAGCATGCAGGCTATCAACGGAAGCACACCTGGACTTCAGGCCACAATGTCCACTCTTCTCTCTTCAGTCAACCTCATCAAGAGACTGGAGAAACTTGAAAATCAAGTGGCCATTATCACCCCAGCTGCTATCCCCTCCAAGCTACCACAGACTTTGCCTAACCCGGGTAACAGCTCAAACCCCAACCACATCATCACGCCTGCCCACTTAGTGCCCCAGGCTATTAAGAAAGACATCTTAGAAGGTAACGATGTCAACCTGGTATCACTCCTCATAGCATCCCAAGACTTGGTAGAAAACAAGGCATATTGCTATGGGGAGGTATCGGTTGTACTCAAAGCTAGGGACCCCAGGCTTAACAAAAAACTGGCCATCCCTGATTTTGTGATAGCATTTGGCTTATACAGGGACGTCATCTGTTCAGTCTTCCCTCAACGCAGAGAGGAGCTGGATCTTTACCTCCACAAATTGGTGAACCTAGGCAACAAGTACGGAGGCTATTCATTCTATGATTATCATAGGTCATTCTCGGCGAAGGCGGCGGCAGCACTGATTCAGTTTAACATACGCTCAGACTGGAGCCAACTGGACACGGAACTGTTCTGCCGCCACTTCGCCGGCCTCAAGCCTCCGTCTTGTGCCATTTGCACTTCAACTGCACACTCCACCAATTTGTGCCCCTCCGAACAGAGCCAACCCTCCACCAGCCACGCAGAACCCACCCCCAAGTCAGACAGGGTGATCTTGGACAAATTAGGCAGACCCATTGTCTTCCTCGGCAAAGCACAGATATGCAATAACTTCAATGCGGGAGGCTGTAGCTTCAGCGCTTGTCGTTTATTGCATGTCTGTTCCCTTTGCTTTAGGGCACACGCAAAGACCATGTGCCCTAATAGGCTTTTCCCTAGACAATGACTCACGGAAATTAATGTTAGCAACCTCACCTATTATCTCTCCAACCACCCCTCCCCTCACTTGGTCGAGTTCCTCACCACAGGGTTCACGGTAGGATTCCACACGGGGCTAGTGGCAACCCCAGGGGGCACCCTAGAATGTAGGAACCTGCAATCAGCCACACTAGACCCCCTCACCACCGACGCTCTGCTCACAGCAGAAATCAACAACGGGTTCATGATAGGCCTATTTACACAACCACAATACGCTAGTTTCAGAACTAACCCAATTGGCATTGGAACTGGGAAATGTAACAATAAAAAATGTATGATCATTGACCTATCAGTGCCTCATTCATCTGTGGTTCCTAGCATTAACTCATTAATACCATCCAGTGAATTTTCACTACAGTATGCCACAGTGGACAACGCTATGGGGGCGATCTTGAAAGCAGGTAAAGGCGCCTGGCTAGGAAAAACCAATATCACTAACGCTTTCAAGTTGCTACCCATACATCCGTCCCTGTGGCATTTACACGGAATCAAATGGAAGGGCCAGTACTACTTCACCACATGTCTGACGTTTGGGGACAACAACAGTCCCAAACTCTTCGACACGTTCGCGGAAACACTGTGCTGGCTACTCCTAAACGTGTGTGCTTGCCCAGTAGCAATTCACTACCTGGATGACTTCCTCACGGTAGAGGAACCTAACTGTACTCCCCACAGTATAGATAAAACCGCTGTACTTTTCTCCACACTAGGAGTACCTCTTTCAAGGGAAAAGACGATAGGTCCCGCTACAGCCCTAACCTTCTTAGGGATTCATCTCGATTCCACAGCTATGGTGGTGAGTCTACTAGACGAGAAGGTTAACCGCATATCTAACGAGATCACATGCTTCATAAGGAAAAACAGTTGCTCCCGCAAAGAGCTACAATCTCTCCTGGGCTCACTAAACTTCGCAATCCGAATTATACCACAGGGTAGGGCATTCATTTCACGCTTGCTACACCTCCTAAAGGAGACCCCCCACGACAATACTCATATTCACATCGATGATAACGCCAAAGCAGACTTACTCATGTGGGGCAGATTTCTTGCTTCCTGGAATGGGAGATCTATGTTCATACCCTCACTCGATGTAGATTCCCCAGTCATATGGACCGACGCAGCAGCCCACACAGGGTTCGCGGCCATATACAACAACCAGTGGTTCCGTGACTCATGGCCTTCCGAAACCTCAACATTACAGGCATTTAACACCACGTCCTCACGTTGGCAAAATCTGTTGGCAAAATCTGCTCTGTCAGACAACACCAAGAAGTCCTACGATAGAGCACTCACTATTTTCTCCAGGTTTACCTCCGAACACCACATCACGAACACCTTTTCTATCGACACCATAGTTGCTTTCACCACTCACTGCCACCTACACCTGAAGCTGGCACACAACACCATCAAACTTTACCTCACAGGCCTACAGCACCACTTACTCACCTTATTTCCCTGTCATCCTATCTCCTAAAAAACATCCTGAAAGGTATACTTTGCACAGACGGCCCTCCTACAGCAAAAAGGAACCAATTGACGGGAACAAATTCACGTCTCTGTCAGATCTGTTAGAGTCCAACACATTCGAACCTAGTACTAACTGTGTACTCAAAACAGCTATGTACATAGCGTTCTACGGGTTCTTAAGGCCCAATGAGTTCACAGTGCATAGTCTGTCTGTAGTCTGATTCCCTAATCAGAATTAGGGATCTGCGAAAAGTGGGTGACCACTACATACTGCTTATAAGACACTCTAAAACAAATCAGTTGGGACCTCCTACAGAGATCCAGTACTTCCCGACCCATAATAAGTGGTGTCCAGTGACAGTCCTGGATACTTTCTGCCTTTCCCTCAGAGACAAACAAAGCTACTCACCCCTACTCACAATTTCCGATAAACCCCTAACGACGGCAAAATTCATATATTACGTAAGGGCGTTATCGGTCAGACTAGGTCATGACCCCATGTCCATCTCAGGAAACTCATTTAGGATTGGCGCCGCTTCCAGCAATAACGTACCCAGAGCTAAGGAAAGCATTTAAGGAATTGTTCATGTGAATGTATAAAGCATTAAAGTTTTCTGTTTAAAAACCTTTTTGCCCTCATTATTTCAGGCCTACCCGGTCGTCGGTTCAGGCACACCACAACCGACTAGCAATCATCAACTACTACTCCAGATACGGCTTAATATCCCCGACTACAAATGTTAAGGCGGAGCCTGTAGTTGTGGAAGGGGTTAACTGGCCTATTTATACTCAGACCTACCCCTAAACAGGGCCGAGATCGACCCAGACTCCCTACCCACCAACACCCCTTAGCAAATACTATCTAGGTGGGCCCTCGTTATTTCAGGCCTACCCGGTCGTCGGTTCAGGCACACCACAACCGACTAGCAATCATCAACTACTACTCCAGATATGGCTTAATATCCCCTACTACAAATATATATTTATATATATATTTTTTTTTTTTTTTTTATTGAAAGGTTTTCATTTTTAACAATAATAATCATTGTTAATCATGGAATAAAGAAAACATCTAAATCATATCCATCCATTATAACATTGATAACATATGCTTTATGCAAAACACTACATAGTGTCAAATAAGGTGTAAAAGCACTTTACACGTACTGGCGATAAATAGTGAACAAACAGTTGCATACAAACAAGAGTAAAAGGAGAGGCATATAAACTATGCAATCCAATTAGGAATAACATAATGATATAGTATGTTTCCTTCCTGTGTTATTAATATAATTTTTTTCTATTTTGGCCGTCTCTAAATGAGTATATTTTTGGTCAAATATTGGGACTTCAAATATCTTGCTTAATCTGGTAACTACAATCTCATATTTAGTGGCATCTGAATCTTCTAAATCATGTTTTAATCTAAATTTGTCAAATGGTAACAATGAATTAATTAAGAAAAAATCATCCAGATTATGTAGAGAGAGGGACTCCCAGAAATCAACATCAAACCCAGGAGTATCATATTTTAAAATGGACACTGGCATGGCCCTGGACCACAAAACCGTTCCCTTTACCTGCCTAAACATTATACAGCAAGTCTTTAACGTTGTCCTGGTTGTGGGAAGTATTTTTCTGATTTTAGGGCGCAAATTATGAGGTAATCATAAATAACGTTCTTTAATCGAATATGGACGTAACTTTTCTTTTTCAATTAATAACCACTGAGGTAGATTGGCAGTCAGATTAAACTTAAAGGCATGTGTGGCATTCATTGCAAAATAATAACTTTGAAAATCAGGTACACCCAAACCACCATTCGCCCTGAGATTTTGCAGTATAGATAATTTGATCCTACTAGGTTTGTCTGACCAAATATATTTTATTATAGCTGAATTAAGTTTCTTAAAAAAGGAAAGTGTGGGGGGGCGGAGCTAGCTGTGGACCGGCAAAGACGCATGGTAAACAGCTCCATATCAAACTACAGCAAAAACCCGATTAAACGGTGGAAATTAGGCACATTGCTTCCCTAAACCTTACCAACAGACCATGGAGAGGATAATGGGCAAAAAGAATAAGAAGCCGAGGCCAGACACAACCTCCCTTAGCCACGACATCGGAGAACTCCTGCGTAACTCGCAAAAGGCTGCATGGGAGAAAATGGCGCTGGGGGAGGAAGAATACTCTGACTCTTCAGGAGACTTCTACCCGTACCTGGGAGAAGGCGCTTCGGCAAACCAGCCCGCAGGGCTCAAGCCCAAAGCACCACCAGCAGATGAACCGATTACAGCAACCCTGCTAACTAAAATGTTCACGGAGCTCAGAAAGGATCTAGCTACCGACCGCACACAATTCACGGAGGCCTTGGAAGGGGCCACCACAAGGCTTACTCAGTTGGAGACGCAAGCAGACAATCACGACACAAGACTACACAGTCTGGAACAAAAAATGTCGTCCCTCCACACTCAACAAGTGGGCACGGCGGAGAAGGTGGAGACCTTAGAAGACCAAAGACGGAGGACCAACTTAAAGGTCAGAGGGGTACCTGACGATGTAGGGCTAGCCGACCTCCCACACTATGTGAGGCGCCTAATAGCAACACTACTGCAACCCAAGCAGGCCAAACTGGACTGTTCCACTTGCCCAAACCATCAAATGCACCCCCGACCGCCACTGCAGACGTTATAGTAAAATTCCAAACCCAACAGGACAAATCTACAGTCATGGCGGCGGCCCGAGGGAAAACCCCTATATCGTTCGAAGAATCCCAACTACTATTATTCTCGGATATAACGAGAGGAACTCTAAACTGTTGGAAATCGCTTCAACCCAGTTTACTACTCCTGAGGTCCAACAACATCCAGTACCTCTGGGGTACACCGCGCCTCATATCCTTCACCTCCCGATGAACTCTGTACCGCGCTAGGAGCCCACAAGAACGTGCCACTCACCTGGGCCAACTGGGCCTGACAGCACCGGATCCAGAACCCACAACCTCACTGTCCAGGATGGACCCTACCACCGCAAGGGACTTTATACCCAGGTCGTCTACACGTGCCAAACCAGCAGGCAACATTACCTGAACAGGCCACATGGCGAGGATACCCCTTCTTCCACTGGGAAGCACCAGACTCCACCACTAAACTCAGTGACTATACTCATCTCGTTAAAATTGTTCTTAATATAGCTAAAAACTGTTACTTGCTTACACCATGCTAATGTAAATTGTCTTCTGCTTACACCATACTAGCGCAAATCATTCTCTGTTCACAACATAATAGTGTAAACGGTTCTTTGCTTACACCAAGCCAGGGTAGAATGATCACCGCTCACGCCATAGTTGTGAGAATTGCTCTCTACTGTTTCCTGTTTGTACCATACTAGTGTAAAATACCTTTTATTTTGGACACCTAAGCCCGTTACAAGTTTTCGTTAATCACCCCCACCTCTTAAGTGGCTACCGAAAATAGAAGCCCATCTGGGCACTGGCCCTGACTGACCCCCCTTCCCCCCTCTCTGTGTACAATATAGCCTTGCAATCAGTAAGACCCACAGCCAAGTACCCTTGGAGGGGCACACATCCCAAACCTGGAGCACTTTAGCACCTGACAGTTATGAATATTGACCACACCACAGTACTATTCAAGTGCCCAGGGGACCTGAGCCACGTTGTGCGGTAATAATGCCTTTCTATGCCTACACAGGCAACCAACTAACACTCTAGGTCACCAGCTGCCAGAATCATCTACACTTGTTGAACTCTTGATATGTTACCAATCCTGATTTCTTAAAAACAAAAGTGCAATGTTTCTTAAAGCACACTAATGTTAATGTATACATACATGTCTGTTTGTGCCAGCTGTCGTGGCAGTACAAACAGGGTTGTTCACAATGTGCACAAATAAAATAAAGAATAAAAAAAAAAAAAAAGGAAAGTATGATGGACAGTGGGATGGCCCTTAAAAAGTATAGTATTTTCTGTAGAATATTAATCTAATGAATGTATTTTACCCAGTCATGATATCTCCCGCCCACATCCATCTGTCCATCTTCTTCTGTAGTTCTGGACAGACTTTTGCTTGCATGTTCAACAGGTTTTTGGTTAAGCTAATGCCCAAGTAAGTCACATGTGATTCCCTCCACTCAAAATTGAAGGCATCCCTCAGACCATCCATGACAGGTCGTGGAACATAAAAGGGCAAAGCCTGCGTCTTAGTTTTATTGAGTTTATAATAGGAAACATCCCCAAATTGTTTTATTATGTGCATCAAGGAATCAAGAGACGCAACCTTAAAGACAAAATTATATAGTCTGCAAAGAGCCAAATCTTATGAGTGACACCACCAATCGCAAAAATCCTCTATCTTCGGGTCATTCCTAATTAGTTCGGCCAGGCATTCCATCGCCAGAATAAATAATAAAGGGGACAGGGGACAACCCTGTCACGTACCATTAGTAAGTGGAAAACTTTTTTGAGATGAAACCCGTGGCTGACACTTTAGCTGTAGGATATTAATACAGAGCAAAAATTGCATTTACTAGTGGAGTCATAAAACCAAATTTAATCAAAACCTCTTTTAAGTATCCCCATTGTATCCTATCGAACGCCTTCTCTGTGTCCAATGAAAGAAGCAGAGAAGGCGCATGATCTGTTCTAATTTGATTAATAATATTGATAAATCTTCTAGTGCCATCCATGGCTTGTCTGTCTAACACAAATCCAACCTGATTGTTTTTAACAAGTTTAGGGATTATTTTGGCCAACCTACTAGCCAAAACTTTGGCATATAAATTGTTATCGTTGTTGAGCAACGAAATAGGACAAAAATGAGCACAATTATTTGGATCCTTACCCGGCTTGGGAAGAGTCACAATCTGGGCGCACAGTGCTTCACCGGGCATCCCACATTTATTCCAATATGAATTAAATAGCCCAGTCAAGTGTGGGGACAAAATAGTTGAAAAAGTCCTACAGTAATGCATGGTAAAACCATCCGGTCCCGGTGCCTAACCAGTAGTATTTTTGACAGTATTTGACAGTATTTTTTTTTTTTTAAATCTTTATCAGTTCATGCATATCAAGTGGTTACAACAACATGTAGGGTATAAGCGTGTGTAGTTGTACAAATACTTGTTATAAGGCATACGAGCATATATATTGACAATCGGTGTAGTTATACAAACGTATAGTGCGCTAGTAAATGTTTACAGTACTGATTTGTTGACAGACATTGCAGTGTAGTTTGGCGGGTTGATCCGCTTTGACTGGGATTCTGGTCTCCTTTTAGGATTGGAGTCTTAATCGTTGCTCGATGTCGGATATCAGTAGCCGCCCAACTTCTGTTGTCCCTTGGCATTTGTATGCCCGTGGGATTTACATATTTGTTATTTACATCCTTTCAGACTAGACCTATATACCCTGTATCAGCATGAACATTTTTAGGAGGTGGCCTGTAGGTAGGTCAGTTTAGAGAGAAAGAGAGAAGGGTGAAGGGGAGAGGGAAGATGGGGGGGTCGGATGGGTTATGGGTGCCGCTAGCATGGGGTTGACGGCAAGTGGGGTCATTCCTAGGAGTTTGTGAATGTTATTTTACACTGCGTCGGTGTAGTCATCAGCGATTAGTATAGTCTTCCCATGGTTCCCACATTGTAGGGAACAATGAGTAGGTGTCTCTTATTTATGCTGTTAATTTATCCATGACGTGGGCCTCCTTGATATTGCGGATGACCCTTTCCATTTGTGGCATGTCGGTTTGCAGCCAGGTTTGTGCCATGGCTCTCCTAGCGACCAGATTTATTTTGTTGAACAATTTTTGCTCTTTATTGGACAGGGTGTCAACAGGTCTAGCTATTAAGAATGTCCAAGGGTCCGATCTTATTGGCCTGCATAGCACTGCTGTCAGTAATCGGGCTACATCCTCCCAAAAGGTCGCTACTTTGGGGCATGTCCACCACACATGGACATATGTGCCTTTCTCTCCACAGTCTCTCCAGCATGTGTCAGTAGTTGTTTTGCCCATGCGGTACAGCTTAATCGGGGTGGTGTACCACCTCATAAGTGTTTTGTAGCATTGTTCTTGGCGTAGCACGCATATGGATGCTTTTGCTGCTGCCTCCCATATGTCCTGCCACTCACCCCCCTCTAATGTTTGTTGTAGGTTCATTTCCCACTGTGTGACATATGCAGGGGTTTAGGTCTTATCTGATGGTGCGCTTAGTTGTATATAAAGGAGAGAGATGAGGCCGGTACGTGGTCCATTAGACATGCATAGTGTTTCATAGAAGGCAAGTTTGGCCTTGGCAGCTGTCCGCACTTGCACACTTCCGGCAAAATCCCGGAGTTTGATGTGCCTAAAGTGATCTTTAGTGGTTAGTGGGGCTAGTGTATTTAGGTCTTTAAAAGTTCTGAGTGTGCCTGCGTGGTATAGCTGGTGATATCGTTGCACACCCGTGTTTTCGATGCCCCTGAAGTCCCTAGCTGTCAGGTCGGGCAGTAATGCGTTGTTGCGTAGGTATGGTGTGAGTGGTTACACTGGATGTGTTACAGCGTATTTGTGGGCTGTAGAATCCCAAATCCTGATCGAGTTCAGGATTGCTGGGCGGGTTGTGGGGGTCGTCGGTCTGTCTAGTTTGGGGATCCATATCCAAAATTGCTAGAGGTCCGTGCTCATAAGTAGTGTTTCTAGGTCAACCCACCTGTGGGTATCCAGCGGTGAGTGCCACTCTATTATTTGCGCTAATTGTGCCGATAAGTAGTAGGCGTGAAGGTTGCGAAGTCCCAGTCCCCCTCTGCTTTTGGGTGTGTACAGGGTCTGTCTCGCAATCCTGTGCCTCTTCCCGGCCCAAATAAAGTTGTCTATGGCAGTTTGGAGTGGTTTAAGGTCTCCCTTGGTGACCCTTACCAGTAGTGCCTGGAAGTGGAACAGGAGGCGCGGTAGTAAGTTCATCTTTACACAGTGTAGTCTTCCTATCCACAATATGGGTTTTTCGTGCCATTTAGTTAGGTCCTTCATCAGGATTGTCAACAAGCGTTTGTGATTTTCAGCATATAAGTCGTTGGGGTTGGATGTGAGTGCGACACCCAGATATTTAATTGGTCGTCGGCTAAGGTTCAGGTTATAGGTTTGAGCCAGCCAATTGGTATCTGGGTCGGTTACCCCAATGGGCATGCCCACCGATTTATCAACGTTTATCTTGTACCCCGAGACGCGTTTATACGCTTCTAATAGGTCGAAGAGGCTTGGTACAGAATTTTTCGGGTCAGTGAGGGTTAGCAATATGTCATCGGCATAAGCCGAGACTTTAAATTCCTCCTTCGCCACTCTGACGCCTTTTATTTCTGGGTGTTCCCTTATGAGTTGTAGTAAGGGTTCAAGGGCTAGTATAAATAGAAGGGGGGCATAAGGGGCATCCCTGTTGTGTTCCATTTTTGAGGTCAAAGGGGCGTGGTGTTGTTCCAGGTATCAGTGTCTGCGCTCTGGGGTTTGTGTATAGGGCGTGAACTGCATTGACAAATGTGTCTGGTAGGTGTCAGGATCCCGCGGGCGGCTGCGAGGGGAGGCTGCAGTCCGCTCGCGGCACTCACCCTCCAGCCGTCCGCGGTCCCCTTCCTGCCATGTGTTCGGCGAGCGGCATCCTCCCAGCCACGGGTGCCGCCCGCGTCTTCTTCCGGGTCCCCCGGCGGCAGCATGCATGGCGCTGCACGCTGGGAGACCGCCCAATTTGTTACACGCCGGGATCAGTCACCTGACCCGGCGTTAAAGGCACAGTGCCTCAATCACGGTGGGAGGTTTAGATATCTCCCACGTGTGATTGTTAATTCTGATTGGAAATTAGCCAATCAGAATTAACCTTCTGGTTTAAATACTTACCTTTCCTGTTCCTCCCTGCCCTGTTGTGGTCTTTGCTTTATAGTATTGATTCTGAACGTGTGCTTTCTGGTTACGTACTCTCTGGCTTGTTATACTGACTTTGTGACTTTCTCCTACCCTTTGACCTCGGCTTGTTTCCCGTTATTCTGTTTTCTGGTTCCCCTTACTCGGCTTGTCTCCTGACTATTCTGTGTGTGCTCAACCCGGCCACTCTAAGGACCGGTACTGCACACTTTCTGTGTGTGTGTCTGTGTGTGTGTTAGCGTGTTGGGTTCCCCGAATCGTGACAGTAGGTGCATTTTGCGTAGTAGCATTAACAGGTAAGGCCATAGGACCCTGTAAAACGCCTTCTCCGCATCCAGGGAGATGATCAGAGTAGACATTCGCATCCTCTCGGCCTTCCATATGAGATCTGCAGCTCTTTGTGTGTTTTCGTATAACTGTCTTGTGGGAACAAAGCGCACTTGGTCGGCGTGTATGTATCTGGTGAGAAGTGGATTCAGTCGGTTGGCTAGCAGTTTAGCATATGCTTTGAGGTCAAAATTTATGAGGCATATGGGCCGGTAGTTGGCGATATGTGTGTTATCTCTGTCTGGTTTGGGGATAAGGATTATGTCCACTGTCGAGAGGTCTTGGTGAGGTGTTTCTCCCTCTGTCCATTGTTTGTACACAGTTGTGCACAAATTTTTAATTGCCTCCAACACCTCATCCTAGATCATAGCTACGTTTAGAGTCTCCAATTTATCTTTGAAGTTTTTGGTAGCTGAAATTTATTTAAAAAGCATCTAATTGTGGGTATAAATTGCTAATTTCGGTTGGATGTACTATTTTTTCACCACTATCAATTACAAGATGTTCAATCCTAGATTGAGCCATCTTATGTTTCAATTTGGAGGCAAGCAACACTGAGGCTTTATTCCCTTCGGAGTAAAAAAATTGTCTTAAACGTTTCAACATCAAGCTTTTACGGGCCAATTGTATAGTGTCAATTTGTTGCTTAATGTCATTTATCAATAATGAGGGGGGTGGGCCAAGTTTATTAGCCTGATTTAAGTTGTATACATCCTTTCCCAAAGATTTCACATTTTTAGATTTAGGTTTTTTTCAAGTAGGATGCTCGTTGAATAAAGTGACCTCTCATAACAGATTTGTGAGGATTCCAAACTGTTTCAAGAGTGAGGTCTGGATCTAAAAGTAATTCTTTAAAGTAATTAATGAAGGTAGTTACAGCTAGTAATTTATTTTAAAGTTCCAAAACCAAGTTGTCAATTAATCTCCACGGTCTGCCTGGAGTCACTGAGAGGGACTCAGAAACATGTAACATTATTGGGACATGGTCAGACCAATAAATGTCCAATATTTCAGATCTAAATATAGTATGCAGAGTTGCCTCATCTACCAAAAACCTATCGATATGTGAGTACATGTTATACTGCACTGACTGATAAGTATAGTCTTTTTCACTTTCATGAGTCACTCGCCATGCATCATATATACCCATAGAAAAAATATATTGATAACATCTCTGTGCCAAACTTTCACTGTCACGCCTTTCAGACAAAGAAACAGTCTCTCTCGTTATATATACCGGTAATTCATGATCTATCACAAAGTTTGTATAACCGCACAAAATCAGTCTACCGTTGCATTCACCCAAAACTTTCCTAACAATGTTATTTAAAAATTTTAATGGAATTTTTTTTAAATTTATTTAAACATTTTTTTTAACATTTTCTTCAAAATATTACATTATTTTAACTATGTATCCAGAAATATTAAATCTTTTGTAAAGCATATAGAAAAATATTAAATTGAGGCCTAAGCTGACAAAATAGTCTCCCATCAATTGCAATCACTGTAGTGTGTATCAGGGTATAAAAATGGATGACAAAGCTGGACTATGTATTCAAATTAGGAATATAGAGCAAAGCTTTCATTACTTCTGAACTCTGATATATATCATGTCTCACTGTCTAGGATGGGCAGTGACATAAATTTATGTAAGAAAAGAGAAACATCTTATGCAATTATCTTTAATACGTCTGGAGAACCATGAATTAAAATAAAAAGCAGATGGTGTAACTAGCTATGTGAGTAAACAAAATATGTTTATATGTTTTCTATTAGAAAACTGAAACGTCTATTTAACTTACAAAAATTACAAAATACTAATAGAAAAACATATATACATAAAATACTGACAGATGATAAAAGAAACATATCACGTGACCAAACACAATATCTGCAATCTGTTCCACGGTTTCCCTAATGCATAACTAAACCTTACACAATTCAACATCAATTGCATTTTAAAGACAACCAAAAAACTACTAAAACTAACTAATTAAAGAACTACAATACAGAAAGCATGAAGAATTTTTTTTTTAAGCATGGTTAATGAAAACGTAAAAAAAATATTAATTCACATGTGTGGTAGTGTTGACATATAGACAAACATGTGGTAATCAAGACACAAAGCAAAGGTAAATTTGAATCAGTAGAACCTACTTTTTTTCTCATCTTAAGTAAATAAATATGAAATAAAAGAACCAGGACAAACAATTTACAAAAATAATGTTGTCATAAAAATCCTGTGCCCAGTTGAGGCATTTAAACTGTTAGTTCAACTCTTTCTAATGAAACTTTTTTTTAATTTAAAATTTTAGAATGCCTTGTTAAAATTTTAGAATGCTTTGTTAGGTATATTAAACTTGCTGCCCTTTATATTTTACAAAAATTTCTAAAAAAAATAAGCATAAACTTACCTGGTATCCCAAATAAGTTCTCATCAATGGTTTCCATGCTCTCTACAAAGAATCTGATTGGACTGAGCTGACCATCTCAGATTGTGCGCATGAGGGTGCGGAGGGAGTGTGAGGTGGATGGGGATGGGGATGGTGGACAAAGGGAAGGGATTCTAATAAAGACAAATCGGAGGCAGGGAGAGGGGTGGAAAGGGTGTGCGCGAGCAAGGGAGGGAGGCAGGGAATATAAAAGCTTTCCATTGTAGATTAACTCAAACCTGATTATGATTGTCACAAGGGCACAGTTCTTGCTGATGACACATAATTTATTGCATAGACTTATTGTTAGGCAGCCCAAAAGCAGAAAGAATGTCAGGTTAAGTCTGGAAGGCACACGCGACTCTGGAAGATTCCGAAGAGAAAGTCCAGTTTTTACTGTGTAAACATAAGGTTATGGTGGTTTCTAGAGTGTTACTATGCATACCCCAACAACACGTCTATGCCACATATTCTCTTTGTATACCCCAACAACGGTCTATGCATGGACACAGCCATTTAACAAGTGCAAGGCTTGATTGAGCTCCCAACAGTAGCGATTTACCAGTGGTCTGCCTGTCCCAGGAGACAGGGGTGCACAGAGCATTCCCTTCCCACCAGAGCAGGCACCTGCATATCACCACATTGCTTACAGCACTGATTTTCCAGCCCTCACACACCCAGTACTGATGCTGGGAGCTGAAATGTGAAAGATCTCTTTAACCCTGGCATCAGAACTACGCTTTGAAAAGGTGGGCAATCTGTGCAGAAACTGATCCTAGCAGTTCCCGGTGGATACCAGGAATGTGGTTGGGCCAGGATGGCTGGGTGGACTTCATAGTGAATAAATAATAAAATAAAAAATAAGTGTGTGTTTATTAATGTAAAAGTATGTGTGTGTGAGTCAGTGTGTGTATATGAATATGTGTATTTGTATGTATCAACCTTTGCATAAGAATATGTGTATGAGTCTGTGTGTGTGAATGTATGAATCTGTGTGAATATGAATGTTTGTGTATGAGTATGTGTGTGTGTATGCAACAGCCACAAATAATAAGTGGATAAAACAAGCGCTACAAATTTTTAACAATAAAAAAATTGACAAAGCTCTGAGGGCGGAGAGAAACATGTTAGGCGTGTGAGATGAGACAAGACTGTAAGAGGAAAAGAGCCGCTGAGCGACTAAATTGTTACAGAGAGTCTTCCAAAGATTGTAATATTTTGTTTTAAATGTTTTTAACTCTACTTGAGAAATAATAAAGACTTCACAAATACCAACAGTCTCTGTCTGTGGTCTGCTATATGTCTGGTGGCTCCATGAACTCAAGAAGCTTGATTCCTCCAGGGCTCTTAAAGTGAGAGTGACACACAATCTATTCATATGCAGAGATTGTGACACCATAAGATTCTGTATGATTTGAAAGTGTATAGACGTTCTGCACTAGATGTTCTTATATTTTTGTCTTAAAGGTTCAACAGAAGGAATTATAAAAGAACACTTTATATAAGTATCATCAAGTTTTTTTACACACCAACTTTTTGGGTTGATTTATGCATTTGTATGTGTGTGTATGTGTGTGTGTATATGTCTGTATGTTTTGGAGAAAGGGTGTGTATATTTGTCCATGTGTGTGTATGAATTTAAGTACATGTAAATATGAATGTGTGTATGTATATGAACCACAGCATGTGTGTGTGATTGTGTAATTTCCCTAACAAAAGGTGGTTAGGGGTGGTGCAGGGGGTGACACATTATTTTACAGTTGAGAGGGGACGGCCAAAATACATTTCCACCCTAGGTACCATGAAACGTACTTACACCTCAGGGTCCCCCTCCCGCCCGGCTCTGGAAAGGGGAAAAGGGGTAAAACTTACCTTTTTCCAGCGCTGGGCGGGGAGCTCTCCTCCTCCTCTCCGCCTCGTCGGCTGAATGCGCACGCGTGGCAAGAGCTGCGCGCGCATTCAGCCGGTCGCATAGGAAAGCATTTACAATGCTTTTCTATGGACGCTTGCGTGCTCTCACTGTGATTTTCACAGTGAGAATCACGCAAGCGCCTCTAGAGGCTGTCAATGAGACAGCCACTAGAGGATTAGGGGGAAGGCTTAACCAATTTATAAACATAGCAGTTTCTCTGAAACTGCTATGTTTATAAAACAATGGGTTAACCCTAGCTGGACCTGGCACCCAGACCACTTCATTAAGCTGAAGTGGTCTGGGTGCCTAGAGTGGTCCTTTAATATGCAATGAAATTATGGACACCTTTTTTTTAAAGAAGGATTTTGAACGACTAGAAAAAGTGCAGATGGAGCTATAAACTTAATAAGGCGGATGGAAAACATTACTATTGAAAAAGGCTGGAAAAATGGAAATTGTTTTCTTTAGTAAAAATAATATGTCTCAGAGGGGATATGACAGCACTATACAAATATATACAGGGTCAGTACAAGCTACTAAATGTTTACCTTTTCTTTAGCACAAATTTATAACAGAAAAGAGGCCACACATTGAGATGAGGACTGTTTACAGCAGAGGAAAGAATACTTTAAAGTAATAGAGCAATAAAGATGTTGAATTTTGTACCTAAAGATGTTTTCTTATCAGATTCTATAAATATAAAAAAAAACGACCTGGATGTTTTTTTTCCCCTTCAAAAACAGAATAACTCATGGATATAATTAATATGTAATATGCTGTTGATCCAAGGAGAAATCTGAATGCCTTTATGGAGCCATGAAGGATTGTCCCCCCCCCCCCCCCTTTTGTGGCATAATTAGTAATTGCTATAATTTATGTTTTTTTTCTGCCTTCTTTTGGATCAACCACATAAAGAAATAGGTTTTAAAGAGACCCGGAGGCACCAAGACCAGTTTCAGCTCATTAGGTCTCCCCCGCCAGCGGACGTAGGCGGGGGAGGAGCGTGGGTGAAGCCTGACCCAGCGCCGAGGGAGCTGTATTCGGGTAAGTGTCTGAATGAGTTTTAAACCCTTCAGCGACATGGGATGTGGGGATGGTGGGAGGGGGGCACTCCAGATATCGCTAGTGTCAGGAAAACGGGTATCTTTTCCTGGCATTAGAGAATTCCTTTAAAGGTTGGATTTGATGGACTTCAGTTGTATTTTTTTTTTATTTTTTTTTTACTTAGATTACCATGTCAATGTGTAACTATGTAATTGAGAATGAGATGTTTCTGTCTAAAGATTGCTTCGTTTTAGTAGACATTGATTTTAATAAACTTACCAAAGGATTCAAGACTCCTAGAATTTTTTTCCAGATCATTTGTCTACAGACACCACTATAAAAGTAAATGGGAATTTTTGTAGATATTTCATTTGGAAAGTTTTTGTTTTTTTAAAACAAAAGTTAATCATTTGGAAAGCTTATTAACCAATGCCTTTGTGTTTATAATCTTCAAAGTAGTAAAGTATAGTAAAACAATTACTACTTTTATTACAACTGATGTCCCATTATCCATTTACCATATATATATATTGAATTTCAACGTTACATTTAATACTCATGTGATGTAGAATTATTAAAAACCTTTATTGATCCTGTATTGAATTTTTGTACTAACTCCATTTTAACTACATTACATGACAGAATTTCCTAACAGCATTTAGAATAATGAATAGAGACTGTATTTTCTAGAAGGACATGACTAACACCGGAATTATCAAGTTCCTGTAACATGAAACAAAGTATACTATAGCTAGGCCATGAGAAACCGATTGTATGAAATGTTCTTTCATAAAAAAGACCCTGAACCTGACCCAGAGTCTGACATCACTAACTACCCAAAATGACGCCCAAGCCCCCCTTCCCACCGAGTAAGCCTCGTGCTGGGTAAGATGGTGCTTGAGCCATCTGTCCACACCCGTGTCTAGAATGACGCCACCTCCCGGTGGGAGGACACCTAGCCAGCCACTTAGTACTTGAGCCAATAAATAATATTGATGGGTGGACATTGACATAACCACTTAACACCTAATCCAATTAATGATGTTTATTTGTTGTTATCTTGATATTCAATGATGATGTAATTTTGCTCTTATAAGGGTCTGCGAGCCCGCTTTTAACCAGATGCCATTAAATTTTCTCAAAGTGCTTTTAACCTGAACTCCGTGTGTCAGTGTGAACTTACTTCTGCGTATACGCAATTTAATCATCTCAGATTTGGACAGGAACAGATAGACATTTAAACATATTTGTTTATTTTTAAATTAATCTACATCACATGTGTGGAAGAAGTTTTCTAATTTTACAGATAACCTGATTGTCAACTGAATAAAATCATGATGAGATCTAAACATTTTCTGCTATGTAATGCCTTTCTTAACATTTTTTATGTAAATATCTCAGTCTGTGAAATGTTCTGTTTACAATACTTTATTGTTAGGGCCATGGTTTAGGTACTAACTAGGTCAGTTCAGCATTAGTTAATCTTTCCAAGGATATTAAAATAAGAACCATCAGGTTGAATAGCAGTAAACACATATTGTTAATATCAAGGGAAGATTCCATTTGCTTTGTTTTGCTACATAAGAATTACATTTTACCAGAATTCTAGGCTAAGTGTCGAAGAGTTTTTATCTTATGTACCATACCATCACAATATACAGTTATAGTCTTATATATACATTTGACATTACATTGACTGCTGTATGTAGCATTTTATAATTTGCTTTAGTCTATTGTCGTATCATTGGCAATTCAATGGCTTAAATCAAGATAATCTTTGTGCTCACTAATATGTTATGAGATGTCCATGAAAGAAATTGTTTCTTGCTTTGTTGCATTAAACACTTGAACGATAACTACACAGGCATCTACAATCGTTTCTTGTACGTAATTATTTGCTACTTTCCTTGATTCTCCCTAGAGACATGAAGAAGGGATAGAGTGTATATCTGCAGAGACAGGAAGTGTATGAGCCAGGTGAGAAAATGACTCAAAAAAAAAAAAAAGCCAAATGTGTTGTCATAATAAAACAACAGTATTAAGGTACTTCTGTTGAAACTGAAATATGTATGTATACACCTTTTGTCTTGTTTCTGGACAGGGCACCCTGAGTCTACATAAATGTGGATTACTTAAGGCTGTGATTCTTGTTTGAAATAACTTAAGTCATCAGAAAACCTGCACAGTAAATGGAATCATGCCAGCATTGAGCATAACCTGTAGGCGGGAGATATATAATATAATTTCAAGTGTAGAACATTCTATATGTAGCATGGTTGATGTTAGACGGACCTGCAGAGAGGATAGTATCTGGTCATACTATACAGGGATTAACCACTTGGATACTGTCACGGTTAACCACCCCAATACGCAGAGTATTTTCCCCCAGTCCTCTTAATATAAAATGTATGACCAGTCCATAAATGGGCTTGATTTAATGTATGATGACAGAAGTATAGTCAGTGAATAGTCAAGTATAATAGGAATCAAGAAATCGGAAGAATCTGACACAAAGCCGGGTCAAGGATGCCAGAGAACAGAGTTGTCAAGGATATCAGAATCAAAACCATAAAAACCAGAAACTATTTATCTCACTATTGGGATCACTGAAGAATAAACAACAGACAAATCACTGTATTTATGTGTAGGGCATTTGCATCAAAACCAGAGCGACAAAACATAAGGGGATGTCGCAAATAATGCAATTTTACATGAATTGAAGGCACAGAGGCAACACACCATAAAACGGAGTGTGGCAGCAGTGTTTGGCATCAGAATTGCCAGCAGAGGGGTTAGAGATGAGGAGAATAGTGTGGTAATGAATAATAGCACCACGTGAATGGAACTAGGTGAGTGTGGACATGGGCAGTGTTAGAGATGCATATGTACATACTGATCTACATCCAGCCATACACCGAGTGGGCACTTTATTAGGTAAGACTTTATGCTACTGGGAAGTATATCCATTTGCACTGGAACAGTCTTAATTCCTCACTGATAGACTCTTTAAGGCACTGGGAAGATTCCTTAGAAATGCTGGCCTCATGTTGACATGATATGGGCCGGCAGGTTAAAACAGATGTGTTGGCTGGAGATTTCACTACAACCAAAAGTTGTTCTTCTGAATTTAGATCTTGTGATTGTGGAGGGCATCGGATACCCTGAACTTCATGGAACCCGTGTGAGATGACTTGTGCTTTGTATCATTGCGCTTTCTTCTGCTAGTAGTAGCAATTAGAAGGTGGGTAGGGATGCACATTGTCAGACACAATACATAGGCAGACTGTAACTTTTAGGTAACAATAATATGTTATTACACAGCCTGATATGTGTCAAGCGAATTTTCATGGTGATTATAATTCTCCAGTTATGAAAATAGAGGTCCAGCACATATAATGCAAACTCTCTATTTATTTAATATTTAGCACTCAAATGATAAATGGTACCAGGTCACATTCCCTGTACATCCCAAATGGTCCCTGACTTTTCAAAGCTTTTGCCTAGAATAATTCACATTGTTTTAAAAATGTTACTCTTTCTCCTCTTCTTCTACTTGAAGAAACTCCCTCTTTTACTTGTAATCTGAAGTAGGAAAGATGATGTTTAGTCTCTAAAGACTAAATAGTAAGGAACAGGTATATAATCTATTTTCATTCTTGGTGTTGAAAAATGCTTAGAAAAACAATCTTTCACATTTTGCGTGGTCTCTACCATGTAGATTTAATCTCAAGGGCATTTTTATATAAAAACTATAAAGAATGAGTCACTTGTTAAGAAACCACTAAAATTGCAAATATGAACACATTTTGACTCCTTAAAGACAGAATTGCATGTTGAACAATTCAGAACAAGGCGCCATCCAACTAGCCATGACGCAAGGGGGATTTTTCAGCAACATATTCCTTGTCCGGAAAAAGACAGGGGACTTCCGTCCAGTCATAGACTTACGGGACCTCAACGCCCACGTGATTCATCAACCCTTCAAGATAGAAGGCATCCATCTACTACGGGACCTTCTCCAGGATGGAGATTGGTTCACCCACCTAGATCTCAAGTACGCCTACCTCTCGGTTCCTATACATGTGGACAGTCACCCTTTCCTTCGCTTTCTGTAGAACGTAGATCCATGGCAGTTCACTTGCCTCCCATTCGGCCTCAGTTCAGCACCGTGGTGCTTTACAAAGATTCTGAAACCGGTAATGGCCCATTTTCATCAACAGGGAATTCAATGTATCTAATTAGATGATATCCTGCTCTTGGGTCATATCCATACACAACTACAATCACACACAATGTACACAGTTGAATTACTGGAATCCCTAGGTTTCCTGGTCAACCGGGTGAAATCTGCTCTGACCCCCTCTCAGTGTGTCCAATTCCTAGGGTTCGACATAGACTCTCAATCCTGTACACTACGACCACCCTCTGCGAAGGTATCGGCCATACGCAAGGAGATTCGTAAGATACTACGCGAGGACGCTATTCCCCTCCGACTCCTCGCACGCATCGTGGCACTCCTATCATCCTCGATTCAAGCGATATTCCTGGGCCCATTGCACTACCGAGCCATGCAACATCTGAAGGCTTGCTACCTCCGGAAGAATCCTGCATATGATCAACCGGTTCCAATGACAGGGGAATTGCGCCAGAAACTCACATGGTGAAACGGTTCGAGTCTTCTTTGACACTTATCTAGACTTTGTGCAGGAATCGGATGCCAACCGATGCGGCTGGGGAGCAACCGATGGAGGAACATCCACGGAGGGTATGGACGACTCAAGAACTCTCCTTACACATCAATTCTCTAGAGTTACTGGCAGGAGCCTTCGCCATACGCAGCCTGGTGAAGGGACGATCCAACAGCTGTATCCTCCTCCGCATGGACAACGTCTCCACCATCCGATATGTCAACCATCTGGGCGGCACAAGTTCACAAACATCGACAGAACTTATTAGAACTTACTGACAAGACAAGAGGAAGTATCTCAGTGGGAGGGGCTTATTATACCTTATTCTTAAATCTGATTGGTTTGTGTTTCTCTATTCTTTGCTACTATATGGAGTAAGTAAAGGAAGTTTATATAGAGTAAGTAAAGGAAGTTTATGCACTATTTGCCTCCTGTTCTTACTAAAATTAAGAATATTAGTACACTAAAGCTAGAATAATCTTTAATTGGCTCAAAGCTCACAATTCTTCTATGGCCACAGCCATAGAATTAATACATTAACAGACATATTGAAATATCCAATATAAGACAGGAGGTATATAAAGATTGACAAAATACATGGAGTTCTCTATTGTTTTTTTTCCCCTCATGTGGACACCTCTCAGTGACTTCTGCTGCCCCTCCACCCCCCCCACTCTTTTGTCTTTATTTTTACAATTAAAAAAATTCTCAATTGATATTGTCAAACATTTGTCAAGCAGAAGTTCCACTATTCTTCCTTCTGTGGAGACTCATATTAATCTAATGCTTGACCTAAATATTTTTTTTTTTTCAAATAAACAAAATACATATTAGTATTATGTGATCTGATCAAATACTGGAGAAGACATAGAGATATTTGGATCCAATGACTATACCATTAAAAGGTCAATTATTTCCTCCTTCGCAACATTACGTTGATGGCAGAACATCTCCCGGGGAACATGAACTTACCGGATTGATCTTCACTGCGGATTGGTTCTCTCGCAACTGGCGAGACAGCAGCGATTGGCAATTGGATCCCCAACTGTTCGCAAACCTAGACAGCCACAGGGTACCATTGACAATACACCTATTTGCCTCCCGCACCAACTGTCAACTACCACTATTTTACAGTTGGTTACCAGACACGGAGAGTGTAGCAGTGGACGCTTTTCTGAAAATATGGCCAAACCATGGAGCCTACACTTTCCACCATTTGCAATCATAGCGATAGTTCTACATCATATTTGCCTACAAAGAGTGAAGGTTCTACTTCTAACGCCATGGTGGCTGAGTCAGCCTTGGTTCCCGAACTTCCTCGCTCTCTCTTGCAAGCACCCTCTTCTCCTACCAGACAAGCCCCTACATCTCAGGGACCCGGTGGGGAACCCACAGCCATGCTACAAGACGGATGCCTTACTTTAGTGACCTGGATTCTTTCAGGGGTCCCTGGAGTTTAGAGGAATTATCACCAGTAGCTAAAGGCCTGCTCTGGAACTCTTGGGCCCCAGGTACAAGGAGGTGTTATCTCTCTGCATGGCACTCCTGGGACAATTGGAGTATGGGACAGAGTCTCAATCCCTTTACAGCCCCTCTCTCCTCTATTTTGAATTTTCTGTCATCTCTCTTCTCAGACGGTAAGTCTTGCCGCTCGATCAACGTGGTTTGCTCAGTCATCTCAGTCGACCCACGTCCCTGTTCAGGGAAAACCTGTGGGACAAGACCTTTTGCTCTGCTGCTTGCTCCTTGGCATTCAACTCCGTTGGCCACCGGTACCTAAATACAAGACTCTGTGGGACGTCAGCACGTCCTTCATTTTTTGAAGGCTTGGCCTACTAATGACTGATTGTTATTCCGTCAACTTACAGTTAAGATGACGCTTCTTCTCTGCCTTGTCTTGTTCCAGCGGGTTTCAGACGTACGCGGTTTTGATGCGGACGGCTTTTCCTTTTCTCCAGAAGGTGTTACCTTCTGTGTTTCTCTTCGTACCAAAACTAACTCGACGTCGGGTTTTTACCTGTTTTTCCCATCAGAACCACAGCTTTGTGTAGTGGCTACTTCACAAGCATTAAGATAAACTTAAAGATCTATGTACAGAAGACCTATTTCTTTGCAAGTTTGATAATACATAAAAATAAAAAATAAAAATTGAAAAAATAAGTATTACACCATGAGCATTGGATCAACAAGAATTACATACGGCAACTGCTCATCTACGCTCACCATCCTCACGACAATTGCTGATCTCCTATGTCAAATCTCATGGACCAGTTTCGGTTTCTACCTTATCCAGGTGGGTCCGTTGGTTACTCTCTCTGGAGGGTATTGATCCCTCATTCGGCACTCACTCAGTGCGAGGCGCAGCTGCGTCATCTGCCTTTACAGCAGGAGCCTCCTTGGCAGACATCCTTCAAGCGGCGGATTGATCTTGAGAATCTTCGTTCTGGACTTTCTATTTCTGTACTCCTTCTAATGCAGCTTTCTCACTGATAACATAGCTTTAAAATTGCAAAATATGAAGCCATTGATTATGCTAGCTTTAGTGTATTAATAATCTTAATTTTAGTAATGACAGGAGGCAAATATTCCCCTTCCCCCCTTCTTTGTTTCTGACCTTCCCTTTCTTTTTTCTTCAGATTTCATTGTGGGGTCTAATTTGGATTGTTTAGGGTTCATAATATCCTAGCTCATTAGTTGGGTTTGACTGTGTCACTAGTTATCAGGAATTTTACTGCTTAACCTATACCGACTTTAGTTCAATTAGTTAATTTACTAGTCTTAATATAATTCATTTTATCCTATTTTATAATTCAAAGCATGTGGGAAGTATACTTAGGGACTAGTTAGTGTGATGGTCATTTGTACTCACAGTCCATTACAAGATGAATAAAACCTCTTACATTCTCTTTCAGCTTGACTCAACACATCGACTACAACTGGTGGACTTCTCGGCATGAATGGTGTCTGTTTCTTCTATGTTTGACAACCGGAATTTCCTTGTTCTTCAGGATTTTACTTGGACGTTTTCAGTTCTGTACCGTTTATACTGTACATTTATTATTGTTTTGGAACTTGTGATGTCGCTTGACAAGAGGAAGTATCTCAGTGGGAGGGGCTTATTATACCTTATTCTTAAATCTGATTGGTTTGTGTTTCTCTATTCTTTGCTACTATATGGAGTAAGTAAAGGAAGTTTATATAGAGTAAGTAAAGGAAGTTTATGCACTATTTGCCTCCTGTTCTTACTAAAATTAAGAATATTAGTACACTAAAGCTAGAATAATCTTTAATTGGCTCAAAGCTCACAATTCTTCTATGGCCACAGCCATAGAATTAATACATTAACAGACATATTGAAATATCCAATATAAGACAGGAGGTATATAAAGATTGACAAAATACATGGAGTTCTCTATTGTTTTTTTTCCCCTCATGTGGACACATCTCAGTGAATTCTGCTGCCCCTCCACCCCCCCCCCCCACTCTTTTGTCTTTATTTTTACAATTAAAAAAATTCTCAATTGATATTGTCAAACATTTGTCAAGCAGAAGTTGCACTATTCTTCCTTCAGTGGAGACTCATATTAATCTAATGCTTGACCTAAATATTTTTTTTTTCAAATAAACAAAATACATATTAGTATTATGTGATCTGATCAAATACTGGAGAAGACATAGAGATATTTGGATCCAATGACTATACCATTAAAAGGTCAATTATTTCCTCCTTCGCAACATTACGTTGATGGCAGAACATCTCCCGGGGAACATGAACTTACCGGATTGATCTTCACTGCGGATTGGTTCTCTCGCAACTGGCGAGACAGCAGCGATTGGCAATTGGATCCCCAACTGTTCGCAAACCTAGACAGCCACAGGGTACCATTGACAATACACCTATTTGCCTCCCGCACCAACTGTCAACTACCACTATTTTACAGTTGGTTACCAGACACGGAGAGTGTAGCAGTGGATGCTTTTCTGAAAATATGGCCAAACCATGGAGCCTACACTTTCCACCATTTGCAATCATAGCGATAGTTCTACATCATATTTGCCTACAAAGAGTGAAGGTTCTACTTCTAACGCCATGGTGGCTGAGTCAGCCTTGGTTCCCGAACTTCCTCGCTCTCTCTTGCAAGCACCCTCTTCTCCTACCAGACAAGCCCCTACATCTCAGGGACCCGGTGGGGAACCCACAGCCATGCTACAAGACGGATGCCTTACTTTAGTGACCTGGATTCTTTCAGGGGTCCCTGGAGTTTAGAGGAATTATCACCAGTAGCTAAAGGCCTGCTCTGGAACTCTTGGGCCCCAGGTACAAGGAGGTGTTATCTCTCTGCATGGCACTCCTGGGACAATTGGAGTATGGGACAGAGTCTCAATCCCTTTACAGCCCCTCTCTCCTCTATTTTGAATTTTCTGTCATCTCTCTTCTCAGACAGTAAGTCTTGCCGCTCGATCAACGTGGTTTGCTCAGTCATCTCAGTCGACCCACGTCCCTGTTCAGGGAAAACCTGTGGGACAAGACCTTTTGCTCTGCTGCTTGCTCCTTGGCATTCAACTCCGTTGGCCACCGGTACCTAAATACAAGACTCTGTGGGACGTCAGCACGTCCTTCATTTTTTGAAGGCTTGGCCTACTAATGACTGATTGTTATTCCGTCAACTTACAGTTAAGATGACGCTTCTTCTCTGCCTTGTCTTGTTCCAGCGGGTTTCAGACGTACGCGGTTTTGATGCGGACGGCTTTTCCTTTTCTCCAGAAGGTGTTACCTTCTGTGTTTCTCTTCGTACCAAAACTAACTCGACGTCGGGTTTTTACCTGTTTTTCCCATCAGAACCACAGCTTTGTGTAGTGGCTACTTCACAAGCATTAAGATAAACTTAAAGATCTATGTACAGAAGACCTATTTCTTTGCAAGTTTGATAATACATAAAAATAAAAAATAAAAATTGAAAAAATAAGTATTACACCATGAGCATTGGATCAACAAGAATTACATACGGCAACTGCTCATCTACGCTCACCATCCTCACGACAATTGCTGATCTCCTATGTCAAATCTCATGGACCAGTTTCGGTTTCTACCTTATCCAGGTGGGTCCGTTGGTTACTCTCTCTGGCGGGTATTGATCCCTCATTCGGCACTCACTCAGTGCGAGGCGCAGCTGCGTCATCTGCCTTTACAGCAGGAGCCTCCTTGGCAGACATCCTTCAAGCGGCGGATTGATCTTGAGAATCTTCGTTCTGGACTTTCTATTTCTGTACTCCTTCTAATGCAGCTTTCTCACTGATAACATAGCTTTAAAATTGCAAAATATGAAGCCATTGATTATGCTAGCTTTAGTGTATTAATAATCTTAATTTTAGTAATGACAGGAGGCAAATATTCCCCTTCCCCCCTTCTTTGTTTCTGACCTTCCCTTTCTTTTTTCTTCAGATTTCATTGTGGGGTCTAATTTGGATTGTTTAGGGTTCATAATATCCTAGCTCATTAGTTGGGTTTGACTGTGTCACTAGTTATCAGGAATTTTACTGCTTAACCTATACCGACTTTAGTTCAATTAGTTAATTTACTAGTCTTAATATAATTCATTTTATCCTATTTTATAATTCAAAGCATGTGGGAAGTATACTTAGGGACTAGTTAGTGTGATGGTCATTTGTACTCACAGTCCATTACAAGATGATTAAAACCTCTTACATTCTCTTTCAGCTTGACTCAACACATCGACTACAACTGGTGGACTTCTCGGCATGAATGGTGTCTGTTTCTTCTATGTTTGACAACCGGAATTTCCTTGTTCTTCAGGATTTTACTTGGACGTTTTCAGTTCTGTACCGTTTATACTGTACATTTATTATTGTTTTGGAACTTGTGATGTCGCTTGACAAGAGGAAGTATCTCAGTGGGAGGGGCTTATTATACCTTATTCTTAAATCTGATTGGTTTGTGTTTCTCTATTCTTTGCTACTATATGGAGTAAGTAAAGGAAGTTTATATAGAGTAAGTAAAGGAAGTTTATGCACTATTTGCCTCCTGTTCTTACTAAAATTAAGAATATTAGTACACTAAAGCTAGAATAATCTTTAATTGGCTCAAAGCTCACAATTCTTCTATGGCCACAGCCATAGAATTAATACATTAACAGACATATTGAAATATCCAATATAAGACAGGAGGTATATAAAGATTGACAAAATACATGGAGTTCTCTATTGTTTTTTTTCCCCTCATGTGGACACATCTCAGTGAATTCTGCTGCCCCTCCACCCCCCCCCACTCTTTTGTCTTTATTTTTACAATTAAAAAAATTCTCAATTGATATTGTCAAACATTTGTCAAGCACAAGTTCCACTATTCTTCCTTCTGTGGAGACTCATATTAATCTAATGCTTGACCTAAATATTTTTTTTTTCAAATAAACAAAATACATATTAGTATTATGTGATCTGATCAAATACTGGAGAAGACATAGAGATATTTGGATCCAATGACTATACCATTAAAAGGTCAATTATTTCCTCCTTCGCAACATTACGTTGATGGCAGAACATCTCCCGGGGAACATGAACTTACCGGATTGATCTTCACTGCGGATTGGTTCTCTCGCAACTGGCGAGACAGCAGCGATTGGCAATTGGATCCCCAACTGTTCGCAAACCTAGACAGCCACAGGGTACCATTGACAATACACCTATTTGCCTCCCGCACCAACTGTCAACTACCACTATTTTACAGTTGGTTACCAGACACGGAGAGTGTAGCAGTGGACGCTTTTCTGAAAATATGGCCAAACCATGGAGCCTACACTTTCCACCATTTGCAATCATAGCGATAGTTCTACATCATATTTGCCTACAAAGAGTGAAGGTTCTACTTCTAACGCCATGGTGGCTGAGTCAGCCTTGGTTCCCGAACTTCCTCGCTCTCTCTTGCAAGCACCCTCTTCTCCTACCAGACAAGCCCCTACATCTCAGGGACCCGGTGGGGAACCCACAGCCATGCTACAAGACGGATGCCTTACTTTAGTGACCTGGATTCTTTCAGGGGTCCCTGGAGTTTAGAGGAATTATCACCAGTAGCTAAAGGCCTGCTCTGGAACTCTTGGGCCCCAGGTACAAGGAGGTGTTATCTCTCTGCATGGCACTCCTGGGACAATTGGAGTATGGGACAGAGTCTCAATCCCTTTACAGCCCCTCTCTCCTCTATTTTGAATTTTCTGTCATCTCTCTTCTCAGACAGTAAGTCTTGCCGCTCGATCAACGTGGTTTGCTCAGTCATCTCAGTCGACCCACGTCCCTGTTCAGGGAAAACCTGTGGGACAAGACCTTTTGCTCTGCTGCTTGCTCCTTGGCATTCAACTCCGTTGGCCACCGGTACCTAAATACAAGACTCTGTGGGACGTCAGCACGTCCTTCATTTTTTGAAGGCTTGGCCTACTAATGACTGATTGTTATTCCGTCAACTTACAGTTAAGATGACGCTTCTTCTCTGCCTTGTCTTGTTCCAGCGGGTTTCAGACGTACGCGGTTTTGATGCGGACGGCTTTTCCTTTTCTCCAGAAGGTGTTACCTTCTGTGTTTCTCTTCGTACCAAAACTAACTCGACGTCGGGTTTTTACCTGTTTTTCCCATCAGAACCACAGCTTTGTGTAGTGGCTACTTCACAAGCATTAAGATAAACTTAAAGATCTATGTACAGAAGACCTATTTCTTTGCAAGTTTGATAATACATAAAAATAAAAAATAAAAATTGAAAAAATAAGTATTACACCATGAGCATTGGATCAACAAGAATTACATACGGCAACTGCTCATCTACGCTCACCATCCTCACGACAATTGCTGATCTCCTATGTCAAATCTCATGGACCAGTTTCGGTTTCTACCTTATCCAGGTGGGTCCGTTGGTTACTCTCTCTGGCGGGTATTGATCCCTCATTCGGCACTCACTCAGTGCGAGGCGCAGCTGCGTCATCTGCCTTTACAGCAGGAGCCTCCTTGGCAGACATCCTTCAAGCGGCGGATTGATCTTGAGAATCTTCGTTCTGGACTTTCTATTTCTGTACTCCTTCTAATGCAGCTTTCTCACTGATAACATAGCTTTAAAATTGCAAAATATGAAGCCATTGATTATGCTAGCTTTAGTGTATTAATAATCTTAATTTTAGTAATGACAGGAGGCAAATATTCCCCTTCCCCCCTTCTTTGTTTCTGACCTTCCCTTTCTTTTTTCTTCAGATTTCATTGTGGGGTCTAATTTGGATTGTTTAGGGTTCATAATATCCTAGCTCATTAGTTGGGTTTGACTGTGTCACTAGTTATCAGGAATTTTACTGCTTAACCTATACCGACTTTAGTTCAATTAGTTAATTTACTAGTCTTAATATAATTCATTTTATCCTATTTTATAATTCAAAGCATGTGGGAAGTATACTTAGGGACTAGTTAGTGTGATGGTCATTTGTACTCACAGTCCATTACAAGATGATTAAAACCTCTTACATTCTCTTTCAGCTTGACTCAACACATCGACTACAACTGGTGGACTTCTCGGCATGAATGGTGTCTGTTTCTTCTATGTTTGACAACCGGAATTTCCTTGTTCTTCAGGATTTTACTTGGACGTTTTCAGTTCTGTACCGTTTATACTGTACATTTATTATTGTTTTGGAACTTGTGATGTCGCTTGACAAGAGGAAGTATCTCAGTGGGAGGGGCTTATTATACCTTATTCTTAAATCTGATTGGTTTGTGTTTCTCTATTCTTTGCTACTATATGGAGTAAGTAAAGGAAGTTTATTTAGAGTAAGTAAAGGAAGTTTATGCACTATTTGCCTCCTGTTCTTACTAAAATTAAGAATATTAGCACACTAAAGCTAGCATAATCTTTAATTGGCTCAAAGCTCACAATTCTTCTATGGCCACAGCCATAGAATTAATACATTAACAGACATATTTAAATATCCAATATAAGACAGGAGGTATATAAAGATTGACAAAATACATGGAGTTCTCTATTGTTTTTTTTCCCTCATGTGGACACCTCTCAGTGACTTCTGCTGCCCCTCCACCCCCCCCCCACTCTTTTGTCTTTATTTTTACAATTAAAAAAATTCTCAATTGATATTGTCAAACATTTGTCAAGCAGAAGTTCCACTGTTCTTCCTTTTGTGGAGACTCATATTAATCTAATGCTTGACCTAAATATTTTTTTTTCAAATAAACAAAATACATATTAGTATTATGTGATCTGATCAAATACTGGAGAAGACATAGATATATTTGGATCCAATGACTATACCATTAAATGGTTTCTCCAGTCAAAATACTGTGTTTTCATAAAACACTGGTTTGGGTTAGAATAAATCTTTCTGTGGTGCTCCGCCTCTCCAAATACAAAGAAAAAGAAAAAAGCTTAAACTTATCTCTTTTCCATTGATGAGGCCAAGTCCTCTCTTCAGCCTGATCCTCCTTGGCTGATGTCACACCCCATTGCCAGAGGTGGAAGGAGGTCAGGAAAGGGAACATACGGGCATCATGGGAGGGGGTATGTCGCCATATGCTGTCTTGCAGAAGCATGCTGTACGTGCTATAATCAGATGAAACTTTTGTGTAGAACTGATACAATCTTGGCCAAAACTTTTTTCTGGATAGTGACTCCTAATGATTTTACAGGAGATAAAGTTACACCTCTGGCAGCAGATGAATTCATTTCTGTCTGGGCAGCGTGTCATAGTGAACCACTAAACATAAAGACTCCAGGCACCATGATCACTTCAAATCACTGAAGTGGTCAAGGTTCTTGAAGTAAACCTTAAAATAAATTAATATCACCTTAAAATAAATTAATATCAGTTTTTAAAATATTATTAGTTTAACATTTATTTGCAACATGGAATGCATAATGATCACTGAAAATAGCAATCATGTGTATAGACAGCTGTATAAATTATATAATGTTAATGTGTTCTATCCTTAATTTATTTGTTCATCGTATACATAAATATCACATATAACATTTTTTATAGCAATCACATAGCACATATTTTGTTATCAAACTTGTCTCCCGGGGTCTGAAATGTTAATATTCAAGCAAAAATAAAATTTTCATCAGATACTGTGCTTTGCAATCCAAAACAAAGTAAAAACTTGAATACAAAACTCTAGAGAGAATAGTTAATGCCCACAATAAACAGGCATGCTACTCAACTTCCTTTGGAGAAAATAACCTAATGCTAGCTTTCTACAGAAATCTCAGTAGGAAAAAAAGAGGACCCTTTCACCCCTATTACAGTGCATAGCTTTCCTATTTTAGAAATAGCTTCATGTTGGACAGCATGGAAGTGAAATGAATGAGGCTTTATCATTATGATCTTATTACGATCATATCTAATAAAACATACATATAGAATAATACAGAATGGAACGCAAATATGAGCTTTATAATTCTAGTGGGTAAAATCAATAAGATCAATAAGGTAATTCATACTTTGCTTTAAATAGAAGCTCCTGATATACAGCTGTATCCCGGAGTATTCTTATCTTTTGATGGTGTCTTTAATTGCACTGGTGATATTAAAATAGACAAAGGTATATACAAAGACACTAATAGAGTCATAGACTTTGTAATGATTATTAAGATGTAGTGCCCTTATTTATAAAAACTGTCTGTTCTATGTGTGGAGCACATTGAATTCTTGAGGCTTATAATACTATTTTTTTTTTTTTAACCTTAGAGCGATTGTACCTACTATTTTGATGTCTAGGTTGAATGAATTTGCACTCAATAATGTGGAAATTCAATTTGCACATTATCAATGTGTCTGCAAATAAGGTGGGCTTTAGGTGCTAGAGAGAGCACTGGTTTTGTGAAACTGTTCCACATCATCATAACCTCTACAATGAGCTGCAGTGGTTATGGTGCTTGAAGCATCCCTTTAAAAAAAAAAAAAAAACATTACATGATGAACACATTACAGGTTTCTTTCTGAATTCCTTGTTTACTGTTTCAATCATGGATTTCCCTTATTATGCAAATGTTTTAGGCTTATTTTATTAATACATCTTTCAAAGAATTCTATAAAATAATTGCACATAGACAACTAGTATAATTTGCAATATGCATCTTGACCAATTAGGTTCCACTACAGGAATGTCAAAGATTAATAACACCAGACAATCATTGGACTTGTTGGAGGCGAATAGAAAAAAAAAAGCATCCACATGAAGACCCTGATTTTGGATACAGGGAAGCTCTTACACAAGGTCAGCTTGAGATTTTAAGTAGAAACAATCTCCTACTCAGAATTAGAGAATTTCCTTAAAATGTTATTATGCCTTTTCCAACCACTGCCAACATAACATCTCATGGATGCCTTCCACCACTCCATTAACATATTATGCTGGTTAAATCATTAGCCAAAAATATAAAGGAATCTGTAACGTTTGAAAGGATTATGATAGGATCAGTGTCACAAAAGATTAGCATATTTACCAATGATATAATGATTATGGTAATACATCCAGTTATCTATCCCTCATTTATTCAAGGTTATTTAAAACTATAGTTTTCTTTCCAATTATGAACCAACTTTGAATATGTGCCACGTTTTAGGGATAGCTCTGAAAAACAAACAGAGGAATATATTGTTAATGGCAATACAACAGAACCTCTGTTACCTAGGCTAAAAATAAATGTCATCAATTAAACATATAACAGGCTTTCTTGGAAGCATAGGACTAATATAATAAAATCATATATGATTCCAAAATGTTATTTTTTGTATAGGATGAGACACTTTTTGAGTGTTACTGTAAAGGAAAAGTAAATCACAAAAATTTTATAAATCATTCTAAAAAAGGCTCAATTTTATCTGGCAATAGTTGCACAGGGATTGCTCATAATCCCAGATATAGCAAAGCGTCAAGGAGCAAGCAGCTGTCTGTTAGATCGGCCAAGGAGGGATAGTATTCTATTGAAAAGAGGTTTGCGCAATTATTGACCCCTGTCATGTTTTGTGAGAGGCAAGAAAGCATTGCATTCTAGTCAAATACTATATTTACCAATTTGGGAAATGGAAAGAAAGAAATATGTTGGAAGAAAAATTTAAAGACTTATGATTAACCTTTGCTAGTTAGAAAGACCATGGTATCCATGAAATGAAATACATTTGCAAAGGTGGAACACTTGAGTTCTTTTTCATGAATATACTATGACTCTGACTTTACCTCTAGAGAACAAAAACACATACACGTGAATAAAAAACAATATGTAATGTAATAGCCAAAAATAGCAAGAATTTATAGCAACAGCAACTACCGAGGCACTCTTAGTTGCTATTGCTTGAGGTGAGATATTTGTCCCTTTTAAATGCAAAAGATGAATGAACCAGTAGGAAGATTTTGGTATGGGAACAGAATTTAAGATGAATAACACCATATTTCATAATACAGGGTGGGATAGAACTCAGAGTAGGATTTGACAGGTAAATAACTTATTTGTTAATAGGTAAAAAAAAAAAAATGTTGCAGGTACAGTTTATAACTGAATCTTGGGAGATTCCTCATTGGTAATTTCACAAAGGAACAACAAATTAGCCAGAGAAAATAACGAATTTATTTATCAACTCATCATGTCTGACGAAGCTCCTTTTCATTTAAATGACTTTGTTAATAAGTAAAACTGTCACTACTGGGGTACACAAAATCCATGGATAATTCAGCAGTGCCAACTACACCCTACCAAATTACCACCTTGTCTGTTGCTGGATGACCTTGCAGGAAGTTATCAGACAGAATTTTGACAGTTAGAGCATCAAACATTAACTAATGTTATGAACAAAGCTATTGAAAGAACCCGATTTATGAGGTTGCAGATGAAGCTCATTTAAAATATGCCATCTTCCGATCTAGTCAAACAAATCCCCATACGTTAAGCATTCATTGTATGTAAGATTACTGAAATTGTTTCATTAAAAAAAAAAAGTCATTGACTCTTCAAACCCTACTCTGAATTTTGTCCCACCCTGGCATTGATAAAAGCCACAAACATTGTTCCAATTTTCAGGAAAAAGCTCCTTTGAATTATTTTCCAATAACACAGTAGATGACTTATTGAATACAAACTGGATGTTTTGGAACATTGCCTTCAATCTATCCACCATTAGCAGAGGTTGTGTGGAAAAACATATTCTTGTACTAGCATTTTACTATTACATTCTCTGTGGCTACATAAGCAAGGATACTAAATAGTGATGTCGCGAACATAAAATTTTCCGTTCGCGAATGGCGAACCCTGAATTTCCGCAAATGTTCGCGAACGCGCGAACCGGGCGAACCGCCATAGACTTCAATGGGCAGGCAAATTTTAAAATCCACAGGGACTCTTTCTGGCCACAATAGTAATGGAAAAGTTGTTTCAAGGGGACTAACACCTGGACTGTAGCATGCCGGAGGGGGATCCATGGCAAAATTCCCATGGAAAATTACATAGTTGATGCAGAGTCTGGTTTTAATCCATAAAGGGCATAACTCACCTAATATTCCTAAATTGTTTGGAATAACGTGCTTTAAAACATCAGGTATGATGTTGTGTCGATCAGGTAGTGTAAGGGTTACGCCCGCTTCACAGTGACAGACCAAACTCCCCGTTTAACGCACCGCAAAACAACGGCAAACAGTCCATTTGCACAACCGCAAACTCCCCATTTGCACAAGGTTGGATACCAAGCTAGCCATGTCCCGTTCCTTGTCCTCACTGATGTCATTGAAGGTCTCTTCCTCCACCCAGCCACGTACAACACCAAGGGTCCCCGAAAGGTGACAACAAGCCCCTTGGGACGCCTGCTGTGTTTGGTCTTCCACCTCCTCAAAGCCACCTTCCTCCTCTGACTCCTCTTCTTCAGACTCCTCTCTCTGCATTGCCTCTCTCTGCGTTATTATAAGGTGTGTTAAGTAGTACTATTCCTATCACTTGATCCTCCTACTTCAAATTTGGGGCACTGTGCGTGTAATCTAATGTGCCACCAGATAGGAGTGGTGTGTTAAGTAGTCCCCCTCATCAGGCCTTTTTTAGTCGAATGTATTGTCCACTGTCAGTCCCTTCGGGATCCATCCCTCATTCATCTTAATAAAAGTGAGGTAATCTAGACTTTTTTGACCTAGGCGACTTCTCTTCTCAGTGACAATACCTCCTGTTGCACTGAAGGTCCTTTCTGACAGGACACTTGAAGCGGGGCAGGCCAGAAGTTCCTTTGTAAATTGGGATAGCTCAGGCCACAGGTCAAGCCTGCACACCCAGTAGTCAAGGGGTTCATTGCTCCTCAGAGTGTCGATATCTGCAGTTAAGGCGAGGTACTCTGCTACCTGTCGGTCGAGTCATTCTCTGAGGGTGGACCCCAAAGGGCTGTGGCGATGCGTAGGACTTAAAAAGCTCCGCATGTCCTCCATCAACAGCACGTCTGTAAAGCGTCCTGTCCTTGCCGGCGTGGTCGTGGGAGGAGGAGGATTACTTTCACCTCTTCCCCTGTTAGATTCCCGTTGTGCTGTGACATCACCCTTATACGCTGTGTAAAGCATACTTTTTAATTGATTTTGGAACTGCTACATCCTTTCCGACTTGTAAAGGATGGTAATTTGGTAACATTTCAGCCACTTTCTGCTTATACCGGGGGTCTAGTAGTGTGGACACCCAGTACAGGTCATTCTCCTTTAGCTTTTTTATATGAGGGTCCCTCAACAGGCACGACAGCATGAAAGACTGTTACGGTTGCCTCCAGGCTGGCTGGAAGTTGGACCGTAGAAAAGGATGCTCCTAGCGCTCACCAAATGACCATCAGCACCGCAGCCACCATAAGCACTGCAGACTCCACGAACCACCGCTGCTGGGCTGGTATCTCGCCGTCTGCTCTGCGCCCTGGACCTACGACCAGGCTCCAGGTTCCAATAGGCGAACCTCTTCCTTCTGTCGAGCGAAGCAGGATCAGGAACCAGAGCTCTTACAAGAGCTCAGTAGCTAAGGGAGTATGAAGAGCATAGCAATCCCTGTAGTGATTATAGCTGTCCCCTACAAACATGAGTCGAGGCTGCAAGTTAAAGGGTCAGAAGAGGTCTGAGGTGCTGGAACACCCAGCCTGGCTTTTATTGAGGTTACATGCAAATAGGACACTCCCAGGGGGAGGCATAAAATCACCAATCACACATCTGGTGCAGCCCACACATTTCCTCCCCTCAGATAAACAGTTAAACCAATTATCACATACAATAAAAATACAGTTTTTACACAACATTCATAACTCCCAAAATATACATCACATTCGCATAAAAATACATATTCACAATCAATCCATTCAGGGGAACAACATACTCAAAAATCATACGAATTGGACCAGGGGTTCAGAAGTTAGTACAAATGTGCATTTGACCTTCTGGAAGCATGGTTTTACAGGGCCCTCTATCCTGGAGACAATGGGGGGAAGTAATTCAATTATCCAGGACTAGAGGCAGACTCCATTAACCACATGGTTGCAAAACAACATAAAACACTTTAAAATACATAAAGTCACATTTTACACATAACACACAGACATTTCACATATCCCCAGATAGCTGGGATCTGAGCGCACAAAACTACCGAATAGCGCGCAGATCCTATTCACACAGTTCAATTGCCACGGAGCTAAAGTCTTTCCCATAGTCTTTCATTATATGAATAGGCTCCATGGCATAGCCATCTGGGGTATCACCGCTCACACAGGGCCATAGTCATAAGGAAGGAGGCTGGCAAATAGGCTTCTCCACAATCCAGGGAAGCAGGGCAATTTTTCATTTAAAGGGCCAGTTACAAATAGCGATTTGTAACACATCTCCCCTTTTGGAGGGAGACTAACCAGGCACCTGACCTTCTGTCGGTCAGTGCCTAAGTTAGTCTCGCAGCCCACCCACAAATAAACATTGGCAGAGAAGCCCCCCCACAATAAATAGTACTGGCCTGTAGGTCCCAGGTTGTAGGGTAAACATGCAGCACTCGCTGCCTTCCGGGTGCAGCTGGGCAAATAGCTGGTAGTACTTGGGGGGCAGAGGCCAGCGGCACTCTGCCCTGGTGCCAGCGCTTCTGCTGGGGGAATTGGGGCATAGTCCTGCCCGGGGGCAAAGGGAACTGTTAACCCTGGGCCCAGGTTAGAAGTTAGCTGAGGAGGGGGGAATTGGCTTACCTCCTCCTCCTGATACTCCTGCGGCCGTTGAGAAGGGAGGTCGATGCTCTCCGCTTCTTGTGGAACATGCTGCGGCTGGGGAGAGAGACCGGTTGTCTCCTCTCCCTGGAAGGCATACTCCGGCTGGGGAGGGTGGTTGATGCTCTCCCCTCCCTGTAGCTGGGTCTGCCGCTGGGGATCTGGGCCGCCTGCCCAGCATCCCTGTAGGGCCGGTAGAGAGACTGCGGTCCCATCTCCACCTGCCTGCTGGGGGTCCTCCCAGGACCATTCTATGAGGCCTGCTGCCTCGGGTATCTCTGGTTGGGGTTGGGGAAGGAGACCGGTTGTCTCTTCCCTCTGCACGGTGCACTGCCGCTGGGGAGGGAGGTCGCTGCTCTCCTCTCCCTGTAACTCAGGCTGCCGCTGGGGATCTGGGCCGCCTGCCCAGCATCCCTGTAGGGCCGGTAGAGAGACTGCGGTCCCATCTCCACCTGCCTGCTGGGGGTCCTCCCAGGACAAGTCTTTGAGGCCTGCTGCCTCGGGTACCTCTGGTTGTGGTTGGGGAAGGAGACCGGTTGTCTCTTCCCTCTGTACAGTGCACTGCCGCTGGGGAGGGAGGTCGCTGCTCTCCTCTCCCTTTAACTCACGCTGCCGCTGGGGAGGGAGGTCGTTGCTCTCCTCTCCCTGTAACTCACCCTGGGGTTGGGGATCTGGGCCGCCTGCCCAGCATCCCTGTAGGGCCGGTAGAGAGACTGCGGTCTCATCTCCACCTGCCATCGGAGGTTCCTCCCAGTATACCCCTACGATGTCCTGCCAGCTGAAGGGCTCTCGACCTGGCTCTGCTGCTGTGCTCTCCTGGGGTACCTCTGGATGCTGTGGAGGAAGGGGACCGGGTGTCTCTTCCCGGGACCCATCAATGAGGTGCTGGTACTTCCACTCAAGGTCACATTCGTTGGTGACTAGGTACCGCAGATCTGCCTCTAGGTTAATAGTTCTAGGGAGGCCCAGCTTGTCTTCCCGGTCATCAAACAGGTCCCAGAAGCGTGAATCTGTAGCCCTACCAAAGTCATCATCGTCCATATTCTCCCAGAATAGATCAGGGCCATCGTAATCCCCACACTCTGGGAATTCATACTCAGCCATCTCTGGAGCGAGCTGAGTTGCGTACCACTGTAGCGCCTGGTATGCGGTGTCGAGCCACAGTTCGTTGTATACTAGTTTCTCTAGTTTAGCTACCCACACTGGAAGGGGTTGTTTGCCCAGGAAGGGCATCCGCTCTGCCATTCGAGCCTGGATTTGCTGCTCTCGGCTGATACTACAATCTCCTCGCCAACGTTGAACTTCCTGTAGGGCTTCTTCCCACAGCTCAAATCTGGCCTCATGTCTGTACCCACACATCTCCTCTTCTGAGACTTCCCCATCTCTCCAGGATAGGAAGCCATGCAATCTGTTGAGGAACCTCTCCTCCATTTCGGCTGCTGTGCACGGACTGGCTGGCTCCATGCTGCTCAAGGTAGGGACGCTGCGCAGTGGCTAGCGTTGCCCTCAATAACTCTCATACGATACCAGTGCTGTTGGGGTGCTGCTCCTTGCGCTAGGACGCCATCCCACCGCTGCCACCAAATGTTACGGTTGCCTCCAGGCTGGCTGGAAGTTGGACCGTAGAAAAGGATGCTCCTAGCGCTCACCCAAGGACCATCAGCACCGCAGCCACCATAAGCACTGCAGACTCCACGAACCACCGCTGCTGGGCTGGTATCTCGCCGTCTGCTCTGCGCCCTGGACCTACGACCAGGCTCCAGGTTCCAATAGGCGAACCTCTTCCTTCTGTCGAGCGAAGCAGGATCAGGAACCAGAGCTCTTACAAGAGCTCAGTAGCTAAGGGAGTATGAAGAGCATAGCAATCCCTGTAGTGATTATAGCTGTCCCCTACAAACATGAGTCGAGGCTGCAAGTTAAAGGGTCAGAAGAGGTCTGAGGTGCTGGAACACCCAGCCTGGCTTTTATTGAGGTTACATGCAAATAGTACACTCCCAGGGGGAGGCATAAAATCACCAATCACACATCTGGTGCAGCCCACACATTTCCTCCCCTCAGATAAACAGTTAAACCAATTATCACATACAATAAAAATACAGTTTTTACACAACATTCATAACTCCCAAAATATACATCACATTCGCATAAAAATACATATTCACAATCAATCCATTCAGGGGAACAACATACTCAAAAATCATACGAATTGGACCAGGGGTTCAGAAGTTAGTACAAATGTGCATTTGACCTTCTGGAAGCATGGTTTTACAGGGCCCTCTATCCTGGAGACAATGGGGGGAAGTAATTCAATTATCCAGGACTAGAGGCAGACTCCATTAACCACATGGTTGCAAAACAACATAAAACACTTTAAAATACATAAAGTCACATTTTACACATAACACACAGACATTTCACATATCCCCAGATAGCTGGGATCTGAGCGCACAAAACTACCGAATAGCGCGCAGATCCTATTCACACAGTTCAATTGCCACGGAGCTAAAGTCTTTCCCATAGTCTTTCATTATATGAATAGGCTCCATGGCATAGCCATCTGGGGTATCACCGCTCACACAGGGCCATAGTCATAAGGAAGGAGGCTGGCAAATAGGCTTCTCCACAATCCAGGGAAGCAGGGCAATTTTTCATTTAAAGGGCCAGTTACAAATAGCGATTTGTAACAAAGACCCCATTTGCACAAGGTTGGATGCCGAGCTACTCATGTCCCGTTCCTCGTCCTCAGTGATCTCACTGAAGGTATGTTCTTCCCCCAGCCACGTACAACACCACGGGTACCAGATAGATGCCTGTTGTGGTTGGTCTTCCTCCTCCTCCTCAAAGCCACATTCCTCTTCTGACTCCTCTTCCTCACAATCCTCTTCCAGCGGTGCCGCAGGTCCAGCAAGCGATGCTGATAAGGCTGTTTCTGGTGGTGATGGTGACCACAACTCTTCACGCTCATCGACGGCCTGATAAAGCACTCTTCGCAGGGCACGCTCCAGGAAGAAAACAAATGGTATGATGTTGCTGATGGTGCCTTCGGTACGACTGACTAGGTTTGTCACCTCCTCAAAAGGATGCATGAGCCTACAGGCATTGCGCATGAGTGTCCAGTAACGTGGCAAAAAAATTCCCAGCTCCGCAGAGGCTGTCCTAGCATTCTGTTGGAGCAGGCGGTCGAACATTAGGAGTGTTCAATTCCAACGTGTCGGGCTGTCGCAAATCAAGCGCCTCACTGGCATGTTGTTTCGCCGCTGGATATCTGAAAAGTGCACCATGGCCGTGTAGGAACGCCTGAAATGACTTCAGGACGTCCTGTAAGCCTGGGTACTTAAGCACAAAGCATTGTACGATCAGATTACACACATGTGCCATGCACGGCACATGTGTCAACTTGCCAAATTCAATGCCGCCAACAAATTTCTTCCATTGTCACAAACCACTTTGCCGATCTCCAGTTGGTGCGGATTCAGCCACTGATCCACCTGTGCGTTCAGGGTGGACAGGAGTGCTGGTCCGGTGTGACTCTCTGCTTTCAGCCAAGTCAACCCCAAGACGGCGTGACACTGCCGTATCCGGGATGTGGAATAGTACCTGGGGAGCTAGGGGGGGTGCTGTTGATGTGGAGCAAGATGCAGCAGCAGAAGAGGACTCAGCCGAGGAGGTTATGGAAGAGGATGGAGTAGGAGGAGTAGAGGAGGTGGCAGCAGGCCTGCCTGCAAGTCGTGGCGGTGTCACCAACTCCTCTGCAGAGCCACGCATTCCATGCTTGACAGCCGTCAGCAGGTTTACCCAATGCGCAGTGTAGTTGATATACCTGCCCTGACCATGCTTTGCAGACCAGGTATCAGTGGTCAGATGGACCCTTGCCCCAACACTGTGTGCCAGACATGCCATTACTTCCTTTTGCACAATCGAGTACAGGTTGGGGATTGCCTTTTGAGCAAAGAAATTTCAGCCGGGTACCTTCCACTGGGTTGTCCCAATAGCTACACATTTTTTGAACGCCTCAGACTCCACCAGCTTGTATGGTAAAAGCTGGCGGGCTAAGAGTTCAGTCAAGCCAGCTGTCAGACGCCGGGCAAGGGGGTGACTTTGTGACATTGTCTTCTTACGCTCAAACATGTCCTTGACAGACACCTGACTGTGGGCAGAGGAGCGGGAACTGCTGAAGGCGAGAGACTGAGGGGCGGATGGTTGAGAGGGGGCAAGGAGGACAGCAGTGGTTGACGTGGCTGAAGATGCTGGACCAGGAGGAGGATGGCGGCTTTGAGTTTGTGTGCTGCTTGTACTCATGTGTTGATCCCATAGGCGTTTGTGATGTGCGATCATGTGCCTTCGCAAAGCAGTTGTACCTAGGTGGGTGTTGGACTTCCCACGACTCAGTTTCTTTTGGCACAGGTTTATTAATACATTATTAATACCTCAGCCCTCCCCATCTTGCATTCCTACATCCTGTTTTATAGAAACTTTCAATGCTTACAATATCTACTGGGGTGATATAAATTTGCACCTTCCTATTTTCAAAGAGCAGCTCAAATTAATGCTCGAGTAGAGATTAAAAAGGACACTACTGAGCACAGTGAATTGAAGTTAATGTCTATACCAGGTGTTCTCACTTGTTTCAAAAAAAGTAATTAAAAGCCTGTTGTTGGACATCAATGTCATATTATGCCAATTCATGATCACCCCTTTCCCTACTGAATCCCAGCCAACAAGAAGATGGTGTCAGGATCGGGACAGGGATCCAACACGCAGAGTACAAACAGGTACAGGATACGTATACCGGACCTTAGAATGGCCGGACTAACGTACGGAGAGTATAGAGAATGGTCAGAGACAAGCCGAGGTCGAGGGAACGAGAGGACAGGTAAGCGAGGAACAAGCCGGGTCAAGGATAACAGAGGTAAACAGAGTAAGTCAAACAAGCCGGGTCGGAACCAAAGGGATAACAGAAAATACCAGAGCACTGTGTGACTAGACAGGCTAGAACCACGACAGGGCAATGAGCAAATGGGAGAAGCAAGTTTAAATACCCTGGCTCGGAGGGAGAGACACGCCTCCGACGAGATCTGATTAGTCTCTACAGGATTGAGTGACAGGTCGTTCCGGGCTGGCGTCATGGCGTCGGTTACCGGACGTCCTGCTTCAAAAGGAAGTGACTCCCTCGCGGCCGGCGTTTACGTGACCGGGTGGACCGCGAGGAACAGAGGAAACAGCCCGTCCGGACGGATAGACGTCTAAGTCTCTACCTCTCTCGGAGGTAGAGACTTCAGGTACCCTGACAGTACCCCCCCTCTCAGATACGCCCACCGGGCGGAAGGAACCGGGACGAGATGGGAAGCGGGAGTGAAACGCCCTGCGGAGACGAGGAGCATGAACATCCTCTTGAGGTACCCAACTCCTCTCCTCAGGACCATATCCCTTCCAATCGACCAAATATTGTACTCTCCCCCGGGAGATTCGAGAATCGATAATAGAGTTAACCTCATACTCCTCCTGACCCTCCACCTGAACAGAGCGAGGAGAGGACGTTGTGGAGGAAAATCTGTTACAGACTAGTGGTTTCAACAATGAAACATGAAATGAGTTAGGGATGCGTAAGGCAGCGGGAAGAGCTAGACGATACGCGACTGGGTTAATCCGAGTCAGCACCCTGTAAGGTCCAATATAACGAGGAGTGAACTTCATGGAAGGTACTTTTAAACGGATGTTTCTTGTACTCAACCAAACTCCATCCCCTGGAACAAACACCGGAGCCGCCCTTCTACGTTTATCGGCGTGTTTCTTAACCAGCATAGAATTGTGCAGAAGAATTTGTCGAGTCTGATCCCACAACTTCCTCAAATTGGCAACATGAACATCAACCGACGGTATCCCTTGGGAAGGAGAGGCCGAGGGAAGAATAGATGGATGAAAGCCATAATTCATGAAGAAGGGGCTTGAATGAGTAGAATCACAAACGAGATTGTTGTGTGCAAACTCCGCCCAAGGAATCAAACCAACCCAATCGTCCTGGTGTTCAGAAACAAAACAACGTAAATATTGTTCAATTTTTTGGTTGGTGCGTTCAGCAGCTCCGTTAGACTGAGGATGATAGGCAGAAGAGAAATTCAATTTGATACCCAGTTGAGAGCAGAAGGACCTCCAAAAACGGGAAACACATTGGGAACCTCTGTCAGATACAATTTGGGAGGGTATCCCATGTAAACGAAAAATCTCCCTTGCGAATATCTCTGCCAATTCGGGTGAAGACGGGAGTTTAGGCAGAGGAACGAAGTGAGCCATCTTGGTGAATCTGTCAACCACGGTGAGGATGACAGTCTGTTTTTTAGAGATAGGCAAATCGACAATGAAGTCCATAGCTAGACAGGACCATGGTTTCTCTGGAACCTCTAAGGGATGCAGAAATCCACATGGAAGCGTATGAGGTTGCTTAGTCTTAGTACAGACCTCACAAGTATCGATGAAATCTTTAATATCCTTACGCAAAGCAGGCCACCAGAAATCTTTGGAGATTAAAGCATACGTCTTGCGAATGCCAGGATGCCCAGCTACCTTGCTGTCGTGGAAACACCGTAACACCTCCAGTTGGAGAGCAGGAGGAACAAAGTGTCTATCCCCAGGAGTCTGTTTAGGAGCTAGATTTTGTAACTTCATGATCTCGGTAAGCAACGGAGAATGAATCCTGAGATTCGTGTTAGCGATGATATTACATTTAGGAACTATCGAGGAAAGAACTGGCTCAACTATAGTGGACGGTTCATATTGGCGAGATAAAGCATCGGCTTTGGAGTTCTTAGAACCAGGTCTATAAGTAAGCACATAGTTGAAGTGAGTCAGGAATAGGGACCAATGAGCTTGCCTGGAGGATAGGCGTTTAGCCTCCCCAATATAGGACAAGTTCTTGTGGTCCGTTAAAATAGTAACAGGATGTAAGGTCCCCTCCAATAAATGCCTCCACTCCTTAAGAGCCATAATGACCGCTAACAGTTCCCTGTCACCGATGTCATATCTGCTTTCAGGACCAGATAGTTTCTTAGAGAAAAACCCACAAGGGTGTAACGGTTTGTCCACCCCTAATCTTTGTGACAGAACCGCCCCTACTCCCGTCTCAGAGGCATCGACCTCGAGTAGGAACGGCAGAGTCGTATCAGGATGAACCAAAATTGGGGCAGAAGCAAAAAGTTCCTTGAGCGTCTTGAAAGCAACAAGAGCCTCAGTAGACCAGGTCTTAGTATTAGCCCCTTGTTTGGTCATATTGGTAATAGGCGCAATAATAGAAGAGTATCCCTTAATAAAGCGCCTATAATAATTAGAGAAACCAATAAACCTCTGGATAGCTTTGAGTCCCATAGGCAATGGCCAATCCAAAATAGATTGGAGTTTGTCAGGATCCATCTTAAAGCCTTCCCCAGAAATCACGTACCCAAGAAAGTCTATCTGAGACTGGTCAAAACTGCATTTCTCCAATTTACAGTAAAGGCCAGGTTGCAGAAGTTTGAGCAATACCTTTCTGACTTGTCTGTGGTGGGTCTCAATCTCCCTAGAGTGTATAAGTATGTCATCCAGGTATACAATGACACAATCATGTTGAAACTCCCTAAGAACTTCATTAATCAAATCCTGAAAGACTGCCGGAGCATTACAAAGACCAAATGGCATAACCGTGTATTCATAGTGACCATAACGGGTATTGAACGCTGTCATCCACTCGTGTCCATCCTGGATTCTCACCAAGTTATACGCCCCTCTGAGATCTAACTTGGTGAAAATTTTAGAGCCCTTTAAACGATCAAACAGCTCGGTAATCAAAGGAATGGGATAGGCATTTCTGATGGTTATCTTATTCAAACCCCGGTAATCAATAGAAGGTCTCAAAGTACCATCATTCTTTTTAACGAAAAAAAAACCAGCCCCGGCGGGGGAAGAGGATCTCCTAATGAATCCTTTTTCTAGATTCTCACGAATATATTCCTCTAGAACTGAGTTCTCTTGAGTGGATAGAGGATATACATTGCCCCTCGGAGGCATAGTACCAGGTAAAAGCTTAATTTTACAATCAAATGACCTGTGTGGAGGTAAGGTATCGGCATTCTTCTTGTCGAATACTGCTTTTAAGTCCTGGTAGATAAACGGTATCTGTCCCTCTGTAGACTGAGTGGTACTACCCGGTGTGTTTATTACAGCCAATGGGGAAACCCTGCATAAACACTTCTCCTGGCAGCCCTGACCCCATGAGAGTATCTCCCCTAACTCCCAATCGATAATAGGGTTATGTCTTTTTAACCATGGGTACCCCAGGACTATGGGGACCGAAGGGGACGAAATGAGCATAAGTGATAAGTTCTCCTCGTGCAAGATACCAACAGTTAAGTTAACGGGTATAGTCTCACGGGAGATAACAGGCTCAAGTAAAGGTCTACCATCTATGGCCTCAACGGCCAAGGGTGTATCCCTTAACTGGGATGGGACAGTGTGTTTGGTAGCAAAGGCTTGGTCGATAAAATTCTCAGCAGCTCCGGAATCTATCAAAGCCATAGTCTTTAGTACTCCCTTCTCCCAAGTTAAAGAAACTGGTAGCAGAAGCCTGTGATCTTTATAATTATGAGTAGAGGACAAAATAGAAACACCCAAGGCCTGTCCTCTAGAGAAACTTAGGTGCGAGCGTTTCCCGAACGATTAGGACAATTCAGGCGTAAGTGACCTCTGACTCCACAATACATGCATAATCCCTCTCTTCTCCTGTACTGTCTCTCCTCTTCTGAGAGGCGAGTATTGCCTATCTGCATAGGTTCAGGAAACAGTGAGGTAGTGGAATCAGGACTCTGAAATGCGGGAGTTAATTTAAAGGAAGGTTTAAGGTTCCTCTCTCGAGTGTTTTGTCTCTCTCTTAAACGCTCATCAATACGAGAAATGAACTAAATTAAATCCTCCAAATTTTCAGGGAGTTCTCTAGTAGCAACCTCATCAAGGATTACGTCTGATAACCCGTTCAAAAATACATCTATATAAGCCTGCTCATTCCACTTAACTTCTGACGCCAGAGACCTGAACTCTAGTGCATAATCCACGAGAGTTCGGTTCTCCTGTCTCAGGCGCAACAGTAATCTGGCTGCATTGACCTTTCTACCAGGAGGGTCAAAAGTTCTTTTAAAGGCAGCTACAAAGGCATTATAGTTATATACTAACGGGTTATCGTTCTCCCATAGTGGGTTGGCCCATCTCAGAGCTTTCTCAATGAGTAAGGTGATAATAAATCCAACCTTTGCCCTATCTGTAGGATAGGAGCGAGGTTGTAGTTCAAAGTGGATACTGATCTGGTTAAGGAAACCACGACACTTCTCAGGTGAGCCACCATAATGTACTGGTGGAGTAATACGGGAAGAGGCACCTACAGTGGCTACCTCTAGGCCTGAGCTCACAGGAGAAATAGAAGTAGTACGCGTCTCCTCTGGCGGCTGGGCAAATAGCTGGTAGTACTTGGGGGGCAGAGGCCAGCGGCACTCTGCCCTGGTGCCAGCGCTTCTGCTGGGGGAATTGGGGCATAGTCCTGCCCGGGGGCAAAGGGAACTGTTAACCCTGGGCCCAGGTTAGAAGTTAGCTGAGGAGGGGGGAATTGGCTTACCTCCTCCTCCTGATACTCCTGCGGCCGTTGAGAAGGGAGGTCGATGCTCTCCGCTTCTTGTGGAACATGCTGCGGCTGGGGAGAGAGACCGGTTGTCTCCTCTCCCTGGAAGGCATACTCCGGCTGGGGAGGGTGGTTGATGCTCTCCCCTCCCTGTAGCTGGGTCTGCCGCTGGGGATCTGGGCCGCCTGCCCAGCATCCCTGTAGGGCCGGTAGAGAGACTGCGGTCCCATCTCCACCTGCCTGCTGGGGGTCCTCCCAGGACCATTCTATGAGGCCTGCTGCCTCGGGTATCTCTGGTTGGGGTTGGGGAAGGAGACCGGTTGTCTCTTCCCTCTGCACGGTGCACTGCCGCTGGCGAGGGAGGTCGCTGCTCTCCTCTCCCTGTAACTCAGGCTGCCGCTGGGGATCTGGGCCGCCTGCCCAGCATCCCTGTAGGGCCGGTAGAGAGACTGCGGTCCCATCTCCACCTGCCTGCTGGGGGTCCTCCCAGGACAAGTCTTTGAGGCCTGCTGCCTCGGGTACCTCTGGTTGTGGTTGGGGAAGGAGACCGGTTGTCTCTTCCCTCTGTACAGTGCACTGCCGCTGGGGAGGGAGGTCGCTGCTCTCCTCTCCCTTTAACTCACGCTGCCGCTGGGGAGGGAGGTCGTTGCTCTCCTCTCCCTGTAACTCACCCTGGGGTTGGGGATCTGGGCCGCCTGCCCAGCATCCCTGTAGGGCCGGTAGAGAGACTGCGGTCTCATCTCCACCTGCCATCGGAGGTTCCTCCCAGTATACCCCTACGATGTCCTGCCAGCTGAAGGGCTCTCGACCTGGCTCTGCTGCTGTGCTCTCCTGGGGTACCTCTGGATGCTGTGGAGGAAGGGGACCGGGTGTCTCTTCCCGGGACCCATCAATGAGGTGCTGGTACTTCCACTCAAGGTCACATTCGTTGGTGACTAGGTACCGCAGATCTGCCTCTAGGTTAATAGTTCTAGGGAGGCCCAGCTTGTCTTCCCGGTCATCAAACAGGTCCCAGAAGCGTGAATCTGTAGCCCTACCAAAGTCATCATCGTCCATATTCTCCCAGAATAGATCAGGGCCATCGTAATCCCCACACTCTGGGAATTCATACTCAGCCATCTCTGGAGCGAGCTGAGTTGCGTACCACTGTAGCGCCTGGTATGCGGTGTCGAGCCACAGTTCGTTGTATACTAGTTTCTCTAGTTTAGCTACCCACACTGGAAGGGGTTGTTTGCCCAGGAAGGGCATCCGCTCTGCCATTCGAGCCTGGATTTGCTGCTCTCGGCTGATACTACAATCTCCTCGCCAACGTTGAACTTCCTGTAGGGCTTCTTCCCACAGCTCAAATCTGGCCTCATGTCTGTACCCACACATCTCCTCTTCTGAGACTTCCCCATCTCTCCAGGATAGGAAGCCATGCAATCTGTTGAGGAACCTCTCCTCCATTTCGGCTGCTGTGCACGGACTGGCTGGCTCCATGCTGCTCAAGGTAGGGACGCTGCGCAGTGGCTAGCGTTGCCCTCAATAACTCTCATACGATACCAGTGCTGTTGGGGTGCTGCTCCTTGCGCTAGGACGCCATCCCACCGCTGCCACCAAATGTTACGGTTGCCTCCAGGCTGGCTGGAAGTTGGACCGTAGAAAAGGATGCTCCTAGCGCTCACCCAAGGACCATCAGCACCGCAGCCACCATAAGCACTGCAGACTCCACGAACCACCGCTGCTGGGCTGGTATCTCGCCGTCTGCTCTGCGCCCTGGACCTACGACCAGGCTCCATGTTCCAATAGGCGAACCTCTTCCTTCTGTCGAGCGAAGCAGGATCAGGAACCAGAGCTCTTACAAGAGCTCAGTAGCTAAGGGAGTATGAAGAGCATAGCAATCCCTGTAGTGATTATAGCTGTCCCCTACAAACATGAGTCGAGGCTGCAAGTTAAAGGGTCAGAAGAGGTCTGAGGTGCTGGAACACCCAGCCTGGCTTTTATTGAGGTTACATGCAAATAGGACACTCCCAGGGGGAGGCATAAAATCACCAATCACACATCTGGTGCAGCCCACACATTTCCTCCCCTCAGATAAACAGTTAAACCAATTATCACATACAATAAAAATACAGTTTTTACACAACATTCATAACTCCCAAAATATACATCACATTCGCATAAAAATACATATTCACAATCAATCCATTCAGGGGAACAACATACTCAAAAATCATACGAATTGGACCAGGGGTTCAGAAGTTAGTACAAATGTGCATTTGACCTTCTGGAAGCATGGTTTTACAGGGCCCTCTATCCTGGAGACAATGGGGGGAAGTAATTCAATTATCCAGGACTAGAGGCAGACTCCATTAACCACATGGTTGCAAAACAACATAAAACACTTTAAAATACATAAAGTCACATTTTACACATAACACACAGACATTTCACATATCCCCAGATAGCTGGGATCTGAGCGCACAAAACTACCGAATAGCGCGCAGATCCTATTCACACAGTTCAATTGCCACGGAGCTAAAGTCTTTCCCATAGTCTTTCATTATATGAATAGGCTCCATGGCATAGCCATCTGGGGTATCACCGCTCACACAGGGCCATAGTCATAAGGAAGGAGGCTGGCAAATAGGCTTCTCCACAATCCAGGGAAGCAGGGCAATTTTTCATTTAAAGGGCCAGTTACAAATAGCGATTTGTAACAAAGACCCCATTTGCACAAGGTTGGATGCCGAGCTACTCATGTCCCGTTCCTCGTCCTCAGTGATCTCACTGAAGGTATGTTCTTCCCCCAGCCACGTACAACACCACGGGTACCAGATAGATGCCTGTTGTGGTTGGTCTTCCTCCTCCTCCTCAAAGCCACATTCCTCTTCTGACTCCTCTTCCTCACAATCCTCTTCCAGCGGTGCCGCAGGTCCAGCAAGCGATGCTGATAAGGCTGTTTCTGGTGGTGATGGTGACCACAACTCTTCACGCTCATCGACGGCCTGATAAAGCACTCTTCGCAGGGCACGCTCCAGGAAGAAAACAAATGGTATGATGTGGCTGATGGTGCCTTCGGTACGACTGACTAGGTTTGTCACCTCCTCAAAAGGATGCATGAGCCTACAGGCATTGCGCATGAGTGTCCAGTAACGTGGCAAAAAAATTCCCAGCTCCGCAGAGGCTGTCCTAGCATTCTGTTGGAGCAGGCGGTCGAACATTAGGAGTGTTCAATTCCAACGTGTCGGGCTGTCGCAAATCAAGCGCCTCACTGGCATGTTGTTTCGCCGCTGGATATCTGAAAAGTGCACCATGGCCATGTAGGAACGCCTGAAATGACTTCAGGACGTCCTGTAAGCCTGGGTACTTAAGCACAAAGCATTGTACGATCAGATTACACACATGTGCCATGCACGGCACATGTGTCAACTTGCCAAATTCAATGCCGCCAACAAATTTCTTCCATTGTCACAAACCACTTTGCCGATCTCCAGTTGGTGCGGATTCAGCCACTGATCCACCTGTGCGTTCAGGGTGGACAGGAGTGCTGGTCCGGTGTGACTCTCTGCTTTCAGCCAAGTCAACCCCAAGACGGCGTGACACTGCCGTATCCGGGATGTGGAATAGTACCTGGGGAGCTAGGGGGGGTGCTGTTGATGTGGAGCAAGATGCAGCAGCAGAAGAGGACTCAGCCGAGGAGGTTATGGAAGAGGATGGAGTAGGAGGAGTAGAGGAGGTGGCAGCAGGCCTGCCTGCAAGTCGTGGCGGTGTCACCAACTCCTCTGCAGAGCCACGCATTCCATGCTTGACAGCCGTCAGCAGGTTTACCCAATGCGCAGTGTAGTTGATATACCTGCCCTGACCATGCTTTGCAGACCAGGTATCAGTGGTCAGATGGACCCTTGCCCCAACACTGTGTGCCAGACATGCCATTACTTCCTTTTGCACAATCGAGTACAGGTTGGGGATTGCCTTTTGAGCAAAGAAATTTCAGCCGGGTACCTTCCACTGGGTTGTCCCAATAGCTACACATTTTTTGAACGCCTCAGACTCCACCAGCTTGTATGGTAAAAGCTGGCGGGCTAAGAGTTCAGTCAAGCCAGCTGTCAGACGCCGGGCAAGGGGGTGACTTTGTGACATTGTCTTCTTACGCTCAAACATGTCCTTGACAGACACCTGACTGTGGGCAGAGGAGCGGGAACTGCTGAAGGCGAGAGACTGAGGGGCGGATGGTTGAGAGGGGGCAAGGAGGACAGCAGTGGTTGACGTGGCTGAAGATGCTGGACCAGGAGGAGGATGGCGGCTTTGAGTTTGTGTGCTGCTTGTACTCATGTGTTGATCCCATAGGCGTTTGTGATGTGCGATCATGTGCCTTCGCAAAGCAGTTGTACCTAGGTGGGTGTTGGACTTCCCACGACTCAGTTTCTTTTGGCACAGGTTTATTAATACATTATTAATACCTCAGCCCTCCCCATCTTGCATTCCTACATCCTGTTTTATAGAAACTTTCAATGCTTACAATATCTACTGGGGTGATATAAATTTGCACCTTCCTATTTTCAAAGAGCAGCTCAAATTAATGCTCGAGTAGAGATTAAAAAGGACACTACTGAGCACAGTGAATTGAAGTTAATGTCTATACCAGGTGTTCTCACTTGTTTCAAAAAAAGTAATTAAAAGCCTGTTGTTGGACATCAATGTCATATTATGCCAATTCATGATCACCCCTTTCCCTACTGAATCCCAGCCAACAAGAAGATGGTGTCAGGATCGGGACAGGGATCCAACACGCAGAGTACAAACAGGTACAGGATACGTATACCGGACCTTAGAATGGCCGGACTAACGTACGGAGAGTATAGAGAATGGTCAGAGACAAGCCGAGGTCGAGGGAACGAGAGGACAGGTAAGCGAGGAACAAGCCGGGTCAAGGATAACAGAGGTAAACAGAGTAAGTCAAACAAGCCGGGTCGGAACCAAAGGGATAACAGAAAATACCAGAGCACTGTGTGACTAGACAGGCTAGAACCACGACAGGGCAATGAGCAAATGGGAGAAGCAAGTTTAAATACCCTGGCTCGGAGGGAGAGACACGCCTCCGACGAGATCTGATTAGTCTCTACAGGATTGAGTGACAGGTCGTTCCGGGCTGGCGTCATGGCGTCGGTTACCGGACGTCCTGCTTCAAAAGGAAGTGACTCCCTCGCGGCCGGCGTTTACGTGACCGGGTGGACCGCGAGGAACAGAGGAAACAGCCCGTCCGGACGGATAGACGTCTAAGTCTCTACCTCTCTCGGAGGTAGAGACTTCAGGTACCCTGACAGTACCCCCCCTCTCAGATACGCCCACCGGGCGGAAGGAACCGGGACGAGATGGGAAGCGGGAGTGAAACGCCCTGCGGAGACGAGGAGCATGAACATCCTCTTGAGGTACCCAACTCCTCTCCTCAGGACCATATCCCTTCCAATCGACCAAATATTGTACTCTCCCCCGGGAGATTCGAGAATCGATAATAGAGTTAACCTCATACTCCTCCTGACCCTCCACCTGAACAGAGCGAGGAGAGGACGTTGTGGAGGAAAATCTGTTACAGACTAGTGGTTTCAACAATGAAACATGAAATGAGTTAGGGATGCGTAAGGCAGCGGGAAGAGCTAGACGATACGCGACTGGGTTAATCCGAGTCAGCACCCTGTAAGGTCCAATATAACGAGGAGTGAACTTCATGGAAGGTACTTTTAAACGGATGTTTCTTGTACTCAACCAAACTCCATCCCCTGGAACAAACACCGGAGCCGCCCTTCTACGTTTATCGGCGTGTTTCTTAACCAGCATAGAATTGTGCAGAAGAATTTGTCGAGTCTGATCCCACAACTTCCTCAAATTGGCAACATGAACATCAACCGACGGTATCCCTTGGGAAGGAGAGGCCGAGGGAAGAATAGATGGATGAAAGCCATAATTCATGAAGAAGGGGCTTGAATGAGTAGAATCACAAACGAGATTGTTGTGTGCAAACTCCGCCCAAGGAATCAAACCAACCCAATCGTCCTGGTGTTCAGAAACAAAACAACGTAAATATTGTTCAATTTTTTGGTTGGTGCGTTCAGCAGCTCCGTTAGACTGAGGATGATAGGCAGAAGAGAAATTCAATTTGATACCCAGTTGAGAGCAGAAGGACCTCCAAAAACGGGAAACACATTGGGAACCTCTGTCAGATACAATTTGGGAGGGTATCCCATGTAAACGAAAAATCTCCCTTGCGAATATCTCTGCCAATTCGGGTGAAGACGGGAGTTTAGGCAGAGGAACGAAGTGAGCCATCTTGGTGAATCTGTCAACCACGGTGAGGATGACAGTCTGTTTTTTAGAGATAGGCAAATCGACAATGAAGTCCATAGCTAGACAGGACCATGGTTTCTCTGGAACCTCTAAGGGATGCAGAAATCCACATGGAAGCGTATGAGGTTGCTTAGTCTTAGTACAGACCTCACAAGTATCGATGAAATCTTTAATATCCTTACGCAAAGCAGGCCACCAGAAATCTTTGGAGATTAAAGCATACGTCTTGCGAATGCCAGGATGCCCAGCTACCTTGCTGTCGTGGAAACACCGTAACACCTCCAGTTGGAGAGCAGGAGGAACAAAGTGTCTATCCCCAGGAGTCTGTTTAGGAGCTAGATTTTGTAACTTCATGATCTCGGTAAGCAACGGAGAATGAATCCTGAGATTCGTGTTAGCGATGATATTACATTTAGGAACTATCGAGGAAAGAACTGGCTCAACTATAGTGGACGGTTCATATTGGCGAGATAAAGCATCGGCTTTGGAGTTCTTAGAACCAGGTCTATAAGTAAGCACATAGTTGAAGTGAGTCAGGAATAGGGACCAATGAGCTTGCCTGGAGGATAGGCGTTTAGCCTCCCCAATATAGGACAAGTTCTTGTGGTCCGTTAAAATAGTAACAGGATGTAAGGTCCCCTCCAATAAATGCCTCCACTCCTTAAGAGCCATAATGACCGCTAACAGTTCCCTGTCACCGATGTCATATCTGCTTTCAGGACCAGATAGTTTCTTAGAGAAAAACCCACAAGGGTGTAACGGTTTGTCCACCCCTAATCTTTGTGACAGAACCGCCCCTACTCCCGTCTCAGAGGCATCGACCTCGAGTAGGAACGGCAGAGTCGTATCAGGATGAACCAAAATTGGGGCAGAAGCAAAAAGTTCCTTGAGCGTCTTGAAAGCAACAAGAGCCTCAGTAGACCAGGTCTTAGTATTAGCCCCTTGTTTGGTCATATTGGTAATAGGCGCAATAATAGAAGAGTATCCCTTAATAAAGCGCCTATAATAATTAGAGAAACCAATAAACCTCTGGATAGCTTTGAGTCCCATAGGCAATGGCCAATCCAAAATAGATTGGAGTTTGTCAGGATCCATCTTAAAGCCTTCCCCAGAAATCACGTACCCAAGAAAGTCTATCTGAGACTGGTCAAAACTGCATTTCTCCAATTTACAGTATAGGCCATGTTGCAGAAGTTTGAGCAATACCTTTCTGACTTGTCTGTGGTGGGTCTCAATCTCCCTAGAGTGTATAAGTATGTCATCCAGGTATACAATGACACAATCATGTTGAAACTCCCTAAGAACTTCATTAATCAAATCCTGAAAGACTGCCGGAGCATTACAAAGACCAAATGGCATAACCGTGTATTCATAGTGACCATAACGGGTATTGAACGCTGTCATCCACTCGTGTCCATCCTGGATTCTCACCAAGTTATACGCCCCTCTGAGATCTAACTTGGTGAAAATTTTAGAGCCCTTTAAACGATCAAACAGCTCGGTAATCAAAGGAATGGGATAGGCATTTCTGATGGTTATCTTATTCAAACCCCGGTAATCAATAGAAGGTCTCAAAGTACCATCATTCTTTTTAACGAAAAAAAAACCAGCCCCGGCGGGGGAAGAGGATCTCCTAATGAATCCTTTTTCTAGATTCTCACGAATATATTCCTCTAGAACTGAGTTCTCTTGAGTGGATAGAGGATATACATTGCCCCTCGGAGGCATAGTACCAGGTAAAAGCTGAATTTTACAATCAAATGACCTGTGTGGAGGTAAGGTATCGGCATTCTTCTTGTCGAATACTGCTTTTAAGTCCTGGTAGATAAACGGTATCTGTCCCTCTGTAGACTGAGTGGTACTACCCGGTGTGTTTATTACAGCCAATGGGGAAACCCTGCATAAACACTTCTCCTGGCAGCCCTGACCCCATGAGAGTATCTCCCCTAACTCCCAATCGATAATAGGGTTATGTCTTTTTAACCATGGGTACCCCAGGACTATGGGGACCGAAGGGGACGAAATGAGCATAAGTGATAAGTTCTCCTCGTGCAAGATACCAACAGTTAAGTTAACGGGTATAGTCTCACGGGAGATAACAGGCTCAAGTAAAGGTCTACCATCTATGGCCTCAACGGCCAAGGGTGTATCCCTTAACTGGGATGGGACAGTGTGTTTGGTAGCAAAGGCTTGGTCGATAAAATTCTCAGCAGCTCCGGAATCTATCAAAGCCATAGTCTTTAGTACTCCCTTCTCCCAAGTTAAAGAAACTGGTAGCAGAAGCCTGTGATCTTTATAATTATGAGTAGAGGACAAAATAGAAACACCCAAGGCCTGTCCTCTAGAGAAACTTAGGTGCGAGCGTTTCCCGAACGATTAGGACAATTCAGGCGTAAGTGACCTCTGACTCCACAATACATGCATAATCCCTCTCTTCTCCTGTACTGTCTCTCCTCTTCTGAGAGGCGAGTATTGCCTATCTGCATAGGTTCAGGAAACAGTGAGGTAGTGGAATCAGGACTCTGAAATGCGGGAGTTAATTTAAAGGAAGGTTTAAGGTTCCTCTCTCGAGTGTTTTGTCTCTCTCTTAAACGCTCATCAATACGAGAAATGAACTAAATTAAATCCTCCAAATTTTCAGGGAGTTCTCTAGTAGCAACCTCATCAAGGATTACGTCTGATAACCCGTTCAAAAATACATCTATATAAGCCTGCTCATTCCACTTAACTTCTGACGCCAGAGACCTGAACTCTAGTGCATAATCCACGAGAGTTCGGTTCTCCTGTCTCAGGCGCAACAGTAATCTGGCTGCATTGACCTTTCTACCAGGAGGGTCAAAAGTTCTTTTAAAGGCAGCTACAAAGGCATTATAGTTATATACTAACGGGTTATCGTTCTCCCATAGTGGGTTGGCCCATCTCAGAGCTTTCTCAATGAGTAAGGTGATAATAAATCCAACCTTTGCCCTATCTGTAGGATAGGAGCGAGGTTGTAGTTCAAAGTGGATACTGATCTGGTTAAGGAAACCACGACACTTCTCAGGTGAGCCACCATAATGTACTGGTGGAGTAATACGGGAAGAGGCACCTACAGTGGCTACCTCTAGGCCTGAGCTCACAGGAGAAATAGAAGTAGTACGCGTCTCCTCTGGCGGGTTATTAGCACGAGACAATAACGCCTGTAGTGCTAGCGCCATCTGATCCATTCTGTGATCCATGGCTTCAAACCTAGGATCAGAAGGAGCAAGCTGACTGTTTGTACTTGCAGGATCCATTATCCCTGTCGTAATGTCAGGATCGGGACAGGGATCCAACACGCAGAGTACAAACAGGTACAGGATACGTATACCGGACCTTAGAATGGCCGGACTAACGTACGGAGAGTATAGAGAATGGTCAGAGACAAGCCGAGGTCGAGGGAACGAGAGGACAGGTAAGCGAGGAACAAGCCGGGTCAAGGATAACAGAGGTAAACAGAGTAAGTCAAACAAGCCAGGTCGGAACCAAAGGGATAATAGAAAATACCAGAGCACTGTGTGACTAGACAGGCTAGAACCACGACAGGGCAATGAGCAAATGGGAGAAGCAAGTTTAAATACCCTGGCTCGGAGGGAGAGACACGCCTCCGACGAGATCTGATTAGTCTCTACAGGATTGAGTGACAGGTCGTTCCGGGCTGGCGTCATGGCGTCGGTTACCGGACGTCCTGCTACAAAAGGAAGTGACTCCCTCGCGGCCGGCGTTTACGTGACCGGGTGGACCGCGAGGAACAGAGGAAACAGCCCGTCCGGACGGATAGACGTCTAAGTCTCTACCTCTCTCGGAGGTAGAGACTTCAGGTACCCTGACAGATGGATGTAATTGGTTATAAATCTTTCTTGTTGTTACCTGTTATATTGGTGAATGTGACGGAACCATCCGTCTGTCTGGTGCTTTAGTGGATTCGACTATTTTGGGCCATCCGTCTAAAGGACTGATTTGTTATGTTATGAAGCATGTTTTTACCGTTCCAGCCTGTTTTCCAGCCGTTCACCCCATTTCGCACGAACTCCATGTCTAACATATGGGTGGCCGCCATTTTGGGACTTTTGCACGTGTTCGCGGCCATCTTGCGTGCGAACAGCGGTGTTTGCCTGTGAACGCGTGGAACTAAAAACGGATACCCAAACAGGCGAACACCGCTGAGACCTCCATTCACCCAGAAATTCGTGTTGGAACTACCGAACGACGAGCCATTCGGTAGTTACTTGTAATCGGCTATGGGGAATCCAGCGAACTCGGAGATAGTTGTGGATGATGAGGATTTCGTATGATTTTAACCGGCGAACGGAGACCGACTGCAGGCCAAAACTTGTGGAACTCTTTTCGGCTAGAAGATCCGTGCAGTCGGTCAAAACTTCAATCATCCATAACTCCCGAACCCCTTAACCGAATGGGCTGGGATTTGGACAGAGTGTTCCCCTAACCAAGACCTTTCAAGCGGTGCTGGTTTTGGGGTACATCCATAACTGGGGTAAATTATTGTACAGTATAATTGTGTTATGTGGTTATCTGAGGGGAGGAGAGGTGGGGGTGTTACCCTGTGTATAATTGGTTATTTTCATCCTCCCCCTGGGAGTGCCCTGTGTGTGCCTTTTCCTAATAAAAAGCAGGCTGGATATTCCAGTCCTCAGATCTTGTTTTGACCCTCAACACGGAGCTTCAGTCTCGTTATTGGGGGGATTCTTATTTACGCTTAAGGACTATTATTGGGAACTTATGCCGTTTGGTGGATATCGTTATTCGAGAGATTACTGCTTCCCCTGGTTATGGTTCGTGGATTATACAGTATACGAACAAGGACTTGATACGGTGAGAGGGGAAGGTGGACTAAACGGTGATTTACTTATTAAGACAAAAGGTGTCTTAACAATTGGTGGCAAGCGACGGGATGAATCCCACAACACAGAAGGAAAGAAATGCAGTATGAACAGTTAAGACGTGCTACTCTTAAGGACATAATAGAACGCCGAGGTCGATCAGCAAGAAATTTAAAGAAACGGGAAATTATTGCTTTGCTAAGGGAAATGGATGCAACACAGGGAACGGAGAGCGCTAATGTGCCCAGCAGTTTGGATTTAACACCCGAGGAAATACAATTTAACCGGGCAGTGCAAATAAGGCTGGCACACTTTGGCCCCAACCCCTCCGCAGACATTGTGGAACGTGTGCAAGCCGCAGTAGCAGCACACCAAGCGCTCCAAGGAAGAGGAGCTGCAGCAGCAGAGGTACCCAATAACGATTCCGGAAGGAAAAAGGTACCATTTGCTGCATTTAAAAATTTTATTGAAAATGAAGGAGAGATCGATGGGTTCCTGGCCGATTTTGAGAGGCAGTGTGCCCTCCATCAGGTACCCACAGACCAATGGGTCACCATCCTCTCTGGGAAATTATCCGGCCGGGCTAGTGACGCATTTCGGGCCATCCCAGAGGAGGAGATCACCAGCTACCGGGCAGTGAAGGATGCGCTCCTAGCCAGGTATGCGGTGACCCCAGAAGTTTACAGACGGCGCTTCAGGGAAACCAACAAGCAAAGTGGCGATTCTTATGTGGAATGGGCCTGCAGAGTTCACCGTACTGCAGCCCACTGGATGGCAGGATGCCAAGCAGTATCGGGGGAAGAGGTGCTGCAGGTATTCTTACTGGAACACTGCTTCGAGAAATTGCCTACCGGGGTCCGGGAGTGGGTCAGAGATAGAAAACCCTCTACCCTACCCGAGGCGGCCCGGTTGGCAGACGAATATACTGATGCTCGCAAACTGGACAAAACCGTTGTTAAAGTTCCGACCAGAGTGGAATACCGACCAGCAGCCCCTCCGATTCCAACAACATACCAACCCCCAGTGCATCGCAGCCCAGTAGTACCACCGACCAATACTTATGTGCAGCCATCCAAATTTAATGCCAGGGATTATTCCCAACCCATCCGGTGCTTTCTGTGCAAACAGTTGGGACACAAGCGCCCAGAGTGTCCACTGAACCACGCTAACCAAGCTCAGTCCTGGAGGAGATCAGCCAACCCGAATCAGCGACCACCACAGCCTGCTGCTCACTGTGTAGAGCAGGAGGAATTCTGGGGCATCTTGCACGAAGCCGACCCGGTGCAAGCCGCCCATCAGGACAATCGCCAGCAACCCCGGCAGACTGTGAAACTAAATGGCCGAGTGGTAAATGGACTTAGAGACACAGGAGCCACCATGACACTGCTCCAAAAGAACTTGGTCTCAGAACACCAGCACACCGGAGACACAGTGGCCGTGAGGGTAGCAGGGGGAGCCGTATTCCGGTTACCTGTTGCCCGTGTTCACCTGGACTGGGGAGTGGGCGCTAGACACGTGGATGTTGGGGTTATGAAAGACTTGCCCGCTGATGTGCTTCTTGGGAATGATTTGGCCCCTTTGGTTTCGGCCTATGCTCCAATGGGCCCCTTAGACGTTAACCCAGTGACTACTCGCTCTCAGACCCGTGCCTCTGGAACCAGCCCACCTGCCGAGGAGGCCCAGGTAAGACCCTTTTCCCCGACTGACACCTTAGCTCAGACCCCCTTACGTTGGGATTCCCCAGAGGAGTTTGGGAGGGAAACCCGGGCAGATCCTACCCTACAAAAGTACAGGGACAGAGCAGATGCTGGAGAGGAAGGGATAGACGGGGAGCGGTATAAGTGGGTGGGGGACAGGCTATACAGAATCCCGAAACCTTCCCAAAAGAAGATAGCCCCTCCGCAGAATCACCAGCTGGTGGTGCCCGCGAAATACCGGCAGGAGCTTCTGCGGATAGGGCACGATGTCCCTTTAGCAGGACATCTAGGGTCTCGTCGCACAGCCTATAGGATCTCCCAGAATTTCTTTTGGCCCAACTTCAACCAGGCTGTGCGGATATATTGCAGTACTTGTGACACGTGTCAACGGGTAGGAAAGCGGGGGGACCACCCTAAGGCTAAACTATCAGCGATGCCTATTATAGGGGAGCCCTTTTCCCGCATAGCTGTTGACATTGTGGGTCCACTGGCCAGGGCTAGTCCATCAGGCAAGAAGTATATTCTTACTGTAGTGGACTATGCCACTCGCTATCCAGAGGCAGTAGCGCTGTCTAACATAGAGGCAGAGACGATTGCTGATGCCCTGGTTAGGATTTTTACCAGGGTTGGGTTCCCTAAAGAGATCCTCTCCGACCAGGGAACCCAATTTACTGCGGTGCTCACCCAGCAGCTGTGGAAAGTATGTGGCATTAAACCCTTGCTTAGCTCGCCTTACCATCCACAGACTAACGGTCTCTGCGAGCGTTTTAACGGTACCCTCAAACAGATGCTGAGGACCTTTACGGACACTTGCAGGGACTGGGAGAGATTCTTGCCGCACCTCCTGTTTTCATAAAAACAGGAATCTACTGGGTTCTCCCCTTTTGAGTTACTGTATGGGAGACGGGTCCGCGGACCCCTAGATCTCATCCGGGGACACTGGGAAGGGGAGACTGAGCAAGAAGGGACCCCCATAGTGCCATATGTTCTGGAACTTCGGGACCGCATGGAGAAACTGTCCCTGATGGTAAGGGAGAATCTCCGGGCGGCCCAGGGGAAACAGAAGAGATGGTACGATCAGGGTGCCCGACAGCGAGCCTTCCAGGTGGGGCAAAAAGTATTAGTGCTCAAACCTGTGAAGGCCAACAAGATGCAAGCCTCTTGGCAAGGCCCGTACAGAATAGTGGCGCAGATCTGCGACACTACCTATTTGATAGCCAGCTGTTCAGACGAAAGGGTCCAGAGATCCTTTCATGTGAACATGCTGAAAGAGTATCAAGAACGACCTGAGAACATTGCAGCCGTATGTGCCCCAGCTACAGATGACCCTGAAAATTTGCCTCTCCCTGATCTATTAGAAAGGGACCCCCAGACTGACCTCACCTCCCTCGTACAGTTAGGAGACAGGTTAAACCCCACAGAAAGGATCCAAGCGAAACAGTTGTTATGGGAGAAGCAAGCAACTTTCTCCCAGGAGCCAGGTTACACCCACCTCGCTATACACAAGGTAGAGACCCCTGGACAGACCCCCTTACGACAGCCGCCTTACCGTATCCCTGAAGCAGTCCGAGATGGAATGCGGAAGGAGATACAGGAGATGACCCAGCTTGGGGTCATCGAACCCTCTGACAGCCCTTGGGCCTCGCCTGTAGTCCTAGTACCTAAGAAAGATGGGACCACCCGGTTCTGTGTGGACTACAGGCGACTCAACGAGCGGACTACCACTGACGCCTACCCAATGCCCCGGGTAGACAAATTATTGGATCGTATTGCCAGGGGACGTTATCTGACCACCATAGACCTATGTAAGGGCTATTGGCAGATTCCCCTGGCCGAGGATGCTATCCCCAAGTCGGCCTTCGTCACCCCATTTGGCCTGTACCAATTTAGGGTCATGCCTTTTGGGATGAAGAATGCCCCGGCTACTTTCCAACGGATGGTGGATAGACTCCTGGATGGCTTCCAAGAATTTGCCTGTGCATACTTGGACGACATAGCGATCTATAGTGGGTCCTGGGAGGAACACCTGGTACACATAGGGGTAGTACTGGATAAGATCCGGGCCGCTGGCCTGACATTGAAGCCAGAAAAGTGCCATGTAGGTATGGCAGAAGTACAGTACCTGGGTCACCGAGTGGGATGTGGGAACCAGAGACCAGAGCCCGCCAAAGTAGAAGCGGTGGCTTCTTAGGGACAGCAGGGTACTACCGACGTTTCGTTCCTGACTACAGCTCTATTGCTAAGCCCCTGACAGATCTGACAAAAAAGAATTTGCCTAAGCAGGTCCTGTGGTCCCCGGCTTGTGAAGCTGCGTTCCAGGCACTGAAACAAGCTCTCGTGAATGCCCCTATCTTGGCTGCCCCAGTCCCTAACAAACGCTTTCTCGTTCACACAGATGCTTCCATGTATGGACTGGGGGCTGTGTTAAGTTGGGGAAGATGGAGGAGAGCATCCTGTCGCATACCTCAGCCGAAAATTACTACCCCGAGAAGTGAGTTATGCGGCAGTTGAGAAAGAATGTTTAGCCCTAGTCTGGGCATTGAAAAAGTTAAGTCCCTACTTGTATGGGCAAGAATTTTCCCTTGTAACAGATCATAACCCCCTCGTTTGGCTTAACCGGGTCTCAGGCGACAATGGGAGACTGCTGAGATGGAGCTTGGCATTACAACCTTACAACTTTACTATTAGCTACAGACCCGGTAAGCTGAACGGAAATGCGGATGGCTTATCACGGCAAACCGACATATCCACCACCTCTTAGTCCGGACATCCCCAAGTTGACCCGCCACAGGGTCAAGCCGGGTCTGCCGGAGTGTTCCACAAGGAGGGAGCCGTGTGACGGAACCATCCGTCTGTCTGGTGCTTTAGTGGATTCGACTATTTTGGGCCATCCGTCTAAAGGACTGATTTGTTATGTTATGAAGCATGTTTTTACCGTTCCAGCCTGTTTTCCAGCCGTTCACCCCATTTCGCACGAACTCCATGTCTAACATATGGGTGGCTGCCATTTTGGGACTTTTGCACGTGTTCGCGGCCATCTTGCGTGCGAACAGCGGTGTTTGCCTGTGAACGCGTGGAACTAAAAACGGATACCCAAACAGGCGAACACCGCTGAGACCTCCATACACCCAGAAATTCGTGTTGGAACTACCGAACGACGAGCCATTCGGTAGTTACTTGTAATCGGCTATGGGGAATCCAGCGAACTCGGAGATAGTTGTGGATGATGAGGATTTCGTATGATTTTAACCGGCGAACGGATACCGACTGCAGGGCCAAAACTTGTGGAACTCTTTTCGGCTAGAAGATCCGTGCAGTCGGTCAAAACTTCAATCATCCATAACTCCCGAACCCCTTAACCGAATGGGCTGGGATTTGGACAGAGTGTTCCCCTAACCAAGACCTTTCAAGCGGTGCTGGACTTAAAGGTGTACCCCCTGGTTTTGGGGTACATCCATAACTGGGGTAAATTATTGTACAGTATAATTGTGTTATGTGGTTATCTGAGGGGAGGAGAGGTGGGGGTGTTACCCTGTGTATAATTAGTTATTTTCATCCTCCCCCTGGGAGTGCCCTGTGTGTGCCTTTTCCTAATAAAAAGCAGGCTGGATATTCCAGTCCTCAGATCTTGTTTTGACCCTCAACACGGAGCTTCAGTCTCGTTATTGGGGGGATTCTTATTTACGCTTAAGGACTATTATTGGGAACTTATGCCGTTTGGTGGATATCGTTATTCGAGAGATTACTGCTTCCCCTGGTTATGGTTCGTGGATTATACAGTATACGAACAAGGACTTGATACGGTGAGAGGGGAAGGTGGACTAAACGGTGATTTACTTATTAAGACAAAAGGTGTCTTAACAGTGAATAAATAAATCTACAATAAAAGGATCAGGATAATACAAATTTCCCAAATTGCACCAGAACTGCATTACCTGTTTGTCCCTCAAAAAGGTTTGCCATCTTTTTCTGCAGGTTCTGGCAGTCTTGCTTTGGCAGAAGCTTCTTTCACAATCACCATACTTATTGGTATGATTCCTAATGAGCAGGGCTGCCATCAGAAAATCTGGGGCCCCTTAAACAGCTCAAGGTTTGGACCCTGGGGCCCGCCCCCAAGTCTGCCCACAGGGTCCACCTTAAGTCGGCTCACAAGGATGCAGTGTGAGTGTAGAGTAGATGCAGCGTGTTTATAGTGGATGCAGAAAGCATGTGTAATTATTTTTATTTTATTTACCCTATCTGTCTCTTCCCTGTTTCCAGAATGACTCCAAAACTCGATGCAAAAGCCGCTCCAACACCTCCACACTCGACGCCACGTGCTACCCACAGGCTCCAGCACGCAGGGGAGTGCTATAAACCTCCCAGGTGCAATGCATCCTGGGGAAACTTGCTTTGTATTGTGAGCATTTTTTGTAAACCAAGGTATTATTTTCAATGGATTTTCATTTGTAAACCGAAAATTATGTTAACCGAGGCTTTGTAAACCGAGGTCCCACTGTATTTGTATGTCTTGTACAACTATGTCTCCAATTTTTTTTTTTTAAATGCCGGGAAACCAAAGGAAAAAAAAACATAATTACAAACCCAGCATTGTATGGATGGCATAAAATGTAAAGGTTACTTAAGTTCACATTTAAATGCCTGGTCTACTGAGAAATGGATATGTTCTCATAAGTGGTCATTATAAGCAGAAAACCCGCTTTTTAGATTAAGTGTTAGTTGCTTAGTTTATGCACCATAATTAATCTAATTATTAACCCCTTAAGGACACATGACATGTGTGACATGTCATGATTCCCTTTTATTCCAGAAGTTTGGTCCTTAAGGGGTTAAAGGACCACTGTAGTGCCAGTAAAACATACTCGTTTTCCTGGCACTATTGGGTCTCTAGGTCCCCCCCACCCTCTGGGTCCCCCTCCCGCCATACTAAGGGGGTGGAAGGGGTTACATCTTACCTGTTTTCCTCTGCCGGGCTCCCTCAGCGCGGGGAACTCTCCTCCTCCTTTTCGCCGTCATCGGCTGAATGTGCATGCGCGACAAGAGCCCTGCGTGCATTTAGCCAGTCCTTAGGAAAGCATTCTCAATGCTTTCCTATGGACGCTGGTGTCTTCTCACTGTGAAAATCACAGTGAGAAGCACGGAAGCGCCTCTAGCGGCTGTCAATGAGACAGCCACTAGAGGCTGGATTAACCCATTTGTAAACATAGCAGTTTCTCCGAAACTGCTATGTTTACAGCAAAAAGGGTTAAACCTAGAAGGACCTGGCACCCAGACCACTTCATTAAGCTGAAGTGGTCTGGGTGTCTATAGTGGTCCTTTAAGCTAAAAGTACCATGTCCATTGTGTCTACTAGTTTAGCCATATGACATTGCTCATTAGGGGACATCTTTCAACTTTAAAGATGGGTGAATTAATGAATCAAGGATCCCCACAGAAACATTAAAGAAATATACTGCATCCACTCTCCTATAAAATAAAGATTATGAGGCTTGGCACTTCGAGTTTACTGTTTGGTTCAGAGACTGGTGTCCCTGGGCAGCAAGGATATGACTAATAGGAACATTAAAGTTTGGAGATAGCTACTATGGAACTAAAAATAAAGTGTACAAAAATATGACCAGTACATTACCAGATAAAACATTATTTTTTATTATTTTCAGTAGAGTAAATATTCATTACTATGGTACACCAGTTTTTAATGCTTTTCATACTACATTACACTTACACCGAGGCATAAACAAGCAGGCTCTTTAAAATTGTAAAAGTCTTTGCATATTTTTAGAGGTGGTGTAGCATGAATTTAATGGATTTATACGTGTAGAGTGATCTTGAAATGAAAACATTTGTACTGTTTATATTTTGGATGTTTTATTTTGGTTCCTTGGAGACAGGTATTTTTTTATATTAATATTGAACATTACATTCACCCTGTTAGTAATAACATGATGACAATTCCCCATTGTGACGAACTTGCCTTTGCTATGAGCTCCTGTAGGAGCCTACTAGCTAGCCTCCTGCCCCAGGACTATGGGCAATGGAAAGGACCTGTAAAAATACTTGGTTCGTGGGGTTTATTGTTCAGGAACCAAACGATGCATAAAAGCCGGCCATCTGGCCTGAATAAAACATTCTTGTTGTACCCTTCATCAAGTCTAGGCTTCAGTCAGGGGCATGTCAAAGGCTGGCGCCACATTGCAGGGAATTGGTGACCCTCCTACTAACGTTCAGCTTGTCCCTAGTGATTCTCACGCCAGCCACAATAAACCTGCCTCCTTTTATGATGCGGCTAATGAGCGCCGACGTCATGACGCTAAGAACGCCACGGCCCGCCAAGGTGTTCGAACAAGAAAATTTTGGGGGCGTGGTTACCTACCTAAGTGAGCACGGTATTTAAAGAGAAACCAGGGAGAGACTCATTGCCCTGTTGAGGTTCTTGCTTGACTCAAGAGTGCATATTCCGTATTGGTATTCTTGTATTCTGACTTATTTTGACTATACCTCCTACTGTGTTCCTTTGTTGATCCTGATTTCTGGTACCCCTGTCCTCGGCTCGCTGTTTGACTATTCTTTGTGTGTGTAGTGTTAGTCCGGCCATCCTAAGGTCTGGTATACATTACTAGTATTTGTATTCTGCGTGTAGGATCCCCGAACGTTCCTGACACACCAATACAACTTTAAAGCATACAAAATCAGATCTCATTAATATGCTGTATTTTTTGCATGCTCAAAGCTTTATAGTTTTTGCATTACATCTTTTTTTTTGCATAATCCTGCACCATAAGCCTACCTCTTTAGCCATGCCCCCACACTCCAGGAAAATACTTCCTCATCAAGTGTATGCACACATTTCTGCCACTGCGAGTGATATGGACTACACAACACCCTGCATTAGAAGGAGAGTACATCCAGGGAGACATATAGTAAGGCTATTCCTACAATTTTGTCTGTAGTGTATCTAACTGTCTGCAGCCGTGGTAGTAATGGTGTACTACTGACTATATGTAATTTATTTGATTCGGTAATGGTGTGTGCATGATGCTGCAGCTAATGGCATTGCAGCAAATGCCTGTGATGCTACAGCCATTGACAGTTCAGCAACTATATATTATGAGTGTTTTCTGACCAATACTATGACCATAATCACGGACCAATCATCATGCAGTGCTGTTTGATATTAATTAAGTGTTTTATCAGCCAATCAATGTCAAGGTCCTGTAAAAATAGACCAGTCTTGAACTTTAAAGTGCTTGCTTTGAAAATGTGTAAATAGGACTGCTTGTCAGTTTTCCATTTGGAATGTTGAGACAGTGAACAAGCAGCATTACGTTGGTAGTTGGATTGCATTCTGTTTCTTGCAGTGAGAGAAATTGAGCTTGCTGGTGTTGATTAATAAAGAGAAAATTAATCATATCCGTTTTAACCACTGGAGATTTATTCTCTCTATTCCCCAACATTTTGTTTTAGTCATTAATATGTTATATGTTGTTTTTTCATAGAAGAAGAAGCAAGGAAGGTAGAGTAGGATAGCTTAGCTCTGTTAAACTCTCCTACACCAAATTATTGCAGTTAAATAGCTGTTATTCAGGTATATAAACATTTGTAAACATTTTTTTTACAAACAAGTTAATAAAAAAAAAAAAGTATTTTTCTTCTAGAAAATATAGTCCTCTGAAAGTATTTTCCAGGTCATTCAGTGCTCCTACTTTTTCCTTTGTGTTTAAATAAGTTGATGTGTGTTCATCCATTGCATTGTGTTTATCCAAGCATTTCTCATCCCAGTCACTTCTACATTTAAGTGTTGCACATAAAGTTAGCATAGCAGTAGCACCACTATATGTGGCCAAGCATGTTTTCTAAAAAGAAGGCTGTAAGGGAGACTGGTCCCTCAACAGCAAGCAGCAGCACTATGGGCAGGGCCGTTTTAGCCGCGACGCAAACAAGGCATTTGCCTTGGGCGGCATTTTCCAGGGGGCGGAAAAAAAAGCCGCCCCCAAATGCACAGGGTCCTAGAGCAGCACAAAACCAGGATACACCACTGACTATGGGCCACTGACAACAACAGCCTTGGAAAGAAATATCTCACCCACTATCTAGTAGGTGAATGCCTGAAATATATTCAAAACTTCAAAGTCTGGTAGTAGAGTGTCAGTGCATTCTATTAGTAAACACTCAAAGATGCCATCCAGTCCTGCAAACTGTAGAATGTTGCAGAATGTTTACTGAGAGTAGCTGCAGCAGAAACCTCACAAGTACAAAGAGCAGTGTAGCCAGAACCATCAGTGCCCAAAAATACAGCAGCAGACCTGTATTGCAATGTAGTAGTGCTGCTACTACTACTAATGCTACACATATTCTGGAAAGAAAGGTATCAACAGCAGCAAGTACCAGTATGACAGATGTAGAGGAGTGTCAGCCAACAACACTGGTAACACCAGTATTACCAGCAGATGTAACCTTATCATCCTCCACTAAAAGAGTTTGAAGAGCCAGTAACAAGCTTGGAGCATTAGGAAGAATTAGATTATGATCCAGAGGAAAAAGAGGAGGAGCAAATGGAGTCTATTGTGACAACTTTATCTCCTGAAAAAAAAACTAAGAAGGGTAGTAATAGTAATAGTAGTACAAGTCTGACAGACAATTCGGCTGTTTTCTAGGGATCTGAGCACTATTTGGACAACTTGGCCGCTCAGATCTAAGCTATCCAGGGATGTAATATGTATAGCGGTTTCTATATGTTTTATGTATCTTTTTATGTGTTTTTTACTACAATTTGTAACCATTTTGTGGGAGTGTTCTGGAAGTTTTCGTGGACGTCTGTACTGAATTCCAGAGATGCATAAAAGCCGCCATCTGGCCTGAATAAAACATTCTTGTTGTACCCTTCATCAAGTCTAGGCTGATGTCTGGATGTGTGACTGCCGAACAGTGGGATTTACTTGTATGCTGTACTTTGATTATTGGGAAATGTATCAATAAGCGCCCCAAACTGTGAGCTATAATCACTAGTACCTAGCAGTTCGTGAGGAACTAAATGAACGGGTACACCAGCGTTTGTTACACCCATTATAACAAAAGTCATGTATAGCTTGGCATTCATTCCATTTGTGTCACTTTAAAGGGCACTATGTCAGGTTACCTTGTATATCAGTTAGGGGCAGTTATATTATCGCCTAGTACATCATCCCGTCCCATAACCACCAGTGTCACACTCACTACTAGCAGCACTTCTACAGCACTTAATGGTGCAACAGCAAGGACATTAAAAGAAACAGCAGTGGTACTTCAATGGAGCAGGAGTTAAGCAAAGTAGTTTAGCAGGGGAAAAGCTTGGGGACATTTGAGAAGCTCAGGAATGAACAATCATCTCTTTCAGGAGGAGAACAAAGGTTCATGGTAATGTAGATTGACTGCAGATGAGTCAAAAGCTTTTCATTTAGAGGTGTGACTGCCACCTTTTCCCTGGGCTTACATTCAAAGTCTGATGCTGAGTGAATATTTTCCCCCTTTAGGAATTGTTAAGAGTAGGGTAGAGCGGCTAGTAAATTTTAGACTTGTGTTTTGTTATCATGGTTTATGTCATTGTGATACTCTTCTACCATTTCTTACTAATATGATGAGCTTTGTATACTATAATAGAAAAAAAAAAGAATATTAAACTGATGAGAATAAGCTTAGGTTAAAAAAAATATTTTGTGAGTATAGTATGCGAAACTGAGTGAAGGTCATATGCGTCAAAGATATTAGATGATGATGAGTGAGTGGAACCTTTACGATGATAACGACTGAGCACAGTTTAGAAAAGTTGATGTCATAAGCATTAGCTGCTTGGAACATGCCTTATTTGTATATCAATCCATTCACACAGACAATCCTGTATACATTATTGATTAATTGATACATGATATTTTAAAAGTTTTTCTGTCCAACCAAAATGTTTGTTTTTGTTTCCTTTAAATAATGCACTTTCTATGCATACTGAAACAAGAACTACATTTAAACATTATTTGATTATTTATAGCATAAGTTAAAGCACCAATAACTATAAACAACAAAACCAATGTTTTAATTACATTGTCTGCTTAAGATATTTACTTGCTTTAGTCACAATGTGTGCCTCTTCTCAGACAGTTTTGATGCTGATTACTAAGTAACACCAATTGTTTCCAATATTATCAACACATTGTACCAACCCATCAGTTACTTGCTAAAGTAGAGTATTGGCTGTTTCTCGACTGCACAATTTTACAATTACAGATAAAGTTTATTGTATCACTTCCCACAGAGTATAATGGAAGCCATTAACTGCTACTTACTACCTGGTTCTAATCTTGTTGCTAAAGTTTGCCAGTTGCCATTATTCCTCCAAATTTAAAACCAGTGTCTGCTTTGTGGACAGACACACAGTTTGAAACGGCATAGACCACCATACAACCTATGGAGAGTCAGCTCATACACTTCATTAGTTCTCTATTTTAACTATATTTTAAAAATAAGATAACATTTTAAAAAAGTATGGGCATACCAGATACGGGCTTTTATCGCCCATCTTTTCATCCCTTTTTCACCTTTTCACACCAATTGGTAGTGGGATGAAAAATAATGACTGAACCCAGGAGATTAACATGGCCAACGGAATCATAAGGTGACATGGGCCAGGGGGCACAATCTCTGCGTAAGCGGCAGAAGGCCAGCTTACAGTATAGTGCTCCCCTATCAGCCAGTTACTTAATGTGTAGTGTGTAAAGGATTGACAGAAGGTGCTCACTGAGAGCAACTAACAGCTTCCTGTCAGACTAGGTAGAGGATATAAAAGATCTTCTACAGCCGTCCGCATGGCCATGCTGCAAGGAAGTAAGGGTAAGGAGCAGTGGCTGCACTGGGCCCACAAGCAGCGGGGGCCAATCGGGTGGCCCATGTACTTATGGCTACCCAAAAGGAATTATTACTAAACAGGGGCCATTTAAAATCGACTGGACCCCGGCAGTATCAGTCAGCTAGCATTAAGTGAGTAGAGTTAATTTCCCCCCAGCAGGGCCGCAATCAGGGGGTGACAACCATAACGGTTGTCACGGACCCGGACGCCCGGGCCGCACGTGTAGTGGCGGAACTGCCGCTGGTGCACTTGCACCGGGGCCAGCATGCTGATGGGGCCTATCGGGTGGCCCATGCACTTGGGCCACCCAATGGTCCCTATATCTTCAGGGGCCCGGTCAGCGCGGTGGCCATGGTATAACGCGACCAGGCCCCTAAAAAAAAAAAAAACAGCCGCAGCAAGTGCTGCTGGGAGGAAGTGGCCATCACTTCCTCCCAGCTCACTCCGCGCGGGAGGAGCGCGCGCCTGGCAGTGAAGAGGGAGAGCCAGCCGACTACTCCCATCAGCTCCAGCCACTCTCCTGCAAAGAAAAGGTAAGAGACATGATGGTGGCTGGAAAATGTGTGTCTGTATGTCTGTATGCATGTATGTCTATGTATGTATTTCTGTATGTATGTATATATGTCTGTCAGTATGTATGTATATATGTATGCATGTATGTATGTCTGTATGTATATATTAATGTATGTATGTATATATGTATGTCAGTATGTATGTATATATGAATGTATGTTTGTATGTATATATTTATATATATATATATGTAAGTCAGTATGTATATATTGAGAAAGAAATGAAAGAATGGGCAGAATGACCACCAAACATAAAGCTATATGAAGGTGGGAGACTGCTCACTCAATGGTCTATACCCCTTTGAGTAATGGTACTTGTATGGAAGAGGAGGGCACAAATATAAAGCAAAAAAAGTGAAAAAATGGGGAAAAAGACGTGGGTATTAAACCTTTAATGAAACAACATCTACAAATAGTAGTGAGATATATACAGGTACACAGAACTAAAGCCTAGGAGCCGCTTTACCCCTAACTTCTCAGCCTTCAGGAACATTGATCTGTTCCTTGAAGCAATGAAACACGAGATTGACAACATAGAAACAACAAACTTTGCCTCCCTTCCCAATGAAAATCTCTTTCGCCAAGAACAGAAGGCTTTAAAATCTCTCAGAGATAATGACACTATTGTCATCAAGCAGGCAGATAAGGGGGGTAACGTGGTCTTGATGGATAAACCTGACTATGAGAGAATGGTACAGGCAGTCCTTAATGATAGGGACACCTATACGGTCCTCCACTCAGACCCGACTAATGCCTTCCTCAAGAGCTACAAAGAGATTCTGGACGGGGGGCGCAATGGAGGTTTGCTGTCCGACGAGGAATATCGTTTTATCCTTAACCCTTGCCCCAGAACAGCAACCTTCTATTGCCTCCCCAAAATCCACAAGAATCTCCAGAGCCCCCCTGGCCGCCCCATAGTCTTGGGGATTGATAATCTAAGCCAGAATGGGAGCCTCTATATTGACCGTATTCTTAGGCCGTTTGTAGAAGGTCTCCCGTCATATATCAGAGACACCAAGCAGGCCCTACACCTCCTTGCTGACCTACACATCTTACCTACGTCCAAACTATGCAGCCTCGACGTTGAGGCTCTATACTCATCGATCCCACATCTAAGGGGTTTGGAACACAGCAGATATTTTTTAACTAAAAGGGGTATTGAACACCAGGCACATACTGATTTTACTATCAGTCTTCTTGAATTCATCCTAACACATCATTTTTTTCTGTTCAATAAGAAGTTCTACCACCAGGTGAGAGGTACGGCGATGGGCACGGTTTGTGCCCCATCCTACGCCAACCTCCACTTGGGTTGGTGGGAAGAACAAATCAGGACTAGTAGTACACTATCACCCTTCATGTCCAAAATCACATCATGATATAGGTACATTGATGATGTCCTGATCATCTGGCAAGGCGATGTGGATTAATTCAACCAATTTGTGGCCCTCCTCAACACCAACGAAGACAACCTCAGATTCACCTCCGAATTCGGGGGCGCCTCCTTGAATTTTCTGGACCTATCAATTTCGATTTGCGGGGATGGCTCCGTTAAAACAACCCTTTTCAGGAAACCATCCGCATCGAACTCCCTTCTCAAATGGGATAGCCATCACCCGAGGTCCCTCAAACAGGGCATTCCAACGGGCCAGTACCTTAGACTCCGACGGAATTGCTCAGACGTAGGGGACTTCCAAACCAAAGCCAAGTCCTTATGGCAACAAGTTAAGGAAAAGGGCTACCCAAACAAGTGCCTAAAAAGAGCCTACAAAAGGGCTCTATTGACAGACAGGGTAGAACTCCTGTCGGACTCGTCAAATGCCAATCGAAGTACAAACAAAACTATCAGGATGATTGGCACATTTGACATGGGATGGAATAGTATAAATGAGTCTCTTCAGAAATTCTGGCCCATCCTCTTGAAAGATCTGCATTTGAAAGAAGTACTGGGTCCACGAGTCACCATTACTGCTAGGAGGGGCAAAAACCTTCGGGATATGCTATCCCCCAGTCACTTCACTGATAAACAGAACCCTCAGACTTCATGGCTGGGGCGCCAAATACCAGTGGGCACCTTCCAATGTGGAAGGTGTGTAGCATGCAAATTCCTTCTAAGGGACTCCAAGAAAGTCTGGGACAGTGAGAAAAAGCAATCTTTTCAGATTGCACATTTTTTCAATTGTAACTCAGCAGGGGTGGTATACCTCCTCATGTGCAGTTGCAAGTTGATGTACGTGGGTAAGACATTCAGGCCCTTTAAGGAGCTCATAAAAGTACACGCGAGATGCACCAAAAAACGTGTGGAGACTCCTATCTCGAGACACCTCAAGGAACATCATGACGGTTCATCTAAAAATATATGGTTTTGCGGTCTCGAGTTAGTTAAACGCGAGTCCAGACGGGGCGACTTTGACAAAATTCTGCGTCAAAGGGAGTGCAGGTGGATTTATAAGCTCAACACCCTGCATCCTAAAGGCCTGAACGAAGGTTTTTCCTTCTCCCCTTTCATTTGAAATATCATATGGGTAGGCCCTGACCAAATACCCAAATATGAGAAATGTCCAGATTCTCCCCTGTGTACACTAGACCTTTCTCTATAAGTGGTAGGTGTCCCTCCTCATTAAGATGGTCACACCTACCCTTTCCTTGTCTATTATTACTGTTCAAGGCCACAATTAATTTTGGTGTTTTTTATATAAGGTGATGTCATGAGGTACTCACAGAATACATAGGGGGTTCACATTTCTATTTATTATTTACTCTTATTATTTACTTCCCCCCCCCCCCACCCCTTTTTTTAGGAGTATTTCTGCCTAATTGGAATTCACCTATGTGCTGACTATCTAACTGGGAATGGAATGAATCCCCTGCCCGCTGTCCTTAATACCTCTATATGAGTATATAGCTTATTTTTCCCTATTGATCTTAGCAGCAAGGCTGCCTCACTGCAATACCCCACAGCCGAAGTGGGTTAATGGTGGACTATATACACTATCTCCACTATCCTTTTACCTGACATTTGGACATTTACAGATCTTACTATTGCCCTTATTATTTCATCCTCATGTAATCAGTGTACCCTGGGGGCTATATATGACATGGCTGAATTGTGGCTTATGCCACTGTCTCCAACTTTAGATGGCACACATATCCACAGAAAGGGTGTATGGTATCTGTACGGTGCCTTATGAGGTTATATGCATATATATGAGGTTACATGCATACATTCAGTGTATCATCCCTTTCTGAGATGACCGTATGTTCTGTCCGTATTTCCCAGTTAATGATGGGGAGTTGAAGTGATGACGTCCCCCGGAGGGGCGGGCTTATGCGGTAGTTTGAAATGGACACTAAGTTCGTCACCCACGTGGGGCGGCTCGTGTCCACGTTCCCTCCTCCTCCTTCCACCTCCCTCCCTTCCCCATTGGACCGTGGGTGTTTCCGGGAGGTGGGACTATGAGACGCCCACTTGGGCGGAGCCAACGCTAGCGATTGGCAGGCGGGACCCTAGAGGCGGGCAGTTCCCCCTTTTTAAACACGGACAGGTAGGCAGATCTCCTCCAGCTCTTGACAAAGGCGTTCTAAACGCCGAAATGCGCGTCGAGCATTAGAGAATGCCGATGCATTCCTGTCTTATTTTGTTTTATTTATTTTTCGTTTAGTTCTCTTTTTTGTTTCATTCTGACTTTAACTAATTTGCAGTTTTCTCTATGACCACTTAGGAGCGATCTGGGCGAGTGGGGCACAGTGACAGGGATAACCTTGAGGCTGCCTTGAAGCAGCAGGTAGTGTTTCTTAGTCCCCTGGTTTTAAGGGAGACAGTCAGTTAGTCCAGGGCTACTCAGGGTGAGGGTTGGGCATGATCTTAAGGTCCACTTGGCAGTAAGTTACACGTTTATGCTCTTTGGGGCATGTATACACTTTCTGAACTGGCCACTTGGTTTCTTTTCTCTCTCCTTCACACCAGCACTTTAGCCCATTTTAGTGACTATCTTGCTCCCTCCAGGGGTACCTCACCTACCAAGGTTTACTATTTATCCCTATCCACTTTAGCCCCCAGCCCTGTTTGCCAGGCTCCTGGCAATACCACTATGCTAAGTTTGACATATTAATGTGCATTACTATTAGGGACCTTTTTCCCACTGGTCTTTAGTACTTATCTACTGCATTAACTCTAGTCAGCATTTGTGAGCACTTATCTCACTTACGAATATACCCCAGTAGGGGAATTCCCCCCTGGCTACCGGTGGAGCCAGTTTTATATATCTCACTACTATTTGTAGATGTTGTTTCATTAAAGGTTTAATACCCACGTCTTTTTCCCCATTTTTTCACTTTTTTTGCTTTATATTTGTGCCCTCCTCTTCCATACAAGTACCATTACTCAAAGGGGTATAGACCATTGAGTGAGCAGTCTCCCACCTTCATATAGCTTTATGTTTGGTGGTCATTCTGCCCATTCTTTCATTTCTTTCTCAATTTTTCCCCGGGGTTAAGCCCCCTATACCCCTTGTAACCACTTCAGAGTCTGGGTAGCTGGTTCCATCCTGCACCCCATATCCTCTGTTCTCTTTTTTCTAATTCAGTATGTATATATATGAATGTGTGTATGTATGTATGTATGCCAGTATCAATGTATGTCTGCATGTCATTATGTATGTATATACGTATGTCAGTATGAATGTATGTCTACATATCATTATGAACGTATGTCAGTATGTATGTATATATATATATGTAGTAAGGCCTTTTGGCCTGTGTTTGTGGGAGGGGCGTATGACACACCCCTTCCCTACTTAAGGGACACACCTTACCTGGCTCCATACCTTCGAGGTCAGCGTTGCATCCTGAATCCACTTCCGGTTCACGGACGGCGCCATCTTGCTTTCGGAAACTCCGCGTTTTTCTTCGGTGTCAGCTGTGTCCAGGAACTCCTTACAGGTCTTTCCACGGCCAGCCACGCACAAAAAACCCGGTCTTCTTCGCTGATCGAGTCCTCAGGACTTCTCAAACGTAAGTCCGTCGCCCGGATCACTTCCCACGGCGTCGCAATAATTTTCAGCCTTACTTTACGGCCACACGCTTTACGGCCAAAGTCTCAGGCAAATTAACCCTCCGGTTTCCGGAAACCAAGTACTAAGTATGTAGCATTCTTATGCTTTACTTTTTCCCTCCTTTATGTCAGTTTGTTTCTATATGATAAGTTTTTAGTACCTGATAGTAGGATTATTCATTTTTAATGCAGATTATAGTTCATTAAATACCAGTCTGTTTTATATACATATAATGATTATAGCATGTATTTCATAATTTATGCTGTCACATTAATTATACCTAGGTTAGGGCTCATGTATTATTAGTTCATGATACATAGTTTTGCTTGAACAACTTTACTTTTTGTGTACCTTCCATTTACACTTAGGAAATTTGCTTTAAACAAACGTTTTTTTTTTTTCCTCCCTGTTTAAACACACCATGTACACTTTTCATTACATGGCACGTGTCATATGCTGACTTTTCTTTATGTACTCAAATTACATACACAAGAACTCAGATAATTAATCAGGAATAGGTATAATGTTAATTATTTGTGTATATTACGTTGTCTACCATGTACATCCGATTACATGGCACGTACATTTCCTGACCTTTCTGCATATACTCAAACGATATATCGTGTATACAGAACACGGTCCCAACATCTCACACTTTCAGGATTGAATCACACTTTTGGTTTAACCTCTCATACGTCAACTTTTTCTGCATATGGTCAATTTTCATATTTTAACTCATACTCCCTGCACTATGATTATCAAAATGTTTCAGGGCACATGCAAAAATCATGTGTCCCAATAAAATGTATCCCAAACAGTACCTAACGTCTATCAACATATCCCTACTTGCGACATTTCTGTCACAGCATCCATCTACACATTTAGTAGATTTCATAATCTCTGGTCTATCAGAAGGATTCCACACAGGTATCATACATATGCCTTCAGGAATCCTGGAATGTCCAAATCTACAATCCGCCCAACACAACCCTACAGCTGTTGACACACTCATAGCTAAAGAAGTGTCAGAAGGTTTTTTATTGGGACCTTTTCAATCCCCTCCTTTCACTACATGGAGGACAAACCCTATCGGGGTTGTCACAGGAAAATCTTCCAACAAGCAGAGACTTATTATCGATTTGTCGGCACCACACACCTCTACCACTCCTAGCCTCAACTCCCTAATACCATCGGAGGAATTCTCCCTGCAATATTCCACTATAGACCACGCCATTACGGCTATCTTACAGGCAGGAGTCGGTGCATGGCTCAGTAAGACCGACATAACAAATGCATTCAAACTACTACCAATCCACCCCACACTGTGGCACCTACATGGCATCAAGTGGGAAGGGAACTACTACTTTTTCTCACGACTAACTTTTGGTTCTAAAAGTAGTCCAGCCATATTTGACACATTTGCCGAAATCCTATGCTGGTTACTACTCAATATATCCAGATGCCCTACAGTCATACATTATCTGGACGATTTCCTAATGGTCGAGGAGAATTCTTCCCCTCCCAGTAGCCTCAAAGAAACTGTCAGCCTATTCAACCAGTTGGGGGTCCCAGTCTCCCCTACCAAGACCGAAGGCCCAGATACCATCATCACTTTCCTGGGCATCATGCTAGACTCAGCCAACATGCAAGCTAGCCTACCACGCACCAAGGTAGAAAACATCCTGACAAACATCAACCTCTATATACAACTACGCACTTGCAACCGCAAAGAATTACAATCTTTACTGGGGTCACTCAATTTTGCCATGCATATTATACCTCAAGGCCGTGCTTTCATATCACGTCTCCTCAGCATGTTCCCACGGTTTCTACATGATGCACACAGATTAACCCTAGATACCCAAGCCACGGCAGACCTTCTCATGTGGAGAAACTTTTTAAACTCCTGGAACGGAAAAAGCATGTTCCTCCCTCAATTGTCTGACACTTCTCCTACTGTTTGGACAGACGCGGCGTCTACCACAGGTTTTGCAGCGATTTTTGGGAACGAATGGCTTTGGGGTAGCTGGCCTTCAGAGGTGCAGGACCTGGAGTGTTTTTTCTCTACCTCAGCTCTTTTCGAGATATATCCCATCGTGGCGGCTGCCGTGGCATGGGGACATCTATGGACAGGTTCATCAGTCAGGTGTTACTCAGACAACCAAGCAACCTGTTCCATTATCAACAAAGGTCGCTCCAACTCCCTTACTATCATGAGATTTTTGAGGAAACTCACTTGGTTGGCAGCATGTCATAATTTTTTCTTGCATTGTGTTCATATTCCAGGTATTTGTAACGAGGCAGCTGATAATTTGTCTCGTTTTAAATTCCAGGCCTTTCATCAACTTCTCCCATCAGCCGCGCTCACAGCCACGGCCACTCCACTGTTCCATCAGCTAACAATGGACTAGACGTTATCATGCAACATTGCAGAACTTTGTCCCAACTAGCTCTATCTACAAATACCAGGAAAACCTACAACAGAGCTTTCAGTTTATTCAAAAGATTCCTTTTGGAACACAACATATTACAACCATTCATCATGACATCTTTTTTAGGTTTTGCCTCTTTTTGCCACATCAAACTCAAACTTTCTTACAACACAATCAAACTATATCTTACAGGCATCCAACATCACATGCTGACCTTACAACCCAACAACTCAAGTTTCATGTCATCATACCAAATCAAGAACATCCTTAGGGGTATACAAAGATCCGAACCCCCGCATACAGCACAGAGGCTTCCTATAGATTTTCATATCCTTAAGAAATTATCACAACTACTAGATCTAAAACCCTTCTCCTTCAACACAACTCTAGTCATCAAAACAGCTATTTACGTGGCTTTTTATGGGTTTCTGAGACCTAGAGAGTTTACCGCCATCAATACAACACAATCCACTCACCTACTGCTTCATTCGCACTTAACCAAACACATCGACTATTATATCCTGACACTACCTCATTCCAAAAACAGTCAACACGCTCCACCCGTAGAGGTTAAATACTATCCGACTCACAACAGATGGTGCCCCGTCCAAATACTGGACTCTTATACAGAGATTCTCAAGGCACCACCATCACAACCACTTTTTGTTCTACGAGGTTCAGTTCTCACTACTACCAACTTCATGACCCACGTTAGGTCATTACTAACACAGCTGGGACTCAAGCCAGCCTCCAGTGTTAACATACCGGTTCATGTTATCAAGACACTGGGGCGCTGGAAATCATCCGCTTACACACGATACATTCCTAACCCTGTACAAGAAGTAAGAAATGCTTTTCAGAACATGTCTTGTTAAAAGTATGTATATTGGTAGTTTGTATTAAATATTGAAATTTCTATTTTGCCCTCTTTATTTTCAGGCCTACCTCATCGTCGGTTTCGGCACACCACAACCGACTTGCTACTTTTATACCATCCTACACTTATTAGGTCTTATTTCTCTTTGCCATCATGAGCCCTTCACACAAGTAGTAAGGCCTTTTGGCCTGTGTTTGTGGGAGGGGCGTATGACACACACCTTCCCTACTTAAGGGACACCCCTTACCTGGCTCCATACCTTCGAGGTCAGCGTTGCATCACCCTCCCACCCACACCTCTTTATCAACTCCTTTTTCTTACATTTCTTCTTGGTGGGCCCTCTTTATTTTCAGGCCTACCTCATTGTCGGTTTCGGCACACCACAACCGACTTGCTACTTTTATACCATCCTACACTTATTAGGTCTTATTTCTCTTTGCCATCATGAGCCCTTCACACAAATATATATATATATATATATATATATATATATATATATGCATGTATGTCTGTCTGTATGTATATATGAATGTATGTATGCCAGTATCAATGTATGTTTGTATGTATGTCAGTATGAATGTATGTTTACATATCATTATGAACGTATATCTGTGTGTATGTATGTCTGTATGCATGTATGTCAGTATGTCTGTATGTCTGTATATATATGCATGTATGTCAGTCTGAATGTATGTATGTTTGTATGCCATTATGAATGTATGTCTGTGTATGTCTGTATGCCATTATGAATGTATAAGTGTCTGTATGTCTGTCAGTATGTCTGTATGTATGAATGTGTGTATGTCTGTATGTGTGTATGTATGTATGTATGTCGGTGTCTGTATGTATGTTAGTGTGTATGTATGTATGTGTCTTTATGTCCTCATGCATGTGTGTCTGTATGTATGTTAGTATGTGTCTGTCTGTCACTATGTATGCCTGTGTGTCTGTATATGTGTGTATGTCTCAGTATGTGTGTGTCAGTATGTATGCCTGTATGTGTGTATGTCTGTTTCAGTATGTGTGTCTGTTAGTATGTATCTGTGTCCTTTTGTATCAGTGTGTGTGTTTGTGTCTGTGTGTGTATTCCTGTGGGCGGTATTTGGAGGCGGACCCTGTGGGTGGTATTTGGATGCGGATCCCAGGGGGCCCAGACCCCTGAACTGAGTTAGGGGCCCCAAAATTTCTGGTGGTGGCCCTGCCCCCCAGCTTCATACAGAGAGCTCCACACAGGAGGGAGGCGGTGCAAATTATTCTTTTCGGGCAGAAGAATTCTCAAAAATGACCACAGCTACAAAACTACCACTGTTTACTACAGATAATTAAACAAAGAAAGCTTTGTGATTGGGTATTTATATCTTATAGTTATTAATTTTTCCTTAATCCTTACTTTTTATCTATATATGCTATTTGGCTAACATCAGTGCTAACAGAGACCAAAAGCTAACTAATTGTAAATAAATGGACATGATAGGACAGAGAAAGTAAAATCATATATGAGTGTGTTTTGTTAAGGGGTTAAACCACATTGGAGATCACTCTGGCACCTTAGTACCTGACAGAATGATCTGTAATATTTGTAAAAGGACCAATGTTTTTCATATACAAATGTTTGTGGAAAGCTTTGCAGCATCCCCAAGCACCATCTCTGCTGCTAGTCTGCTCCATGCATCTACTTTTTCATGCAATATAGTATTCCGTGGCTTTAATTATTGTGGGAGTGCACTATTTCTAGTAATGTTGTTTCACCTCTCCTCTTGAAGTACCAGATGGTCTCCTCTGTCACGAGTTAATGGCCTTATAACCACTGCAGGACAAAGTGCTGGCAGGCCTCGCTAGATTTTTTTGGTACTTGGTATTTAGATGTAAAATTCCCAGCAGGAGCACAAACATAATCTGTTTCTGACAAATGTTTCCGGCTTGTTGTGTGCGGCCCCTGGAGGGAGTAAACAGGTCCTCTTTCCCTAACACATACTCCCTGGGAATCTATCAGTACGCTACCTGATTATCCCTCATTATATACATTATAAATTACATTAAATTACAAATTATACACTCTTAATTCACACCACGGTGCACCATTCTTGTTAAAACAATAAAAGGATTTTGAGGCCTAAGAGAGGACATGAATATTTATGAACTCTGAATTTCTCTAAAAGCCAATTATGACTAGAGTTACCTAAACAGAAAATGCATGCCATTAGCACTATAAGTGGATATGTCCTCTGTATTTAGGGCTCTCCTGATTTCACCTTGATGTAGGATTGAAACCTTTTAATGTGCTAGGTACCAAAAATGCACTTGTCAGAACCGTTATCTTCTCCTCTTGCACAAATCTAAATGTCTGAAATTCAATATATTGGGTCTGTTTAGTAGAAAAAATAAAATAAAAAAGAGACATCCTGTGGTGGAATCTCGGTAAAAATAAATTTAGTAGGCCGAGATTATCACGTGGCATGTGTACGTGCATATGCTGACGTATCGATCAGTTGGTTGCACGTGGCAAGATACGATCAGTAGTGTACGGAGCATGTGCGAGAATACAGGATGTAGTATTCCCCTCCTCCATTGTGCTGGACAGGCCATGCGGTCAAGCAGGAAGTTAATTCTTATTTGTATTGATTGGTCAAGAGAATGTGCGGGTGGAGCTTAATATGGGAGGAGTTAGATGCCTATATAAGGAGCCTGAACTATTGTCCGGGGCTCAGAACTTGCTGTATTTTGGTGACATTAGTCCCTCTGAGTCCCGATCGGTGAACCGAATAAAGAATCTCTTCCTTCCTGAAGAAATCTGTGTCCATCTCTCTGTGCTTGGCTTCCGTCAGTTTCTCCGGTATCATTTGGTGCATTGGCCGGGAAGCTCATCGTTCAATGGTAGCTAAGAAGCAGAGGCGTGAGACGGTCTATCTTTGCCCACGTTCTCTACGGCTGCACCCCTGAACTTCTGCGTGGACCTCCCTTCGTCTCGGCGCCACTGGTCTGTTGTCCAGGAGATCATCGGCCTCTACGTAGTAAGTGTAACGGATCACCTGGCACCCCGACTGGGTACCTCCGTTAATGGATGCTCCTAGCGCTTCCAGAGGACTCCAAGCACTCCACCAGACACCATAAGCACCGCAGGCTGCAGCTATCTCCCTTCAGAACGAAGCAGGAACAAGCTCTTACAAGAGCTCAGTGATTATAGCAAGGGAATATGCCTAGCATAGCAATCCCTTGTAGCAGATTCCCCCAATAAGAGACAGGACTCAAGTTGAGGGTAAAAATAGAACTCTCTGGCTGCTAGCTTGCAGCCCTTTTTATTAGGTGCTCCCATGAAGGGGAGGGACACACACAATAACGTACATTAACCAATCACACAATAGTTACATCCCACACATAGCCCTCCCCTCTACCTGTAAACTAATTATCTGTACACACAGGAAAATACAATTATCTTAGGTAGGGAAAATACAGTTTTTACACAACATTCATAACTCCCAAAATATACATCACATTCGCATAAAAATACATATTCACAATCAATCCATTCAGGGGAACAACATACTCAAAAATCATACGAATTGGACCAGGGGTTCAAAAGTTAGTACAAATGTGCATTTGACCTTCTGGAAGCATGGTTTTACAGGGCCCTCTATCCTGGAGACAATGGGGGGAAGTAATCCAATTATCCAGGACTAGAGGCAGACTCCATTAACCACATGGTTGCAAAACGACATAAAACACTTAAAAATACATAAAGTCACATTTTACACATAACACACAGATATTTCACATATCCCCAGATAGCTCAGGTCTGAGTGCACATTATTAGGTGAATGGCACTCAGACCAACCGAATACAGTTTAATCGCCATGAAGTCAAAGTCTTTAATCACACGAATAGGCTCCATGGCATAGCTATCTGGGTTACCACAGCTCACACAGGGCAAGTACCAAATGACCCCACTGTATTTAAAGGGCCAGAATGAGTGACATACACTCTGGTATGGCCGAATACTGTTTTTAAAGGGGCCCAATCTCCCAGGGCCATAGTCCAAAGGCAGCAGGCGGGCAGCCAGGCTTCTCCAATGCAATGTGGCAAGATTGCTCTCGTCACAGTAAGTGCTGGGGTGTCCCCGTCGATGAGTGTGAACTCAGGTTCAGGAACGAGGAGGTAAGACGACCGCTGTTTTAGACGGCGGACCCACTAGGGGTATACCGATTGTGCGGTAGGCCCATAAGGGGTTAAATCTGTGTATGGAATCTGCCCCCTCTGTCGGAGGGAAGGAGCGAAGGCGCACCGCTCAATCGAACGCTCTTTAGTAAGACCGTTTGATTTGGTTTGGAGTCAGGCGGGGTTCTGTGTAAATAGCCCTAGCCGGACACCGGTGTCTTGTCTAGACTAGCGTTCTAGGGTGTATATTACGTTCGCTAGGTCGGAGGGACCGGGAGACTAAGCAGACTCTGATGTACATTATCGTTTGCTAGCTCTCAACCTATCTTGGCTAAGTGGGAAGACGTGTAAATTTGGAACCCACTAGACCTTTGATAGAGTAGAAAGACTAAAAGGGTTCTGTTGTAAATTCCGCCCTCTAGTTCGCTATATGTGGTGCTTGGGCAGTGTGGCTAACCAAAACGGATGTAGATAGTTTTAGGTAGTCCATCAAGGTACTGGCCAATAGTTTAGTTGGGATTGTATATGTGTTAAAGATTGTTAGTAACGTGTATATCTTGTTAGATAGCGCGAGCTCAGCCGTCTAGCGAGAGTGTTAATAGTGTGTTGCTGTATTATAGTGCACGGTACCATAACCCTGTATATTTACTGACACTGTATATAAGTACTAATCATTGTCGTCTATTGCATGTCTAACACCATAACCACTAATAATTGTATTGTGACCTTAAATTGTACTTTGACCTATGCTAACCGTACTGTAACTGCTGTTTGTAAAAGACGATGTTACTGGGGTGTGTTATAGACGGGTAATTCATATACAGAGAATTATAGCGTGGGTGACTGTATAGTTTCGCCAAAGGGCATAATATCGATTACTTAGTGACTGGTGTAACAGCTGTGTGTGTACGGGAATTCCCTGAGTGTTTTTATCATGTTGTTGTGTACGTTTCACTTGGTAACTGTACCACGTGGTGCTGTTGCCGGAAGAAACGGGTGTGACTGTTGAATAGAGTGTGTGTTTGGTCACTTTGTGCACTAGGGAGTGGCCTACTTTGGTTGCGGCATGGCCGCCACGTGGCAGTTTGGATCCAAATCTGGTACAGCGTGTACACGTGGCTGTATCAGGTAGGCCTGAACTTTACGGACAGTTTCCATACATTGATTGTTGGAGGCAGGCCGTAAACGACTCGCCAAGATGGATCCGGATATGCCACGAGGAGCAATGTCGCCTCATGGTGGCCAGGACTTGTTTGTCCACCAGGACTACGGTTAGGCCCATTTTGGACACGCCCCCTGAGTCCGTGATCCCTATGCCGCCCCCTTACTTCCCTGTAGAGGGAAGTGATACAAGTACAGGAAGTTCTACACCCACTCGCCCGTTGTCCCCATCCACGTCCGCTTCCTCCTCCAGCTCAGAATCCATCCCACCCGTTACTAAACCTCCCCTTCCGGTACCAACCCCCGTTGGTATCCTGATTTGGCGCCAACTCAAGCTTCCGGTCAGGCTTCTTCTAGCCCGGCTCGGAATATTCTATTTACCGACCTTCCCCAAAATCAAGCTTCCACATCCTCATGCCTTACTACCCCTCGACCGGAACCTCTAACTGACGCCCCTCCACGTAGCCCTATACTAACCCGACAACTGACCGGTACCCAACGACCCAAACATTATCAGATGCCTCTTCGTTTGAATCCTGGGTCAGCCTATCTTGATGCCACAGGTCAAATGGTGTATGCTGACCCAGTCCTCGTATATGTCCCGTTCACGACTACCGATCTCTTGAATTGGAAGACCCACAATTCCTCGTATACTGAGAAACCACAAGCCATGACCGACCTGTTCACCTCGATAGTCCAGACGCATAATCCAACCTGGGCTGATTGCCAGCAATTATTAATGACATTGTTTAACAATGAGGAGAGGACAAGGATTAATCAAGCGGCCATTAAAGCGCTAGAGGAAGAAGCCCGTACTTTAAATCAAGCCAATCCAGCAGCATGGGCCGCAACTCATTATCCTAATACCGATCCCGAATGGAATGTTAATGGCGCAGATATGCGTCATCTAAAGGCCTATAGAGATGCTATAATTGCTGGCATGAAAGCTGGAGGGAAGAAAGCCATAAATATGTCGAAGACAGTTGAGGTGATTCAGAAAAGTGATGAAGCGCCCAGTGTCTTTTATGACCGATTATTGGAGGCATACCGCTTGTATACCCCCTTTAATCCGGAAGACACAGAGAATTCCCGAATGGTAAACTCTGCCTTTGTCAGCCAAGCCTACGGGGCTATTAAGCGCAAGCTACAGAAGTTAGAAGGGTTTGCAGGAATGTCCATCACCCAACTAATGGAAGTAGCAAATAAGGTATATATGAATAGGGAATCAGAAAGTAAGAAAGAGGAAGAGCGCAAGATGCGTAAAAAGGCGGATATGCTAGCGGTAGCGATCGCAGGCGTAGATCGACGGGGCCCAGATAGAGGCGATAGTAAGTGGAATAGGGAGCCCTTGAGTAGGAATCAGTGCGCGTATTGCAGAGAAGAAGGGCATTGGAGAAGCGAGTGTCCGAAAAGAGAGCAGTACGAGAGAGATCCACCCAGGGCAGGTTATGGAAACTTTAGAGGCAGAGCGAGAGGTAGAGGAGGTCCCAGAGGGAGTAATGGTAACAGAGGAAGTGTAAGAGAGGATAGATTGTGGCAAACCTAGCCACTTCTGGACTATATGTATTGCAGGTTGTCCATAGGCTGAATGTATACTGTATGTCCTTACCTGTATAAGTGCTGTGTTATGGCCGTTCGCAGGCTGGCAGCCGTACGCTGCCAGCATACAAAGCATTCGTTCGACGAAACACGGCTATCCCAGCCGTTCGCCGTACGAATGCGGGCTCCCCAGGTAGACCACACATTCCCAAGTCGTGTGGTACCAACAATGTTGCAATCGGTAATTAAGGGCTCTCCTAGGTGGCCGCCGTCCTGCTACCGACCATGCGGCGGTCGGCCATCTTGGATCCTTTGTCTCTGCAGCGGTGTTCGGTCGTCGAGAGCCTGGAACTGAAAACGGCTACTCGTTGATCCGAACACCGCTGGACTTCTAGAGCGTTCGGGAGTTCCGCGTTCGGCACATTCTGTTCCCCATAGATGTTCGGTACTTTTAAACCGAACTCAATGTTTTAATGTATTTTGTGCGGCGTTCGGTTAGAGTAGCTGGGATCAGAGCGGTATTCTCACTAAATGTGCCCGCCGACCCCAGCTATCTACCGAACGGTCATTCGTCTAAAAGCGAGCAAAAATGTATAAAATATGGATTTCTGTATAAATTGTCGGTTTTGCTCCACGAGGGGATAATCCACTTAATCGTCCATTTTAGTGGGAGTATCCCTCTCGTGGAGCAATGCCTGTTGGGATAATTACAATGCATGATGGGAGAAATCCCCTGTAACAGCTGTAAGGAAACCCCTTGCAAGGGGAACTGCATAAATATGGAAGTCTGTGAATAAAGCGAGTTAGTTGACTCCCAAACTGTGTTTCGTCCGGTTATTGGGAGGATGGGGAATATTGCCGTGCTTTCTGTCTTGACTGTGGATTTCCTGAGGATACCAACGGATATCGTGGACTAATATACTGCGTTCCGTTACAATTGGTGGCAAGCGACGGGATCCGAACCTTACAGCCGAAAAACGGAGTTCGTGTAACTGGAACTACCGAACGAGGAAAGCAAAGGCAATTCGTATGGAGATTGACTATACCATACTGAAGCGACAGACGTTAAAGGAACTACTGGAAGCCAGAGGGAAAGTAGCCAGCAGCAAAAACAAGGCGACAATCATTGCCGAGCTGATGGAGGGAGACCAAGCCCGCAGCGCTACCCCCCCGGTAGTTATGGAGGAAACGCTCTATGAAAGAGAAATGAGGACCAGGCTAGCGTTTTTGCCGCAACCAATATCAGATGCCATGTTAAATATGGTAATGGCAAATGTGCAGGAATATGTTATGGCACACAGCCCGCAACACACCCTGGCTCGAACCGAGTCAAACCCAGGGTCCCTCTACAACCCAGTAAAGCCCAAGATCCCGTACCAGGCCTTCAGGGCTTTTTGCGAGGAAAAGGACGAGATAGACGGGTACTTGCAGGACTTTGAAAGACTGTGTGATCTGCATGAGCTAGAACGGTCCGTATGGGTACAACTGCTAGCAAGCAAACTAGCAGGTCGAGCAGCCGAAGCGTACCGTGCTGTACCCAGTGAGGACAGCAAAGATTATGCCAAAGTAAAGCGTGCAATCTTGGAGAGGTATGCCATTACCCCAGAGGCATACCGGCGCAAGTTCCGACACTTACGCAAACCAGAGCGAGATTCGCACGCAGAATGGGCACACAAATTGGATCAAGCCTCCCAAGGGTGGATCCAGGCCAGCAACGCCACCACCATGGAGGAATTACGCCAGCTGATGTTGCTGGAACAATTTTTTAACGGATTATCCCCGGAGACGCAAGAATGGGTACGGGATAGGAAACCCCTTACCCTAACGGAAGCGGCTAGATTGGCCGATCAACATTTTGATGCCCGGAGACCCCAGGGACCCGTAGCCAAAAGCTACTCCCGACCCCCAGGACTACCGAGCGCTACAACCCCCCTAGCGCCCACCACTGCCCCGTTCCGTCCCTCCCAAGGACAGATACCGCCACCGTCCAGATACAACGGGCGGGCCAACATCCAATGCCATTCCTGCAAACAATGGGGGCATATGGCCCGAGAGTGCACCCAGAATCGCAGCAGGCCCACCTGGAATCAGGGCCGTCCAAACCCCGCACCCAGGGCGGCTGCTCACCATTACCAGAGGGACCCCGCCACTCAGGATTTATGGAGTGTGCAGGCGGAGGAACCTCTGGGCATATTGCACGAAGTCATGTCGGTCCGAGCCACTGATAACCGGCAACATCACCGACAGCTGGTAACTCTTGAGGGAACCGAAGTGCAGGGTCTGCGAGACTCGGGAGCTACCTTAACCCTGGTAGCCCCCCATTTGGTTTCGGAGGGCACGCATACCGGCGGATCTGTGGCCGTTCGGGTAGCCGGGGGAGCTGTATACCGACTACCCACGGCGAAAGTACATTTGAACTGGGGTGCGGGAGAGGGGACAGTAGAAGTGGGACTAATGCAGAACTTACCAGCAGATGTTGTGTTAGGGAATGATTTGGGTCAGATGACCTCTGCCTTTGTTCCACAGGCACCCTACCAGGAAGCCCATCCAGTAACCACACGGCAACAGGCACGCACCACGGCTACACCGATACACTCTGAGGCTCAGGTAAGAGACCACGACTCTTCCCCGACTTCCATATCCTGGGATACCCCGACTACCTTTATCACCGAAGTACAGACCGATCCCACTCTACAAGTCTATAGGGACCGGGCACAAGCTGTCCAGGCCGGGCTAGAGGGGGAGCATTACACGTGGGAGAAAGAGTTACTATACCGTATCACGGCCAAAGACGTGGGGGGGTCCGTCACTTTGACGAACAAACAACTAGTGGTACCCCGGAAGTATAGGCAGGAGCTGCTCAGAATTGCTCACGATATCCCCTTATCAGGACACCTAGGGATGACCCGTACCCGGTACCGCCTAACGCACGCGTTTTTCTGGCCCGGAATCTCACAGGATGTGCGACAATATTGCACGTCCTGCGACGTCTGCCAGAGGGTAGGAAAACGAGGGGATCGCCACAAGGCCAAGTTATGCCCCCTTCCCATTATCGCCGAACCCTTCAGCAGGGTCGCAGTAGATATAATAGGGCCCCTGCCGAAACCCAGTCCTTCTGGGAAGAAATACATTTTAACTGTGGTGGACTACGCCACCCGATATCCCGAAGCGGTAGCCCTCTCTAACATTCACGCTGAAACCGTGGCGGAAGCTCTAATAAAAATATTTTCCCGAGTAGGGTTCCCCCAGGAGATAATATCTGACCGGGGCACCCAATTTACTGCTGAGGTTACCCAACAGATGTGGAAAGTGTGTGGCATTAAGCCCATAGTCAATTCAGCCTACCACCCCCAGTCCAATGGACTATGCGAACGCTTCAATGGGACGCTGAAGCAGATGCTTCGGACGTTCGGGGAAACCCACAAAGACTGGGAGAGATTTCTACCTCACCTGCTCTTTGCGTATAGAGAGGTTCCCCAAGAATCGACCGGGTTCTCCCCATTCGAACTACTGTTCGGGAGAAGAGTACGGGGACCTTTAAACTTAATTAGGGAGCACTGGGAGGGGGAGAGTATCGCTAGCGAAACCCCTATAGTATCGTATGTACTGGAGTTCCGAGACCGACTGGAGGCGCTAACCCAGGCCGTACACACCAACCTCCAGGCGGCCCAACAACGTCAGCGGCGATGGTACGATAGGGGAGCCAGAGACCGCAGCTTTCAAGTGGGGCAGAAGGTTTTAATTTTAAAACCTGTCCGCACAGATAAGCTGCAGGCCATCTGGCAAGGCCCATACCAGGTAGTGGAGCAGCGATGCGACACTACCTATGTGATTGGCCCCTGCTCCGGGGTAGGGAAGAGACGCATGCTTCACGTCAACCTGCTCAAACCCTACCACGAGCGGATAGAGGATGTGACGGCAATCTGTGCCTCAGCCATGGAAGATCAGGAGAACTTACCACTACCTGATCTGCTAGAACAGGAAGAGCCGGTAGAGCCCTCCCAGGGGGTTCAACTGGGGGAGCGGCTAAGCCCTCGCGAGCGTGCCCAGATACAGGCGCTGATCGTAGCTAAAGGGGCTACGTTCTCTAATTTACCTGGGTACACTCCGCTGGCCACCCACCGAGTTGAAACCCCGGGACAGCTACCTATGCGGCAGGCACCATATAGAGTCCCGGAATCAGTCCGGACTCATATGAAGGCCGAGCTGGATGAAATGCTGCAGTTAGGGGTTATCGAACCCTCAGATAGCCCCTGGGCATCACCGGTAGTCCTGGTGCCTAAAAAGGACGGCACGACCCGATTCTGCGTTGACTACCGGAGGCTGAATGACAAGACCGTGTCTGACGCCTACCCGATGCCCCGTATAGACGAACTGCTAGATAAAATGGCACGGGGCCAGTATCTCACTACAATTGACTTATGTAAGGGATACTGGCAGATTCCTTTAGCCGATGATGCCATCCCCAAGTCGGCGTTTGTCACCCCGTTTGGCCTGTACCAGTTCAAGGTCATGCCCTTCGGGATGAAAAACGCCCCGGCTACTTTTCAGCGGATGGTAGATCGACTACTGGACGGCTTCCAGGACTATGCCTGTGCCTACCTGGACGACATAGCCATCTTCAGCCAGACTTGGGAAGACCACCTCCAACATATAGGGGCGATCCTAGATCGTATTGGGGGAGCGGGGTTAACGCTGAAACCGAGTAAGTGCCACATAGGGATGGCCGAGGTGCAGTATCTAGGACACCGAGTAGGGTGTGGGCAGCAGAGACCCGAGCCAGCCAAAATTGAGGCCGTGGCCAAGTGGCCTACCCCCAGGACCAAAACCCAGGTGCTAGCGTTTCTAGGGACTGCAGGGTATTATAGGAAATTTGTACCCGACTACAGTACCCTGGCCAAACCCCTGACGGACCTGACCAAAAAGAACCTTCCCCGACTGGTTGTCTGGGCCCCAGAGTGTGAGCAGGCATTCCAACAGCTCAAGACCGCACTAACTAATGCTCCCGTGTTAACTGCTCCTGATCCAACTAAAAGATTTCTTGTCCACACAGACGCTTCAATGTTTGGATTGGGGGCAGTGCTGAGTCAAGTGGGAGCCGATGGCGGAGAACATCCCGTAGCCTACTTAAGCCGCAAGTTGTTACCCCGTGAAGTGAGCTACGCCGCTATTGAGAAGGAATGCCTGGCCGTGGTGTGGGCCCTTAAAAAGTTACAGCCGTATTTGTATGGACAACCTTTCTCCTTACTCACAGATCACAACCCGTTGGTGTGGCTAAACCGTGTATCTGGGGACAACGCCCGGCTGTTGCGCTGGAGTTTGGCGCTGCAGCCTTTTGACTTTACCATCCACTACCGGCCAGGAAAACAAAATGGTAACGCTGACGGGTTATCCAGACAGACTGAACTAGAGAAGTGATCTGTGAGTACTCCCCCGGACATCCCCAAGCCGATCCGTTGGGATCAGACTGTGTATGCCGGCTTGGTTCTGGGGGAGCATTGTGGCAAACCTAGCCACTTCTGGACTATATGTATTGCAGGTTGTCCATAGGCTGAATGTATACTGTATGTCCTTACCTGTATAAGTGCTGTGTTATGGCCGTTCGCAGGCTGGCAGCCGTACGCTGCCAGCATACAAAGCATTCGTTCGACGAAACACGGCTATCCCAGCCGTTCGCCGTACGAATGCGGGCTCCCCAGGTAGACCACACATTCCCAAGTCGTGTGGTACCAATTAACCGATTGCAACAATGTTGCAATCGGTAATTAAGGGCTCTCCTAGGTGGCCGCCGTCCTGCTACCGACCATGCGGCGGTCGGCCATCTTGGATCCTTTGTCTCTGCAGCGGTGTTCGGTCGTCGAGAGCCTGGAACTGAAAACGGCTACTCGTTGATCCGAACACCGCTGGACTTCTAGAGCGTTCGGGAGTTCCGCGTTCGGCACATTCTGTTCCCCATAGATGTTCGGTACTTTTAAACCGAACTCAATGTTTTAATGTATTTTGTGCGGCGTTCGGTTAGAGTAGCTGGGATCAGAGCGGTATTCTCACTAAATGTGCCCGCCGACCCCAGCTATCTACCGAACGGTCATTCGTCTAAAAGCGAGCAAAAATGTATAAAATATGGATTTCTGTATAAATTGTCGGTTTTGCTCCACGAGGGGATAATCCACTTAATCGTCCATTTTAGTGGGAGTATCCCTCTCGTGGAGCAATGCCTGTTGGGATAATTACAATGCATGATGGGAGAAATCCCCTGTAACAGCTGTAAGGAAACCCCTTGCAAGGGGAACTGCATAAATATGGAAGTCTGTGAATAAAGCGAGTTAGTTGACTCCCAAACTGTGTTTCGTCCGGTTATTGGGAGGATGGGGAATATTGCCGTGCTTTCTGTCTTGACTGTGGATTTCCTGAGGATACCAACGGATATCGTGGACTAATATACTGCGTTCCGTTACATAGATATTATCCCGCAGCGCAAAGGTCCCGCGATAGAGAAGGTAGGGACTTTGTAGGATTGGCTGACACGGTCATGGAGGACTATTGATACCGACCGGGCTCCATCCCCCTTGGTCGAGCGAAGCCTATGGTCGATGTATCAATAGGGGGAAAAAGAAGTGCATTCATGATCGACACTGGTGCTGAACATTCGGTGGTGACTAACCTAGTTGCTCCTCCATCTGGAAGAACTATTACCGTAATAGGAGCAACTGGAAGGAGTGCTGCAAAACCGGTTCTTAAAAGTCGACTCTGTACATTGGGAGGCCACGTAGTAAAACATCAATTCCTTTACATGCCTGAATGTCCAGTCCAATTGTTGGGACGTGATTTGCTATCTAAATTACAAGCGCAGATTACGTTCCTACCAAATGGAACAACATCCTTAAAGTTTAATGGACCTTCAGGTATTATGACATTATCCGTACCAAAGGAAGAAGAGTGGCGACTTTATACAGCGTTGACTAGCCAAAACCATAGGAGTGATGAATCCTTATTCAACATACCAGGAGTTTGGGCAGAGAACAACCCACCAGGACTGGCCCGCAATATTCCACCTATTAAAATCGAACTAAAACTTGGGGTTTATCCAGTGAGCCTACGACAATATCACATTCCGCAAAAGGCTAAGAAGAACATTCAATCTTATCTGGATAAGTTCATACGGTATGGTATCCTAAAATTCTGTACTTCCCCCTGGAACACCCCATTGCTGCCTGTTCAAAAGCCCGGTACAGATGAGTATCGCCCTGTGCAGGACTTGAGAGCAGTCAATGATGCGGTTGTTAGTATACATCCAGTTGTGCCCAATCCGTATAACCTGCTTGCTTTAATTCCGGGCGGGGCTACCTATTTTACAGTCTTAGACCTCAAAGATGCCTTCTTTTGCCTCCGAATTGCCGCAGAAAGCCAATGTATCTTCGCTTTCCAATGGGAAAACGCTGTAACGGTCTCGAAACGCCAAATGACTTGGACAAGACTACCTCAAGGGTTTAAAAATTCACCGACCCTATTTGGTTCAGCTCTAAGTCAAGATCTACTGGATTTCGAGTCTATCCCAGGAGAGTGTGTATTGTTACAATATGTAGATGACTTGTTGATAGCCGCAGTCACAAGAGAAATATGTCAGCAAGCAACGCACGATCTACTACACATTCTCTGGAAGGCAGGATACAAGGTGTCTAGGAAGAAGGCTCAGTTGTGTTTGCCAACTGTCAAATATCTGGGATTCCATATCTCTGAAGGTCAAAGGATAATGGGGCCAGAGAGAAAAGAAGCTGTGTGCCAAATACCAATACCCAAGAATAGAAGACAAGTGCGAGAGTTCTTGGGGGCAGCAGGCTTCTGTAGGATATGGATTCCCAGTTACGCGATATTGGCAAAACCTCTGTATGCAGCTATCAAGGGTACAGAACACGACCCCTTCTTATGGACTCAAGAACAGCAAACGGCATTTGAAGATGTGAAGAAGGCTTTGATGAGTGCCCCAGCATTAGGTCTGCCTGATCACACACGACCATTCTACCTGTACGTACACGAGCAAAGAAGAATGGCTGTGGGAGTATTGACACAGTACTTGGGATCATGGCAAAGACCTGTTGCCTATATGTCTAAGCAACTGGATGCAGTGGCCAGCGGACTTCCACCTTGTCTAAGAGCCGTAGCTGCAGCCGCCCTGCTGGTAGCTGAAGCCGATAAACTCACTCTGGGTCAAGAACTTTATGTACGAGTCCCACATGCAGTACAGACGTTGTTGGATTACAAAGGAAATCATTGGTTTAGTAACAGCCGTATGACCAAGTATCAAGCAATGTTGTGTGAAAACCCAAGAGTGCATTTAGAGACTGTAAATACCTTAAATCCAGTTACCCTTTTGCCACAACCTACTGAAAGTCAACATGATTGTTTGGAAGTGATGGATGAAGTATTCTCAAGTAGACCAGATCTTCGTGATTTTCCCATCCAGAACCCCGATGTTCAATATTATACAGACGGCAGTAGTTATGTGAAAGAAGGGATCCGCTATGCAGGATATGCAGTAACAACGATAGACAAGGTGATAGAAGCTCGGCCACTGGCAAAAGGAACATCAGCACAAAAGGCAGAATTGATAGCACTGACACGAGCGTTACAATTGGCTGAAGGTTTGAGAGTGAACATCTACACGGACTCCAAGTATGCGTTTTTAACCACTCATGCCCACGGAGCTTTGTATAAAGAAAGAGGACTATTGAATTCAGAGGGCAAAGAAATCAAGTACGCAGCTGAAATCCTACAACTATTGGAAGCAGTATGGGAACCGAAAGAAGTCGGTATTATATATTGTCGAGCGCATCTGAGAGGAGATGGTGATGTAACCAAAGGAAATCGGATGGCAGATAGTGCAGCTAAGCGTGCCGCTGAATCAGGAAGACAGGAATATGTGGAACATATAGCTGCTCTTATACCAACCCCACTGTCTCAATGGACTCCAGTTTATACAGCTCAAGAAGAGGAGTGGTTAAAGACTGAACCTGGAAAGTATTTGGAGAACAAATGGTATCAGTTAGAAGATGGGAGAATAGTTATTCCAGCATCACTAGCGGTAGAAATTGTCCAAAACTATCACAACGGGACATATTCTGGGAGAGATAGTACAGAAGAATCTCTCAGAAAACATTTCTACATACCAAGATTGTCCAACTTAATTCAAGCCATTGTACGAAGATGTGTAACGTGTGCTAAAAATAATGCAAGGCAAGGACCAGTAAAGCCACCAGGAGTCCAGTTTATGGGGGGACTCCCTATGTCCGATCTACAAATTGACTATACAGTAATGCCTAAATCTGGTGGACATCGCTACCTACTAGTAGTTGTGTGCACCTATTCAGGCTGGGTAGAAGCATGTCCTACTCGTACAGAGAAAGCAGGAGAAGTTGTGAGATTCCTGCTACGAGAGATAATACCCCGATATGGACTACCCTGCTCTATAGGATCGGACAATGGTCCAGCTTTTGTTCATCAATGCCTACAACAACTGACTCATATGCTTGGTATAAAGTGGAGGCTTCATACGGCATATAGACCTCAGAGTTCTGGTAAGGTAGAGAGAATGAATAGAACTATTAAGAACCAGTTGGCAAAAATGTGTCAGGAAACCCAACTTAAGTGGAACGTTCTTTTGCCCATAGCTCTGTTGCGAATCCGCAGTACACCTACCAGAAGGATGGGCCTCTCTCCTTTTGAAATCATGTATGGGCGACCACCTCCCGTACTTGGTAACTTAAGGGGGGATTTGAGTCAGTTGGGAGAAGGAATTACTCGGCAGCAGGTTGTAGAGTTGGGCAAGACTATGGAGGAGGTACAGAAATGGGTACAAGATAGATTACCTGTGAATATTTATCCCCCTGTTCATAGTTACCACCCAGGAGATCAAGTGTGGATTAAAGAGTGGAATAATGTACCGTTAGGGCCCAAGTGGAGAGGTCCTTATGTTGTTCTTTTGTCTACCCCTACAGCGATAAAAGTGGCCGAAGTGACTCCTTGGATACATCACTCCAGGGTTAAATCAGCAGCGGTCGATTCTTGGCAAGTTACACCAGATCCAGAGAATCCCTGCAAGATCCGGTTAAAGCGCACGACTCAGTCGGAGTGACGAGGAACCTTGTGGATTACAAATTTTATTGTTTCAGAGATTGGTAAGTGAGTGAGACGGCCATAATAAAGCCTGTCCGCTCACCAACGAGTGATTTAAAAGTCAGGAAAAGTTTCGAAGGGACCCCTGTGAAGACAAGCAGAACTCCATTCCCTGCAGCCCTTACACCCTGGAAGCTGAGGTGCCATCGCACGGACGAAGACTGAGGATGCCGACGAAAGATGTGTTTCTGATAATGTTTTTATATATGTATTTTTATATTCAGGAAGGTAGAGGTACCGACACTCCTAGCTGTGAGGTATGCATTAAGACTACAAGAACAGGTAACCATATTTCCCAGACCCTAATTTGGCATTCGCAATATGAGTGTAAAGGTGATGTGTCTAGGTGTAGATACTTAAATGTAGAGTATAGTGTATGCCATCTAGGGGTAGGAGAACCTAAGTGCTTCAATCCAGAGTATCAACCCTGTACAATTTGGTTGACTCTCAGGAATGGAGATCCTCAGGGGACCCTAATAAATAAAACGGTATTAGAATCCGTACATTCTTCGGGTGTTCTGCTATTTGATGCATGTAAGGCGATATCAAGTGGTAGAAAGCCGTGGAATGTATGTGGGGATCTTAGATGGGAGAGAACGTATGGGTCTAATGATAAATATATTTGTCCCAGCAGTAAAAATAAGTATGTGAGTCCTAGATGCCCAAATAGAGAATATAATTTTTGCCCATATTGGTCTTGTGTGGGGTGGGCAACTTGGGGACAGACAGCAGACAAGGATATGATTGTGACTAAGTTGCCTACCAATCCATACTGTAAGTCTATGGAATGCAATCCAGTCCATATTCTTATAAATAATCCTGACCAATTCTTAGATAGATATGGTAATTTATTTGGGTTTCAAATATATGGGACGGGTTTAGACCCTGGGACAGTATTGTTTATAGGGATAGAGACCGATACGGTGACCTCCCAAACTCATCAGGTATACCATTCCTTTTATGAAGAGATGAGTATAGATAATAAGATCCCCCATAATGCTAAAAACCTGTTCATTGATTTAGCTGAAAGTATTGCCGGTAGTCTTAATGTTACCAACTGCTATGTGTGTGGAGGTACTAACATGGGAGACCAATGGCCTTGGGAAGCAAAGGAGGTAATGTCCGGTTCTGAGGCAGTTGAACAATTAATATCTTCACAAGCCGATTATCAGATGAGTGTTAGAGGTAAATCTGAGTGGAGATTAAAGACCTCCATCATAGGTTATGTTTGCATAGCAAGGAACGGAATGATGTAGAATACTTCTGTAGGAGAGTTAACTTGTTTAGGGCAAAAAGCTTATGATGATGATACAAAGAATACAACTTGGTGGTCGGCTTCAAATGTCTCAGAACCATCTAACCCGTTTGCAAGATATGCCAATTTAAAGGATGTGTGGTTTGAGTTATCCATCACATCTAGTTGGAGAGCCCCAGCAAATTTGTACTGGATCTGTGGTAAGAAAGCCTATTCGGAGTTGCTACAGGACTGGGAAGGGGCATGTGTGTTGGGTATGCTCAAACCATCCTTCTTCTTGTTACCTATTGAAACAGGTGAGACTTTGGGTGTTAAAGTGTATGATGTGAATCATAGGAAGAAAAGGGGACCCATAGAGATAGGCGCCTGGGAAGATGATGAATGGCCTCCCCAGCGTATTATAGATTATTATGGGCCAGCCACATGGGCAGAGGATGGTACTTTTGGTTATAGAACCCCAATTTATATGCTCAACTGTATTATAAGGTTACAGGCGGTGGTTGAGATTATTACTAATGAGACCTCACAAGCGCTCAATCTTCTAGCGAAGCATAATACCAGGATGAGGACAGCAGTGTACCAAAATAGATTAGCCTTGGATTACCTATTGGCAGTAGAGTGAGGTGTATGTGGGAAGTTTAACCTGAGCAATTGCTGTCTTCAAATAGATGACGAAGGGCAAGCAATAGCTGAGCTTACTAGCCATATGGTTAAACTAGCGCATGTGCCTACTCAGGTATGGAAAGGGTACAATCCAAGCAGTTGGTTTGGTAGCTGGTATGAGCAGTTTGGAGGGCTTAAGGCATTGGTAGGTGGAGTCCTACTGATTTTAATGTTGTGTCTACTTCTGCCATGTCTTATCCCCTTAGTAGTTAGGTCTGTGCAAAGCCTGATAGAAAATATAGCAGAAAGGAAGGCTGCAGCACAGATAATGGCTATATATAAATATAAGGCTCTAGATCAGGGAGAACCAATGCAGGAAGAGGAGTGTTAAGGGATTCACATCATAGGAAAAGTCTGGTCTGGTTCATGGTAGCCTGAGGTATATGCAAACCAAGGTTAAGTGATGCCTCAAGTAATTGTGAAATATCAAGAGGCATCAAAGGGAGGAATGTGGTGGAATCTCGGTAAAAATAAATTTAGTAGGCCGAGATTACCACGTGGCATGTGTACGTGCATATGCTGACGTATCGATCAGTTGGTTGCACGTGGCAAGATACGATCAGTAGTGTACGGAGCATGTGCGAGAATACAGGATGTAGTATTCCCCTCCTCCATTGTGCTGGACAGGCCATGCGGTCAAGCAGGAAGTTAATTCTTATTTGTATTGATTGGTCAAGAGAATGTGAGGGTGGAGCTTAATATGGGAGGAGTTAGATGCCTATATAAGGAGCCTGCACTATTGTCCGGGGCTCAGAGCTTGCTGTATTTTGGTGACATTAGTCCCTCTGAGTCCCGATCGGTGAACCGAATAAAGAATCTCTTCCTTCCTGAAGAAACCTGTGTCCATCTCTCTGTGCTTGGCTTCCGTCAGTTTCTCCGGTATCAATCCGAATTAAAATTAAATTCTAATCTCATCTTGGCATTGCCTTTACTAGTAAGAGGAACGTTCACTAATGACCACTTATGGATGTCATGGTTTTTCTCAGGCGTGGAATTACTTTTCAGATAAGTTCTGTTACAGCCTGCTTTGGAATGCAGATATTGTGTATTTATAAGTTTTGACAAGGGGTTGCTATGCATGTGGAGGATTTTAAGACATCTGAAAATATGATATAAAACACCACCAACAATGGTTTTAGGAAACTAGGGACATGGAGAATAAGAAAATCTAGTTGACATCCATCCATCACCATAGGATATTGCTTTTTTTCTAAACTCTTCCATTCAAAGATCAGTATATATTCTAGTTATTTTATGCCTGATTACAAAATAAATACAGATCCACTAGGAAGAAAACATTATTTTACCATGAATTGGTTCAAAATGAGTCAATAATTGGCTGTCCCTCACCCTATCTGACATCACACAATAGGTAGAATGCATTTTACAATGAAGAAAAGTGATAAGACATTGTATCTTCAATCTCCAATTGGTTGCTACTTTAGATCTTTTGGAGACTGAGTAGTTAAAGCTTGTGAGTTTATACCCTAAACTGGTTCTAAAAGTTCATTAGAGAGCTAAGCCTCACACACTGTCAATAATCAGTGTGAGTAATCTTAAAGAAAAGAAGCCAGAAAGTCCATGTGACACCTAAGTTGATCTTGTGTTAGCAAGAAATTAAAGGCATCAGTAGTAAAAGTGCACAAGAGGATAAACACGTGGTGAAGAAAAGAAACTCAGCTTAAGGCAGTGAGGTTATGGAGCCAGAGAATTTGTGTTATAAACCAAAACCCCAAATACGTAGTCTGGAATCCTCGGGTGGGATAAGGCAATCCATTCCATATTTTAATGCTTAGTAATCCTTAGGAATAGGTTAATTAGGGACTGAGAAGTATGGTGTGTATTTAGTTTTGAGGTTTTGAGTGAGCACTGCATCTGTATTCTAAATGACATGAATATAATATTTGGAAGAGGACCTACAGATAAATAAAATGTATTGATGGTCTGAAGAAGTCGATTGGTACCATTTTTCTAATCCTGTTTAACATGCCATAGAATTGAAATATATATAAAAAATGTATTATTGTTTGTTTGTATATATATATATATATATATATATATATCTCAATAAGATGGCGAAAAGAACAAAAAAACTCTAATGATGCAATAAAAAGTTTGCAGCAACCAATTAAAATTGTGGTAATATGATTCACACTAAAAACAACACATAAAAATATTGGTGCGCAACATTAAAAAACACCCTCTGTGGATATATAAAGCTCCTTAAAGTGATATTGCACAATCCCCAAATATAAGTGAGGATATATTAAAAATACATAAAGTGATATTACACATATTGCAACCCTAAGTGAGGATATAAAAAAAAACAAAAACTTTTTAAAGTGATATTGCACAAAACACAAACCTGGGTGTATTTTTAGGTATATTAACAAGTAAAAATTTGTGATATGATAAAACATACAACCAATAATCCGACATATACATATACTTGCAAATTTGTACAGTCACAACTTTGGTATCTGAAAGGGGACAAAAAAGGTAGAAATAACTCCTAGTGCAAAAGAGTCATAAACAATGAATAAAAAAAAACAAAAAAAAAACTAGGTATCTAACTCGCAAGTTAAGAGTGGTAAAAGCCCCATTCATAGCTATCTCGCTCAGGGAGGATCAGCCTCTAGAGTACGTGGGATTGAATGGATTCATAAACAGCTAGGATAGCAGGTAAGTAAATGCTTTATTTCGATATAAGTAAAAACAAATGTAGCCAAATAGTCCAAACCTCCGTCCGCTCACCAGCCCAGGAAAATACAACAGTTCTATGTAGTGTGTGAACCGTGTTGTATCCCAGACGTGGTCAGTCTCGTCAGTGCAGACAGGTCAATAGTACTTCCGCGTTCCTAGCCCGTGACGTGTTTTGCCCCTCCCTTGGGGCTTTCTCAAACATAATGAATCCTCCCACTCTCATTCATCTTTTATATGCACAAATCTCTGTCTTGATCCAATCGGCAGTTCCTTTATATATATCCTAAAACCACGCATTGTCCTAAAACATTCTTATGTTAAAAAAGGCATCTAATTTTCTAATGCTAAAAAAATCCTATCATAGTAGGCAACAAAAAAGAAATACATTTTAGAAAACTAACAAACAAATTATTCACAATTGAAAACAATTCCATGATTAGATAGCACACTGTCCATACAAGTAAATAGTCAAAATATCGACAGCAAGACATTCAAATAAAGGATATAGACCAATAAAAATAGTAAGGCAATATATGGCTAAAGAGCATAAAAAGATAATAGCATCAACCATATGACCTAAAAATGCAAGGGTTGCAATTTGTTTAATATCACTTTAAGTATTTTTAATATATCCTCACTTATATTTGGGGATTGTGCAATATCACTTTATTCAGCTTTTTTTTTTTATATATTATATATATATAACATAACATAATACATGTATATTCATAGCAAGCTAGAGGATAATCCATTCTGATTCTCTAATTTCACCATTTTCTGGCAAAGTGTATTTCCACACCAAGCTAGCAAATGCCAAAACAACAAGAGGGGAGTTTAAAGGGAAAGGAAAATTGAATTGAAATTGAACGGATCCTGAGCTAAAGAGGCCCAGTCCTTAAAGGCAGTGCCTATACATCACACCTTCCTGCATTTTCAAATGGACCAATAGGACATTCTATTTTTTGTGGAAAGTGTAGTAATGAAGAGGTTAATATAATGTGTTTAGTAAGCAGAAGAATTAAGGTAAAAGTTTGTAAGGATGGGTTAGCTGGTTAGTTGAGGTACCGTATGTGATCTACTAATACTATTATGGATGTCACATTGCTAACACCACTACTCCCAATGCCTCAGGGAGCCCTCAGTAACATAACCAACAGCTGTCACAAATCACGATCACCCTGTGAGTCCCAAGTAAGCTTAGGGAGAGAGCTTCCATACAGCTGCAGCCATTCCTGTCGTGTAATTACAGGCTCTGTCATACTTATGAAATGCTCTGTAGCCCCCAATAACCACCTTTACCTTAAAATAGATGTACACATGGATGGTGGGGAGAGCTTATAACAGCCGGTCATGAACATGATAAGCCCTTTCACACACAGTTATCTGTGCCAGAGGATTTTTTAATTCTATAATTCCTTTACGTTCTGACTGACTTTCTCTATCTATCTATCTATCTATCTATCTATCTAGCTATTTATCTATCTATTTATCTATCTATTTATCTATCTATCTATCTGTCTGTCTATCTATCTGTCTGTCAAGACCTCTGCCTGTCTGTTGCCCTGTTTGTGTCCTTTATTAATTCACGAGAGTGCACACTAACATAGTGAAGCATTGACTGTATGCAATTCATAGATTTGTTCCAAATTACGTTTTAGCCCTTACATTTTGCTTTTCATTTCACCACCATTCCTAATTAAAATCCGCATCATGTCATGTATATATGTATTACATTGCAACAACTCTTACAGGTAATTCATTAAAATAATTCATTCATTGAATGATAAATAAAAGATTATTTCTGTGTGGGAAAGGTCATGAGAGCTTTATATCCAGAGAATAGAGTCAGTTTGGTTCTTCTAACCTGCATTATATCCCTGCTACACCGTTCCTCTCTTCAAATCTACGCCAAATCTATATGTAAAACATCTATATGTAAAACATCTATATGTAAAACAAAGAAGGAATGCTCGGGAATCGTTATAGAAATAATGAATTGTGTCTCTCTGTAAATATTGAATCAATATATCAATCCACGTACAATCATTGCACATTTAGTAGATAGAAATAATGTTTACATCATCAGCTGAACAACTATATTTAAATTTTTCTATTCAATCCATTGTTCTATTGAGCCCTTAAAGACTACTGATATGCCGTTTGGCATCACAAACTAGTCCATGGAAATTCTTTTCCAACATTGATTTTCCTACTAATTTAGTAATGATATCTCTCTAGAACCCCACTGTAGGTCTATGAAAAGAAATGAATGGAGTTTTTAATGATTACACAGGCATTTATTGGAATAGAGGTGTTAATTGTTCACCAAGGGGAAACCTGTTACATGAGAACTTCATATCTCAGTAAGTAGAAGCACCAACTAGAAAGGATGCTTGTATAGATTAGATAACATGCAAAGTATGTTGATCTTTTGTCAAACATTCAGGTAAGGGAGCATTTGGGAAATAGTGAGAATGATATGTTGTCATTTGAGTTCAGTTCTAAAAAGCAAATTCACATGAGGTTCACTAAAGCACACAATTGTGAAAAGCCGACATTTCAGAAGGATAATGGCAAATTTACAACTGACTGGCAAAAACTTTTCTCTGAGAGAAATAAACACACAGGATAAAAATTGAATGTCTTTACATGAATATTAGAAAAGCACATTTTTATTATGTACAGTTAGGCAAAAATACAAAAGTTACAAATTCTAACCAATATCATGGTTATTTCTTCAAGGCTGCATGATAGCGGAGGCTCTTCCTTAGGGGCACCTCACTAGTTTTTACATGTGGAAAGACTATTTGCAGTAGTTTATAAACACTGGAAAGGAGGGTGGTAAGCCAAAAAAATATGGAAAACATGTAAAGGACCACTATAGTGCCAGGAAAACATACTCGTTTTCCTGGCACTATAGTGCCCTGAGGGTGCCCCCTCCCTCAGGGACCCCCTCCCACCGGGCTGGATGGAGAGTAAAGGGTAAAAACTTACCTTTATTCCAGCGCCGGGCGGGGAGCTCTCCTCCTCCTCTCCGCCTCCGACCCTCCCTTTCGGCTGAATGCGCATGCGCGGCAAGAGCTGCGCGCGCATTCAGCCGGTCGCATAGGAAAGCATTTACAATGCTTTCCTATGGACGCTTGCGTGCTCTCACTGTGATTTTCACAGTGAGAATCACGCACGCGCCTCTAGCGGCTGTCAGTGAGACAGCCACTAGAGGATTTGGAGGCTGGATTAACCCTATTATAAACATAGCAGTTTCTCTGAAACTGCTATGTTTATAAAAAATAGGGTTAATCCTAGAGGGACCTAGAGGGATTAAGCTGAAGTGGTCTGGGTGCCTAGAGTGGTCCTTTAAGTGTCTCTTTAATTTCACTGCAGCCCTCTTCCCCCTCATTCGTAGCGGTTGGGAGAAACTTACTTAAGAGCATCTAGGCATTTCAAAAAAATGGGGCAGATTTGAAATCTGCCTTATTTCAGCAGGTTTTGCCCATGCCTGGTGTCCTTTAATAAGGAATTTCCAGTTCCAATTTGGGCAGTAGAGCCAGCTGCTCATGAGTGGAGGCATTCTATTGGCCGCTCTATTTAGGGGCCCTCATTAGCTGATATACCAGAGAGTGGTATTACAGTGCACAACGTAGCGAGAAGTAAGCAGCCATCTTAGAAGTAATACAGAGAGAGCACAGCAGCAACAGCTCCTGGCCCCTGCCAAATGTAAGTATATAATATTATCTTTTTCTCTCCCCCAATAGCTGTATAGACTGCCTGAGGACTGATTAAACAAGGGAATTTACTTAAGTATATAATGAAGCCCAGGGTTGACAAATGCACAGAGCACTGTGTTGCCTGTCACTAATAGTTTGTATAACTCTTACTGCACATACCCACCATATTCTTTAAAGTGCTTAGTCACTCTACAGCTGAGACTTGAGACCCTCATTCTGTGGCTAGTTGAAAAGCTTCAAACTGCAGGACTGGGGCTGTGAATCTGAGGACTGATCTGATTCTGATTTCAGTTTGTTTTAATCTGCAATGATTGTTGATTCTCTTCACCATGTCAACTACTTGCTGGATCTACATTACCACTGCAGATTAAAGGGACACTAGAGGCACCCAGATGGCTACCTCTCATTAAAGTGATTTTGGTGCAGTGTCCTTGTCCAGATGTAAAACATTGCAGTTTTTGAGAAACTGCAATGGTTATTCTGCAGGACTGACTTTAGTGGTTGTTTATCAGCATGAGGACATCCAGCGTCAGTGAAAACCTCATAGGGGAGGGCCTAAAGCATTCGCTCTTCGCCATATGTGTGCATTAAGTCCTCCCGTCGTATGACGTCGGAGAAGGCGGAGCTCCAACCCAGCGCTGTGTGACATCGGAGATGAAATCGAGTAAGTCACTAAAGGTTTTTTTTTAACCCTATATGTGCTGCAGGTGTGGCAGTGAGGAAGGGGGGGGGGGGGGGAGGGGCGGCAGAGGACAATATAGTGTTAGGAATACAGATTTGTATTCCTAACACTATAGGATCCTTTTAAATATATTACCAGCTGCAAAGGTAAAAAGTAGTCTATCAATATCCTGCTGCATTAACCCTGTGTACACTGTATGTTGTAATGATTGTTGGTTCTGTTAACTATGTCAGCTACTGCTTGGCTCCATATTACCACTACAGATTATTATAGAATTATATTGAGAACTGTAAAGGTAATAAGGAATCAGTATCTGGCTGCTTTAACCCTTTGTACACTGTGCTCTGAGAGTGAGCCAGGAATAGCTGATATGTTTGGAGTCTATCAGTATGTTGATACTTAAACCATGTGCACACTGTGTGGGGGCTTAAATGTAGTGGATGGGATTAACTAGCATGTCCCTGTACCCCTCTCCATGGGCATCAGGTTAGGGATTAAATGTTATAGATGGGAGGGACGTGTCAGTGGAATTTCAGTTTATTGTTTAGTGACTAGGAAGTTCAGTCAAGAAACAGGCATGCAAAACATTTAAGTCATATGAGTCAGAGGCATCATACATTAATTATAAAAATGCCAACATTGCTTATAAAAGGTCAATTAGATGCTGTGCTACAATCTGGCCAATGCAGGAAGCTGCTTCACTGACTACTTTATTAATCACCATAACATGCATCATGAGCTGGACTTACAAATTGAAGTATAACATGTACGCCAGCATGCCTGTAATTACCCTTTTCGTTTGTATGAGTATCTTTTGGTATTCAGTCCAAGCTTGTTCTCACTTACTATTGATACCATATCCTCCTTTCTTGCATATTTAGTCTCAACCCTGACTATACCACTTCCATATAAAAACACAGAAATAAGCCCAAATACTCAAACTCATAATAAACTTGGGCAGCAGATGTAGCTATTGCATATAGACTTTTGCACAGCGAAAAAAACTGTTTTCGGCTGAACCACTTTGTCCAGCGATCATTTTTTTTTTTTTTCAGGATGGATGATTTAAGGCCATTTGGTGGTTCACCTCGGCTGAATTTTATTGGCAAAAAAGATTTTGGGAAAACAAGTCAGATTAACAAAATAGGGAATCAAAATATATACATAAAATATACAGGCATACCACACTTTTAAGTACACAACGGGACGAGAGCATGTATGTAAAACGAAAATGTACTTAAAGTGAAGCAATACATTTTTTCACTTCCCAATACATGTGCTGCATTGCAATAGTAATTTACAGGCATAACTGATACTGCAACTGCAGATTTCCAGTGATTTTATTTCCAGTAATTTATTTGTTAGCTTTGTTAGCAGCTTAGTTGCACACTTTGTTTAGAAACACCTCTTCATCACTTTAAGCATTTATGGTTTAACTTTGAATCCTCAGAATTGTGGCTAATGCAGCTAAGCTGCTAAGTCATAGTTATAGAAAATGGCAGGGTAAACCCTTTCACTGGATGGCGCCGATTGCAGAATATAGACAATGTAGGGGCAGGTAAAAAATATATATGTTTAGCTAGGAGTAGGCATTATAAATTTGAGATGATTAACCTGTGCCATGTCAGAAGGTGTGAAAAGTTCTTACCAGAAAGACACTGAACTGAGCTGCTCCGGGCAAGAATAGAACCTTCCATTTCCTGTTCACTCGCAGACAGAAGAGGCGCAGGGATGTCTGTTCTTGCGAGGCACCTTTACGTACACTCGCGGGTATGTTTGTACTCGCGAGTGTACTGAAAGTGAGTTTATGTAAAGCGGGGTATGCCTGTAATACATAATCTAAATATTGTGTATATATTTTGCAGTACACTAATAGGTGCATTTTCCCACCATTTGGTTCACAGATCAATTGAAAAAAAGTAACCAATAGAGGAAAAAGAGGATGCCCTATTATTGGTTAATTAGTTTGGAGGGGTTCATAAAGATATCCTTTCCTATCTCATTAGTGATGTTGCCTGTCGGCTGTAAGTACCACGGTAAATTGTTAATTTAAATGGGTTGTCTTGACATTGGCAATTGAAGGTATACTTTTATGGCGATACCACAAAACATCTGATATTTCAAAGAACATTAGGATTTGGGTTACTGTGCATGTGTTGTTTATCCTACCTGCTTGCAGGTTTACTTTAGACTCCTCACTGAGGTTTGTAATACGCTACTATCTTGCTTTTCCTAGTCTATACTAAGATAAAACTCAGATTGTGCTGAGTGTTGGATCACCCTTAATACCAGCGTGTTATGTAGGCATAGACCTTAAGATGTTACATAATCAATATCAGCGATAATAGTTTAAAAATGACTCCATCCATGAAAATCAAAACAATCTGCCACATTATAATTGTGTTTTTGAAAAAAGTGCAGTGTAACAAAGGTGTCTTTTTGCATATTCTCCTCTAAATGAATGAAGGTCATGGAATTATATGTTGCAATGGGCTGAATCATAAATTGAATCAAGTGAGGAGGAGCTCGATCCTGGGTATTACAGTTCAGATCCTTGGTTCCATAAAAATGTATCAGCTGGTTAGAGCAGTGGTAATGTCAGTGCCTTAAATCCCGGTTAGTCCACCTCTCCAGTTAGTGTCCTTGGGCAAGACACACAACAATATATATATCTGCCTTATATAGATTGAATGCTCATTTGCCTTCTTCATTTCTAAATATCCCCTTTCTTAAATTGCAAAGTGCATGCCAAATATCTTAAAATGCTAATAATATTTCTGACTTTTGAATTTTGGCTTATCATTGATATGTATAGGCTGGCGCACAATGCTAGACACAATGTGATGAATTATATATTGTTGCCTCAACTTTTTGTTTTCAAGCATCCTGGGATTTTATGGAAATACATTATGGCCCCATGTACCCATGACAGACTGATTAAGAAAAGCACTCAATTAAGCACTGATTAAGAAAAGCACTCAAACATATCAGCTGTAGAGCACACAGACCACATGTCATTCAAAGTATTACAAAGAAAGCAACACTAATTGCCTCAAACAGGTTGCTAGGTATGTTGCTAAGACTTCAGAAATATGAATACACCATCTTCAATTATCCAAGAAGACTTGCTGATGCCTTCACTAAAGCTTACCTGCCGAACACAAATGAAGAAGCACTTGGCCAAGACAAACAAACCATTAATATGGCTGAATATGTGCCCTTATCAAATGAGCAGCTAAAATCAATACCGTCAAAGGAAAAGATAGAGCCTTGAAAAGGACAGAATTATGCAAATCTTCAAGTAAGTCATATTAGGCTGGCATAAAGGTAAAGAGTACATTCAAGTGAAGGTTTTTTTTTTTTCTTTTATACACAACAGAAAACAGCTGACCATACAGCATGAAATAGACTACCAGGGTGAATGAGCTGTAACATCTGAACTTCAGGTTCAAGAAAAATAGGAACAGTCTGAATTATTCTCATTTAAGAAGAGGAGGATGGGTAAAGATTGCACAAAGATGTGAGCAATGGCCGAGAACAAATGAGAAGACAAAAATACACAGAGATAAATATGTTTGTATGCATGTATACATATATATCTATATATAAATATACATATAGATAAGTAACCAAACGTTTTTAAAACGTAACAATTTATTGTTGTAAAGTAGGCTATTTAAAGGGCACCGAATCCAAAACACTCATTGAAGAATTAAAAGTCCACTTTGTTTCCAGTAAGTGAAACAGCATTAAAACCCAGCAATGTAAATCAGGCAGACTTTGGACTACCGAAAAAAAAGAAAACATAAAAAATAAAACTGCATTAACTCGATAGCAGCAATTTGATATATTTGCCCTTCCTAATAATGAAACTATGTAAATACAATCAGGGCATAAAAAGGAAAAGTATTAACAAGAGGTAACGTCTGTAACATAGGCGTGCGCAGCCTATTGCAATAGGGTGTGCGTGTGCACCCTAAAGCACTAACACACACCTCGTGTATATGTATGTGTGTATATATATATATATATATATATATATATACATACACACACACACACACACATACATACACTGCTGTGTGTGTGTGTGTGTGCTGTGTGAGGGTGGTTTGAGAGTGGTTTGAGGGTGTTGTATGTGTAAGGGTGCTGTGTGTGTGTGTGTAAGGGTGCTGTGTGTGAGGGTGCTGTTTGTTTGTGTGCTGTGTGTGTGTGTGAGGGTGTTTGTATGTGTGTGTGTGCTGTATGTGTGAAGGTGCTGTATGTGTGTGTGTGCTGTATGTGTGTGGGTGCTGTATGTGTGAGTGTGCTGTGTGTGTGTAGTTGTTTTGTGTGTGCTGTATGTGTGCGTGTGCTGTATGTGTGTGGGTGCTGTGTGTGTGGGTGCTGTATGTGTGTAGGTGCTGTAAGTGTGTGGGTGTGCTGTATGTGTGTGGGTGATTGTGGGGGTGGAGGTGGGGGTACATTACTTAATATCCCCCCTCCCTTCTTACCTTATGTAGGGAGGGGGGGTCCTTGTTCCTGCTGCCATCCCTGGTGGTTTCTTCCCAACCATATAACTATGGTTATTTCTATTTCTATGTATTCCTATTCGTTTGACCATTTTTTAACAATGAAGAGCAGCCCATTCATCACACTGAGATGCAGACCATACCTGTGCTTGCTTTTGGGTCAATAACAGTAAGAAAAGTCAGCTCAGTTCTATGAATATGTTCGATGCATCTTTTAGCTTGTTTAGCTACAGGGAAGAGGTAGATAGGGATGACCTGAGACGGAAAGGCCAAGGTAAGAGGCAAGATAGGGTTTATATATATGTCAAACTTCTCCCACAAATACAGGATTGCGGCCATTAACATATATATATAATTAATTTTATATATATATATAATATATACATATATATATATATACATATTATATATACATAAAAGTAAATAATATTCGTTTTAATGTTTTATATATATATTATTTGTAGAAACCTGCAGATGGAGCTCCATTACATAGGAAGCCTCATGAAGTTGTTAAAAAAACAAAACCTTGTAGAGCTTGTTTCATGTAACTCTGTAGAATAAAAAGTATTTTTGAATTTAAAGATGGATTGCTCCAATCTCTGCAAACTAAACTTTGATTTCCTGAACATGTCAGTTTTCCGTAACTTTTTTTTTTTTGCAAGCAAACATTTTTCTTTTTTTTTTACAAGCAATATGCTATTTTCAATTTGTTATTCATACTTCTGTGGTGTTTTCAGATATTTGTGGAGATTTCATATGCTTAAGATCTTTCCCACAATTCAAAGCAACAGGTTACTTTTTATTTAATACAGATCTGTGGGATTTCTCCCACAATGCTATTTGTGTATCTGTGTTTATGATATTAAGATGGTTTGGTAAGGATAGAGTAATCAAATCATGACATGGATACTCATTATTTCCAGCAAGTTCATCATAGCCTCTTGCTGGTGACCCACAGAGAACCAATCAAGCGACAGAGTTAAAAATAAACAAAAACAAAGGTATAAATACAACTATATATACACTTGTCTTCTCAGTAGTTTGAGTTATTCTTTATCCAAATAAAATTTAAATAAGCAGATATTGCAAGATGTATCATATACCTCTATTCCCCACTACCTTTAAAATTAGACCAGTCTGTCAACCAAACAAGAGACTGAATAATTCACTTATTCCCCCCACATAATATTACACACACTTATCTAACACTGAAAGGTTGCAATCCTCTGTGCATTAGATGCAGGCAGGGCAGGAGGTCCCTCAGCAATCTGTGCTTTTATCCAATTTATTTTTCTTTCTTAGAAAGGTGTTGGCGAAATTACCACCTGTGCTTCAATATTTGTAAAATCTGCAGCAAGTCAAGTATAAAAAAGACAATTGCATTCGTGTTGATTTTTGTTTTTTTTTCTGTGTCATATTCCTTTTCTACAAAATTGCACATTGTCTGAGTTAGTGAAATAAGATGTATTGCCGGTTGCATGGTAACAGTGCTACCCACTCTCAACATATGTACGAAGAATAATGAATGCATGAGGAGGCACAAATCAACTATTCATTTACATAGGCATTCTAGCTTAGGTCTTCAGAGACATGGTTGTTGTTTTAGTGCATCTACTGAACAATACAGACTCAGCCTTCTGTGATTTCACTGACAGTAGCAACCTAAATCCTGTGATAACAACACACAAGAGAAAGTTGCAGAATCACCTTCCATATAGTTATTTGTAAGTTTCAAACATAGTCTATGCTGGGGAATCTTCGTGAAAGGTTCCAGCCAGGGGGGAAAAGAAAATCTAGGTTTAATTTAAGTCTTCAAAAAACCTAGAATGGAAATTCATCCATGCCCTCTCCTGTTACTACATGGAGGAGAAAAGTCCAGATATGTGTTCTTTGGTCTTTATTATATATGTCATCTAGCCTTAGAATATTATAATTGCTTTAGTGTGCACACAAATTCATGTTCCATGAAAGTCATGTGAAGACACCCTTGAATTATCTGCTCTTTAAAAGTTGAGAGTTGTTCTTCAGATGTCAGCTGTTACCCTCATCCTTATTATGTATGTTACCATGTTAGTTATCTGCCTAATATGATTTTTATTGATTGTCAGCAAAAAGTGTAAAATTATCAAAATGTTCCAGTAAATACAAGGTATATTCATCGCACAGTCAGGCAATACATTGATGATGTATACGCAGTATACAAAACATTGTTCTGTTGGCATATATCCATATGGTGTCTAATAGATTGCTATGAATACAGAATGTTGCTAATTTTCTGAATATCTAAAAGGTGCAACATTTATAAGGGAATACTGAGCATAAAGGGGCGGGGCTAACACAAAGGGGTCTAACATAAAGGTGATCCAGATCCAGTGGTGCACGTGCCCAAAGTAAATATACAATGTTATGCGGATGTAAATATACTTTCTCAAAAGGCAACCAAATAGGGCCAGTAGACTAATCAGCTGTGTTAAGGATCCAAACACCTTCTGCTAATACAGATGCCTTGTAGTTGTTGCAGATGTCGGGCAATCCCAGACCACCCCTAGAGTAGAGGAGTCCCCGTTTTTGATATGCTTTGGGGGGGGGTTTCCTCTTCCACATTTTTGTGTTGATGGTGGACTGGAACTTCTTAATTAGTTTGGATGGTAAAGCAATAAGTATAGTGCAGAATAGATAAAGTATGTGTGGTAGTATCAATACAAATTTTTGAATTTGATGTGGCCCATCCACAACACCGCCAGGTCTTCTCATTGTTCCATTTAAGATTTGAGCTTATGCGCCATGGGCATATGGTTTTCTTGTGGGAGATGTTGCAGGGATTTTGTCAGTTTTAACCCTAGGTAGAAGAGCGATTTCTTGCGCCAATTCGTTAATAAGTAATGCTTGGGTTTTAGAAGTGTTGCTTTTATAGTAAGATACCTTGCCACAAGACATCAAGAGATGGATCAAGTGCGAGACGGAGGATGTTGGGTTAGTTAAAAAAGGAGGATATCATCAGCAAAAAGCACTAGTTTTTGTTTCCTCCTGGTGTGGTCAAGCATTTGATGTTCTGGCTTTGATTAATGTGATGAATTAGCAGTTCCAGGCATAAGATAAAGATTAATGGAGAGAGCGGGCAACCCTGGCAGGTATCAATATGGATCTGTAACACTGATGAGAGGATACTTGTGCTAAACACTCTAGCTGTTGGCTATTGGTGGAGAGCTTGAATTCTAGGAACGTCTGAGGGGAACCCATTTTTGAGAGCATTAGCACCATATATTACCAATTAAAGTGGTCAAATGTTCTTACAGCATCCAGTGCAAGGACTAAGCCCTTTTGGGAGGTACTATTGACCCAGTTAATGATGTTGATAAAATGCCTAGTGTTGTACCCATCTGACTTCTTGGTACAAATCCTACCTGCTTTTCCAAAATCAGCGTGGGAAACAGTGTCTTAATGCATGTAGCTAAAAGTTTTGAATAGAGCTTTAGTTTTGCATGTTAAGCAGGGATATCGATCTCAGGTTAGCACATATCATCTGTGATTTTTTTAGGTTTGGGTAACGTCACTATAAATGCTTCTAACATTTCCTGCGGGACATTGCCAGTCAGTTTGATGTGATTGAAGGGTTTGTAAGATGTGGGGTTAGCAATGGTTCGAACTTAGTGTAATAATAGTTGGAAAGCCTGTCCAGGCCAGGTCATTTGTATTTGGGTAAGGTAGTAATTTCGCGTTTGACTTTGTCCTCTGTGAATGGAGACTCAAGTTGAGTTCCTTGGTCCTGGGTTATGTTTGGGATTTGTACCTGATTTAAAAAAGTGTGTATATATATAGGGTGCTATTACATATATGAGAAAAAAAGTGTAGAATGATATAAAATATATTTCTAATCAATTGACTTTATGTACTATTAACTTGATGAAAATCAGGTGCATAATGTGGGACAATGCTATACCAAAAGTCAGCTGTTGTTTCAAACACTGTCCATGGTGCTGATAAGGAAGACCCATGCATGACCCGATTAAACATTGAACAATCCTATACAATGAAGGTAATGAAAGTGGTGTTTTACACATTTTTCTTCTCATTGCAGAAGGGTTACCAAGATATTCAATAAGGAGAGAATGGGAAGACCTTTTCATGAATTGTTTAATATCAACTTTGCAGGAGTTGGTAAGACATTGTGACTATTTGTAATGTGTCAGAGTGGGAAACACAATTACAAACCTTACAATCTCCCACATAAGAGAAGCAGAATTTTTGAATTATGTAAGTTTTGGCTGGCCTGCTGTCACTTTTGCGTGGGAGATCATGGTTTTGTCTCCCACCTTAACACATTTCCATGTTATACTTGATTTTAATTAAGTATCAGGCTTCTCTCTAGAGTTATTCTTACCTTATAATGTCCCCTGCAGGCATGGCCATCTTCTATCTTCAGCTCTTGGCACTTCAGCCACCAGGAAAAGAGTCAGTGCTGTACTCTTGTGCTTGCATAGAATAAATCTACCAATACGCATGAATTAGAGATTCCATAGGTTATCCAAAAAAGGTGCAACTGTCTCAAACGTTTTCAAAGTATTATGCGTGCTTAACCCCTTAAGGACCAAACTTCTGGAATAAAAGGGAATCATGACATGTCAGATATGTCATGTGTCCTTAAGGGGTTAAGGGTAATAGAGGTTTATCTAGTGATTCCTAGTGTATAAACGCTATACTCAAAGAGCTCTAAAATAAGGCTAATTCCGAAAGCCATTGCTTGCGACAGGTGGGGACATTGACAGAATATGACAGCGGATGCTCTGGCTTTTGTCAACCCTGGGCTCTACCATAGCGTCAAAATCCATACTTTGACTTATGGCAGGGGTGCCCAGAAAGTAGATCTCCAGATGTTTTAAAACTTCAGCTTCCATGATGCTTTGTCATTCTAAAGGCATGCAAAGTATCATGGGAGTTGTTAAAACTTTGGTGATGTGACCATTTTGAGCAGATCTGTAACCTTATTGTTTTTGCAATAGTTTAAAATGCTAAATATAGCACAACAAACCTTAACATACGTTTTGTGTTTTTATATAAAATACATCTTGAAAGCTGTGTTTTATAATCAATTATACAATTCACCTGATCGATGCACAACACGAGGAAAACAACAGTAGCTAAAGGAAATAATATATAGCTAAACAAGCTAAAAGATGCATCGAACATATTCATAGAACTGAGCTGACTTTTCTTACTGTTATTGACCCAAAAGCAAGCACAGGTATGGTCTGCATCTCAGTGGGATGAATGGGCTGCTCTTCATTGTTAAAAAATGGTCCAACGAATAGGAATACATAGAAATAGAAATAACCATAGTTATATGGTTGGGAAGAAAGGTAAACATAGAAATAATGGGGTAATTAGGGTATATTGGAAGCAGGAGCTTATACTAGAAAATTGGCAGAGAGAGAATAGAGAGATTCACAGATAAGGGGACTGTTAATTATAGGTACACTATACTGGTGAAATAATAAAAAAAAAGAATAATAACAATGAATAAATAAATAAAAAATCATTGTTTAGTTAACCCCTTAATGACGTAGCTTGTTGTACAAGTTGTGATCAAAACAAACGTAAACAAAAACTGGAATTTGCGCTATATGTCTGTTCAACCATAATTTACCTCTTTCATATTAAGTGCACCCACACATTATATATAATTTTGTTCAGGGGAAACAGGGTATTAATTTCACATGAACTATTCATATATAAAACATAATTTACTATGAATAAAATCTAAAAAGGTGTGAGGAATTAAGATTTGTTTATAATTTCTTAGTTCTGCGTATCATTTTAACTGTGAATGTCATAATACTGTTAGTGTTTACTACAATAAAATGCAATGTCTCATGAGTACAGCAGTACCCCCCATGTACAGATTTTATGGTGTTTTGGGAAGGTACAGGGTCAAATATAGCATGGTTCATTTTTCAGTTTATACACTTTAAAATTTGCAAGACAAGTTATGTTGCCTTTGGCACTGTATCGTAGCCAAGAAATTAGAATTCCCCCCATGATAGCATACCATTTGCAACCCAGACAACCCAGGTTATTCAATATGGGGTATGTCCAGTCTTATTTAGTAGCCACTTAGTCACAAACACTGGCCAAAGTTAGTGTTTCTATTTGTTTGTGTGTGAAAAATGCAAAAAACTAATATGAACGCTAACTTTGGCAAGTGTTTGTGACTAAGTGGCTACTAAAAAAGACTGGACATACCCCATTTGTAATAACTTGGGTTTTCTTCTTTTGCAAATGGTATGCCATCATGGGGGTAATTCTTATTCCTGGGCTGCCATACGGTCTCAAAGGCAACATAACCAATTTGGCAAATTTCAATGAAAAAACTGAAATGGGCGAGCCTTATATTTGACCCTGTATATATATTAATATCAAAATACAGTTAGAATAAAATCACACATATATATTAAATTTTTTTTCATTTATTTTTATTTACTTATTTATATTTCATAATAATATATGTATATATATACAATATATAGTTATTATATATATATATATATAAATATATATATATATATATATGTGTGTGTGAAATTTAATTCTAAGTGTAGTTTTATATTAATATATATATATATATATATATATATATATATATATATATATATTATATGAATACACTTAGTATGACATTATATATATGATATATATATATATACATATTATATATAGATATAATATATATTTATTTATATATTTCATATTCATATTTTATATATATATATATATATATATATATATATATATATATATGTAATATTTTTTTTAATTTTAACAGAAGCAGGGAGACTGCCTGTCAGTTTAGGAAGTCCCCCTGCAGGCAGCACTATGGATGCCTATTGCGGCCATGTGTCAGCTCTTTCAGAGTGATCACATGGCCCGCAGGTGCCTAATTTTCTGAGGGGGGGACTGTCTGGGCTGTTAGACAGTCCCCCCAGACGGCGAGGAACACCGATCATCGGTGGGGGAACAGCGAGGATCGGGTAAGTGAATAGGCCGGCCGGGACGTTCTTTGCCGCCTGCCAGCATTTAGAGCCACGCCTTCAAGGACGGCATAGAAACACACGCTGTACTTAACAGGTTAATATATAATATATCCCTAATTAAAACGTGTGCATTTAATTATTTTAATTTGGGGTGTGACTAAAAACTGCTAGCAGAAGCTGCAGATCTCATGATTAGCCCTATGGCAACATGCAGGGAATTGTTGAAAAGGTGCTTGTAGTATGCCAAACAGTTTGAGCCTTTGACACATTCTTTTGTACATTTTGTTCTAAGTTTAAGTATTTTCCAATAAGGAAGAGGGTGTTTTTTTAAAAAAAACTAAAAACTATTTTTCATTTGTGGAACTGAAATAAAGTCACTAGTTGCTGTAGGACCAAAGGTGCAGCAGAGATCCAGATCGTGGGTCCATCTTGTAAATACTCCTTCACATTTTCAAGATACGTGCCAATAAGGGTATATGAATTATTTGCATACTCTTCAGTCAGATAAATAGTGCTTCTGACCAAATAGGTCCCATAGAGCATGGGTAATTAAGATAGGATATTTACTTATGTGCGTGAATTACAAAACAATACACATGCATATTCTAACTCATTTTATTTAAGGCTATATTAGGAACTCATGACAGTTTTCTGCTAATTTAGCAGGATTCTTTTCATCAGGGACAAAGCTAAATGGAAAGACCTCTGCCCCGTAGCTCTACTTGGATTGAGACACTGGCTGTTTCCTTCTTGCTGCGGGCATGGTTATCTGCTTAACTATTTATTTTTCTCTCATCCAACTGGGATTGGAAGATGTGTGTGTACAACTGTTTGCAAATATTTAATTGGTGCAAGTGGGAGATTTGGCACTGTTTTCTCATTCATTCTCATTAATCTCTTCCACTTGGTATTATACTGATTAGATTGCTTTGTCCCACTACAGAACACTTTTCTTTTTAGACCACACAGTCTCGTTAGACTGCCCCTGCTCATTAAATTGGCTGCACCTCTCCGTAATAAGGTTTTCCTCCCCAAAAGCACAGCATTATCTTATCCATCTTTTATTACAGTGCTTGCTAAACTTTTATTACACAAATGTCTTTAATTAGACCGATTGCTCAGTCATTATACCAGTCTCTCCCACTAGAATACTAACACAACCATTAAAGTTGTCGTTCTATTTTTCACTCTATCATTACATGTCTCGCACTCCCAGAAGACTGCTCACTAAGTCATTATAATTCTCTGTTCTATTAGACTGCTATGTCATTATACAGTTCTCCCCCATTAGATTATTGAAGCTAACATTATGTTCTCCATTACACTTACCTCTTCCATTAAATCCCTTACTTTGTTGTTACACATTTTTCTCTTAATAGATCATTCAATCTGTCATTACACTTCTTTCCCAAAAAATTGTTCCCTTATCTTATGTTGTTTGCCGTTATCAAACACAATCAGTGCTTAGACAGCTTCCTCTAATTAACACATGGTCTGTTATTAGACTGTGCTTTTCTATCTATGTACACCACCAATCTCTCAATAGACTGGTCTTTTCTAATACACAGTCTGTGTGCACTGCTCCTTTCAAATATACAGTGCATAATCCTAATGGGCTTTCCCCCTTCCAATGCACCACACTCTGTCTGTTTAGAGTTCTCCCTCTTCATAAACAGTGCACTCTTTTATACGATTGCCCCTTCTCAATACACCGTGTATCATCCCTTGATCAGAGAGAACTTCACTGGTACAATCACTTTAAAGTTTATTCAGTTATTAAACATGGCTGCCCACCTTGGTTTGTCAACTGATGATTAGGATAATCTATTAGTGTGGCTATACAATACACAGCATTCTGTCTTAATATACTGATCCATCCAAATAAGCAGAACACTGGCTTAACCAAATGACCATTTGACCTGACCATTACCCAACATGCCCATCATCATGTTGTCAGGGTTTCTTTGCTGTTTTAAACAGTAACCCTTCCTTTTTCAGTGACTGAGTTTTCAGCTGTAATTAACGATCAGCTCCTTCAGTATGTTGCCACGGTTACTCACCTGAGAATAGTCACCAACCCTGCTGCTAATCAGTTCAGCCTATTTAAGCAGCAAATCCCAGAACCTCCTTGCCCTTGCGTGGTTTCCTGTTCCCCAGAAGTCTCCTTGTTCCTTTGTTTCCTGTTTGTTCCTGGTTCCTGACTCCGGGCTTGTTCCGACTCTGCTGCTCTCCATGCTCCTGATCCTGGCTTGTCTGACTACCCGCTCTGGTGACTGACCCCTGCTTGATTCCTGGACTTTGCTTTTGGTTGTTTATTTGTTATTTATTAATAAAGGTGTTTTTGCATCTAGTTCTGTCTCTGTCTGGTTCCTGGTCCCTGACAAATGTCCTAGCTGTGCCTTGCTGCTGCAAGTATTCTTTGAAATAGCTGAGTGACTACAACTTCATCCCGGGACATATGTCAGTTTTATATACATTTCTGCGCTCTCTGTAGAGCCTTCACAAGCATCACAAAGTTTCTTGCTTTGGGAAGCATACTGTGAAATAACAATGAGATGGTACCTAGTACCGCACACACTAGCATACATATACATGGGAACGTCAGGTCTATGTTGGAGGTGTGAAGCGGAGGCGGGTACCAAGCTTCATAAGTTTTAGGGATTCTCTATGCTGGGAGAGTTCTGTAGCCAAATCCAAACCCTCATCTCACACACTACCGACTATACTCTCCTCTTGCAACCGGAACACTACCTACTTACTTCACATCATTCCCGACATAACTGTACATCCTCACATTATATTATATTAAACATTCTCACGGTAGCTAAAGTTGCTCTGGCCAGCAATTGAAAGAGCAAACAAATCCCCTCCATGGAGATCATTAAAATCAAACTGGACACAATAAGTTCTTATGAGCGGATGGCATGCAGACTGAATTGCTGTATGGGAAAATATGACTGGGACCTTTAGACTATAGGGCCATGCTTATGGGCAAGATTACAAATGAGGAATATGGGTGGATGAAGAACTGACTACGGAGTGGCAAACCATATGCAACACGAGTACCCAACGATGGTTAGGTTCAAGGCTCATACATGGTTTGCATAGCGATGCTAGGGTTGCGGCCAGATACTCTGTCTCCAGCTGCCTAAGCAAATGTAATGGGGATAGGACATGTTCGGTGTAAAATAATAAAAATAATGTCCTTTGAAACAAGGACTGCATAATTGGTGAAGTCGCAAGGTAACCAGGGTCCCCTTTCCCCATCCCCTTCCTTTCTGTTTCCCTTCCCCGTTACTTAGTTAAATGAAAAATGTATACTGCAACAGGTTATCGCAAATGTGCATCAAGTCAGACTAGGTGTATTCATGCAATATACGAACGGAATACAAGCCAAGCATCTTAGACGGCATGTCCATATAAAAATGCTTACTCATGCGTTACAATAGCTGAGCTGCCAAAGACAATGTGATACTACTGTTAACTGTGATTATTCCTGTTCAATTGAATGTTACCTAACTATGACTTCTAAGGGACTGAAAAATGTGAAAAACAAACATTGTGATGTACATCAAGACTCTGCTGTATCAATAAAAAAAAAATGAGGGGGCGGGGCTTAACTGCGGGCCGGAGCGGACGCCATTACTCACGGCTCCCGAGAAAAACAACCTAATCCCTGCAAAATCAGGGGCAACTGTGTCCATCCGACTGCCACAACCGGCAGGTCCACCCTGGCACGACGCACGGAGCCGGTACATGCCTTTTTTTCTGCAACCCAGGCTGAAACGGCGGAAAAGGAGGCTTGCGGCCTACCACTTCCCCCCGGGCCTCGGCCTCGAAGCGTGGCAGAATCCTTTCCAGATGCTGGACACAAGAGCACAGACAGCTGCAACCCCTATGCCGGGGCTGCTACGCAAAATGGGGAGGAGATCGCAAAGACCACTGCTGGGGACACCAGGAGATTCTAGAGACATTGGGGACATGCTCCAGAAACAGGCCCAAAGCAAGATGGCGACGCAGGAAGCAGGTACAACCACCATTACACCTCAGGCTCCCACACAGGAGGAGGCACAGCCTCAATCTGAGCAACAGGGTTATGAACAAGCTGCACCACCTTACCCAGACCTCTCCAATCTAGTCACTAAGCAAGACATTAAAGCACTTCTAGACGACTTTAGGCAGACCTGGGCAGCAGATATTGCAGTGATACAGACATATCTGCAAATGGTGACTGACAGGGTCCGTACCACAGAAGAAGACATCATAGATGTGAGACAAGCAGTATCCACCATGGGAGACTCGCTATAGGAAGTGAGGAAAGCCCAACAAGCACTCTCCTTACAATTTACTACATTAGATGACCGCTCCAGACGCAATTACCTGAAAATCAGGGGGGTGCCTGAAACTATCACAATGGAAGAACTGCCCCACTATCTAAGGCACCTAGTGACCTCACTACTGCCTCCAACACAAGCCAAAAAAGTAACGATCGACAGTATGTTCCGCCTACCAAAATCAGCCAGGGCCCCATCCCAGGCTGTCAGCGACATCCTCATCCACTGCACATCCGCACAAGACAAGCGGACACTCCTGGCAGCACTACGAGACCACACACCTTACCAGTTTGAGGGCTCAGGCCTGTCATTTTATCAAGACCTGTCAAGGTCCACCCTACAGTGGAGACGCACAATGCTCCCAGTGACAAGCCGGCTCAGGAATGCTGGAATAGCATACCGCTGGACGCCACCAAGATCGCTCAGCGTGCTCCACAACGGGATAGCTCGTACTATATTCTCGGCAGAGGAAGCTCTAGCCATATTTGGGAGACTGGGACTCTCCACACCTCCTGATGACTCAGCCAGCACCCACCCATGGGACCCGACCACCATAGTCCCCTTCACCCCGCGACGCCAACAACAAGAACCACGGAATGGGACATGACTGATTACCTGGACACGGCTCTCGCAAACAACCAAGGGCCGCATCATGACTGTTTTTGTTCAAGTATTTTGTTACAAGTTTTTATTCCTGTTTGTTGCACTTACAAATGATTGCCTCACTATCAGGGTCTTCTTAAGACAGGAAACACAGGAGGGGAGTTACAACCCCCAACCCCGCGAGTAAGGGAGCCTGTAACAACCCCCTCCCCCCGCATCCCCCATGGTTAGGGGAACACCAAGCAAGAGCCTCATTATCTCTCATATCCAGTGTAGGCAACAATCGCACACCGCCTAACTCACACACTTCTAGATGCCCACTCAGGCACGTATAGGCTCCTAACAATCCTAACTCTGAAGCGACACACTATTTACAGGGCAGCTACTCAAAACTACTACACACCACAGGGCCCACTCCTCACCATCCAGGGTCTTCACGGCCCCAAAGAACACCACAGAGCCCAATCAGACCTCTCCAGTAGGATCTCTGGCACAAGATCTAGTAGCTACTAAGATGCAAAACGCCCAGCGACACACACCTTAACCCTAAATGTACATAGCAGGTACCAGAGATCCAGCTTACAGTCAGCGCCAGGTACTACTGCACTAAATACCATTTCTTCTGGATTTACAGCTCCCATAACACAACTTGAGCTCAGACAGGTAGAGGTCCGGTTCAACCAGCTAAAGCTATGCAATGCCACTGGTTACACGATTGTACTACTGTTTCTTAGATTAATTTTTTAGTTCCTTTTTAAACTCCATACACATTGTCTTACCCAGTGGTATTTGTGGCCTATGGCTTCTGTATCTTTTCCCCAACCCAGCGGCATAAAAGCATGGTGTTGTTTTTTTGACATAGACACTTATACAAGGGGCACCCTTGACCAGCAGCCACATGGCTTGCAACCTAACATTAAGGCCCATACCCACCCAACAGGCCTCCCATGTTGCTATACGTGCAAATTGCCTGAACGATTACCCGTTTATATACAATCCCAAGCTAACATATAATACAGAAGCGGGCTATACCTGGGAAGCATGCTCTTATTATCTTATTATAATACTATTCTCTTTTTTTTTTTTTTTTTTTTAAATACCAAAAATGCCAGTTTATATACCTGTTTCGTACCACTCTTACCTGCTTATCTTCTGCAGAGACCTACAGTACACTGTTTACTTGTTTAAAATTGTGCAGTTCAATCCTATGTCATGCTACTGAATGCCTTGATTTGCCTGTTACTGCCATTGTAGCACTGCAGGCCAGTTTGTAAACATTTTTGCACAACAAAAATAAAGAATATATATATAAAAAAAAAAAAAATGAGAAAAATACCCCAAATCACTGCTGCTTATGCTCTACTTTCTCCTTCAGTCATCTGTTGACATGTATGTACGTAGTGGGGAATCGCGATGCAGCCTAGAACAAAATCTAACCCCATTAACCCCTTAAGGACACATGACATGTGTGGCATGTCATGATTCCCTTTTATTCCAGACGTTTGGTCCTTAAGGGGTTAAACCCCCCAGTAACGACAGACCACTTAGTATGGATGAAACAGGCCACAGCATTTATTATCACAACTAAATTACTGCATAACACATCCATAACTTTGTTTATTAAATCTCTTCTTTTCTGTAACCAAAACATTAGACATAAATAAGCATAAATTAACATATATATATATATAACTCCACCCATAGTGTTATACAGTGACCCAACCGTCCTTGCCAATAAAAACATGGAGTGGTTCCTAATCACCACTCCCTCTCACCTCCCCCCTCGTCATAAAAAATCCTTCCAATGCCTGCCATCAGCCGACCTTATCCACGCTCGATGGGCACGAGACCTCAGGCAACCTAAAGTTTAACCTTTGGAGCAGGGGAGATTTGAGACCTTAAAAACTTGTTCATCTCATTCCATATACTTAAACGTAACCTCAAACTCAATTGGCAAGGACATACCCCCGGCTAGCTGCGACAAAATATACTATAGGGTGGGCGGGAGGGAAGCTGTTTGCTGGCCCGAATCCCAAGTGGCACTGAGGTAAGACCTCCCCCACACTGTCTTACACAGAACATAATCACACCCACAGACTCTTCCCAACCAATCCCATGCATCTACCCCCACACTCCTACATGTGCCCTTGTCCGCTTAGCTGCGCTATCTCCCCAGGGCCTTGTATGTACGTAGTGGGGAATCGCGATGCAGCCTAGAACAAAATCTAACCCCATTAAACCCCCCAGTAACGACAGACCACTTAGTATGGATGAAACAGGCCACAGCATTTATTATCACAACTAAATTACTGCATAACACATCCATAACTTTGTTTATTAAATCTCTTCTTTTCTGTAACCAAAACATTAGACATAAATAAGCATAAATTAACATATATACATATATAACTCCACCCATAGTGTTATACAGTGACCCAACCGTCCTTGCCAATAAAAACATGGAGTGGTTCCTAATCACCACTCCCTCTCACCTCCCCCCTCGTCATAAAAAATCCTTCCAATGCCTGCCATCAGCCGACCTTATCCACGCTCGATGGGCACGAGACCTCAGGCAACCTAAAGTTTAACCTTTGGAGCAGGGGAGGTTTGAGAACTTAAAAACTTGTTCATCTCATTCCATATACTTAAACGTAACCTCAAACTCAATTGGCAAGGACATACCCCCGCCACAACCCCGCTGTTTTACGCCTAAAATCAGCGGGGGACCCCACCACAACCAGCCATGGCCTGTTCCACCAATTCTCGCAGCGCTAGAGTAACAGAGGTCAAGTCCGACCTCCAGCAAGCGCACCCTTCCCTCAAGATAACTAAACCACATTTAGCCAAACCCAAAAGGCGAACTGGAAGTGTTTATGTTTTATATATTCATATAGTCAGTTATGTGGTTAGTCTTTTAGTTATGGCCACGACAAACCTAGAAAAACCATCCAGTCCGATGACAGACGGCAGCGCACCAGGGCACTCACAGTGCGGAGTGCACTGCCAACAGGAAAGGGCGATAGGCGCAGCCCAGCCCGTGAGAACCTCTGGGAAGAAACATAATGCGAACATGTCCAGGTCGACGAGCACCCAAGTCCTAAAACACCACCGACCCATGTCATTCCACCCAGGGATGACAAAACCCCTGGCACCCCATGAGGCTGGGCAGCTGACCCCGTATGAGGAGGAGCCACACCCCCTTCACGTAACCGGAGCCAGACCACCGAACCTCCGCCCCAGAAGGTGGAAGATCCAACCACTCGTCCCTGCCTCCTTCCCCAAATTACCCATGAAAACCCCGCCCTCCCCAGTCCGGGGGGGGGAGGGGGGCCGTAAACGCGGCGATAAATCCAAGCAGAGACCAACAGGGCGACCCAAGGAACCCACCACCCTGAGCACCACCATGAGCACCACCATTCGAGCCCTCTGAACCATCGGCGCAGGCACGCCCAGCCTGGCGGTGTCCGTAGCCGCCCCCAACCAAAATAAATGAATTCTCCACCATCCTTATCCAGGAAGTCGAGCCCCCAAGAGGAACACCCCAACTAAATGGACGCGGGGGTGAAAAAACCCATCACCAAGATCCAAACCGGGGAGGAGGCCGAACAATCCCAGGGACGGAACGGTACTCCCAACGAAAACAGGCAAATGACGGAACCCTGCACCGCCCCCGATCGGAACGGTACACTACAGACCATCCTGGAAACCCATAACAGCACGGTAGGAGCCCAACCATGTACCCCGTGCATCCCCCTACCCCAGGAGGATGCAGAAAGTCAACCCCGCAACAACCAAGAATTGCACAGATCCCATCGATGAAACAGCCAACCATAACCAACTTACGCTTCCCAAAGACAACAGCCATCGAGCTGCGAAACCTGAAGGAAGTCCGTTCCAACGCTTACTCAACTCCACCAAAACACCCTCCCACTTGCCGACGACCGTAACATGAACGGGAAGCCGAGCCCCGCTAATCGGAAAGAAACATGTAGATGAGCAGTCTAATCCCGGAACCCAAAAGGAAACGTACCCATCCGTCCCGAACACTCCAACCTTACTGGAGCGGGCCCCACGCCGCCCCAGAGATCGCCCACAGACCAGCTTCAGCAGACCGTTGGACCAAGGGACCACCCCTCCCCTGCCTTAAGAAAAATCGACCCCGTGACACCTCCACCCGAAGTACGCTCTATAATGAACCAGACAAAGCATCGGCCATCCTATCGGTAATAACCGGACAAAACCCTGACCAGCCGCCCCTAGACTCAAACAGCACCGAACCAGAGTACCAGAGTACCACCGGGGTACAGGGTACTGTCACATGTGAAAGACAGCCAGCATCACCCCACGATGGTCCCCAAGGAAAACCCACCCACCTGTTCGTGAGCTGGGTACCACATGCCTACCATGCCACCAGAAAGGGGGGACCTCCAAGAACACCAGCGTCCGCCAGAGCCAGCGTATTGGGCAAGAGGCAGCACACCCCCGAGAGCCCAAATGGCCCAAAACCCCAAAACCTGGTGCGGCGGCAAAACAGTTGGAAGCCAGCGGAAAAGGACACAGGGGGCCAGATTGCACAGGCCAGCATTAGAGGAGGCCCAGCAGGAACCCCATACAGTCCCAAGGGCAACCCCAACAGGCAAATCCCAGCGTACCCAGGAGAGCCCACGGGTAGCGCAGCCGAAACCCACAACGCCCCTCCAAACCACCGACGCCTCCTGCCTGATGCCCCAAACCGCAGCCAGGGGCACCGGCGTTCCCCTTACAGGAATTGATCCCACTATCCAGGAGACAAGAGCACACATCCCGACCCACGGATAAGGCCTTGGCCACGGAACTCAGAAACTCCAAACACTATCCCAAGAAAAAAACACTGCAACAGAAGAGTGCGTACATGCGACACTGACAGCCCCACACATAGGCGACATCGGGAGCAACTTACGTGGAGGCACATAGCCACCTAATCCTGACCGGCAGAAACACAGCCCAGAACCAACAACTCGACGGGCGTACCGGCAGCAGCCGGAAGACCGATTCCACCGCCGCCTTTGTCAGCAAGGCCCCAGGGCCCCGCAGCCCCACCCACGCAGACCGTTGCGCCGAGCCACCAACTCAAACCCAGCCCCCGGAAGGAAACGACAGTTGAGGAAATAAGGAATCAGGCGATATCAACCCCGCTCCTCCATGGGTACCACATCCCAAAGGGGGGGACCCGCAAAGCGAACTCCAGGGGCACCTGTAATGATTGGGAAGTAGGCTAATCGAATGTTCTTTGGGAAACTGGACCCACACCACCCAAAGGAGCTCTCACATGGACTGAGGGTCCAGCACCGAGAGCACCCACGTCCCCAACCCGACAGATCGCAGAGAGGACGAAAAAAAAAAGCACCGTTCTGAGGCACCAGGCGAGTCCTAAGTAAAACCAGAGGCCGAAGCCCATCCGGCCCCAGGCCAAGAAGGGTTGCACCGCCAACTAAAGTGCAAAACGTACCTCCACCAACCCAGCTCCTCCCAGGGACGATACGCGTCCCGAAGGTGTCCTGACCGCAGAACCATGCAGCGCATCCCCGGAGAGCCCTCTCCCCGACCATGCTATCCAGAACACCGGGTGCATTTGAATATGTGCCAGGGGGCGTAACCGACCACAGCATGCTCCCCACGACCCTCCCGGAGCCCCTAATGTCCCTCTTAGTCAAGGGACCCCCCGTGGCAGGAGGGAACATCCCTGCAATAAAAGCCCCTCCCCCCCATTTGCTCCCTAGCATTGCGTGCAAGCCAAGCAGGCCATATAAGCTCAGCAACACCCAGATTCACGCGAACCTGGGACGCTGCAGGAAAGCGCACTTAAACATATGATGCAAACTGAAAATTAAGGGGGAGGGGGAAGCGGCGTCCACGCACCTAAGTACTTGTATTCTATGTCAGTTGTTTTCTTCCGTTTTCATTCTTTTTTTTTTTATTATTATTATTTTTTTATTATTTTTATTGTTGTTTTGCATTTCCTTTTTCTTTTTCTTTTTTTTATAGTTTTTTTTTTTTTTTTTTTTAATGTTAACGTTTAATCTTCTTGTATATGTCATAGTATGCACTTTTCTTTTCTTTATTATTATTATTATTTTTTTTTTAATTTATGCCATTTGGCAATATACAGTGTAGTTTTTTTTTTGTGTGTGTGTGCAAGAGGACTAGACTGAATAAAGGAAGGAACAACGTAGGCACGCAAAGCGCGGAAAAGAGGGGGGAAGTGAACTCACCGGTCGCAGCCTGGCGATCCAAGCCCGGCACTGCGCTCACAGAAGGCGAAGGCTTAGAAACAGCAGTCCCAGCATCCACAGAAGACATCAGCTGGGATCCAGGCGCCACCTGCTGGACGGTCCTAGAACTGCAGCAGAGTCCTGAGAAGAAGCAGCAGAGAAGATGAGAGCCCACGCCCCAGAGGAGATGGCCGAGGTAAGTGACCTACAGGGGGAGGGGGGAGGAGGGGGGGGGCAGGCTAGGAAGAGGGGGTGGGGAGAACAGAGGGGAGGCAGACAGGGAGGGACAGAGAGGGGGGGGATTATAGCAGAAAAGGGGAAACAGGAGGGGAGAGGGAGGAAAATTAGACAGATGGGGGGGACCACCAGAGAGGGGGAGAGGAAACCAGGCAAGAGGAGGGGGGGACCAGCCAAGGGTAAGCTGGGCCCCCCAGCGGAATGGACAGCACCAACAGGGGAAAGAGGGGGGGCAGGACGGGCAGGTGAGACAGCCCTGGGAGCCTTCCTCACTGGCAGAGGAGGCTCCCGACGGGCAAAGGGACCCCCCCCTGGACTCCCAACGGCGGTATCAAGGTACCCCGCGCGGCCCGCGAGGGCCTACTCACCACCACACCTCCCCGCGGGCTGCGGGGGGACCCGGACCGTTGCCGGGCGGCCGCCTGCCGCCCGGATGTCTGTAACCGCCGCCCACCGCCCCCGGTCCGCAATCCAGCACAGGCGACCGGGGCGGATGGTGAGGAGGGAGACGAACGTGTAGGCCGCGCGGCAGCCGCACCAGGAGGCCGCGCGGCGGTAGCAGGCCGCATCCCCGGCCTGGGAGTACCAGGCTGTGCGGCAATGGAGGCGGCTGGCCGCGCGGCAGTGGCAGGCCTCGTGGCAAAAGGCCGTGCCACGCGCGCGGCCGCAGAAGGCCACAAATCACAGCCACTGGAGGTAGGCCGCGTGTCTGGAGCCCCTGACACGCGGTCCTGTTGATGCCTCGGGCCCGGGCTCCACATCATCAACCGGGCCCGAGGAGTGGGATCAGGGGAGAGCCTGGCAGGCGGGTGGGGACGCCTGCCAGTGCTGTTGCGGCCCTCAGGGGCAGGGACCGCATGGGAGACCGCAGGGGAGACCACAGGGGGTGCTCCAGGAGGAGGCAGCAGGGGAGACCGCAGGGGGTGCTCCAGGGGAAGGTAGGCCACGGGGGGGGCCCACACCAGTAGCCATACCTTCAGTAATGCTTGCCAATTGTTCCCACAGGTGCCGGCCACCATCCACGCTGCAGCAGCCCTGAGGGAAGCCAGAAAGCCTCAACCATCAAGCTGTGTAAATCAGCCAGGCCCAGGCAAACAGGAGCAGGAGGACAGGAAGCTGTTTGCTGGCCCGAATCCCAAGTGGCACTGAGGTAAGACCTCCCCCACACTGTCTTACACAGAACATAATCACACCCACAGACTCTTCCCAACCAATCCCATGCATCTATCCCCACACTCCTACATGTGCCCTTGTCCGCTTAGCTGCGCTATCTCCCCAGGGCCTTTTGTTATCCTTTCTCACAGCACTATCCATTTCCTCTTTGACCATGTGTGACCATGTGTATTTTCCAGGTTCTCCTGCTTTTGTGTCCCTAAAGTAAGTGAACATATACACTTTTGACTTCAACAGCTGGACCAGAGCTGTACTATGTTGATGAGTCTTAAACTTACAAATTTGGTGTCTGTGGTGTTTGGTTCCTGCGTACTTGTGTGTAGGGGTCAAGTCATGGGGAAAAAGTGTGGGAACTCACCCAAGATCATCCCCCCAAAAAACCAAAACACTTGTATGCCTATATAAACGTGTGCACACACTCACAGACGCACACACATACTCAGACACTCACACAGTGGTGTATTTTAATTTTGTGCTGCCCAAAGCATGACAATACCTGAGCGACCCCCTTATCTAAATTTACCACCCCTTCCTGCCTCTTTAAACTCCACCTTTTCCTGCTCCTGTTAAAGAAATACTATAGTGCCAGGAAAACAAAGCTGTTTTCCTGGCACTATAATTCCCTATAGTATACAGTTATATCAAGGTATTTACAGCTAGGAGTGGCAAGCATGGGGGGAGGAGTGGGAGGGGACAAAAAACAGTGGTGAATTACAATTTTACCACATGACAGGAGGCTTCATATTTTGCATAAACTCTCTTTACTAACTCCACATAGCAGTAAAGAAAAAAGTGAAAACATTAACCAATCAAAAAATAGTAGGAGGTATAGTATTCACATTGATGAGGCTCCTCCCCCTCTTTCTTTACTGCTCCATCAGCAGACAGGTCAGAGTTTCAGGCTCTTCCCTTTATTTATATTGTATTTTCTATTTTATATGCTATTTTCTATTTCCTTATTCTGTTTTTCTTCTGGGAATCTCTCCCTCCTACCCTGGGGAGGTTACCCCTTTCATTTTACGTTTATTTTATGTTTATTTTCTTATGTGTTTTTATGTCAGACTTGCTGGGGGGTATTTCCCTTTATTTCCCCTCAGGGTCCCTCCGTTTTTATTCCCCTTCGTTTTCGCTGGCTTCCCAGCTTGCTTTCCCCTCAGGGTAACGCTCACCCTGTCCCTAATACTCCCTTGCGGCTCACCAGCCGCATTCTGTTTTGCCGACACGCCGGGAAACCTTTTTTCCCGGTTTTCCCGGCGGCCATCTTGGATCTCGCGTCTCGCGAGATTCGCGGCCGCCATTTTGTGAGTCCCACGATCTCCGGCAGATCACACACATACCAGTCGATATTGCTTCTACTTGTCGCTCAGGCAGGGGTCACAGGCGTTTTTCCTGTAAGGATTCAGAGGCTGCTGGCCTTTTTTCTCAGTGGTGAGTCCACTGTTATTATTACTATTCCTATTTACTTACTGGGTGGATTTTGTGCCACCTTCTATTCCAACAGGGTGAAGCCCTTAATGCACTGCTGCCATCAGGTGGATTTCGTGCCACCTACATATATGTATATGTTAAAGGGGCATTCCAACCCCATATTGAGATCACATTAATGTGGATTTCGTGCCATCCTCACAGATATACATACATATATATTTTTCTGGGTGCGGCCCAGCAAGAAAAACCCAACTTACCCTGCTGGGGTTTCTGGTACTGTTTCTTGTACCTACACTACCTCACACCCTGCTGGGGTGTTGTTATTACCAATTTTTATTATTACTATTGAGTGCATATTATAATCACCTGACCCCTAGCCCATCTACCCTGTGCCAACACCATAACCACTATGGAAGCATCCCAAACCCCTGCGGACTTCCAGTCTATGATCGCAGATGCCATCTCCGCCTCTATGGAGAAAGCGCTGTCAAGAGTTATGTCGGCAACTACCGACAAACCCAAAGCCACGCTCACACAACCTCAAGACGAGGATTCTGAGGCCTCAGAGTCACACGTACTGGCGGACTCACGCCCCGCCAAACGTCACTGGAAAGGTGAGAAAGCGGGCGCTACACCAGCCAAGGGTAAGGCACCCAAACGCCATAGACCAGCCCCACCCACACCTGCCCACTACTCCTCGGATGAGGGGGAAGAACACATGCACTCTATGGCTGTGTTGGACGAGTGGCAGGCCGCGGACTCTGATCCGCAAGATGACAATTGGGACTCGGACTCGGACTCCCATACGGGCCTCTTACGAGGCACCTTCCTGGATCACAGTCAGTTACCAGACGACCTCGCACCTACCCAAGAAGACGATGCCATCCTAGACCCCACAGGGCAACGTCTGTTTGACCCTCGCAATATCCGCCACCCACGCTCCAGGGACTGGACACCCCCCGACCACCTCTCCCAATTTATGCACCGCTGGCTTCGCAAACCACTTGATAAAACGGTGCGCAACCGCCTACGCTCGGAATGTCCACGTCCCTCGCTTCCCGACCATGTAACTCAAACCCCGGAGTTTGACCAGGTGATGAACACCTTTATGTCCCGGGGTGGCCATATTATACCTGGCGGATGATGCTTTCACTAGAGCCGATCAATTTGACTCTAGCATGGTCAAGGAATAGGCACACGACATCAGAGAATGGGCACAAAGGTGCTTCTGTTTCGTTGGCAATACCAACGTAGCCCTCTCCTCTGAGAGGCGCAAGGCAGCTTTACTCCGTATTGACGGAAAACTGGTGGAGTTGGGCACCAAGGAACTGGGACCGTTGGCACAGGGCAAACTATTTGGAGAACCCTTCTTAAAAGAGCTGAACAAGCATGTCAATATTTTTACGTCCCTGAATAAGGCTCAGACATCCATGAAGCGAGTCTTCAGAGGTCACCCCAGTCGGGGTGTTTTTGGACGGGCTGGCCGATACAGGGGCCGCGCAGGCAGCCGATTCTGGCCTTCTGGCCCCTGGTCACACAGACCACAACCCTTCTACCCAGAAGTGGGCTTCAGACAACCCTTCTCCTATACCCGAGGAGCAGACCGAGGCAGAGGACCTCGTAACCGTGGCAGAGCACGCTTCCCCACAGGTAAGCAACATCATGCCTCTTGTTTCACTTTCCCCTTATACCGCAAGCCATATTGCTCTGTCTTTTCAGAACTGGACAACCATCTCCACGGACGCATGGATCCTCCAGACAGTTCGGGGCTACGTCATCGACTTCGTAGAACCCCCTTACCAGCTCACTCCTCCGCATCCCATTCAATGCTCCCAGGGAGGACCGCCGCCTGATCGACGGAGAACTACGAGAGCTCCAAACGAAAGGGGCGATAGAACCGGCTCACGACGGACAGGGTTTCTTCAGCAACATTTTCCTAGTAAAGAAGAAATCTGGAGAGTTCCGTCCGGTTATAAATTTGAAGGCACTCAACGCTTTTGTAACGTACAGGCACTTCAAGATGGAGGGCATCCATCTTCTGAGAGATCTTCTACAAGACAGGGACTGGTTTACGAGGCTAGACCTCAAGGACGCTTACCTGTCGGTCCCCGTCCACGCATCTTGCCGTCAATTCCTCAGATTCCTATGGCAAAACCAACCCTGGCAGTTCACATGCCTCCCTTTCGGCCTCAGCTCAGCACCGTGGTGCTTCACCAAACTTCTCAAACCAGTTGTATCACGACTACGAACTCAAGGAATTCGGTGCATTATCTACCTGGACGACCTGCTACTGTTCTCCTCAGACAGGTACAGTCTAACGCAACACACACGATACACCATTCAACTCCTGACGTCCCTAGGCTTCGTGGTAAATTACCAAAAATCGGAACTATCCCCAGCCCAGACGATACAGTTCCTGGGCTTCGAGATAGATTCCAGGACCAGCACCTTACGACTCCCGATCTCGAAGATCACAGCCATCAAGAAGGAACTACGCAGGGTCATCCGCTGCCACACCATTCCCCTCCGCAACCTAGCTCGGATCGTGGGCCTACTGTCCGCATCGATTCAGGCAATCTTCCCAGGCCCACTACACTACAGGGCGATGCAACATCTCAAGGCCTCCTTGCTCCGCCAGAACCCTTCCTACGACCAGAACATTCCGGCAACGGAAGAAATCAAGGAAGAACTCGGATGGTGGTTGGACAGCATGGAGGCTTGGAATGGCCGAGCCATCTTCGGGAATTCTCCCGACATCGTTCTGGAATCAGACGCCAGCCTTTGGGGCTGGGGCGCCACAGGCGAGGGGGAATCGACAGGAGGCACTTGGACTTCACAAGAAACCAACCTCCACATAAACTGCTTAGAACTCCTGACGGGGTCATTCGAGATCCGCAGCTTGGCTAGAGACCGCACGGACTGCTGCATCCTCCTCTGGATGGACAACGTCTCAGCGGTCCGCTACATCAATCGCCTGGGAGGAGCACGATCCAGGCTTCTGTCAAAAATCACGAAGGACATCTTCGAATTTTGTCTACCCCGGAGAATCTCCCTGATGGCAGAATACCTCCCGGGAGACACAAACCTGACAGCGGACTGGTTCTCACGCCACTGGCGGGACAGCAGCGACTGGAGACTGGACCCAGCGATCTTCCAACGTCTTTCAGCCAAGAGGGGTCCCCTCCACTTGGACCTCTTTGCTTCACGCAACAACAGGCAGACAGACGAGTACTTCAGCTGGCTCCCAGATCCAGGGAGCAAGGCAGTAGATGCGTTTCTCCAACCTTGGCCACCCGCGGGGGCGTATGCCTTTCCCCCATTCGCCATGGTGGCAAGGACGATGCAATACCTGAAGACCCAACGTGGATCCCTGCTCCTCATCTCACCCCTATGGCCGGGTCAACCATGGTTTCCGGATCTTCTAGCAGCATCCTACAAGGATCCTCTCCTCATACCGTCCTACCCGACACTCCTCACGGATCCAAAAGGGAACCAACACCCGCTCATCCTGGAAGACCGTCTCACGCTGATGGCTTGGACACTTTCAGGGGAGCCTGGCAAACCGAAGACTTATCGCAAACGTCTCGAGATCTCCTATGGGACTCATGGGCACCAGGAACCAGACGATGTTACTTATCAGCATGGAACTCCTGGTCTACTTGGTGCAGTGAACGGAATTTCGATCCCTTTACGGCACCTATAACAGCCATCTTGAATTTCCTCTCTCACCTCTTCTCCACGGGCCGATCTTATCGATCCCTCAACGTCATACGCTCCGCAATTTCGGCAGCCCACGTTCCGACCCAGGGGATCCCCGTTGGAAAAGACCCACTGGTATGCCGTCTTCTCAGGGGCATCAGACTACAGAGGCCTCCAAGACCTAAATATTCCCGACTATGGGATGTCGAGATCGTTCTACAATTCATTAATTTCACTGGCCGGACAACAACAGACTCTCGCTTCGACAGCTATCAGCTAAACTGACACTTCTACTTTGTTTGGTCTCGTTTCGCAGAGTCTCGGACGTACGAGCATTCGACTTCGATGCCTTTTCGGTCTCCCTGGAGGGAGTTACCTTCCAAATTTCACGCCGTACGAAATCCGATTCCACATCAGTTTTCTACCCTTTTTTCCCTACAGAACCACTTCTCTGCGTGGTGTCCACCCTGCACCGGTACGTGGAAGTCACATCCCGATTGCGGGTCTCACCTTCGGGCCAACTCTTGGTGTCCTACGTTAGACCACATGTACCAGTCTCTACTACCACCCTGGCCAGATGGGTAAGATGGATTCTATCTCTGGCAGGCGTAGAGGAGACCTTCGGAGCCCACTCCGTCTGGGGTGCGGCGGCCTCATCAGCTTTCGCCGCAGGCGCATCCCTGGCAGACATCCTACGAGCCGCAGATTGGTCACGAGAATCAACCTTTCGGACCTTCTACTTCCGCCCGAACCTGGGGGCAGCCACATCTCTCCTGTTTCAGCGTTAAAAATGCTAAATATGAAGCCTCCTGTCATGTGGTAAAATTGAAGATTATGCTAGCGCTAGTGTACTTATAATCTTAATTTTAATAATGACAGGAGGCGAGTATTTTCCCACCCTCCACACCCTCGAGGAAGGAGATCCTATGTAAGTATATCTATACTCTGAAGGATGAGATCTCATGTAAGTATACCTATACTCTGTATATTCCTTCCTCTGTCTCTGTCTCCTTACTCAGCTAATTTAATCGGACTTGTACCTTGTTCAGATACAGCCTTGCTTGTTAATCACTGTCATACTTAGACTAGTTTAAAAATTTTTTTAGTGGAATCTGTGTTGGGTTTATTACATCACTGCAACCAGTTGCCAGACCGGTTCCTAACCTTTTTCACGCTCTTTTCCAGCATAACTTCAAGACGTTACAGCTTACGCTCAGGATGGACATGTTTCGGATCTTCCTTCAGCTGCCAGGACTTCGTACTTGGAAAAGTCACCCGTTGGTGCATGTTTGGACCATCCTCTAACTTCTAGGACTTCGCACTTTGGAAAGTCACCCGTTGGTGCATGTTTCAAGACTTTTTCCGTTTCTTTAATATATTTTATGTGTATTTGATGTCGCTTTGAAAGAGGGGGAGGAGCCTCATCAATGTGAATACTATACCTCCTACTATTTTTTGATTGGTTAATGTTTTCACTTTTTTCTTTACTGCTATGTGGAGTTAGTAAAGAGAGTTTATGCAAAATACTCGCCTCCTGTCATTATTAAAATTAAGATTATAAGTACACTAGCGCTAGCATAATCTTCAATTTTGCCAATCACATCCTAACAGCCAGATTATTAATTAATGCATGTAGCTGCAAGTACAGGATACTACAGTAGTACACTATAGATAACAATGAAACCATTATTATAAATAAGTAATCTAGTGGCAAAGGTGAAAGAAATCCGGTGGAGCATTTTCTGAATTTCAATTTGTACCTTAAAGCTGTAGCGTTCAATTGTAGAGGCTTGCAGTAAAGATGATATGGGACATGGGCCTTAAAGCTGTAGCGTTCAATTGTAGAGGCTTGCATATATGCTTTAGTTTTAACTATCTGATATGTTTTTTTGTATGGAATATCTTTATTATCGTTAATATGCTCATGTGCATTTATATTTTTTGTGTACCACCTTTCATCCACAATAAAATATTTTGAACCCCCCCCCCCCAGAAAAACAATGTACCGTATATGGATGGAGTCCATGAAGATCAAAGTACTAGTGCAAATGTGATGTTAACTTCATGAGACTAAAGAGGATACAAACTATTTAAAGAAACACTTTTGTGTTAGGGATACAAAGCTATATTCCTAACACTACAGTGACCCTCTGAGTCTGCCTCCATCACACGCGGCAATAAAAGGATTAAACATTATTTAACCACTTGCCTTTTTCCAGCCCCAAGGTCCCTCGATGCTGGCTACATCTCCTCCTACTTCAGCGTGAGGAGATACCTAATGTGCATGTCCAGTGAGCAGTGCACGCGCATTAGGTCTTTCTCTTAAGAAAGCATTGAATCAAATCAAATTTGCAAGATTCTGGATGTTCTCATGCCAGCATCTGAGAGAAATTCACCAAAGGCAGTCTTAACCCTTTAATGTACACATTGTATTTTGCATTTTCGCTAAAACTGCAATGTATTATATTGCAGGGTTAATGGGATTGGACAATGCATCCAGACAACTTCAATGAGATGAAGTGGCCTGGGTGCCTATAGTGTCCCTTTAAGTGAACAGTAAACGTGTGTAGGATTGTTACGTGATAAGCATGAAAAGTGATACATATCAGAGCTATAAATCCCTAAGATCTGAAATGTGTAATGAGATCAATAACTGCAGGTAAATGTTGTCATTTGATGAGGTAAATCATACAAAATTAATCAAATATAAAATAAGGTATTGATGGAAACTCATTTTACAATATAATTTTGCAGGAGGAATTTGTAAAGCCCTGTGGAATATGTTTATGCGTTATCCATGCTATTAATAATAATAATACGAAAACAAATGATACTTGAATAAAATTGTGTAGATGAAGTATATAATATGGGATTATACCTAAAATAAATTAACAATATTAACAAATTTGATATAAACAAAAGTAAGGTTTTTAGAATATCCATGATATTATTAGTGCTAAAATGATGTTTCGTTTAAACCTACGTTTCCAACTTGGGTCTCATTTTATTATTGCTGGGTAAGATTTTGAAATAGTTTCAAATATTAGGATAAATGTTTAAAATGATTTAACATTATTACAAATATTTTAATACTTGACATTTTTTATATATTGATACATTTTTTACAAGTGTTATATTTTTTATATATCCCCATGTGAATACCATGTTAACCTAATGGTAGCTCTGGTTCTAAAAGAGATTTTGTTTTACCATCATCCATGCATGACCCTGCAAAGGTTCCTTTTGTTCTTTGTTAAGCTTGTTGTTGGATACAGTATGATGACAGAAAAGTCAATACAGGAATCAATTATCTTGGCGCTGTGTATGTATTGTATTGATAGCAAGAGATAGAAGGGGACATATCCAAAATACAATTTAATATCCCAGATAAAACAGAGGAAACTATTTAGGACCAGTAAGTCATTTATAGTATTAATATTTCTAGTAGTATATCAGTAGATGTTAGGTTACTTGATCAATGGCATATAGATAAAAAAAAGTAGAGAGATCCTGTAGGGGAAAAAAATAAAAAAATCTGATGAACATATTAATACAATTTTTAAATCTATATCTATATATATAATTTTTTATTATAATTATATATATTAATGTATTCTCTTTATTCACTTACTATAACACGAATTTAACTTTGAAAATCCATTGAGTGCTCTCTTTGTTCATTTCTAATATATATATATAGTAGAGGTAACTCCAATCTTTAATCTGTCCCAGAAACCCCTCGCTCCTCAAGAGATTGAAATACTCAGTCCTGGTCTCTCTTTCGTACCTACATCGACACCTAACCAGTTTAAATGGAACACTGAACTCTTTAACTTTGGGAGACATATGCGACTAGAGAGTTCTATAATAACCCTGGGAAACCTACTTCCATTACAGAGAATCCATTACAGAGAAAAGTCCACACGATTCAGAACTAAATCTTCATTTGATCCGTATACCAATAAAGCATAAATTAAGACGTACCTCTCTACAGTTAACCACTTTACACAGGAAGTTATCAACACTCACAGACGTAAATATAGGAATATCACTGCTCAGCAAATTAAATGTATAAAAAATTTAGCCAACGATCACTCTATAGCCATTCAACCAGCCGACAAGGGGGGTGGGATTGTGATTATGGATTATATACAGTACGCGGAGGAATTAAAACAACAACTGCTTAATGAGAAAGTCTACCAGCCACTGATGGCGGAATCCCACTGAAAAGATCAGGAAGAAAGTTGAAGTCATCATTAAGAGGGGAGTTGAAGCAACAATGGATAACAAATAACTTATAACAATGGATGTAAGCAGCCTTTATACGGTGATACTGCACACACAAGACTTGGAGGCAATGAGAACTGTCCTTACCTCCTCTACTACCTATGAGGGACCACATGTTGAGTTTGTCCTTGAGCTACTTTCCCTTGTTTTAAGTAACAACTACTTCAGATTTTGAAGATTTTTGAAGATTTTTCAAGTTTCGGGTACTTCTATGGGGGCCGCAATGGCCCCCATGTATGCCAACACGTACATGTACATATATGAGCAAAGATGGATTTTATCAAAATATGGCCAGTACATCCAAGGCTACTTTAGGTACATTGATGACTTGCTCATACTCTGGGGTGGCAGCACAACAGAGGGGTGGCAGCACAACAGTCTCTAAACCAAGTGGTGAGTCCTATTAGATTTACATTGAAGCTTGATACCATATTTGTACAATTTCTAGATTTGGAGATCTCTCTAAATGAACAGGGGCTTACATATTGTCTCTATAAGAAAGAAACAGATCGTAACACCATTTTGCACAACACAAGTGCACATCCGGAGACTCTAAAAAAATCTTTGCCTTAAGCCCAATTTCTTAGAGTAATCCGGAACAACTCTGATATAAACAAGATGGATGAACAACTAGGAGAGATGGTGGAAAAATTTCTTATAATTTTTATGGCCCCCACCCACCGCGCAGGGGTGGGGGCGGGGGGGAGGACAGTAGGTCCCCCCCCCCCAGTGTGTATCAGGGTCCCTGAGGACAGGTGTCAATCCATATCTGCCAAGTGACCCTATGTAGGGGGAACAGTCCCTATTCTGCTCTGTGTCAGTGTGTATCAGGGATCCTTAGGATAGGTGTCAATCCATATGTGCCAAGTGACCCTATGTAGGGGGAACAGTCCCTATTCTGCTCTGTGTCAGTGTGTATCAGGGATCCTTAGGATAGGTGTCAATCCATATCTGCCAAGTGACCCTATGTAGGGGGAACAGTCCCTATTCTGTTCTGTGTCAGTGTGTATCAGGGATCCTTAGGGTAGGTGTCAATCCATATGTGCCAAGTGACCCGATGTAGGGGGAACAGTCCCTATTCTGCTCTGTGTCAGTGTGTATCAGGGATCCTTAGGATAGGTGTCAATCCATATCTGCCAATTGACCCTTTCTAGGGGGAACAGTCCCTATTCTGCTCTGTGTCAGTGTGTATCAGGGATCCTTAGGATAGGTGTCAATCCATATCGGTCAAGTGACCCTATGTAGGAGGAACAGTCCCTATTCTGCTCTGTGTCAGTGTCTGGGGGGAGTAACTGCAGTAATACAGAGTGTCTGGAGGGAGTATCTGCAGTAACACAGGGTGTCTGGAGGGAGTATCTGCAGTAACACAGGGTGTCTGGAGGGAGTATCTGCAGAAACACAGGGTGTCTGGAGGGAGTATCTGCAGTAACACAGGGTGTCTGGAGGGAGTATCCGCAGTAACACAGAGTGTCTGGGGGGAGTATCTGCAGTAACACAGAGTGTCTGGGGGGAGTATCTGCAGCAACACAGAGTGTCTGGATGGAGTATCTGCAGTAACACAGAGTGTCTGGAGGGAGTAGTTGCAGTAACACAGTGTGTCTGGGGGGAGTATCTGCAGTAATACAGAGTGTCTGGGGGGAGTATCTGCTTGTAACATTTATATGCACTGAAAAAAAGAAAAAAAAGAAAAAAAAAAAAGAAAAAAAAAATGGAAAAAAAAAAATGAATGCAGCTTCCGAATGAATCTTAATGTTGTCCAGGAGGTGGGAGGGTCTGGAAGGGAGGGTCTGCTGCTGATTGGCTGGAATGTGTCTGCTGAATGTGAGGTACAGGGTCAAAGTTTACTCAATGATGACGAATAGGGGGCGGACCGAACATCGCATATGTTCGCCTGCCGCCGCGAACGCGAACACACTATGTTCGCCAGGAACTATTCGCCAGCGAACCGTCCGGGACATCACTAGTCTTGAGTCATCCAATCTCAATTTTTCTGCAGCAATCATTTGCATATTTCTTGTTACAGGTTCGTCCCTTATATATATTGAGAAACATTGTTATTTAAATATCTTAATTTTCCTGGTCTACATTAACTAACACACCCATCTTTGTTTTCAGTGTACCTACACTTTGATTTTTTTAAATTATTTTTTTATTTTTTAGAATTTATGTACTTGCACAAATTTGGGGTTGGTTTTGTTCTCTTTGGCAATCAAATTTTAACAAACATGCACCGTCAAATTTTGTTGTAGAGCAAAAAGAAAATACTGTGCCAATATGTAAATATGTATTTATATTAACTAAAGACAAAGCTAAATAAATGTTTTAAACCTTTATTTTGCTTTGTCTTTTGTACTATCCTTGTTTATGGGGCTTAGAGGGAACCCTATCTTTAGGTTTGCTGCCTCATTCTCTTTCTTTTTATAGTATTGGTTAATTTTAGCGCTGTTTCCGTTGTCTGTATACCGTATATACTCGAGTATAAGCCGAGTTTTTCAGCCCATTTTTTGGGCTGAAAAACCCCAACTCGGCTTATACTCGAGTCAAGGTCTGTATTATGGCAATTTGCATTGCCATAATACAGACTGGGGGGAGAGGGGGGCTGGCAGAGCTGTAACTTACCTGTTCTGCAGCTCTTGTCAGCTCTCTCCTCCTCTGCGCCGTCCGGTCAGCACCTCGGTCAGCTCCCAGTGTAAATCTCGCGAGAGCCGCGGCTCTCGCGAGACTTACAGTGTGAGCTGACAGAGGGAGCTGCACAGACCGCGCGGAGGAGGAGAGAGCTGACAGGAGCTGCAGAACAGGTAAGTTACAGCTCTGCCAGCCCCCCTCTCCCCCCCACTTGACCACCACGGAAGGAGAGCCCCCCTCCCTGCCATATATCAAGCAGGGAGGGGGGACGAAAAAAAAAATATATAAATAAAATAAGAAATAATAATAATAAAAAAAAATTAATAATAACAAAAAAAGGGGTATAAGGACCACTATGGGAGGGGGGGGTATAAGGACCACTATGGGAGGGGGGGGGGGTATAAGGACCACTATGGGAGGGAGGGGGGTATAAGGACCGCTATGGGAGGGAGGGGGGGGTATAAGGACCACTATGGGAGGGGGTGGGATAAGGACCACTATGGGAGGGAGGGGGGGTATAAGGACCACTATGGGAGGGAGGGGGGGGTATATGGACCACTATGGGAGGGATGGGGGGGGGATAAGGAACACTATGGGAGGGAGAAGGGGGATAAGGACCACTATGAGAGGGAGGGGGTGGGATAAGGACCACTATGAGAGGGAGGGGGTGGGATAAGGACCACTAGGGGAGGGGAGGGTAAGGACCACTAGGGGAGGGGTGAGTCAGGACCACTGGGGGGGGGGTGAAGGAACACGGGGGTGGGGAGGTAAGGACCACTGAGGGAGGAGGAGGGGAAGTCAGGACATATGGGGGGGGAGGGGGCGGCAACAATTTTTTTGCCTACGGCGGCAAATATCCTTGCACCGGCCCTGCACACACTGCATTCACACACTGCATTCATACACACACTGCATTCACACACACACACACACTGCATTCATGCACACACACACTGCATTCATGCACACACACGCTGCACTCATGCACACACACGCTGCACTCATACACACACGCTGCACTCATACACACACACATACGCACACACTGCATTCATTATACACACACTGTAAATAAATATTCAATTAATATATTTTTTTTAGGATCTAATTTTATTTAGAAATTTACCAGTAGCTGCTGCATTTCCCACCCTAGTCTTATACTCGAGTCAATAAGTTTTCCCAGTTTTTTGGGATAAAATTAGGGGCCTCGGCTTATATTCGGGTCGGCTTATACTCGAGTATATACGGTATTTATATTAACTAGCAATAAATAATTTTCTTAGGATGCCGTGGGGTCCAAAGCATTAAACAAGGAGGGCTCAGACACATTTTGCAGTGTGGCAGTAGATTACACCTGGAACATAGCTTTGCCATGGCTTCTGTCAGGCACTCACTTGCACCATACAATACTGAGTTGTATTACTATGTAGCTCTTTAAAACTTGTATGCATCAAACATTATTGTTAGTGCAACTGCATGTCTCTCGTCCCATTCTCTTTTCTTATGTCTCTCTCTGAATCCTCCTAGTCACCCCATGTCCCTATATTATTTCAATGCCCTGAGACCATTTTCCATTTTCATTCTCTTTCTATCAGTCCTTCTCCAACAAATGTTTCCTACCTTCCCATGTTGCTCTAATTTAAGTACGACATTTCCCTCCTTTAATTTTGTGGAGGCCATAAAGGAATGACAGCCTAGAAACAGCATCGATTCTGATGCCACACCCATGAGCGTTGTCAATCTGAATAAAACTTAGCTTTTATTGAAATGTCATTAAAATGCCATTGAGCGTAATGAATAATTCATCATAGCATGCCAGTGGGCAGCCCCCACAAACCTAGCATAAAGCGTTTCATGCCTCAGGGATGCTTATTCGTGAGCATAACAATAACAATAAAAATACACAGCAACCTTAATCAACACATTCTTAGTGAAAATAGGAGGAACCATTATAATCATTCCACTTTATATTGAGAATTACATGAAAAAAAATCTACATTCCCATTACAGGATTAGGAAGATCAGCTATTGTAATAAACTGGAAACTTTGCAAATGTGGACAGGTTTAAATTAGGGAGAGTCTAATTACTCAGACATTGATCTGAATACTGGGATAACAAGTTTAACTAAGCTAAGTCAATTGCAACCTGTTAATTCTCTCAGTTAATAAAGACGCCAATTAAAACATATGTGTGTCTACATATGATAATTAAAGGATCACCATAGGGTCAGGAACACAAACATGTATTCCTGACCCTATAGTGTTAAAACCACCATCTAGCCCCCCTGGGCTCCTCATGCTTCCATGAATATAGCAAAATCTTACTATATTCAAGTCTGAAGCTGTAACTCTGCATGCTGTTTGACTCAGAAAAACAAGCAGTCTGCTGACATCATCAGAAGTGGTAGCCTGATCCAAACACAGTACTTCCCCATAGGATTGGCTGAGACTGACAAAGAGGCAGATCAGAGGCAGAGCCAGCATGATTCAAACACAGCCCTGGCCAATCAGCATCTCCTCATAGAGATGAATTGAATCAATGAATCTATATGAGGAAAGTTCAGTGTCTGCATGCAGAGGGAGGAGACACTGAATGTTTGGATGCATTTTAGGCAGCCATGACCAAGGAAGGATCTCTAACAGCCATCTGAGGAGTGGCCAGTGAAGTTATCCCTAGGCTGTAATGTAAACAATGCATTTTCTCTGAAAAGACAGTGTTTACAGCAAAAAGCCTGAAGGGAATGATTCTACTCACCAGAACAAATTCAATAAGCTGTAGTTGTTCTGGTGACTATAGTGTCCCTTTAAAATCATAGAACTCTTGAGAAACATTCTATTATATGGTATTGTTTGAAAAACATTATATTCCTAATGTAAGAGTGCTATGCTGTCCAAATAGATTATCACCCCTTTTACTTACCTTATCTCAACCTTGGTCTGAAATCATCAGCCAATGCAGGGGGGGGGGGGGGGGGGGAGGGGGAAGGAGGGAGGGGTGGGCTAGAACACATGAATGTCCTGCAACAATCAGGAACTCCTCATAGACAGGCATTAACACAATGCATCTCTGTTGGGAATGTTCAGTGTCTCCCTGCATTGTGCGCAACTAAGAAGCCCCTCTAGTGTCTGTTAAAGTGACAACTACTAGAGGTGGACATATGAAACAATATTAACACTGACAAAAGGAGTGTTGACATTGCTGAGACTGCAAGGACAATTTCTTTACCCCAGAAACACTACATTAAGCTGTGGTGTTTCTGGTACTTAGGGTGTCCATTTAAAACATGGAAATTAATATCACAGAAGAAAATAAAAAAACAATATGGCTTAACAGAAAGGTCAGTCAGGAAATAAAAAGAAAATGTCATTTGAAAGATGTCCGATAAATCAGCCGCACAATTTATGAAATACAAAGATACAAATAAATTAAAGAATAAAAAAAAATGTTCCATTGAAACCTTAAACAATGAAATTGGTTATGGAGAATAAAGCAGAATAGTAAACATTTTAGATATATTTTTTTCTTTATGTGCCATAGAAGAATTGTTACAAACCTCTTTGAGTAAAACAGAGCAATATATAGGAATAATTAAAGAGACAGTAGATCTAGCCAAATGGTCAGAAACTGAGCCGTTGCATTATGTCTTTCTTATTCAGACATTACAACATGCTGAACAATAAAGATTATCACATGCTGTAATGATAGCAAAAAAAGTGTTTGAAACTGGGGTGTATTGTTTTCAAGTATTCCATCTTGACAATATAACTTTAACACTTGCTTAAGGGGGAACCAGGAGTATAAAGAAACACTGAACTGTGTTTTTTAAATTATATTGTAATACGTCATTTGTTTCTATTTATTCGTATTAGTCCAGTAATCCCTTAACTGATTACAAATTATTTAAATAAAACATCTACTTTTTTTTATTCCAGCACTGTCAGGAGTCCTGTCGTGGCCCCCATTTTCGTCACAATGTCATCGGACAGTTGTCCAATTCAATGCGATTCACCAATTAAATTATTAAACACGATAATTCTCTATGAGAAGCCAAATGTGACGTGTTATTTGACATCTCACCACTCACAAATCTCCGCACTTCTAAGAGCCTACTACTTAAGCTTTTATTGAGCTGACAACATGTTTAACGGAAGTCTGTCTAATAGAATGCACTCTCTCGAGTGACCATGCTAAACCTTGTGATAGCTTGACAAATTAAATGAAAGTGGTAAAAGTAGAACAAAACATTCCATCTGATTAAACACCATAATGTTTGGTGTAGGATGGGGATCTCAAACTCTGGCTACAGATGGTGATTGTCTACAACGTCCAGAATTTTTAGTATGTAATAAAGAACCAGAGAACCAAGGGAGTTGTGGTTCAGCAGCATCTGGGGGCAGAGTTTGAAATGCCTGGTAGGAGAAATAAAGGTTGGGGCCTGTTTTTCATAGTTTGTTTAGGGTCCTTTAATTCCAGTGGAAGGACATCGTACAACATACAACAAAGTACCGCCAATGTAATGATTTAACTATTTTTCAAAGTTTCTCTCCAATCAAATAATGGGCTATTTTAACTTAGCGTTTGATACCCTTCTATATAAGATCCACATAACTGAAAATTTAATGTTTCTTGCTTCTACAAGTATTTCACGAGATATAAGCAATATGATCAAGTCTTTCGGGTGGATTCAATCCACTTTCCATTATATAAATCAATAGTTAATAACTTTGTCAGTCTGATACCTATGTGGCATTCTGCAATGTGATGTGTGTATACCTCACTTTGTGTTTGTCATACCTGATATAGTTTTATATATTTTGTGCCATAACCATTTACTTTTGCTACCAAGTTTGTATATATTTTTGCACAGTGATAATACACGTCTTTAGATTCATAAACCCTTATTTAGTATGGATTTATTTAAATATGCCAATTCCCTACAGGTTGCAAACAAATACCTGAGCCTTCATGAGGAGGGGGAGACATTATGAGACAGAGAATTGAGCAGTGAGACTGCAGGTGCATTGTATATATTAAAACAATCCCATTAAGCTGAAGTTGTTTTGGTGCTGATAGCGCCCCTTTAAATAAATAAAAAGAGAAAAATGATTATTACAGAGTATACTACGGTGAATAAATTACATAATTACCTCTGCTGCACTTCCATATGGGCAAGCAACTTGTCCCATGATGTCTTGGGTGGACAAATGTACACTCAGTCATCGACAGAGAAATTACTAATCAGCTGTGCCAGGGGTACCCAGTATGCCAAGTAAAGTAAAAAAAAAAACTGCTTTAAAAAAAAAAAAAAAAAAAAAAAAAAAGGAGTAGCATAACCAATAGCTAACCTTTACAAATATCTCACTTATGGTAGTTCCCTCATTAAGAGTTTAAAATAGACATTAAAAAACAAAGCCTGAAACTTTGGAAGGACACAAGGAACAGAAATACTTGTGTAAGTATACTGTGTAAAAAAACAAACAAACAAAAAAAAAAAACTGTCACATGGAGACAATTAGAAGTGGGGGGGGGGGGGGGGATACTTGGAAACAATATTCATGAAACAAACTTGCTGTAGAAGTATTGAGGGTCTCCGCTTGCCTCCTAGCCAAGATCAGCTGACCCAGGCTAGAGACCTGAATGGGTCTGTTAAAAACTGTAAAGTTTAATATCATGAGTCCCCTATTAATTCTGAATGGAGTTCAGAAATCATGATGATATAATGTTGAGGAGTGTGAGTGGCAGGCAGGGGGCCTAGCAGGTGTATTCATCAACTATAGTGATAGCCAAGGGCAGTTTGATCACCATTTGGGCACTCTGGCCATAGAAACATAGAATGTGACGGCAGAAAAGAACCATTCGGCCCATTTAGTCTGCTTAATAAAATGGTCTGCAGGCCCACGGGCACCGAGGGTCCCAGCTGTGATTCTGTACTGTTTATGGGAGGCCCATGGGTACCTCAATGGCAATGCCACCATCAGGGGTAGTGGCATATTGTGTGAGAGGCACTTTAAATGTTAAATCCACTTTGAATTCTCAATTTAGTAAATAGACCAGTAAGTTTGCAATAGTATGTTAGAATCAGCAATATTATGTTTTATTCTATTAATGTGCCAGAATGGAGGTTTGTGCAGTTTGAAGAAGTGGATTGTAAAATGCTTCATGATGATTGCCAACTCATGCCATAGCTTAAAGAATAAACTACAATAGCTCATAATCCAGCAATTTTGTGTGTAAGCCTCTATGCTGTCAAACCTACAAATGCTCAATTTAGCTTCAAATCAGATAGAAATACAATTTATTTATAATTAAATTGTAAATAAACGTCTCAAAGCAGCAATTGCCAGTGATAGGAATCCAATTCAAGATTATTTAAAAGATTTTATTCTACTTAGCTATCCAATAAACAGACTTCTGTAAATAGTCAGACAGCCTAATTCTCTTCTTCACGCAAATATAACTATGCTAAATACAACAGTTTAATTAACCACAGAGTTGATAAACAAATATATAATACATTAGTTACTATCATTAGTATGCATTAGTTAAGCCAGAATGCATGCTTCAGGATAAGCAGAATTTTAAATTATTCTTCATTTCAACGTTAATATGTCGCTTTCACTAGTGCACTCTAGTCCTAAATAAAACTGAGTCATTACACATGTCACTGTCATTAATATACTTTGATCCAAAGATGGAGTGACCCATTAAGCGTCTTACAGTCATTAGTAAACTTAGGCTGTAGTCTGGAATGCTTCATTAAACTTGTCACTGTCATTAGCACACTTTGGTTCATGGGGGATTGGCTTATTGGCTTATAAAGAAACATATCTGTGCCATTAATATATGTTTATTGTAGAATGGTTGAACCAATAATAAATATCTCCACCATTAGTACACTTTGGCCATAGGAAGGACTCACCCACTAAGCACGTCATTCCATTAATATTCATAGGCATTAAGAAGGACTTGTGCAGTACATTAAGCATTTTGCATTGACTTTAGGAAGAGCCTATTAAACATGTCACTATGGCCATAAGAATGACTTCTCAGTAAAAATGGCACTGTCATTAGTCCACTTGTTCAAGGTGACATTAAAATGTCACTAACATTGTTAGTACTAAGTATTTCACTAAAAGCCTTTGAAAACTTAATTTTCCTTTTAGAAAGCTGAAATGTGCTCAATATATTAAAGAAGTAAATATACTGTTTCACATACCTCTGAAAACCTTTTTTTCGTTTTTAAATTAGCCTCTGCTTTTTTTTGTTTAGTTTTTTTTTTTCGTTTAAAAATAACTTTAGCTTTAAAGGAAACAAAATAACATTTAATCTTTAGACATCAATTTGGTTGCATTTATTAACAGGGTCATATTCCCAGGAAGCCAAACTTAATGGAATAAATTAAATATAACTCTATAAACTGATAAGTGATGAAATAGAAAAAGTGAAGCAGAATGTTAGCAGAACTTTACTCAGTAAAGTGAGAATTATTTGAAATTCAAATAAAATTTCAAATTAAAGGCCAAAGTAGACAAATTGATAGCAAATCTTTTTTTCTAGTGGCTATTATGGCATTAAGCTGGGAATTTACTTTGAATTCACTTTGAATTCCTAACAATTCTTACTTTACTGTAGTGAATCACCTAGTGTGTTTATTTGCTAATTACTCATAATGCAATGGTATTTAAGAAAATATATATATTACATTTTCAGAAATGGTTATAATAACATCATCTATACTGCAGATTTGACTTTATTTTTGATTTGACTTTATTTTTGATTTGACTTTATTTTTGATTTGACTTTATTTTTGATTTGAAATAACGGTTAAAGTGTCATGGGAAAAACAATGCAGAGTTAAGGAAAATTTAGCTAGTTTTTCTTAAACCTAGTACGTTTTCATGGAAACCTAATCTTGTGATTAACATATATATAAGTATCATGTTGATTTGTTTTTCTTTTATGTGTTTTATTATAAATCTACTAATGGGTATATATTTATGGGTATTTCGTCTTGTTTGCAAATTCAGAAAGTTAAATGGCTTCCCCAGCTGGGCATCTTGATTGAGTTGCAAGAAAAAAAAATACACGAGAGCTTGAGCACATGCCACTAACATTATGCATACAAAACACATTGTGAATGGTATAGACCTCATGGTGCCCCTATTCTGCTCAGTTGTCTTTGAGATACACCTCCAAGTCAGTACAAAAGGACATGGCACTGTAGGATGAATCTATGATATTGTATTGAGAACCTTATTGTACTGAATAAAATACTGTAGATTTACCCCTGAATAACTTTTGGAGTGTAGGTTTATAACTTGGTTAGTCTTGGTCTTTATAAAAAATAAAAACTACAACAATATTTAGTCATGTTGTGATAAACATTTGTATTATGCTACAAATTAAACATGACTTTAGGAGTTGTCATCACGTGATCATTTAAAGTTTTCAATACAATATTATTATTATTATTATTATTATTATTATTATCTGTCAATTTAGAAACATAGAAACATAGAAACATAGGATGTGACGGCAGATAAAAACCATTCGGCCCATCTAGTCTGCCCAATTTTCTAAATACTTTCATTAGTCCCTGGCCTTATCTTATAGTTAGGATAGCCTTATGCCTATCCCACCCATGCTTAAACTTCTTTACTGTGTCAACATCTACCACTTCAGCTGGAAGGCTATTCCATGCATCCACTACTATAAATGACTAAGTTATCCTTTTTCTTAACTGAGGTCCCTTTCCTTCATTTTCATCTGTAAATACCGGACAAAAATATTCATTGAGGCAGTCAGCTAGACCTTTATCCTTTACATACCTTCCTTCTTTTGTTTTTAATCTAACTAATCCTTGTTTTACTTTTCTATTCTTTATGTATCTAAAAAAAGTTTTGTCCCCCTTTTTTACTGACTGTGCTATTTTCTCTTCTGTGTGTGATTTGGAAGCTCTTATAACTTGCTTAGCCTCTTTCTGCCTAATCTTGTAGATAATTTTGTCTTCCTCACTCTGGTTTTTTTTATGATTGCTAAATGCTAACTTTTTGTTTTTAACTATTTTGGCCACATCTGCGGAGTACCACAGTGGTTTCTTGAATTTTTTGCTTTTACTGACAAGCCTAATGCAATTTTCTGTTGCCTTCAGTAGTGCAACTTTTAAATAATCCCATTTCTCTTGGACTCCATTTAAATTGCTCCAGTCTGATAATGACTCCTCTACACATATTCTAATTTTAGAAAAGTCTGTTTTTCTAAAGTCTAAAACGTTTGTTTTTGTGTGGTGTGACTCAGGTGGTGTGGTCACACCACACATAAGGAAAGTTGTATTGCTTGTATTGCTTAACTGTTACTAAGAGTAGTTTAAATTGAGAGTAAATATTACTTCCTATATCACTTCCCATTCTCTTGTTGGATTGTGATAAAAAAAAATAGACCTGGGCAATGCATAGCACAGTAGCCTACTGCCAAGCTTTAGGTTTTGTGAATTTTGTTTAGGGTTAGGATAATTAAATTTGGGTGGCTTGACAATAAAAAAAATGGTTAGAGTTGGGAGATTTAGGGTTGGAGGAATTAAAGTTGGGGAAATGGGCATATTAGAGTAATTATGGTTAAGGTAGTCAGAATAATGAATATTAGGGTTCTTATATTTAGGAAATTTTAAAGTTATGAGAGTTAGATTTTAGTCTTTAGATGGGGATGATTAGGTAAACGAGTCAGAGGGAGCTTGTTGCAGCTGTAGTCATGCAATGAACAATTGTTTAAACCCTTAAGGACCAAACTTCTGGAATAAAAGGGAATCATGACATGTTACACATGTCTTGTGTCCTTAAGGGGTTAAAGGTACATGGAGCATCTATTTAAAGTGTTACTCCAAGCAACAAGATCACTTTGGTGTTTTGAAGTTGTCATGGTGCAACGAGCCTGTACATGCAATGTTTCAGTGTATTTCAGATATTTAGTCTAGATGTCGGAGTTGTAACTCCATTTCCAGCAGTGTCATTAACCAGCCCAGAATGAGATGGGATGAACTTGCCAATTAGAAAAAAGGCAGCTGCCTACAGGTGCTTCTACGCTAGGGGCGTCTACCTTAGAACTGCACAATCTGCCCTATGCATTCTGACCTTTCCATGAGAATTCAAAAAAACTAAACACACTTCATTCACACACCATGCATATAGTCTCCTGATATATACCTAGAGGGTGCCTGATATAGAAATCCAGCACTAATATCTACGGTATATGTATGCATTTGTTATGCTGCCAGTATGCAAGTAAGAAAGTATGTGTGAATAAGTGGTAAGTTTGTGTAAACGTTTAAGAGTATCTGTGTAGGATGATAGTGTGTAAGTAGAGGGGGTATTTATATGTTTATAAAGTGTATAAAGTGTTTGTTATTCTGAATGCATTTAGTTGCATTTTCCCCCATATTGCCTCACCTGCATTTTCCTGTCCCTCCCTCTATACTGCCTCTTTTCTCACAACATTAATATCTGTTATCATTAACAACCCTAATTATTTCGGCCTGTCCTCATCTCAACCCCCAATTTTGTGTTTTTATTCACTTACCCCCCCACCCCCAACATGTTTTTTGTCAGCCCCATATCTCTATTTCCTGTATTGTGTTTCCCTTTAGCAACTAGTCTCACTCTAATTTTACAATGTTCATAGCTGTAGCTGTGGAGAATGTAGCCCATGGAGCAGCGCAGCTAAGGGGAGTGGGCCTTGACATTGCCAGGAGACAGGCAGCTAGTTGTCAGTAGTTGGGGGTTGGTTTAAGGATGGAGTGGGGAGGAGTTACTAGGGGAGTATAAGTAGCAGCCATTTTAGGTCTAACGGCACTTTTAATCCAAAGTTACACTTACCTGTTCATTGTAGCAGGATTTGTGTGGCTTTGTTTTCTTTTGTCTCCTCTGCAGGTTGTCAGGAAGATGGAAGATTGGCTGGAAGGAGTCAGGGCTACTATGCAGGAGAGGGGTCTCGAGTGGCTGAGGGACCGTCTTGGAGATGCTCTGCCGTCCGGATCTGGAAGCTCCCAGGGTCAGATGCCCGGTGAGGAGGACGAGGCCCCCGCAGAGACTGAGCCCCAGCATGTCCGAGGAGCCCCTCCAGAGGTCGTCGGGACGGCAGTGAGGCTGTTGGCGGGAAGGCCGCAAGTAGAATTGGCCGCGGGCGTCGTCGCGGTGTGGCCGCACGAACCGGCCGTCAGGCGAGGCTGGAGTTGCAGGCCACGGGTTCGGGAACCGAATCGGAGACTGCCGAACGTTCAGGGAGTGAACGTGGAGGTAGGAGTATCGATGTTCGGACGGAAACTGCCGAACGTTCGGGAGATGAACGTGGAGGTAGGAGATCTGGCGAATGGGCGGAAACTGCCGAACATTCGGGAGACGAAGGTGGAGGTGCTACTACTGCCGAACATTCGTTTCCCGGACGGGGAGTTAAGACTACTGCCGAACGTTCGGGAGTTGAGCGTTGAGGTAGCTCTACGGCCGGCCGTTCGGCTGCCGAACGTGGAAGCAGCAAAACTGCCGAACGTTCGGTTCTTGTGTCCTCTTTTACAGGAAGGGAAGGAGAAGTTTCTGATGGTGCCAGGAGTTCGAGAAAGCGGCCATTGCAGGCACGGGCCAGCGGACGGAAGAGAGCGGTACGGCAGGCTTGGCAGCAGGTTCTGGGAGCGCTGAAAGTGCTGTTGGAGGAGCAGGAACCACGGCTGCGCATCGCCCGGGTGAGTCGCCCTCCAACGCTACTGCCCCCTCAGTTGCTAGCCCACGGGTTACCCCAGGGGTGGGTCCCGGTACTGGCATGGTTGGTGACAGCAGGGTGGCAGGTGGTAGGCAGGGGACTGCTAGGGATCGGAGGGGACTGGACGGATTCAGCACTGCGAGACGCCATAGAGGGTCCCCAGTCAGCGGGCGGGAGCGCAGCGCTTCGCCAGGGTCTCCCATGTGACTAGGCCGGGGGCGTAGACAGGCTGGTCGGGAAGTCGGAGACATGTCCGAAGGAGATCGGCGCCCGCTAAGGGGCTAGCGCGCAAGGCTGGAGCGCAAGGGGATAGGAGACACAGGTCTCGGAGCGGCCACCGGAGGGGAACGGAGGCAGACGGCAGGGCCCCCTGCGGGGAGGTCCACACACGGGGGCGGCGTAGGGTGCCCCCTGTCAGGAATAGGGGACGGATGCAGCGGGACGATAGTTCCATGAGTGGGAGTTCCTCGGAGGGATTGCGGACTGCGGCTCGGGCTCTTACCCCTCGAGGGCGGACGAATAGAGGGGAGTTGGATGACTGGTCCCAGGAGGAGGAAGGGCAGGGCAGGGTTTCCATGGCCAGCCTACCCAAGATGTCTTCTTCTCCTTGCAGGTATCGCAGACGATCACCCGCCAAGGGGGTGCGACCCTACGCAGCAAGGACTTCCAGACGGTCGCCGGTGGGCGAGGCGGACCGGGCAGCGGGACAGGAGTCGTCAAGGTCGCCCGCGGACCGGGTGAGACCCAGCGCCACAGGCCCATAGCCCGGAGCAGCAGAACGCTTGGGGCAGGACGCACATAGCCAGACGGCAACCCCACGGCCTTCGGCGGCAGGGGGTTCGGAAGGTGAGGCACTGTCATTTCAGCAGTCTGGGGAGCTGTTAGCGGGCATTAGACAGTTGATTGATTCCTGGGGTGAGGGAAAAAGGAAGGACGGGGATTGTAGTCAGGTTTGGGCTCTGCAAGGGAAGGTCACCGGGTCTAGTTCAGTGGGGGTTTCCGGGGCCGGGGGCGGTGTAGACGGTGACGGGGGCACGACCCCCGCGGCGGAGACTTCCGGTGTAGGGGCCGAGGGGGAGAATTTGCTTGGGGGGTCCCGGAGGCGGCGAGACAGAACGTCCACGTTTCGTTTGCAGGACCTTTGGGCTGTCACCTCAAGCCTGAGGTGAAGGAGAGGATCTGGAAAGGGGAGTTCGTGGAGCTCTTTTCGCTTCTCCCCCTTGAGCAGGAGGAGGAGGAGGAAAAGAAACGGCGGTACAGGAAGATTCCCAAAACGTTTGGGAACTGGCTCAGGGCGTTTTGCATCTTGGCCAGCGTGATGGGCGAGAAGGCGGCGGAGCGCTGTTCGCAGCTCTTCTGTTACCTGGACGGGGTTTGGGAAGCATATAGGACGTACGGGGGCCTAGCATGGGGGCGGTAAGACGAGCAATTTCGTCAGCGACTGGCCGCTAATCCGGGGATGCGGTGGGACCAGATGGACCTACCGCTCTGGATAAAATTGATGATGGCGCAAAAGGCGTCCCCCTTTCAGTCGGGGGCCGGCACGGGCGCTTCTACCGCCGTGTCGGCCAACCAGAAATGGGGCTACTGTTGGTCGTACAATGAGGGGCAGTGCAAGTGGGGGGCCACCTGTCGCTTTAAGCACGAGTGCTCAGGGTGTGGAGGCACTCACGGCCTCCACAGATGCTTTAAGAAGGGGAAGTCAGCCTCCGCAGCGGGCGGAGGTTCGGCCGCGTCCCCTGCCACTGGGAGCAACGCCAGTGAAGGTCGGCGCGATGCTGCTCTGGCTAAAGCAATACGCTAACAGGGAGGATGCTGGGTTACTGGAAGAGGGGTTTTACAAGGGGTTTGTAATACCGTTTCGGGACCGGGACGGGGTGCAGCGGCTTCGTAATCTGAAGTCGGCCTGGGAATTTCCGGGGGTGGTTAGGGAGAAGTTGCTTAAGGAAGTACAGTTGGGCAGGGTGGCGGGGCCGTTCAGCGAGCACCCCTTACCTAACCTAAGGGTTTCACCGTTGGGGGTGGTTCCTAAGAAGGAGCCCGGCAAGTACCGCCTGATACATCACCTGTCCTACCCCAAGGGGTCGTCGGTTAACGACGACATCGACAAGGCCCTCTGTTCGGTTTCGTACGCTTCGTTCGACCAGGCGGTGAGTCTGGTGCAGTGAGCGGGACGGGGGGCGTTGTTGGCTAAGGCGGACATCGAGGCGGCTTTTCGCCTTTTACCAATCCATCCGCAGTGCCATCACCTACTGGGTTGTCATTTTGAAGGGGCGTACTATGTGGACTTATGTTTACCCATGGGGTGCTCGATATCGTGCGCATACTTTGAGAAGTTTAGCACGTTCCTGGAATGGGTGGTGAAGTTGGAAGCGGGCACTAGGATGGTAGTCCATTACTTGGATGACTTCCTATGCGTCGGGCCTCCCGGATCGGAGGAGTGCAGGAGGGGACTGAGGACTTTGGAATGGGTGGCGCACGTTATTGGAGTCCCCCTGGCGGGTGACAAAACGGTGGGTCCTACGACGTGCTTGAGCTTCTTGGGCTTGGAGATCGACTCGATAAAAGGGGAGTGTAGGCTGCCGCAGGATAAGTTGGTGGCGCTGCGGCAGGCAGTGGCGGAGGTATGAGGAGCGAAGAAAGTCACGCTCCGGGCGCTTCAGTCACTGCTAGGCCGGCTCAACTTCGCCTGTCGGGTGATCCCAGTTGGCAGGGTCTTTAACAGGTTCCTAGCCCGGGCGACAGCGGGGGTGGTGTTCCTGCACCACCTTATTCGGGTCTCGGCGGCCATGAAGGCCGACCTAGAGGTCTGGGGAGAATTCTTGCGGGAGTTTAATGGGAAGGTGTTCTTTCGGGAGCCGGTGGCTTCGTCTCAGGAGCTGGAGCTTTTCACGGACGCTTCAGGTAGCGTTGGGTTTGGGGCCTACTTCTCCGGGCAATGGTGCGCGGGGACTTGGCCAGCGGAGTGGAGGGTCAGCCCGCTGATCCGCAACTTGCCGTTCCTGGAGTTATTCCCGTTAGTCGTAGCACTGTCACTGTGGGGTCCGCAGTTGAGGGACAAGAAGGTCGTATTCTTTTCGGACAATATGGCAGTAGTTGACGCAGTGAATGGGCTGTCAGCGTCCTCTATCCCGGTGGTACGGCTTCTCCGCCATTTTGTATTGTTGTGTATGCGTTTTAATATTGTTTTTCGGGCCCGGCATGTGCCTGGTCTGTTGAATGTGATTGCCGATGCGTTATCTCGTTCGCAGTGGGATAGGTTTCGGCAGGCGGCACCTGGCGCGCAAGAGGAGGGGATGTCTTGCCCGGACGAGATGTGGCGGCTCGGGACATCATGCTTAGCGGACTGATCAGGGACTCCCTGGCACCCGCTACATGGACGGCTTACAGTAAGGTGTGGGGGGAATGGGAAGAATTGGTGCAACAGTCGGGGGGCCAGCCCTCGCAGGAGGCCCGGTTGGACACGCTGTTGTGGCTCGTGTGTAGGTCGGTTACCACAGGGGCTTCAGCAGCGGTGATAGGGCGAAAGCTGGCAGCGCTAGCTTTCTTGTTTAAATTTAATGGTTGGGTGGACGCCACGAAACACTTTCTGGTGAGGCAGGCGCTAAAAGGGCTAAAGAGGGGGAAAGTGTCAGTGGACTCTAGGAGGCCGGTGTCGTTTGAGTTGCTGCAACGGATAGTGGGGGTCTTACCCGGTATGTGTTTTTTGAAGTACGAAGTTAAATTGTTCTCTGTGGTTTTTAGTTTCGCCTTTTTCGGGGCGTTTCGGGTCAGCGAGCTGGTCAGCAGCAACCGCCAAGGGGCGGGGGGGCTTCAGGCAGCGGATGTGGAGGTGTGGAGTGACAAGGTGGTGATCAATCTGAGGCGGTCCAAAACGGACACGATGGGGAAGGGGACCTTGGTTACGCTGGGGGAGCTCCCAGGTGGGGGCACGTGCCCGGTCAAGTGCGCCACGGCCTTCCAGGGAGTCCGGGCGACGACCGGAGGTTCATATTTTCGGCACGAGGATGGTTCTTCACTGTCGAAGTTCCAGTTCCTCAAGGTTCTGCGGAAGGTTTTGGACAAGTTGGGAGTGGACCCAAGACAGTTTGGGACTCATTCCTTCAGGATTGGCGCGGCTACGGAAGCGGCGAGGCTGGGGTTGGGTGATGATCGGGTGAAAAGGATCGGCAGGTGGGAATCCCTGAGGTTCAGGTCTTACGTTAGGCCAGACAAGTTGGTGTGAGGCCTATGGGTGGTTCAGAGGGGTTTGTGATGTTAATGTTGTGTCGTGGTTGGAATTGTGTTTTTTATGTTTTACAGGTTGGACGGCATGGGTGGTTGGCCACTCATATATATACTGGGCACAACGGAGAGCTGCAGTTCGACATCGGGGTCTACAGCTGGGCTTTCCAAGTTCCGTGGTGCAGCTCCGGTGGTTTGGATACCGGGGTTGGGGTTGGAATGCTATCTGTGGGGAGGTATTTCGTAAAATGTTGTTGGGTCAGGTCCCGGACATTGTGGTGCTGCATGCAGGAGGCAATGACGTGGGGTCATTGCCGCAGAAGGTATTGATCGAAAGTATGAAGAGGGATGTGGACAAGTTGCAGGAATTAGTGCCAGGAGTTATAGTGGTGTGGTCGGAAATGGTTCCGAGGTTTTATTGGCGGCACGCGCGGAACCCCTCCGCTGTGGCGAAAATTAAGGGTGAGGTCAACAAAATCATGGCGGCGTATGTGAAGCGAGTGGGGGCGGTTGTAATTAGGCACAGAGAGGTGGAGGATATGCTGCCAGGCTATTTCAGGCGGAATGGGGTTTACCTCTCAGATGTGGGCTTAGATTTTCTCCTGCTAGGTTTCCAGGAGGGCCTCCAGCGGGCAATCTTTTCCCTGGGGGGGGGGGTGTCGCTCAGGAACTCGAGGAGTTGAGCTCTGAGCTGTGGCGGGGGATGGAGAGTAAAGTTGGGGGGGGAAAAGAGTGAGAGGGGGGACAGTTTGGAGTTCAGGGCTAATAGGTAGGCCTTTGGACTGGTTTGGTAGGTTCGAGCTCGTAGGTAGCTCCGAACCAGGGTGTGTAGGGGTGTCTCGGTATGCCCCTACACTGGTGGTGCCCTTTGGTGGCAATGGATGGTGCCCTTGGTGGCAATGGTTGATGCTCTTCGGTGGCAATGGTCATGTTTCAGGTTAAGCTAATATGTTACAATGTTGGGGTATTATGTTATGATGTTATGTTGGGGTGGGTCATTGTCAAGGGGTTAAATTGTAAATTAATGTGGTAAACTGTGCAGGCCAACGTGGGCCTGATGTGGACAATGACCTTTATAATTTATGTTAATAATAAATAAAAGCGGTGATATATTTTTGCCAAAACCCAGGTGTCAGTGTCATTTATTATAATTAAGTATTTGGTGGGGGGTTTTGTGCATATGCTGACAAGGACGACTGTGCACATGTCATGTAGCCCATGGAGCAGCGCAGCTAAGGGGAGTGGGCCTTGACATTGCCAGGAGACAGGCAGCTAGTTGTCAGTAGTTGGGGGTTGGTTTAAGGATGGAGTGGGGAGGAGTTACTAGGGGAGTATAAGTAGCGGCCATTTTAGGTCTAACGACACTTTTAATCCAAAGTTACACTTACCTGTTCGTTGTCCCACCCACCCTCCCTTTGCTTTCAGGTGTTTCCCGTTTGGTCACGGCGGCGGGGGATGGAGAGTAAAGTTGGGGGGAGAAAAGAGTGAGAGGGGGGACAGTTTGGAGTTCAGGGCTAATAGGTAGGCCTTTGGACTGGTTTGGTAGGTTCGAGCTCGTAGGTAGTTCCGAACCAGGGTGTGTAGGGGTGTCTCGGTATGCCCCTACACTGGTGGTGCCCTTTGGTGGCAATGGATGGTGCCCTTGGTGGCAATGGTTGATGCCCTTCGGTGGCAATGGTCATGTTTCAGGTTAAGCTAATATGTTACAATGTTGAGGTATTATGTTATGATGTTACGTTGGGGTGGGTCATTGTCAAGGGGTTAAATTGTAAACTAATGTGGTAAACTGTGCAGGCCAATGTGGGCCTGATGTGGACAATGACCTTTATAATTCATGTTAATAATAAATAAAAGCTGTGATATATTTTTGCCAAAACCCAGGTGTCAGTGTCATTTATTATAATTAAGTATTTGGTGGGGGTTTTTGTGCATATGCCGACAAGGACGACTGTGCACATGTCATGAGAGGGAGTGCTAGATCTTGTCACGTCCTGCTCTGTTCTGTGGAGATGTCTGGCAATGGCTTCTGGTATCCAGTACTCTTGTTACAATTCTTGTTTAGTTTTTCTTGGTTTTTTGGTTTTCTAATCTATGTCTGGTTTTCTTTATGCTGGGATTTCTGGGTTCATTCCTAGAGTCCGTCCCTGGATTTCCCAGTGTCTTGGACTCATTTAAATGTTTGTTTTATGTTGCCACACCTGTTTGTTTTCTATCATTCCCTTTCTTTCAGAGTTCCTGCAGGCAGCTCCTCAAGGCTTCTGCCCTTTCTTGCAGGTAAATGCTATATATGTCTTTGGTTGTTTTAGCATACATTAGGCAGTGTAGGACCTGCCAGATATGGGGTACATTGCAGTTGTTGGCAGGCTTATGCAATGTATGATCATATAGTGTGACTAAATCCCCACGATTTCTATATATAGTACTTAGTTATGTCTCCTCTTGTTTTGCTTATGTTATATTGTCTTGTTTTAGTTTGTATACCCAGTCCATGTACAGTCCTGTCCAGTCATGCCCATGTTATGTTCATGTTTCCTCATGTCTTGTGCATATGTTCTGGGTATAGCTTACTGTCCTTCTCTGGTTCTGGATTCTCCTAGTTCTGTCTTGTTTCCATGTTTGGTGCCTTTCCTAGTCTTGCCTTGTTTCTAGTACTGGATACATTCTTGCTGCAGAGCCTCCCTATTCAGCTCCTGGGAGGTCTGCTAATTTCCAAGCTCCTAGTTCCTGGTATCCGCTGAAGCTGATTCAGGGTCTTGGTATGTGGCTGCACAAACACTGGTGCTCAACACCAGAGGGCGTGCGGTTACCCTGCACCAGACCCTGCTAATCCACCTCCACACTGTGACTCCTACTCTGAACATCAGGCATACTGGGTCCCGCTCCTGCACCGCTGCCCGGACACTGTCTGGGTCCCGGGCACCGGACCGCCACCCTGACAGATCTTCAGTGATAAGCCAGTCTAGAGAAGAAAGCACAGATAACCATCCATTAGAATGACCCTTTTACAGGACAGGGTCCCACGGGTGGTGAGTCTTCTTCTAATTGGAGGTATAGTTGAGAGCCCATATGAACTAACCAGCTGGTCTATGGCTGCAAAGTCACAGCCCCCTAGAACTCTGAGCCCTTGGTGCATAACACAGATGGCCAGACCCCTGTTCCTCCCAGCCATCCTGTGTCCATGATTATCAGGGGTCCATATGGTCTTGGCCCAGCTTACCTAATGACCAGTCCTGGCCTAGGATAATTGTCCTCACAGCCTCCTGCTTCAGTGGTAACTGGAAATAAAACCAGTTACCTTTCAACTGAAATCTAACAATGAATATGGGTCATATTGATACCATCCTCATTTCACAAGAAAATACTTTTCATTGTTAGTGAACAATGAATATGATACAAAATGCTTTTTTTTTTTTTTTCAATTCTTTATTTTAGGTCGTGCATGAGGATAACATTCAAGTGTGCATTACCACAACGGTTGTCACACACAGATCATAAAACATAGGATTGTAAACATGTGGTTTTATAAGCTAGGCACATTTTTGAATAGAGAAGACTAAAAAATTAATTCTGGTCTAGGCGTGCATTATCATACATTTTTCAGGAGAGTGACATGCTAGAAGGCTTGTAGGGAACGTTTGAGGTTATATTCTGTGCGTGGTTACGCTGACTTACGGAAGTGTACATATGCAAATTTTGTAATCGCTTTTATTGTTCCCTGGTGAACTAAAAATAAAATAAAAAGAAGAAGTACTAAGGCCCTACTGGGGATAGTCACACAATTTAGTGTTTCATCCTGGTTGGTATAGCTATCTTAGGGAGTGTTACTGGCGTTTATTCACCGTTGAAGTGCCACCAGGACTTTTCTTGTAGGGCGAGTTATGCCTATATCTGGTAATAATTACGCCCGGCTATGGCAGGGTTATGCTCGATAGGTATGCTAGGCTAGTGTCGGGTGGGGGGGGGGGGGAAGCAATGTGGTCGATATACCTTCCTGTTAAAGGAGTGTGGCTAACAGGCGATTAACTTTAGCAGCCTAATAACGTAACCGTGGCTGTGTAACAGGTAAGTTTATTTAACGATTGAACAATTGAGTCCAGCATATCACGGTTCAGTGTCCGACATGTTTCAGGTAGTCACAGTCCCGATCAGGTCAGCCGTGAGTCCGCGAGGGACGAAGGGTGTCACTCTTTCGGGGTTCCACCTCTGTGCTGGCTTGGTTGTTCCCTGAGTCTCAGCTCCATTCAGAGAATCCTGAGGGAATCCCAGTGTGGGCAGTAGTGCTTTGGCTTCCCGGAGGTCTCGCACTTCGTGTGTGGTATCTTTGTGTAGGATCATCAATTTGCGGGTCTGGTGCCATTTATATTTTAGTCCACGTTTCTGCAGAAGTGTCGTGAGTGGTCTGAGCGACCTTCTCCATGCCAATGTGCCCCCTGTGAGGTCTGTGTAAAAAGATAGTTCCATTGTTTCGAATTTGTAGGGGGAGCAGTTTCTGGTCGCTGCCAGGACAGCGGTTTTGGCTGAATATTGCTGGAACCGCACGATCAGATCCCGTGGTGCTGCCGCTGGTGCCGAGGCCGGCTTTGGTGCCCGGAAGAAACCGTCCACGGTGAGTGCTTTTGCCTGTCGTGGTGATAGTAGGGCCACTAGTAGGCGCCTCAGGAGGTGCGGTATTTCGGCCTGTGGAATATTCTCCGGGATGCCCCGTACCTTGATGTTATTAGCCCGGCGTGCATCCTCCAATGCCGTGAAACGGCGTTCATGTTCTTCTTTCTGTTTCTGCAATCCTTGGACCTCTTGTTGTAGTGAGGCAAGTTGGTCTGAGCAGACGTTGGAGGCAGTCTCCAGTGCTCCCATTCGGCCTGTCAGGCCGTGTATGTCGTTGCGGAGTAAGGCTACATCTGCGTGGATGTTCTCTTGGAGGTCTGCGAGGAGCGCCTTCAGTACCTCCGTAGTTACCGGTGAGGCATCCGCCTTTTGGGTGGCTAGTGTAGGTCTTTGCATGGGTGTTAAGTCCGCTGCTTCGTCTCCTGAAGAGAAATCGTCTGATAAGTCGGAATAGGTTTCTGGGTAGGCGGCCATCTTGGGCCTAGCGGTCTTGCGTGTCTCTTGCAGGAGATCCGCAATATTAGGTCCCTGCCTTGGTTTTTCGGGTTTTATTTTCTTGCGCCCCATCCTGTTGTGTTATCACCCTTGGACCCTGAGGGGAGCCCAAAGCGGGGTTAATTGTGTGCAAGAGATGAATTTGGGCCCAAAAATGCCGGAGCTCTTTTGTCATGCGGCTGTTCAGCTCGGCTGCTTGGCTCCATCCCCCGATACAAAATGCTTTTCCATAGCAGAATAAATAGGACTGAGTTCATATTTTCAAACTTGGTTCCTAAGAGTACAAAATTTCAAGAGTACTTCTGGTACAAACACGGAATCTGACATAAATAGCCACTTGTCTGAAATTTATAATTAGACCGTATTACAATATTAAAACTTTATAGAAAATTTTGATTATGCATTCCTTTCAAGAACTTGCAGATTAATGGGTCGATTCTATTAGCCGTGATGCACGCAATTAGATTTATTTTAAATGACTTGCTTTATATTTCAGGAGAAAATAGAGTATGCACTGAGGACGCACAAACGAAATAATAGTAAAGTGCAGCTAGCATACATACTCTTTTTTTTTTATTAATTTTTTTTACATCATAGAAAACCACAATACTACATAGATAACATTATAAGTCATCGTCTCAAGTGGATTACATATCCAAAATACACAAAACAGACATTGAATTCTGCGGGGACTGGAGGTAACAGGAGGCCAAGTTTATGTCCAGGGGTTGATTATTATATCAAGAGAGAGGCATATTATAGACATTCACTGAATACATTTTTTTTAAGATAATTTATAGACCTCTCCATATCTTGTAAAGAGGCTAAGCCTCATAAGTCTCCATGCAGGTATTAAGTTAAGAGACAAATTTCTCTAATAAGACAAAAAGGGATGCTACCCTGCCATACGATACGCTCTTAATAGGACATATATAAAGTGTCTGACATCAATATTAGATAACTATACAAATTAAAGCATCTTATACAAACTCAGATATTAGGCATCCTGCACACAGCATCGGCATCACATCATCTAACAACTCAAAATACATTGATGGATTTTGCTTACCCATTCTTGCCAAAACCTAAATCTTTTTGGATTATTCAAAAAAGGAATGCTCAAGTCCCTCTCCATCCTAATCTGTGTCAAGATTTGATCTTTAATTATTTCTCCTGATAATCTTTGATTATTTCTTCAATTACAAGCAATTATTATTTTAAAAGCTACAAAACAATGGATCAGGAAACATTCTATAAGATAATCTTGGCCAGTGCATATGCAATAGCACAACTTCGGGTTTTCTCTCTATCTCCATCTTCGTCATATCTACAATGAATTTATACAGCCAATCTATTAACTGCTGAATCTCTGAACAACTCCACCATATGTGGAGATAAGTCCCCTCCTCTCTACCACTTCTCCAACACAGCGGAGATGTATTAGGATACATCTGTGCCAGCCTTTTGGGAACCAAATGCCACCTATTTAGGACTTTATACATGAGCGTTCACCTCTTTTTAAACACAGCATAGAGCAAACAACACAAAGCTGATTGTGTGCATGCAGTGGTAATACATGCTATATATTTACAGGCAGTGGGTAAGGAATGGGAGTCTTTTTTAACTGGCACGGAAAGACTTAACTGATGGTTTCATTAGATGCTTGTTTTATCATTTTGTGCATCTACCTGAGAGCCATGGCAAAAACGGCACCACTGTTAAAGACATAAACAGACAAGATGTGGTTTTTATGAGCTGCTCAAATTCATAGATTATATACAACCGATATTCCTTATATTCCATGTTATTTCAGTCCAGGATTGGGTTCCTACATTGTACATCTGTTGGAGGAAAGATAAGAAAATCTCAACCCTACGATTCCAGACCAATGCGTTTATTAACAACTGAAACTCATGTAGGTTCTACACTAGAAATTGACTGTCTTCAAAAGCCCACAATAGATGACATGAAATCCTTCAATAGCTAAGGTAGCCATTCAAGCTTGTGAATCAGGCGATGATGCATTGCCATCATCTAAAAATGATAAACAAGGTCGTTCTCTAAACACCAGGTTTTGTAATATGACTGAATTCAAACCAGAGTGGCAATTCTCATATGCGAAAAATACTAGAAAATGTTCTGTACTCCATATACACAAAACATTTTAAATATTTCCCCATGCTATATCCCTGAACATAAAAAACCAAAACTAATATAGTGAAAATCCAAAAAAGATTTTGACAAAACAATAAAATAACCCCTTAGTGAATACATCTCTGTGGTATCCATCTCACTTGGACCAGAGCCTTTAATAACCAGCTCTGTGTTTGAGGTCTGAAAAGGAGAGGGTAACTCCTACAGATCAATATCTTCACTCTATAAGGAACTCCACTGTGCATAAAGAGAGAGAGAAAAGGAAATTCCCAATAGTGTAATATTGTGTAACAAATGTTTATTAACTATTTAAAACTCTTACATTTAAACAATATGAGCTCTTGTGCACAAGAGACTCATGAAGTCCGAGTATTAACTATCTTTGCCATCTCTCTGTGGTATACACATCCTTCTTTGCTGACCGCCTCCGGATCGCGCTCCTACACTCTGCTACTCCCACTGACGCATTTCTTCTGAAGCGATATTGCTCTATCCTCTCTCATTCTATAGCACCAGTATTGATCTTACTGCAGGATATTGGACAATCCTCATCCTATTCACGCCTACCACATGTAGATTGGATTTGTGAACAAAGTAGCCATTGTTTCTATATTTGAAACTTATGTGTGGCTAATAACCAGAACAAATAATCTCTCATACATAATGAATATATCCTTGCAAATTAATGTAGTACTCCTGGTCCTGTTATTATTGTAATGGAAACTTACCTTCACCCCAATTGTCAGGGGTAGAGAAAGGATTAGGAAATGTTTGCCAGGCACTGACCTTGCTTATTATTTCTCTCTAGATCGCAAACATAGAGTGAAATAACTAAATGTTATTGGCCATGCCCCCCAATTTAATCTGTGAAACCCAACATCACTTTATTTTTATTTTTTAAATCTCTCACCAGCCACACAGTAAGGAGGGATGACAGCCTGAGCCTGCTTTCTTCAGTAAATACTGGAACTCACCAACCCCATCCGTGTTGATATATATATTTTTTCTATAAAATTGTGGCATAATGTCCTCAAACAGTCAAGATGTTTTGCTCTTTGAGGTTATAATGTGTTACTTATGGCATATGTTTTTCTTACATTGTGCGAATTCAGCGCTGCATCTAGAAATAGCAGAAGTGTCCATATCATAGTAAATAGCAAAGAGTTTTTTTGGACTTCCAGACTTTATATTTATGACCTATATTTAGCAATTAACATGGGAAGGAAGGTTACCTCCAGACTGGAATGCCCCTTTACGATGCATGTTATGACATTTGATAAGGCGGCAGCCTGGTGCCCCTCATTATTTTAGGCCATCGCTTTGCGTTGGTTTCCTCACCCACCTCTCCCCTTTTACACTGTTTTTTTATGGTGGGCTGTTTTTTCGAAAGGCTTAACTGTTAGTTTCGGCACACCACAAACATATTCTATCATTTTATGTATAACAGTTAATGTCCCCTACCACAAATAATGTTTACTAAACTCACAATAAAATATTGTTTTGGATTTTTCTAAGGCTTTATAGCCGGAGGAGAAATTAAATATAGGCTACACTATCCACTGAAAAAAACAAGGAATAAACTCTCAATATAATTTGCAAACTGAAAAAAAAAGAAAACTACAACATCTTGCTTCAAGGCCTTATAATCTGTTATCGTTCTGCTGTATGCAGCTATGTCGTATATTGTTTCACGGTTAATTGTTTTCCAACAACGGTCTAACACATATGCCCAGGACTCTAATTGAAGGCAATAAAAATGAATAGGGAATTGACAATAGAGATTCTTTGCTTTTCTCAAACTTGATCAATGTTTTATTTTATTCAACAGTGCTCTTTGTATCGTTAATTAGTTTTCAATTATTGCTAATGTTAAGCAATTCTTTTTTTTTTTTGGAATGGAATTGAACATTCATTTTATATCCCTTTTAATTCTCTACACAATGAGATTTCAGTTTACATTGTTTGTTGTTTTTCTAGCTAATGTGCTTCCACTAAAAGTACACACAAGTGCCTTACATAACTATATACAAAAAAAGAAATGTGCTGCCACTATGTGTCAAAAGTAGAGAGTGTCCACGTTACGTATTTACTTATAACTCTTCATTATTAAGGAGAGCTGAGCACAGTGAGTGGTTTTATTGCCTTAAGGCTGTCAGAGCATTATGTGAGTCGTAATCCTCTGGCTGGGGGTCTTCCTTTTTAATCTTCCACTGAGTTAAGCTTGTGTCTCTCTCCTTTCTCTTTTTGCTGTTTCTCTCACATCCCCGGTTTCCTTTCTCTCTCCTTTTCTTTCTCTTTCCTCCTCACATCACCCGCCACAGAGAAATAATCTAATAGGAGAAGTTGGGGAATGTGCTGCAGCCTGGGGGAAGTTAAATGACTGTATTTCTAATATCTTGTGAAAATTTTCTTCTTATCCCTCCCTCTGTTAATTAATTACATGCCACCATGCATCTCATGGGCACGCTGTGATAAGAATGCTTAGCGTAGAAATAAAACACACACACATTCACCAGCTTTAAAGATCTGTAGAAGCTTGTTTGAAGGTGGCAGAGTGTGTGAAGACAGGAAAATGAGGGTGCAGGGGTTAGTAGGGAGTGGAAAGAAGTGCCTAATTTAGTGATAAGCAGCAGTATCATATCCAGGATAAATTAACTAGGACCTATATTACATGTCATGTTTAACTCCTTATAGACCTTGATTTTCTGCATCATAAACAGTATATATTCTCTTGTAGAATGCTTATTGTACAGAAGGGATGTATGTTGTGAGCATGACATAGGCACTGTCGTTATTCGGCAGGTGTTAGTTTAAAATTACTTTAATAAGACTCGGACACCAGTTATTCTGTTGGAGTATAACGTCCACAGCTTTATTAAATTTCAAATAAATTAACAAATTTAGGGTCATTGTCATTTCTGACATTTTGTTACTATCCCCCCATACAATACCCCTGACAATGACCCTAGCACTTAAACAATAAATAACATTTCAATAACATTTAACTTATAACACACGGCCTACCAAAGAGGCCCCAACCAAACGTAACTGTAGGGGTGTACCCAGACACCCCTAGCCCCTAGGTTCGTAGCCACCGAAGAGCTTGAACCTACCAACACTCTTATCCACCTGGCCTACTCCGGCCTAGGCCTTGGCCTATCCACTTCCAATTCCAGCCAACTTCCGACTTTACCATGCCCTGTTCCCGCCGCTGTGACCAAACGGGAACACAACCAAACCTAAAGGGAGGGTGGGTGGGACAAAGAACAGGTGAGTGAATTTCTGTTAAAATGGCTCCTCTCTAAGATGGCCGCTATTTAACTTGCTCTTAGACCACCCCCACGCTGCATTACCCTAAGCCCACCCCCAATTCTTAACCCTGCCCACTCTCTGGCCCTGTCAAGGCCCACTCCCCCTCTGCGTTGTTCCGTGGGCTTCATGACATAGGCACTGTCGTTATTCGGCAGGTGTTAGTTTAAAATTACTTTAATAAGACTCGGACACCAGTTATTCTGTTGGAGTATAACATCCACAGCTTTATTAAATTTCAAATAAATTAACAAATTTAGGGTCATTGTCATTTCTGACATTTTGTTACTATCCCCCCATACAATACCCCTGACAATGACCCTAGCACTTAAACAATAAATAACATTTCAATAACATTTAACTTATAACACACGGCCTACCAAAGAGGCCCCAACCAAACGTAACTGTAGGGGTGTACCCAGACACCCCTACCCCCTAGGTTCGTAGCCACCGAAGAGCTTGAACCTACCAACACTCTTATCCACCTGGCCTACTCCGGCCTAGGCCTTGGCCTATCCACTTCCAATTCCAGCCAACTTCCGACTTTACCATGCCCTGTTCCGCCATAGCACATGCCTTGACCCCTTAAGGACATGTGCGACCCCCACTACACAAAAACAGGGCCCTATCAATACCCTCCTGAAAACCCAGGTTCAGCAAGTCAGTCCCTACATCTGACAGATGAACCCCGTCTCTCCTGAAATAACCGGGCAACATGCCCTCCAACTCCCTGTGTCGGACAACTACTCCCCCCAAACGTCTAATAAATGCTGACATTGCCCTATTCATATGTCTGTCGACCATGGCCGGCGAGGCCTGCTTAACAAACAATTGGCAAAGAATCCACAACAAAACATCCAGCCTCCGCTCCGCGGAAAGCTCCCCCCCTACCTGAAGCACCGTCTCCTCCCATACTTTCCAGACCTTAACATACGCCGACCAGGTGCTTGGCGCCAGCGACTTCCTTATGCACTCCCCAAGCAGGCCATCCCGAGTTGCCACATTTCGACTGGGCACACCTGCCCCACCTCCGCTGCACCAGGAGCCGCTTCCCAAAAACGTTCCCACTGTAAACGAGATAGAGCATCAGCCACCACATTCTTACACCCCGGAATGTGCCTAGCCCTAAACACAATGTTAGATGACATACAGAGCAAAACCAACCGCCGCAACAATCGCACCACCGGAGGCGAGCTAGCAGACAGGCTATTAATCGCCTGCACTACCGCCATGTTGTCTGAATGAAATGTGACCCTCTTGTTGGCAAGCTCCTTGCCCCAGAGTGACACCGCGACCACCACGGGAAACAGTTCCAGAAACGCCAGGTTTCTGATAAGCGGGGATGACAACCACGTGTCCGGCCACCCCTCCGCGCACCATTCTCCCGCCAAATAAGCACCAAAACCAATACTGCCCGACGCGTCCGTAAACAACCCTATAGCCTCAGACGACACAGACAGCTCCCTAAAAAACACTGTACCATTAAAATTGGTCAGAAAATGATCCCACACCTCTAGATCTTCTCTCATGTCGGCGGACACTCTAATATAGTGAGACGGCCGCCGCGCCCCGCTGGTTGCCTGAGCCAACCTCCTACAGAATATCCTCCCCATAGGAATGACCCTGCATGCAAAGTTAAGGCTCCCTAGAAGAGATTGCAAGCCCCTTAGCGTAACCTTCCTTGCCCTTTTTGCCGCGCCTACCACCTGTCGTAAAATCTGCAGCTTATCTACTGGCAACCTGCACTCACCGGCACACGAGTCAATCTCCAGACCCAAGAAACAAATGCACGTAGTGGGGCCCACTGTCTTATCCGCAGCTAAAGGCACCCCAAATGCATGCGACACCCACTGCAGAGTCCCCAGCAGCTGACCGCACCTACCCGAATCACGAGGGCCGACACATAGGAAATCATCGAGATAGTGCACCACCGATCCCCCCGCCGACTCTTTGCGCACCACCCATTCCAAGAACGTGCTAAACTTCTCGAAATAGGCGCATGACACGGAGCAACCCATAGGCAGGCACAAATCTACAAAGAACCCGTCCTCGAAATGACAACCCAAGAGGTGATGACAATCCGGATGTATGGGGAGCAGCCGAAATGCTGCTTCCACATCCACCTTCGCCATTAACGCCCCCCGACCCGCTCTCCGTACCAGCTCGACGGCTTTGTCGAATGATGTATAGGAGACCGTGCACAAGTCCGCGTCAATGTCATCATTCACCGAACCCCCTTTCGGGTGCGACAAATGATGAATCATACGGAATTTACCCGGTTCCTTCTTGGGAACCACACCCAAAGGGGATATCCGCAGATCCGCCAATGGCGGGGCCGCGAACGGACCCGCCATCCTACCCAAGGAAACTTCTTTCAACAACTTCTCCCCAACCACCCCCGGATGTTCCATTACAGACTTAAGATTTGCGCTAACCCCACTCGGACCTTTTGCCTTGAAGGGGATCCGGAAGCCTTCCGTGAAACCCTTCCATAAAAACTCTGCATCTTGCTGACTATCGTATTGCCTTAGCCAAGGCAACATCACGTCGACCTTCACCGGGGACCGCCCCAGCGGTAGTCGCTGTAGCAGCGGTTCCTGTCGTACCTCCCCCTGTGCTACTCTTCCCTTTTTTAAAGCATCTACTGACCCCGTGGCTCCCGCCGCAACCGGAACACTCGTGTCTAAACCTACACGAAGCCCCCCATTTACACTGGCCCTCGTTAAACGCCCAGCAAAAACCTTTTTTCAGACCCGCCGACGCAGCGCTCCCAGTGGCCACGCCGGCTGTCCCCTGAAAGGGAGCAGATTTCTGCGCCATCATCAGCCGCATCCATAGCGGCAGGTCCATCTGGTCCCACCGCATGGATGCATTCGCTGCTAGCCGTTGACGAAATTGTTCATCGTACTTCCACCATGCCAGCCCCCCATAAGTCCGGTACGCATCACCTATTCCATCGAGATAGCAAAATAGCTGGGAACAGCAATCCGGACGCTTTTCGCCTATAACGCTGGCCAAAATACAAAATGCCCGCAGCCAATTCCCAAAAGTCTTCGGGATCTTCCTATACTTACGCCTCTTTTCTTCCTCCTCCTTCTTGGCGTCCTTTTTGTCCTCCTCCTTGAGGTCTAGGAACTCCTCTAGGGGGAGAAGGGAAAAGATTTCCACGAACTCACCTTTCCATATCTTTTCCTTCACCTCCCCTTTTAAATGACAGCCAAGGGGACCCGCGAAGGACACGTGCACGTTTTGCCGCGCGGCCTCCGAGATGTCCCCAAAACCTGCCTCCTGCTCAGACGCCCCTTCCGTCGATTCCACCAGCGGAAGCGCGGCATTCGCGTCCCCACTGGCAACCCCCCCCGATAACGAACCTCTACTAGTAACTACCTTACCTTGGTCCCCGTCTGTGGCCCATACTCTACCAAACTGCTGTGACTCCCTACCTTCCTCCCAGGAGTCCAATAAAGATTTCAAACAGCCTATGAGTGTGCCTGGATGTAATGCAGAGCTCGACTCACCACTGTTGCCCCCGGCCGCCTCAGGCCCAGGGGATGCCGTCCTTCCACCGGCCCTGACAGGCCCCGGAGCTTCCGCAAATCGCCGACTCCTGCACTCCTGGTCCCCTGCCCGCCCGTGCTCCCTACGCTCCTCCCTTCCGTCCCAGTCCCGGCTCTTCCTAGCCGCCCTACGGTCCCTGCTGACAGACCTCAGCCTCCGATCCCGGCCACTGACATCTGAAGAACCGGATGCACTCAGCCGACTATTCCCCCTCCAATTCCTCGAAACGGACCTCCGCTGCCTAACTCCGCAACTGTGCCTGGAGTCGCTACGCCTGTCCCGTGACGGGCTCCTGTCCACACTCATCCGACCTCTGTCCGTGCACCTACTTCTGCTGTGCCTGGCGCTAGCGCTGCGCCGCTCTTCGCTCCTTCCCCTCCAAACACTAGGCCTCTTAGTCAGACCCCCCTGGGAGCTGCCTACCGGGCCCTCCCGCACTTCTCTGCCTCGCCTGCCTCCACCAGCTGTCATGGGCCCCGGCCCCTCCCCGCCCGGCTGGCCGCTACTCGTCGTCTCCTGTCCTCCGCTGACCACTACCGCCTGACTACCAGAAGCATCCCTGGCTGTTGCCGCTCTCTTCGAATTGTGGCTGAGCTCGCAGCGTCCCCTCTCTCCTCCCTCTGTCCTGCTCCCCGACCTGGCTCTCGATAAGGCCGCCCTCTGTCCACTGCTGACCCGATCCCCTTGCTCCTGAGACGGGACCGCTAGTGAAGAGCCTGCAGCAACACTCTCGCATGACTCCCCAAAAGCCCCCTGGTGTTCGACTCACCGCCTCCCGACAATCCGGCCTCCCTGGCCACCTGGCCGCATCCCGACCCACTCTTCTCGACAGCTGTCCTGGAAACCGGCTCCGTTCCCGCCTTCCTGCCAACCGCAGATCCGCGGGGCGCCATCTTCCCCCGCGCTCCTTTCGCCGTGGCCTTCCTCGCCTGGCTAGCCGTCCCAGTGACCGGCGCCGCCTGCTTCGACAAACCGCTGCCGGAACCAGTCGCCATTTCCCTATCCTCTACCGACGGGCTCCTCCGACGACGAGGTGCGGGTGCCACACCCGGGCTGAGACGCTGCGGCGGCCTCGTCCTCCGTGTAGGCCTCCGCTCCGGCTCCCGGGAAGTTGCAGCAGCGCTGAGCTGCTGATGTAGCCACTCCATGCCCCGATCCCTGACAGCCGCTCGGACTCCCTCCAGGATTTCTTCTAACGATGCCATACCTGCAGAAACGAGAAAACAGAGGAAACCCACAGACCTGACAAAGAACAGGTGAGTGAATTTCTGTTAAAATGGCTCCTCTCTAAGATGGCCGCTATTTAACTTGCTCTTAGACCACCCCCACGCTGCATTACCCTAAGCCCACCCCCAATTCTTAACCCTGCCCACTCTCTGGCCCTGTCAAGGCCCACTCCCCCTCTGCGTTGTTCCGTGGGCTTCAGAACAATTGTTGAATTAGCAGAGGGGAATAATTGGATTGCTTCCATGTGGTGCATAGAAAACTATTCTTATTCTTAATTGGATTATTTTGTACTACCAATATTGGTGGCATTATAGCAGTTGAGTGTGTCCTAGTATCCCAAAGGGGCAATGTGGTTTAGCACTGATGGTAGTACAGTGAAAGGTGGTTAGTAAATATGTAACTCCAATGCTGCTGATCTCTTTTTAACTGCTTCTTTAATAACCTTTCTTAATTACATTGACCGAGAGTAATTGCAATATGGCATTATATCCAGATATGTTAAATGACTGCTTCTTTAGGGCCATTTGATGGAGCCAAGATGATATCAGAGGCACTAATGTCGTTGTTTACTTAGATAAAAGAATATATATATAGATTTTATTGTTCATTCTCGGGTCCTCTACCAGAGGCCTGGGAGTTTGAGGGTTCTACGCAGTATTTTAGCTGTTCCTAGAACTGCACATTTCTGGATATATATATATATATATATATATATATATATATATATATACAAACAATATAGAACCTCTTGCACTCCTACATAAGTAATGGTACCAGGTGCCAAGTCCCAATAATATATAGAATCAAAAAATTACTGGCACTCTTATTTGTAGGTAGACTAGG